>NC_090925.1:168434871-169082371 GCF_040938575.1 Ambystoma mexicanum
GACCATTGCACTTTACAAATTCTACACCTCGCAAATGTTGTGTAGCAGTCTTTCTTTGTCTATTCGGGCTACGAGGGTTGGCCATTCGGCGCGCATACGTTCAGATCCTGCCCAGGCACCCTTTGTGTATGGGGCATCCAGTTCTGACTCGATGTGGGTCTCCAGATCTCCAAAACCACACCCTGGAGTGAATTCCCAGGAAAGTGAATCTTGGCTGACCAGTCTGGAGAGGGTGCCCACAAACACTTTGAATGGTGCCGGAATGCTGCTTGGAGGGTTGCGGTGAACCCAGCCTTGTGTGTGTGTGTGTATATCTGTGGAGATCCAAAGCAATTACTTCATTTTCTTTTTCTTTCTTTCTTTCTTTCTTTCTTTCTTTCTTTCTTGCCTTTTCCAATGTGCTGAACATAGTAACTATTACAGTACAATAAAGGTGGTTACAAATACACGTTTTGAAATCATAAAGCAGACATTATCAGAGTAGAACATACATAAGTTGTTACAAAGGCTAATACCAAAATATGTTTAGGAAGGCATTTCTTAAACTCAGAGTAGTACAAGAAGAAATATTTAAAGGTCAATAATTCCACCATTTTGGGGCTTATAATGGTAGGGAACGAACCCCAGAAGGAGCACAAGGAGGACGAAATGTGGACACCAAATATTGAGTAGAGGAACATAATTGTCTGGGATGGTTGCTACAATTTAATGAAATCATATAATTATGATATGGCAAGACCATGGACAATTTTGAAAATATTACATAGATATTGAAACTGAAATCTAAAGAGGTGCCAGACAAGGAGTTGTATGATCTAAGTAGCCTAATTTAAAAAGTCTACAAACTCCACAATCGAGAACTGATTGTAAGGGAGAATAGAATATTTAGGAAGACCAACATAAGAGAACAATAGTAATTTAGCAGCAGACGTCAAATCTTACAGATGTTATCATTTTGAAATCAACAAAAGCGAGTGACAGATAGAATGTAATCCTCAAAAGAAAGGGTATAATGAAAGATGAAACCTAAACTACTAGCTGAGATATTTAAAGGAAGAGGTGGGAATTGATAGGATGGAATTAGCAGTAACAGCCAATAATGATGCTGCGAAAAAGAATACCTCTGTATTGTTGGTGTTTAATTGTAAATAATATGATGCAATGGCTGTTAAGCAATTTGTAAGTTGTTGATGCACGGTGTCTGAGAAATAATTTCTCAGATTTTACGCAAAATCCTATTGGAGCAAGGTCCTTGTAGGTGAGAGGGAAGATGAGATGCTCCCCGGAAGATGTTTGCTGTGGCCATTGCTGCTTCCTCCAGATCTTATGCTGGAGAAGCTCTGCTTCCCTCCATGCAGGAGACTTCTGTCTCGGGCTCTTCTTCTCTCTGATTCAGTGGGTACAGTGGCTGACCCTTCCCTGCAGCTCTCTGTGTCTCCTGTAAAGCTCAATCCTCCTTTGACTATGACTGGCACAGATTGGGCGTCCAGCTGCTGTGCTGTAACTGATTGACCTTTGCTGCTGCTCCTCAATTGCTTTACCCTGCCACCTGTCTGGACTAAGGCTCTGCCTTCAACACTGCTGGCACGGGTCAGGCACTGAAGGTCTCCTACCTGGCCCTACCAGAGATCACTTGATTGGCAAGAGAGTGAACCAAGTTGTGTAAAGAGGTGGCGAGTCTGAGACCTGCACTCACATAAGTGACTGAGAAAAAGAGGGTCAGCTACCCTGTGATGGAAGAGAGGGAGTCCTATGCTTGGTAGCAGACGTGTCATGTGAACTGTGGAGCTAATAAATAATGTCCCTGTCGATTGCATAGTGATTTAAGATAAGAAGGCTAGAGGAAAAGAGCGCAACCCTAGCATTGGAATAAGAAACAGTCTTGGGAAAAAGAACACCACCCGAGTATTGGGAGCCTACGTTTGGTAGCAGAGCATACCAAATCGGAAGGATAAAGGAACTGTGAAAACAAGCAACAGTTCCCCGTTGGATATCCAGCAACTTGAGATACGACGAAGTCTATGGGAAAAGGCCACAACCCTAGCATTTGAAATCTTGCATTCTGAAACATTATTTTGCATCCCTCTTTACTACCAGCCAAACTGGGAAATGTTCTGTACTTTGAAAACACAAGGAACACTTTTTGCTTTAACTATGAACCATCTTTGCATTATTATCTTCTATTAGCAGTACAAGGGGCAGTAGTAGGTTTTTGGACATGACAGTGACAGACTTTTCAGTTTCAGACTTTTTGTCAAATTCACTAGTTTCCTTTGAGGCAGGGAAACCCCCCATAGCTTTAGGCATAGAGAGGGATTTTTCCAACCCCATTATTATTAATAGAAGTCTTTCTCCTAATGTATACAGACATTGGGCCTCATTACACTACCAGCAGGTTACCGGCAGACTCACTGTACCATTACCGGCGCCCAATATCCCAGTGTTACCGCGATATTATGGGTGCGGCAATGGCTGTAATTTCCCATCCCATGGAGTCCGATAGGACTCCATGGGATGGGAACTACTGAAGCCGCGGCACCGCCTGAGGTTCTTCACCAAGTTGATGGCGGTGGTGGCAGTGAATCTAAGGAGAAGAGGGATTCACATCTTTCCCATCCTAAATGATTGGCTGATCAGAACTCGTTCACCCGAAAATGCTCTGGAACATCTCAACAGCACCTGCCACTTTCTCCACAAACTGGGCTTTTCCCTTAACTTCAAGAAGTCCAAGGTAACACCTTCTCAAAAGCTGCAATTTATTAGAGCATTCCTGGTTTTGCCTCCTGAGTTGAGGGTTCCACATATCTTGCAGATGGTAACAAAATTACAGGACGCCCAATATCTACTGGCATTCGATTTTCTGAGGTTGCTGGGCATCATGGCATCCTGCATTTGCCTGGTGTCAGAAGCCCGCCAGGTCCCTCCAGTGGGCACTCCGACCCCAATGGTCACAATTCTCAGGCAGGATGACCGGCCTTCTTCAGGTCCAGAGCAAAGTTACACAGGATCTCCAGTGGTGGGCCTGCAAGGAGAATGTGATGATAGGGGAACCTTTTTGGCAACCCTGGCCGGAGATAAGTGTAGTCGCGTATGCTACCCTCATGGCGTGGGAGCTCACATGAATGATCTAACGATCAACAGACTTTGGCCCCAATCAAAATCAAGACTACACATAAACCTGTTAGAGCTGAGGGCCATCAGACTGGCGCTGATGGCCTTTTTGCCATCCATACAGGGGAAGAACATCCTGATAATGACGGACAACACAGTGGCCATGCATTACCCCCACAGTGGCCATGCATTACCCCCACAGTGGCCATGCATTACCCCAACAAAAGAGGTGGTGTAGGGTCACTACCGCTGTACATGGAGGCAATGCAGCTCTGGTTTTGGGTGCTACAAAACAGGATCTCTGTCGGCTGTTCACCTAGCCGGGAAAGAGACTACAACAGTGGACACTCTGAGCAAGCAGAGCATGTTCACCCATGAGTGAGAGTTAGTTCAGGAAGTCCTTCTAGAGATCTTCACCCTTTTGGGATCGCCACAAGTGGATCTGTTCGCATCCTGTATCAACAGGAAGTGAAACCTGTTCTGCTCTAGGGAATTTCCTCAGGGAGGAGCTTTGGGGGACACATTCGTAGTGGACTGGGAATTTCAACTCCTCCACGTGTTCCCAGCTGTCCCATTAATTCCAGGGAGATGTGGTACCCGGGCCTTCTAGACATGCCCATCTACCCTCCATTCCGTCTTCCCCAGAGAGTGGACCTATTCTCGCAAAAGAGGGAGACGCCTTCTTCACCCAGGAATCAGAACTCCGAACCTTCACACCTGGTTTCTGAGACGTTAGGATATAAATATTGGACCTCCTGGAAGACGTTACGGAGGTGTTGCTTTTGGCTAGAAGACCAGCAGCCGAGGCCCCTATACTGCTTCAGTTGGAACAAGTTTTGCAGCTGGTGTAGAGCTAAAGATACAGATCCTTTCTCTTGCAATACACCTGTAGTGCCTTCTTTTTTACAGCACCTGGCCCATCAGAGGCAGCCGGTGGCCACCGTTAAGGGATACTTGGCTGCGTTATCCATTTCTAAACGCAAGCCAGAACAAGGCTCATACTTTAAGATGCCTATTGTCATACAATTCTTAAAAGCACTGACAAATACATTCCCACTGGTCCCTTTTCTGGTTCCGTCCTGGGATTTGAACCTGGTACTAACTTTTTTAATGGGAGCTCCATCTGAACCTCTCCATTCTTGTCCTCTCAGGTCTTTTACCTTGAAAACTATCTTTTTAGTGGCCATCACTTCTGCAATAATCCGTGGGAGGATACAATCCAATAAACACATTAATTACTTACCCCCTGGTAATGTTTTTTTCTGATGGATGTTCCTCCCACGGATTCCTTATCACTACCCTAGCCGCCCCTCTGACTGTGGGTGCATTTTTTTAATACGTCTCTCTTTCAACACCCATACGGGTTATCTAGTCCTCAGACAGCTGAGCAGAAAGAGGGAAAACTAGGAACTGAGGCAAAGAGCACGGTGCATGCTATTAGTACAGTCATCAACGTCACATCCGGACACAGGAATTGTAACCATCGAGGGACATTGACTCTATGCCACACAGTGCCCTCTGCTGTCAGAAAAATGTCCAATATGAATATATCTAAGATGAGGAATACATGGAAGGAACATCCATCAGAAAGAACATTACCAGTGGTAAGTAATTTGTTCTTCTCTCCTTCACACGTTCTCCAACGTCCTTCACTTTGCCTCAACAAAACCTGAATTTCACCATCTGACAACGTCACCCCAGCCTCCTTCTCCCCATCTACCCATTTATTTCACCCCCCCGCCCCCATCTCAGAAGGACTGGCAGGGGCACAGCATTATCTTCCATTCATCCTTTACTCTCCCACCGTCCCTTATCCTCTGTCCCCATTTACCTAATTCAAATATCACCTTGCTGCATTTTACAATCCCTACCTGATTACCTTTGTCATTACCTACCACCCGCTGGTTCCTTATCCTCTGTCTGCAGTGATATTGATGCCCTTCTTTCCTCGTTACTTCCCCCCTCATGTCCCTTCTTTCTTCTGGGAGATTTCAACGTCCACCTGTCTACTACTCACACTTCCTGTTCTCTTTTTCCTCTCCTCCAATCTTATGATCTTCAATGCTCAGCTCCTCCTTCTCACATCTCTGGGTCCTCCGTTGATCTTATTTGTTCCTCCTCTCCATCTCCCTCCCCTATTCTGGCCCCTCCGTGTTATTATTCTGTTCACTCTCTCTTTACCATGCCCTTTCCCACCACCTCCTTCCATATCCCTCCACTCAGCCCTGTATCCTGATCATAATCTTAAATCCCTTTGATACTCCTTCCTTCATCTTTTCATTATCCTGTTCCCTACCCTCTATCTCCGCCTTGGCCTGTCTGCCTCCAATGACACCCTCACTCTTCTCAATTCTACGCTCAATTCCACCCTTGACTCACTCTATTATGCAAGCCCTTTTTCCTCATCCTGCAAATCTTCCCACACCTGGCTTACTGATCGGATCTGTAGTTTATGTTTCACTCTTCTCTGTGCAGAGCGTTGCAGAAGGAAATCTGACTGCCTCCTACTCTCTACACTGCTCCTAGGACTGTGCTGTATTCCACTAAAAGGCACACATTTTCTGACCTTATTCTGTCCTACTGACCCCATCCCCAGCAACCTTCGGATCCTGCTCTATCCTCTGCTCTCTTCTCAGCTGTCCTTGATAATTATTTCTCTAGCAAAGTTCTCCAACTACCTTCTTCCCTCACCACTTACTCTCCCCAGCCCCTCACCCCATTCCCCTTCTACTTCCCAGCTTTTATCTTCTTGCTAGTCGCCATCTGATTTTGATACTGTGCATTTTCTCACTTGTGCCCTGCCTCTCCAGTGGATGCTTTGCCGTCTACTCTTGTTTCTAAAAGCTTTCATCTTGTCATCCCCTTCATGACATCTCTCTTTAACCTCGCCCTTTCGTCTTCTTCTGCTTTACCTTCAGATTTTAACACACCACTATTCTCCCTATATTGAAAAAACATTCCTCTCCTTTCCTTCAAAACGTCTGGTGCACGTGGTCTAATCTCAGGTTTCCGCGCTTGACAATCAACGGTCTCTCCTTCCACTGCACCAATCCAGATTCCGCTGTATGCACTCACCTGAGACGGCTCTCTTCTGCCATCAACTCTCTCCTATCAGCCCGCCATGACAAACTCTCTTCTGATCCCACTTGACCTTCACAGCTGTCTTAAAAACTGTTGATGACCCCCTCTCCTTAACACACTCTCTTCTCTGGGCTTTTGTAACTCTGTCTTCCAATGGCTCTCCTCTTACTTATCTGACTGCACTTTCTCATTCTCTTGGGCTGGCACTCTCTCGCCTTATTATGCATCCACCAAGGCTCTGTCTCTTCTCTCTGTACAACTATCCCCTTTCCGCTATCATTGGCAAACTTTGCTTTGCTTTCTCCTTCTGTGCTGACTCTCAAATTTGTGTTTCTCTGATTCGTTTTCAGCAATTGGACAATACTGTATTGCATCCCTGTAGGTTGTTGGCACCCAGCTGACCACTTAGGTGCGAGCTCTGGCTGCTCTGTCATGTTGCTAAGGTGGCAGTCATGCGTAGCTTGGTGGCAAAACCTGCCTAGAACTACTGGCTGCTTTTTCTAGCTCTCATCATAGAACACTTGAAACATCTCCCCAACAGAAGCTTGTGATATTTATTATAAGGTAGAAAGCAGCAGTATCCAATCCAAACAACTGGGCTTCAAGGGTATGCAAAGGAGGTCTGGTGGTTTCATGGCTCGTGCATGATGGGTGCTGGTCAGAGAAATAAAAAAAGGCTACAGTGCAAACAGGAAGCCGGGCAATCAAGCAGACATGATGAGCCAGGCAATCTAGCAGACATGATGAGTCAGGCAATCCAGCAGACATGATGAGCCAGGCAATCTAGCAGACATGATGAGCCAGGCAATCTAGCAGACATGATGAGCCAGGCAATCCAGCAGACATGATGAGCCAGGCAATCTAGCAGACATGATGAGCCAGGCAATCTAGCAGACATGATGAGTCAGGCAATCCAGCAGACATGATGAGCCAGGCAATCTAGCAGACATGATGAGCCAGGCAATCTAGCAGACATGATGAGCCAGGCAGGAGTATTAGCAACTGACTGTAATGGCAGGTCTATAAGAGCAGGTGTAGCAAAGTCAATAGGGGAGGTTTTGCATATAGAAACGGAGTGATGTATTCCTTCGGGGACTTCAGCCAGGCCCATAGGCTTTGCCAGTGCTTGTTATACTAGGATATGATGCCCTGTTTATGCTGCTCCTTGCACTCTCTCAATGTTGACACTAGGTCTGCCGGTGATTGTATTCGACAATGTACAGACTGCCTTGTGCACTAACCGAAGGCATAAACACTCGCAGTGTGATGCAGAGATTGCTCGCAGGACTAAGTGAGCGTTGTGATGATTGCTCCAAGTAAGAGAAAGAGGTGGGGGCTGTAACGCAAGCCCAGTGTCTGGCAGTGTGAGGCTGCCCTCATCTTGCTGCTCGAGCCCTCAAAGCCCGATCAGGGGAGGGGGCCTAGAGACTGCTCTGAACACTTGATCTGCGGGTGTCAGTGTAAGATGATGTGCAGTGACAGTGTAAGGCGATGTGCAGAGTACACTGCACACTCAGTGAGGACTATAACACTTGCTCTATGGGTAACAGTGTAAGGAGATGTGCAGTGTACTCTGCACACTCAGTGAGGACTATAACACTTGCTCTATGGGTAACAGTGTATGGCGATGTGCAGAGTACACTGCGCACTCAGTGAGGGCTATCACACTTGCTCCATGGGTGTCAATGTAAGGTGATTTGCAGAGTACACTGCACACTCAGTGAGGACTATAACACTTGGTCCATGGGTGTCAGTGTATGGTGGTGTACAGTGACAGTGTAGGGGGGCGTACAGAGTACACTGCACACTCAGTGAGGACTATAACACTTGCTCTGTGGGTGTCCGTGTAGGGCGATGTACAGTGACAGTGTAAGGGGGCGTACAGAGTACACTGCACTCAGTGAGGACTATAACACTTGCTCTATGGGTAACAGTGTAAGGAGATGTGCAGAGTACACTGCACACTCAGTGAGGACTATAAAACTTGCTCTACGGGTGACAGTGCAAGGCGATGTGCAGTGACAGTGTATGGCGATGTGCAGAATACACTGAGCACTCGGTGTGGACTATAACACTTGCTCTATGGGTGCCAATGTATGGCGATGTGCAGAGTACACTGCACACTCAGTGAGGGCTATCACACTTGCTCTATGGGTGTCAATGTAAGGTGATTTGCAGAGTACACTGCGCACTCAGTGAGGACAATAACACTTGATCTATGGGTGACAGTGTACGGTGATTTGCAGAGTACACTGCGCACTCAGTGAGGACTATAACACTTGCTCTACGGGTGACAGTGTAAGGCGATGTGCAGTGACAGTGTAAGGTGGCGGGCAGAGTACATTGAGCACTCAGTGAGGACTATAATACTTGCTTTATGGGTAACCGTGTATGGCGATGTGCAGAGTACACTGCGCACTCAGTGAGGGCTATCACACTTGCTCTATGGGTGTCAGTGTAAGGTGATTTGCAGAGTAAACTGTGCACTCAGTGAGGACTATAATACTTGATTTATGGGTGACAGTGTAAGGCAATGTGCAGAGTACACTTCACACTCAGTGTGGACTATAACACCTGCTCTTTGGGTGTCCGTGTACAGTGATGTGCAGAATACACTGCACACTCAGTGAGGACTATAATACTTGGTCTATGGGTGACAGTGTAGGGTGATGTACAGTGACCATGTAGGGGGGGGCGTACAGAGTACACTGACCACTCAGTGAGGACAGTAACACTTGCTCTACGGGTGACAGTGTAAGGCGATGTGCAGTGACAGTGTAAGGCGGCGGGCAGTGTACATTGAGCACTCAGTGAGGACTATAATACTTGCTCTGTGGGTGTCAGTGTATGGCCATGTGCAGAGTACACTGCACACTCAGTGAGGACAATAACACTTGATCTATGTTTGACAGTGTAAGGCGATGTGCGGAGTACACTGAGCACTCAATGAGTACCATAACACTTGATCTATGGGTGTCAGTGTAGGGTGATGTACAGTGACCGCGTAGAGGGGCGTACAGAGTACACTGAGCACTCAGTGAGGACTATAACACTTGATTTATGGGTGACAGTGTAAGGCAATGTGCAGAGTACACTTCACACTCAGTGTGGACTATAACACTTGCTCTTTGGGTGTCACTGTACAGTGATGTGCAGAATACACTGCACACTCAGTGAGGACTGTAACACTTGCTCTATGGGTGTCAGTGTACAGTTATATGTAGAGTACACTGCGCACTCATTGAGGACTATAACACTTGCTCTACGGGTGCCAGTGTAAGGCGATGTGCAGTGACAGTGTAAGGCGGCGGACAGAGTACATTGAGCACTCAGTGAGGACTATAATACTTGCTTTATGGGTAACAGTGTATGGCGATGTGCAGAGTACACTGCCCACTCAGTGAGGGCTATCACACTTGCTCTATGGGTGTCAATGTAAGGTGATGTACAGAGTACACTGCGCACTCAGTAGGGGCTATCACTCTTGCTCTATGGGTGACAGTGTAAGGGGATGTGCAGAGTAAACTGCGCACTCAATGAGGACTATAACACTTGATCTATGGGTGACAGTGTAAGGGGGTGTACAGAGTACTCTGAGCACTCAGCGAAGACTCATAACACATTTCCTATGGGTGACAGTGTAGGGTAATGTACAAAGTACACTGAGGACTCCAATACTTGCTGTATACGTAACTGTGTAACTGTGTGAGGTGATGTACAGAATACTCTCAGTACTCAGTGAAGACCCAAACACTGGCTCTCCGGGAGACGTGTCAGGTTATATACAGCACTTAGCACTCTAACACTTGCATTCTCAGTGACAGCGTACAGTGCACACTGAGCATTCAGTGAGTACTCCAATACTTGCTTATTGAGTACTATGTAAGGGATTGAACAGAGTACTCTGAGCACTCTGAGGACTCTAGCGTGTGCTCCTGCAGTAACAGTGTAAGGTGATGCATAGTGACAGTGTAAGGTGACACACAGAGTACCCTGAGCACCCAGTGAGGACTCTAACAATTGTTCTTTGTGTGACTTGTAATGTGTGACATTGTAATGTGATGTAAAGTGATGGTGCAAGGTGATATGAAAAGTACTCTGAGCACTCTAGCGTGTGCTCCATTAGTAACCGTACACAGTGATGTCTACTGACATTGTAAGGTGATGTGCAGAGCACTCTGAGCGCTCTTTGAGGACCCTAAAACGTGTTCTTTGTGTGACAGTGTATGATGATGTGCAGTGTACTCTGAGCACTCTAGCGTGTGCTCTGTTAGTAACCGTACACAGTGATGTCTACTGACATTGTAAGGTGACGCACAGAGTACCCTGAGAACTCATTGAGGACTCGAGCGTGTGCTCTATTATAACCGTGTTCAGTGATGTCTAGAGACAGTGTAAGGTGATGTGCAGAGCACTCTGGGCACTCTTTGAGCACTCTAACGCTCGCTCCCTTTGTGCCAGAGAGTAGTAAAGTGCAGAGTGCACCCAACCTACCTGCAGTAAGCTGTAGACGTCTGGATCCCTCTGAGGCCACGAAGGCATGTAGTAACGTCTGCCCCGGGATGCCGACCGGCGGGACATTGCAATGGGGCGCCACACTTCAGGAACCATGGGGAAGCCGGGGCAAGGGCTTGGCTCATAATCTTCTGCTTGGTAAGGGTAGCCTCCAAAAGAACCAGGCCGGACAAAGTCATAAACCTAAAGCAGAAGAGATGCAGGAGTTAGAGCCTCAAACAAAGGCGGACCAACCCTACCTCTAGGTGTAGCATAGCTATAGCACACCTTTATCTAAGTGAAACATATAGCGGCTTGGTTATTGTTTCACTGCACACGGTATTTGCTCCAAATCGCGCAATTCCCAGGAATGGCATGACACACAGGAGCTACAGGGAAGATCTCAGCACACCTGGGAATTTCAGATTGGACCGGATGTGATAGTCTATAAAAAGGTGTTCCGCCTTTGCATGTGAAACACACCAAACAGAGCTCCCAGGGGATTGTGGCATGCAGCGGAGACCTCCCGGGGGATTGTGGCATGCAGTGGAGACCTCCCAGGGGATTGTGGCATGCAGTGGAGACCTCTCGGGGGATTGTGGCATGCAGCGGAGACCTCCCGGGGGATTGTGGCATGCAGCGGAGACCTCCCGGGGGATTGTGGCATGCAGCGGAGACCTCCCGGGGGATTGTGGCATGCAGCGGAGACCTCCTGAGGGATTGTGGCATGCTGTGGAAACCTCCCAGGGGATTGTGGCATGCAGTGAAGACCTCCCGGGGGATTGTGGCATGCAGTGAAGACCTCCCAGGGGATTGTGGCATGCAGTGGAACCTTCCCAGGGGATTGTGGCATGCAGCGGAGACCTCCCGGGGGATTGTGGCATGCAGCGGAGACCTCCCGGGGGATTGTGGCATGCAGCGGAGACCTCCTGAGGGATTGTGGCATGCAGCGGAGACCTCTCAGGGGATTGTGGCATGCAGTGGAGACCTCTCAGGGGATTGTGGCATGCAGTGGAGACCTCTCAGGGGATTGTGGCATGCAGTGGAGACCTCCCGGGGGATTGTGGTATACAGTGGAAACCTCCCAGGGGATTGTGGCATACAGTGGAGACCTCCCTGGGATTGTGGCATACAGCGGAGACCTCCCGGGGGATTGTGGCCTGCAGTGGAAACCTCCTGGGGGACTGTGGCATGCAGTGGAAACCTCCTGGGGGACTGTGGCATGCAGTGGAAACCTCCTGGGGGACTGTGGCATGCAGTGAGGACCTCCCAGGGCATTGGGGCATGCAGTGGAACCCTCCCAGGGGATTGGGGCATGCAGTGGGGACCTCCCGGGGGATTGTGGCATGCAGTGGAGACCTCCCGGGGGATTGTGGCATGCAGTGGAGACCTCCCGGGGGATTGTGGCATGCAGTGGGGACCTCCCGGGGGATTGTGGCATGCAGTGGGGACCTCCCGGGGGATTGTGGCATGCAGTGGGGACCACCCAGGGGATTGTGGCATGCAGTGAAGACCTCCCTGAAGATTGTGGCATGCAGTGGAACATTTTGTGGTATAGCCATATACATTTTGCAGCACTTAATTCCATTATTTGTGACATTTTTGTAGCACTGTTATTCTTTGAAATATATTACTTTTGTATTTCCTTAGTTCAGGACAACGAAACTGGCATGTGTCAACGACTATGGGCACTTTTCTACCTGGTGTGCTACATTACCCTTCAAACATTGACGTGAACCCTAGCTCCCCCCACCCACACGCCTTCCATCACAAACAATACTCCACATCCTGCTCCCCGTACCCCAACACACAGACAAGTACCTTCCCTATCACCAGCACTGAACGGTCCTGCATAACCGGCATATTTCCTCACCCCAAATCCAAACACACGTCCAACCCACAAAAAACAGCCACCCCCCCCCCCCTCCAAACATAACCCCACAGCTGGCATCCTGCCCCCCGCTCCCCGCACTCCGCACTCCGCTTTTCTCAACCTACCATCGCCTTCCATCCTCCCAGGCGTGTGTGTGGAATTCAGTGGGATTGCTCTTCCAGTAAAACTGTGTCATTCTAGACAAAAAACATGGTTCCCTTCCATCCTCAATGAGCTCACCCTCCAAAAATATCTGATTCACAGACTGAGGGGTGTGCACACCCTTAACTCTCATCCTACCCCTCCCAAATACCAGATCTTCAAACCTATCGCCTGTCTCCCCCTCCAGACGCCCACGTTCATGGTTCATGTGATGTGATGTCATTGAATATTCATTCAATAGTTGCCCTGTCGGCTGGTGTCGACCCCCAGCTGGGTGGGCTGGGGCGGCAGCGTGACCCACCTTCTGGCCCGTCAGCTCTTCTTCGGGTTTCATCAGCACCATGCTCTTATCCACAGCGCGCAAGCCGCAGAAGGCGCCGGGGGCGGAGCGCACCTGGAGGGTAACATCAGCCCCAGGTAGGACCTCCTCCTTAGAGAACCCCAGAGTCACCTGCAAAGGTCGGAGAGCAGAATTGTGTTAGCATGATTCTGTCCTGCCCTGAAGTGATCCGATCATGTGTCAAGTGATTTTATCATCTTTTAACCGTTTCATGTATGTATTGTAGAAAAATAGTGGTCTCCTCTTTCAATGTGTGCAAACATGTTTTTTTCAAAATGTTCACGAAATGTTATAATAAATGTGTATAAGGTTTATTTTAACCAAAATTGCACAATAAAAAAAACATGAATTTAAGTGGGTAAGCCGCCATTTTCTTTTCGACAATAATGTATATCTTGTGTGTTGTAAATAAACCATACTGGATATGCAAATTAAGATGGTTCTGTTGTTTTAATCCATTGATGCTAAACTGCGCCATAGACGATCACAAACACTGGTGGAAACTTGCGCGGGATAATGGGTTGTCGTGCACCAAGTTTTTAAAATAAAAATAAAAATGTGTAGTCATTGTTAGCATAGTTTGACTGCCCATAAAAAATAAAAAAGAAAGGCACAGGACAAGTTGAACATGCCACCTTCTACACTTTATTATTATTAGGATACTTATTGAGCACTGACTTAGCTTCTGGCACATGCCACCTTCTACAGTATACTATTATTAGGCTGTTGACTGAGGGCGGACCTACCTTCTGGAACATGCCACCTTCTACAGTATATTATTATTAGGATACTTATTGAGCGCTGACTTAGCTTCTGGCACATGCCACCTTCTACAGTATACTATTATTAGGCTGTTGACTGAGGGCGGACCTAGCTTCTGGAACATGCCACCTTCTACACTTTATTATTATTAGGATACTTATTGAGCACTGACTTAGCTTCTGGCACATGCCACCTTCTACAGTATACTATTATTAGGCTGTTGACTGAGGGCGGACCTACCTTCTGGAACATGCCACCTTCTACAGTATATTATTATTAGGATACTTATTGAGCGCTGACTTAGCTTCTGGCACATGCCACCTTCTACAGTATACTATTATTAGGCTGTTGACTGAGGGCGGACCTAGCTTCTGGAACATGCCACCTTCCACAGTATATTATTATTAGGATACTTATTGAGCGCTGACTTAGCTTCTGGAACATGCCACCTTCTACAGTATATTATTATTAGGATACTTATTGAGCGCTGACTTAGCTTCTGGAACATGCCACCTTCTACAGTATATTATTATTAGGATACTTATTGAGCGCTGACTTAGCTTCTGGAACATGCCACCTTCTACAGTATATTATTATTAGGATACTTATTGAGCGCTGACCTAGCTTCTGGAACATGACACCTTCTACACTTTATTATTATTAGGCTATTTATTGAGCGCTGACCTAGCTTCTGGAACATGCCACCTTCTACAGTATATTATTATTAGGATACTTATTGAGCGCTGACCTAGCTTCTGGAACATGCCACCTTCTACAGTATATTATTATTAGGATACTTATTGAGCGCTGACTTAGCTTCTGGAACATGCCACCTTCTACAGTATATTATTATTAGGATACTTATTGAGCGCTGACTTAGCTTCTGGAACATGCCACCTTCTACAGTATATTATTATTAGGATACTTATTGAGCGCTGACTTAGCTTCTGGAACATGCCACCTTCTACAGTATATTATTATTAGGATACTTATTGAGCGCTGACCTAGCTTCTGGAACATGACACCTTCTACACTTTATTATTATTAGGCTATTTATTGAGCGCTGACCTAGCTTCTGGAACATGCCACCTTCTACAGTATATTATTATTAGGATACTTATTGAGCGCTGACTTAGCTTCTGGAACATGCCACCTTCTACAGTATATTATTATTAGGCTATTTATTGAGCGCTGACCTAGCTTCTGGAACATGCCACCTTCTACACTTTATTATTATTAGGATACTTATTGAGCGCTGACTTAGCTTCTGGAACATGCCACCTTCTACAGTATATTATTATTAGGATACTTATTGAGCGCTGACTTAGCTTCTGGAACATGCCACCTTCTACAGTATATTATTATTAGGATACTTATTGAGCGCTGACTTAGCTTCTGGAACATGCCACCTTCTACAGTATATTATTATTAGGATACTTATTGAGCGCTGCCTTAGCTTCTGGAACATGCCACCTTCTACAGTATATTATTATTAGGATACTTATTGAGCGCTGACTTAGCTTCTGGAACATGCCACCTTCTACACTTTATTATTATTAGGCTATTTATTGAGCGCTGACCTAGCTTCTGGAACATGCCACCTTCTACACTTTATTATTATTAGGATACTTATTGAGCGCTGACTTAGCTTCTGGAACATGCCACCTTCTACAGTATATTATTAGGATACTTATTGAGCGCTGACTTAGCTTCTGGAACATGTCCCCTTCTACAGTATATTATTATTAGGCTATTTATTGAGCGCTGACTTAGCTTCTGGAACATGCCACCTTCTACAGTATATTATTATTAGGATACTTATTGAGCGCTGACTTAGCTTCTGGAACATGCCACCTTCTACAGTATATTATTATTAGGATACTTATTGAGCGCTGACTTAGCTTCTGGAACATGCCACCTTCTACACTTTATTATTAGTAGGCTATTTATTGAGCGCTGACTTAGCTTCTGGAACATGCCACCTTCGACACTTTATTATTAGTAGGCTATTTATTGAGCGCTGACTTAGCTTCTGGAACATGCCACCTTCTACACTTTATTATTATTAGGCTATTTATTGAGCGCTGACTTAGCTTCTGGAACATGCCACCTTCTACAGTATATTATTAGGATACTTATTGAGCGCGGACCTAGCTTCTGGCACATGCCACCTTCTACAGTATATTAATATTAGGATACTTATTGAGCGCTGACTTAGCTTCTGGCACATGCCACCTTCTACAGTATATTATTACTAGGCTATTTATTGAGCGCTGACTTAGCTTCTGGAACATGCCACCTTCTACAGTATATTATTAGTATACTTATTGAGCGCGGACCTAGCTTCTGGCACATGCCACCTTCTACAGTATATTATTATTAGGATACTTATTGAGCGCTGACTTAGCTTCTGGCACATGTCACCTTCTACAGTATATTATTATTAGGCTATTTATTGAGCGCTGACTTAGCTTCTGGAACATGCCACCTTCTACAGTATATTATTAGGATACTTATTGAGCGCGGACCTAGCTTCTGGCTCATGCCACCTTCTACAGTATATTATTATTAGGATACTTATTGAGCGCTGACTTAGCTTCTGGAACATGCCACCTTCTACAGTATATTATTAGGATACTTATTGAGCGCGGACTTAGCTTCTGGCACATGCCACCTTCTACACTTTATTATTATTAGGCTGTTGACTGAGGGCGGACCTAGCTTCTGGCACATGCCACCTCCGACACTTTATTATTATTAGGCTATTTATTGAGCGCTGACTTAGCTTCTGGCACATGCCACCTTCTATAGTATATTATTATTAGGATACTTATTGAGCGCTGACTTAGCTTCTGGGACATGCCACCTTCTACAGTATATTATTATTAGGCTATTTATTGAGCGCTGACTTAGCTTCTGGCACATGCCACCTTCTACAGTATATTATTATTAGGATACTTATTGAGCGCGGACCTAGCTTCTGGAAGCAACGAAGCACTTCACAAGACACTTTCCTCCAGTAGAGCATTTTGGATTTAAAATATACACAATTCCGGATGATCCTGTGAGAAATCGCATAATAAACAAAATTCGTTTTTCACAATAAAAATGTAGAGTGGTTACAATCAGGAACGTTCAGCAGTACTGAAATCATTCAAATTAGGGATATGCTTTGGAACGATCCCAAGGCACAAAGATTGTTTTTTAAATTTAGATTGTGTTGTTTTAATCACATGATGATCAGCGCTTTAGATGTTTTTGGGAAGATATATGTATTTAGACATGAATAGCGCCCAATGCTATGTGGCCCTATTTATGTTCCTGAGATGACAAACACACGCGTTTCTTCATTTCTCTACTTGGCAGTGAGCAGGACAATCGGGACGCGTGATGGCAAACTACTGGCATATGACTGAGTATCTGGCGTGCCAGCTCGGCATATTGTCAAGTGATGGCAAGACGTGCAGAGGATGGCAGCGCCGGGGCACTGGAGGCAATAGAGAGTACACGTTAGGTCCTACAGCCTTTATTCTCTGCTCTCAGAGCTGCTCTCTGCTCTGGAGGTTGGTGTAGTGTGCCCCCACCGACGTCGAGAATGTTTGGGCATAAAATGGCCAAAGACCAGGGCATATGATGGCAACACCTGCCAAATGGTGTACCAGGGTCATTGCACGGGTGTAGGCAGCGCATGCAGTGAATACCTGGGCATGGGAGTACCTGGCAACGCCGCACATGCCTGAATATAAGATGCCAATATCTAGCACCTAGAGGGCGCAATGCGGTTCATGATGGATATGATGTAGTTATTTGTTGTGTGGGGGGATGGGGGGGTTTGTGACCATGCCACTTTGCGGCCAGTCACAAGCACTTAACCACCTTGCAGACATTTTCAAGGTGGAAGATGTTCAACTGGCCAAGGAATGACTTCCTGTGGGGTCGAAGGAGCGCAACCAGCAGAGGTCTATCCGATTGCTGGGGCCTGGACATTCAGCTCAGGGTTTGGGGCTGATCAGCTTCCAGCCTGTTGCGGGGCCGATTGCTTGGGGAAACTTGGGGTACTTAGGTTTACAGTAGGACAGCAGCCGAGTCAAGGTGCAAGCCCCTCTAATTTCACCATGCAATGGAGTTCCATTATCCTCAATCCAGCTGTCACCAGGGGACTTTCCAAGATCTAGCAATGCCAAGGAGAGAGTTTGGGTACACCTTCCTAATAACACTTAGGGCAGAGACCAGCTATAGAAGCCAAGGTGCTACTGATAGACAAGCACCAGGCAGGATGCTGCTATAGGGGTGGCCTCAGTCTCTGGCTGGCATAGAAGTTCTTGGGTGCTGCTTGGAGCCTGACGGGGAGGATGCTGATATAGGGGTGGCCTCAAGCTCCGGCTCCCATGGAAAGCGTGGAAGCTCTTGGGCGCTGCTTGGAGCCTGATGGGGAGGAAGCTGATATAGGGGTGGCCTTAGTCTCTGGCTGGCATGGACGCCCTTGAGCGCTGCTTGGAGCCTGACGGGGAGGATGCTGATATAGGGGTGACCCGAATCTCTGGCTCCCACAGGAAGCATGGAAGTTCTAGAGCGCTGCGTGGAGCCTGATGGGTAGGATGCTGATATTGGGGTGGCCAAAGTCTCTGGCTCCCACGGGAAGCATGGGAGCTCTCGAGCGCTGCTTGGAGCCTGACTGGGAGAATGCTGATATAGGGGTGACCCGAATCTCTGGCTCCCATGGGAAGCATGGACGCTCTTGAGCGCTGCTTGGAGCCTGATGGGGAGGATGCTGATACATGGGGGGGCCTCAGTCTCTGGCTCCCACAGGAAGCATGGAAGCTCTTGGGTGCTGCTTAGAGCCTGATGGGGAGGATGCTGATATAGGGGTGGCCCGAGTCTGAAGCTCTTGAGCGCTGCTTGGAGACTGATGGGGAGGGTGCTGATATAGGGGTGACCCGAATCTCTGGTTCCCACGGGAAGCATGGAAGCTCTTGAGAGCTGCTTGGAGTGTGATGGGGAGGATGCTGATATAGGGGTGACCCGAATCTCTGGCTCCCACGGGAAACATGGAAGCTCTCGAGCGCTGCTTGGAGCCCGACAGGGAGGATGCTGATATAGGGGTGGCCTCAGTCTCTGGCTCCCACGGGAAGCATGGAAGCTCTAGAGCGCTGCTTGGAGCTTGATGGGGAGGATGCAGATATAGGGGTGGCCAAAGTCTCTGGTTCCCACGGGAAGCATGGGAGCTCTAGAGCGCTGCTTGCAGCCTGACGGGGAGAATGCTGATATAGGAGTGACCCGAATCTCTGGCTCCCATGCGAAGCATGGAAGCTGTTGAGCGCTGCTTGGAGCCTGACGGGGAGAATGCTGATATAGGGGTGGCCTAATTCTCTGGCTCCCATGGGAAGCATGGACGCTCTTGAGCGCTGCTTGGAGCCTGATGGGGAGGATGCTGATACATGGGGGGGCCTCAGTCTCTGGCTCCCACAGGAAGCATGGAAGCTCTTGGGTGCTGCTTAGAGCCTGATGGGGAGGATGCTGATATAGGGGTGGCCCGAGTCTGAAGCTCTTGAGCGCTGCTTGGAGACTGATGGGGAGGGTGCTGATATAGGGGTGACCCGAATCTCTGGTTCCCACGGGAAGCATGGAAGCTCTTGAGCGCTGCTTGGAGTGTGATGGGGAGGATGCTGATATAGGGGTGACCCGAATCTCTGGCTCCCACGGGAAACATGGAAGCTCTCGAGCGCTGCTTGGAGCCCGACAGGGAGGATGCTGATATAGGGGTGGCCTCAGTCTCTGGCTCCCACGGGAAGCATGGAAGCTCTAGAGCGCTGCTTGGAGCTTGATGGGGAGGATGCAGATATAGGGGTGGCCAAAGTCTCTGGTTCCCACGGGAAGCATGGGAGCTCTAGAGCGCTGCTTGCAGCCTGACGGGGAGAATGCTGATATAGGAGTGACCCGAATCTCTGGCTCCCATGCGAAGCATGGAAGCTGTTGAGCGCTGCTTGGAGCCTGACGGGGAGAATGCTGATATAGGGGTGGCCTAATTCTCTGGCTCCCACAGGAAGCATGGGAGCTCTTGAGCGCTGCTTGGAGCCTGATGGGGAGGATGCTGATATAGGGGTGACCCGAATCTCTGGCTCCGACAGGAAGCATGGAAGTTCTAGAGCGCTGCTTGGAGTATGATGGAGAGGATGCTGATATAGGGGTGGCCAAAGTCTCTGGCTCCCACGGGAAGCATGGGAGCTCTAGAGCGCTGCTTGGAGCCTGACGCAGAGAATGCTGATATAGGGGTGACCCGAATCTCTGGCTCCCATGGGAAGCATGGAAGCTCTTGAGCGCTGCTTGGAGCCTGACGGGGAGAATGCTGATATAGGGGTGACCCGAATCTCTGGCTCCGACAGGAAGCATGGAAGTTCTACAGCGCTGCTCAGAGCCTGACGGGGAGGATGCTGATATAGGGGTGGCCTCAGTCTCTGGCTCCCACGGGAAGCATGGAAGCTCTGGAGTGCGCTCAGGGCCTGATGGGGAGGATGCTGATATAGGGGTGACCCGAATCTCTGGCTCCCACAGGAAGCATGGAAGTTCTAGAGCGCTGTTCAGAGCCTGACGGGGAGGATGCTGATATAGGGGTGGCCTCAGTCTCTGGCTCCCACGGGAAGCATGGGAGCTCTTGAGCGCTGCTTGGAGCCTGATGGGGAGGATGCTTATATAGGGGTGGCCTCAGTCTCTGGCTCCCACGGTAAGCATGGGAGCTCTGGAGTGCTGCTCAGGGCCTGATGGGGAGGATGCTGATATAGGGGTGACCCGAATCTCTGGCTCCCACAGGAAGCATGGAAGTTCTAGAGCGCTGCTTGGAGCCTGATGGGGAGGATGCAGATATAGGGGTGGCCTCAGTCTCTGGCTCCCACAGGAAGCATGGAAGCTCTCGAGCGCTGCTTGGAGCCTGACGGGGAGGATGCTGATATAGGGGTGACCCGAATCTCTGGCTCCCACAGGAAGCATGGAAGTTCTAGAGCGCTGCTTGGAGCCTGATGGGGAGGATGCTGATATAGGGGTGGCCTCAGTCTCTGGCTCCCACGGGAAGCATGGGAGCTCTCGAGCACTGCTTGGAGCCTGACGGGGAGGATGCCGATATAGGGGTGACCCAAATCTCTGGCTCCCACAGGAAGCATGGAAGTTCTAGAGCGCTGCGTGGAGCCTGATGGGGAGGATGCTGATATAGGGGTGACCCGAATCTCTGGCTCCCATGGAAAGCATGGAAGCTTTGAGCGCTGCTTGGTGCCTGACATGGAGGATGCCGATACATGGGTGACCCGAATCTCTGGCTCCCACAGGAAGCATGGGAGCTCTTGAGCGCTGCTTGGAGCCTGATGGGGAGGATGCTGATATAGGGGTGGCCTCAGTCTCTGGCTCCCACAGGAAGCATGGAAGTTCTTGAGCTCTGCTTGGAGCCTGATGGGTTGGGCTTTCGCTGTGCCCGGCTGTGCTGGGCTGATACTTAATACAACCTCCTGAACCATCTCTTTCTGAGCTGTAGTTATCTCTTCCAGGCAACAAAAAGACTGATGGGTGATGTTGGGTGCAATGGGGGTGTTACGCAAGCGTTCCAGAGCTCTGTCTCACTGCTTTAAGCGTTTAAGGCTGCGGCAGATATGTTTTGATGATGTGCTGGGAATGAGAGTGATCCTGCAATGGGGAATGGATGGGAGAGATGAATTCTGCGCATAAGCCGAAATGGACATACCCAAGGATTCAACCAAAGTAATGACGTCAAGCCTTGATCGATTACTGGCTCAGGCTCAGCTGGAATTTCACTGGCGGAAACAGGGAAACTTGGGGTGTTGTGGAAAGGGAGCTTAGATGGGGTTTCATTAGTGGAAGGAAGAAGGGAAGGTTGGAGTGATGATCCATGCAGCGATCAGCAGTCGGGCCTAGCGCCTTAAAGGGGCTCCTTCCAAAGATCTACGCCTTACAAGCAAAGGCGGCCACAAGAGACACCACGTTAAGAAAAAATCCCCTGTGGTCACTGTTCCAAGTCGGACGATATCCCAAAGCAGTGTTAGATCGAGGTGATAGACCCCGCCTCATTTTACAAATAGTAGACATTCATCAGGCCCCCTTACTCATTCCCACCTCAACCTCTAACCTGCTCATCAAAATTCTCCCAGTTTTTAAAACTTTGTTTTTAAATGTATTGAAATGTGTTTGGTAGAGTTAGGCACACTTCGGTACAGTTCTGTGAAGTTCCTTTGCATGTCTCGAAGCCTTGTCGAGTGCTGGTATCTCAGGTGGGAATACCACCAAGCACTTACTTGGTTCTTGAAGCACTTGGATATTTTGAAGGTGGCTGTGCCCGCAGTGACCTCACCATCTGGGAACGTGGTGTACACGAGGACCTTGGCCAACGGCGCCAGCTGGGCATCAATGGTAATCGAGATGGAGCAGGTGCCCCGAAGAACTGTGGAAAGGGTTGCAAGAAGAAAAGAGCTAGTCTGAGTATCTGCATAAGAGCTAGTCTGAGTATCTGCATAAGAGCTAGTCTGAGTATCTGCATAAGAGCTAGTCTGAGTATCTGCATAAGAGCTAGTCTGAGTATCTGCATAAGAGCTAGTCTGAGTATCTGCATAAGAGCTAGTCTGAGTATCTGCATAAGAGCTAGTCTGAGTATCTGCATAAGAGCTAGTCTGAGTGTCTGCATAAGTGCTAGTCTGAGTATCTGCATATTCACATTGCTGTCCCTCATCCTCTTGCAGCAGGGGCAAGGGACGTGAGATGGGATCGAAACACCTCTCCATTCTGTGTGTCCTAGCTGCAAGTAACAGCACCTTGCCTTGCCATCATGCAGAGAAGAGATCCAATGCTTACCTTCCTCTTTGCCAACTGCAAGCTCCTTGGTGCCCACGAGAATGATTCCTCCTTTAGAAACGACCTGGTGGTGAGAAAGCGTGTGTTAGTGCCCCAGTTACACGTGCCACGGTGCAGGTCTGTCAGGTTACTCTCCCATAGACTTCTGAGCTCAGGTGTCATGCAGTAAAGTGGTCTGGTGTCTTTCTGGGCATCAGAAAGGCCATATTGACCCACCCTTAACCATATTCCATGCAATCTCAGGGACCACGGCAATACCCGGCCTCAGGCCCTTAACATCTGCTTTCCTGAGGCTCCAGACTGCCATTCATGGGCCATTGTATCTATGTGCACTAGCGCCACCTAGTGAACAGTTAGAGGAAGTTACTGGCTGCACTCCTCAAGGTATTAGGGCAGCTACACACCAGTCCCAGACATAGGACGCCACTGGCAAAGAAAGACAATTCACAGCCTGGCCAGAGAGCATGCACGCTTTGCTGGTATACCTCAGATCTGGTCCCATCAACTCCCTCTCAAGTCACCCCAACATGCCTATACTAATCCCATCCACCTCTGTGCGTGGTGCTCCCAGCGCCTTACCAGGTAGTGCAGGTCTATCTGCTCGGCGTCCTCCTGCAGTTCGCTCCTCTGGATAATGAAGTCCACCTGCACGTCCTGTGTGTTGCCGCAGGACAGCTCACCCTGCAGGGAGCGCACCTTCAGGAAGCTTTTGCTCTTGGAGTAAAAGGGTTTGAGCCAGAGGAACGCATCTTGGTAGCGGGGCAGCACTTTGCCATACTCCATTGCAGGTTGCTGCAGCTTGAAGCTCCCCTAGGAAGGAGCAAAGAACAGAGACATGTTCAGGGTTTCAGCTTCTCGCGTCTGTGATATTTGCAGGAACTCCTAGAGATGTGATACAAGGCACTGCAGAAACTCATGAAAGTTCAACAAATACAAAGCAAGGTACAGTAAACGGAATGATCTGCCAAGCAGGGACACGGTCTCCTGCAAAGTAACATGTCTAGCACTAGTCCTATTCCAGCTCGATGGGGCAATGCCCTTCTTGAAGGCCTCCCGTTGTCCTCCCTTGTGCCCTTGAGGAGTGTCCTACACACAGCCGCATGCCTCATCAAGGGTCTACACAGATACAACCACATCACCCTGGCCCTCAATGACCTTCAATGGCTCCCACTGTACACATGAATCACCTTCAAGTCTGGCTGCACCATCTATAAAGCAGTCACCTTTAAGTCCCCCAGCTACCTCGCAGGGATACTCTGCATCTCCGGCGGAGAGCGCACCACCAGAAGCCAGGACACATGCAGACTTGAAATCCACCACTGCAAAAGGGAAAGGACCAGAAAACAACCCTTCTCTGTCTAAGCCCCAAGATTATGGAACCTCCTCGCCCCCACGCTCCTACAATTCGGATTAGAACTCAAGATCTGCCTCTTCAAGGAGTCTCACCTCCTGAAAGCCTCGGTCATCATGTCACCCCGCGTCACCTGACTCGCTAAACGCTGCCTGCCTCTCTCCTCCCCGCCACCCTGTACAGCTGTAACCCCTCCCTTTGTGCCCCTCTGTATCCTACCCCTGCGGTAGATCTGTTCTGTTGTATACCTCTGTAAAGTGATCCATTGATTCTCAAAGCTAGGTCCTTGCTCATCAATACCATAATAATAATAATAATAATAAATACCGCCTATTCTTTACCACTTCATCTAATTCATGAAGTTTTTTAATTACTGTGGACACATTCTGGAATCACTCACCTCCTCAGCAGAGAAGGCAGTCTCCAGTCTTCATAATATATGAGTGTTGTTCCTTTTATAAAGGAGGCTCAGGTCTGGCCAGAGACTGTGCCCTGATGTTCTGCGGACTTACCCTGACGCTGACTGATTTGTCCCAATTTGAGGTATTTAGGGAGAAGGAGGCCCTTCCAGAAACATCTGTCACATAGGTGAGGTTCTCCACCTGCCCGCTGCATTCAACGATCAAGTAGATGGTTTCGTCTTTCATTGGGGTGCCATCGGCTCTGGAGAGCTTCATCTGCAACACAAGAAAGGGATGAGAACATGAACAAATACGTGGAGAGGATGAAGAAGAGGGGGGAATAGGTGTGGGAGAAGAATTATGTGAGAGAGGTGTAGATGCTAAAATAGAAGTAAAGGTGTGGGAGAAGAGAAAAAAGAGATGTGAGCTGTGAAGAGGCTAGATGCGAAAGACAGGTGTGGGAGAAGAGGAACAAGTGAAAGATGCAAGAAGTTAGAAGAGAAAGACAGGTCTGAGAGAAGAGGAACAAGTGACAGATGCGCGATGTGGATAGGTTAGAAGAGAAAGACAGGTCTGAGAGAAGAGGAACAAGTGAAAGATGCAAGATGTGGAGAGGTAAGAAGACAAAGACAGGTCTGAGAGAAGAGGAACAAGTGAAAGATGCAAGATGTGGAGAGGTTAGAAGAGAAAGACAGGTGTGGGACAAGAGGAACAAGTGAAAGATGCAAGATGTGGAGAGGTAAGAAGACAAAGACAGGTCTGAGAGAAGAGGAACAAGTGAAAGATGCAAGATGTGGAGAGGTTAGAAGAGAAAGACAGGTGTGGGACAAGAGGAACAAGTGAAAGATGCAAGATGTGGAGAGGTAAGAAGACAAAGACAGGTCTGAGAGAAGAGGAACAAGTGAAAGATGCAAGATGTGGAGAGGTTAGAAGAGAAAGACAGGTGTGGGACAAGAGGAACAAGTGAAAGATGCAAGATGTGGAGAGGTAAGAAGACAAAGACAGGTCTGAGAGAAGAGGAACAAGTGAAAGATGCAAGATGTGGAGAGGTTAGAAGAGAAAGACAGGTGTGGGACAAGAGGAACAAGTGAAAGATGCAAGATGTGGAGAGGTAAGAAGAGAAAGACAGGTCTGAGAGAAGAGGAACAGGTGAAAGATGCAAGATGTGGAGAGGTAAGAAGACAAAGACAGGTCTGAGAGAAGAGGAACAAGTGAAAGATGCAAGATGTGGAGAGGTAAGAAGACAAAGACAGGTCTGAGAGAAGAGGAACAGGTGAAAGATGCAAGATGTGGAGAGGTAAGAAGAGAAAGACAGGTGTGGGAGAAGAGGGACAAGTGAAAGATGTGAGATGTGGAGAGGTTAGAAGAGAAAGACAGGTCTGAGAGAAGAGGAACAAGTGAAAGATGCAAGATGTGGAGAGGTAAGAAGACAAAGACAGGTCTGAGAGAAGAGGAACAGGTGAAAGATGCAAGATGTGGAGAGGTTAGAAGAGAAAGACAGGTGTGGGAGAAGAGGAACAAGTGAAAGATGTGAGATGTGGAGAGGTTAGAAGAGAAAGACAGGTGTGGGAGAAGAGGAACAAGTGAAAGATGTGAGATGTGGAGAGGTTAGAATAGAAAGACAGGTGTGGGAGAAGAGGGACAAGTGAAAGATGTGAGATGTGGAGAGGTTAGAAGAGAAAGACAGGTCTGAGAGAAGAGGAACAAGTGAAAGATGTGAGATGTGGAGAGGTTAGAAGAGAAAGACAGGTGTGGGAGAAGAGGGACAAGTGAAAGATGTGAGATGTGGAGAGGTTAGAAGAGAGACAGGTGTGGGACAAGAGGAACAAGTGAAAGATGCAAGATGTGGAGAGGGAAGAAGACAAAGACAGGTCTGAGAGAAGAGGAACAAGTGAAAGATGCAAGATGTGGAGAGGTTAGAAGAGAAAGACAGGTGTGGGACAAGAGGAACAAGTGAAAGATGTGAGATGTGGAGAGGTTAGAAGAGAAAGACAGGTCTGAGAGAAGAGGAACAAGTGAAAGATGCAAGATGTGGAGAGGTTAGAAGAGAAAGACAGGTCTGAGAGAAGAGGAACAAGTGAAAGATGTGAGATGTGGAGAGGTTAGAAGAGAAAGACAGGTCTGAGAGAAGAGGAACAAGTGAAAGATGTGAGATGTGGAGAGGTAAGAAGAGAAAGACAGGTGTGGGAGAAGAGGGACAAGTGAAAGATGTGAGATGTGGAGAGGTTAGAAGAGAAAGACAGGTCTGAGAGAAGAGGAACAAGTGAAAGATGTGAGATGTGGAGAGGTTAGAAGAGAAAGACAGGTGTGGGAGAAGAGGGACAAGTGAAAGATGTGAGATGTGGAGAGGTTAGAAGAGAGACAGGTGTGGGACAAGAGGAACAAGTGAAAGATGCAAGATGTGGAGAGGGAAGAAGACAAAGACAGGTCTGAGAGAAGAGGAACAAGTGAAAGATGCAAGATGTGGAGAGGTTAGAAGAGAAAGACAGGTGTGGGACAAGAGGAACAAGTGAAAGATGTGAGATGTGGAGAGGTTAGAAGAGAAAGACAGGTCTGAGAGAAGAGGAACAAGTGAAAGATGCAAGATGTGGAGAGGTTAGAAGAGAAAGACAGGTCTGAGAGAAGAGGAACAAGTGAAAGATGTGAGATGTGGAGAGGTTAGAAGAGAAAGACAGGTCTGAGAGAAGAGGAACAAGTGAAAGATGTGAGATGTGGAGAGGTAAGAAGAGAAAGACAGGTGTGGGAGAAGAGGGACAAGTGAAAGATGTGAGATGTGGAGAGGTTAGAAGAGAAAGACAGGTCTGAGAGAAGAGGAACAAGTGAAAGATGTGAGATGTGGAGAGGTTAGAAGAGAAAGACAGGTGTGGGAGAAGAGGGACAAGTGAAAGATGTGAGATGTGGAGAGGTTAGAAGAGAGACAGGTGTGGGACAAGAGGAACAAGTGAAAGATGCAAGATGTGGAGAGGTAAGAAGACAAAGACAGGTCTGAGAGAAGAGGAACAAGTGAAAGATGCAAGATGTGGAGAGGTTAGAAGAGAAAGACAGGTGTGGGACAAGAGGAACAAGTGAAAGATGTGAGATGTGGAGAGGTTAGAAGAGAAAGACAGGTCTGAGAGAAGAGGAACAAGTGAAAGATGTGAGATGTGGAGAGGTTAGAAGAGAAAGACAGGTGTGGGGCAAGAGGAACAAGTGAAAGATGTGAGATGTGGAGAGGTTAGAAGAGAAAGACAGGTCTGAGAGAAGAGGAACAAGTGAAAGATGCAAGATGTGGAGAGGTTAGAAGAGAAAGACAGGTGTGGGACAAGAGGAACAAGTGAAAGATGTGAGATGTGGAGAGGTTAGAAGAGAAAGACAGGTCTGAGAGAAGAGGAACAAGTGAAAGATGTGAGATGTGGAGAGGTTAGAAGAGAAAGACAGGTGTGGGAGAAGAGGGACAAGTGAAAGATGTGAGATGTGGAGAGGTTAGAAGAGAGACAGGTGTGGGACAAGAGGAACAAGTGAAAGATGCAAGATGTGGAGAGGTTAGAAGAGAAAGACAGGTCTGAGAGAAGAGGAACAAGTGAAAGATGCAAGATGTGGAGAGGTTAGAAGAGAAAGACAGGTGTGGGAGAAGAGGGACAAGTGAAAGATGTGAGATGTGGAGAGGTTAGAAGACAAAGACAGGTCTGAGAGAAGAGGAACAAGTGAAAGATGCAAGATGTGGAGGGGTTAGAAGAGAAAGACAGGTCTGAGTGAAGAGGAACAAGTGAAAGATGTGAGATGTGGAGAGGTTAGAAGAGAAAGACAGGTCTGAGAGAAGAGGAACAAGTGAAAGATGTGAGATGTGGAGAGGTTAGAAGAGAAAGACAGGTCTGAGAGAAGAGGAACAAGTGAAAGATGTGAGATGTGGAGAGGTTAGAAGAGAAAGACAGGGGTGGGAGAAGAGGGACAAGTGAAAGATGTGAGATGTGGAGAGGTTAGAAGAGAAAGACAGGTCTGAGAGAAGAGGAACAAGTGAAAGATGTGAGATGTGGAGAGGTTAGAAGAGAAAGACAGGTCTGAGAGAAGAGGAACAGGTGAAAGATGCAAGATGTGGAGAGGTTAGAAGAGAAAGACAGGTGTGGGAGAAGAGGGACAAGTGAAAGATGTGAGATGTGGAGAGGTTAGAAGAGAGACAGGTGTGGGACAAGAGGAACAAGTGAAAGATGCAAGATGTGGGGAGGGAAGAAGACAAAGACAGGTCTGAGAGAAGAGGAACAAGTGAAAGATGCAAGATGTGGAGAGGTTAGAAGAGAAAGACAGGTGTGGGACAAGAGGAACAAGTGAAAGATGCAAGATGTGGAGAGGTAAGAAGACAAAGACAGGTCTGAGAGAAGAGGAACAAGTGAAAGATGTGAGATGTGGAGAGGTTAGAAGAGAAAGACAGGTCTGAGAGAAGAGGAACAAGTGAAAGATGCAAGATGTGGAGAGGTAAGAAGACAAAGACAGGTGTGGGAGAAGAGGGACAAGTGAAAGATGTGAGATGTGGAGAGGTTAGAAGAGAGACAGGTGTGGGACAAGAGGAACAAGTGAAAGATGCAAGATGTGGAGAGGTTAGAAGAGAAAGACAGGTGTGGGACAAGAGGAACAAGTGAAAGATGTGAGATGTGGAGAGGTTAGAAGAGAAAGACAGGTGTGGGACAAGAGGAACAAGTGAAAGATGTGAGATGTGGAGAGGTTAGAAGAGAAAGACAGGTCTGAGAGAAGAGGAACAAGTGAAAGATGCAAGATGTGGAGAGGTTAGAAGAGAAAGACAGGTGTGGGAGAAGAGGGACAAGTGAAAGATGTGAGATGTGGAGAGGTTAGAAGAGAAAGACAGGTCTGAGAGAAGAGGAACAAGTGAAAGATGTGAGATGTGGAGAGGTTAGAAGAGAAAGACAGGTCTGAGAGAAGAGGAACACGTGAAAGATGTGAGATGTGGAGAGGTTAGAAGAGAAAGACAGGTGTGGGAGAAGAGGGACAGGTGAAAGATGCAAGATGTGGAGAGGTTAGAAGAGAAAGACAGGTGTGGGAGAAGAGGAACAAGTGAAAGATGTGAGATGTGGAGAGGTTAGAATAGAAAGACAGGTGTGGGAGAAGAGGGACAAGTGAAAGATGTGAGATGTGGAGAGGTTAGAAGAGAAAGACAGGTCTGAGAGAAGAGGAACAAGTGAAAGATGTGAGATGTGGAGAGGTTAGAAGAGAAAGACAGGTGTGGGAGAAGAGGAACAAGTGAAAGATGTGAGATGTGGAGAGGTTAGAAGAGAAAGACAGGTCTGAGAGAAGAGGAACAGGTGAAAGATGCATGATGTGGGGAGGGAAGAAGACAAAGACAGGTCTGAGAGAAGAGGAACAAGTGAAAGATGCAAGATGTGGAGAGGTTAGAAGAGAAAGACAGGTGTGGGAGAAGAGGAACAAGTGAAAGATGTGAGATGTGGAGAGGTTAGAAGAGAAAGACAGGTCTGAGAGAAGAGGAACAAGTGAAAGATGTGAGATGTGGAGAGGTTAGAAGAGAAAGACAGGTGTGGGAGAAGAGGAACAAGTGAAAGATGTGAGATGTGGAGAGGTTAGAAGACAAAGACAGGTCTGAGAGAAGAGGAACAAGTGAAAGATGTGAGATGTGGAGAGGTTAGAAGAGAAAGACAGGTGTGGGAGAAGAGGGACAAGTGAAAGATGTGAGATGTGGAGAGGTTAGAAGAGAGACAGGTGTGGGACAAGAGGAACAAGTGAAAGATGTGAGATGTGGAGAGGTTAGAAGAGAAAGACAGGTGTGGGACAAGAGGAACAAGTGAAAGATGTGAGATGTGGAGAGGTTAGAAGAGAAAGACAGGTCTGAGAGAAGAGGAACAAGTGAAAGATGCAAGATGTGGAGAGGTTAGAAGAGAAAGACAGGTGTGGGACAAGAGGAACAAGTGAAAGATGTGAGATGTGGAGAGGTTAGAAGAGAAAGACAGGTCTGAGAGAAGAGGAACAAGTGAAAGATGTGAGATGTGGAGAGGTTAGAAGAGAAAGACAGGTGTGGGAGAAGAGGGACAAGTGAAAGATGTGAGATGTGGAGAGGTTAGAAGAGAGACAGGTGTGGGACAAGAGGAACAAGTGAAAGATGCAAGATGTGGAGAGGTTAGAAGAGAAAGACAGGTGTGGGAGAAGAGGGACAAGTGAAAGATGTGAGATGTGGAGAGGTTAGAAGACAAAGACAGGTCTGAGAGAAGAGGAACAAGTGAAAGATGCAAGATGTGGAGGGGTTAGAAGAGAAAGACAGGTCTGAGTGAAGAGGAACAAGTGAAAGATGTGAGATGTGGAGAGGTTAGAAGAGAAAGACAGGTCTGAGAGAAGAGGAACAAGTGAAAGATGTGAGATGTGGAGAGGTTAGAAGAGAAAGACAGGTCTGAGAGAAGAGGAACAAGTGAGAGATGTGAGATGTGGAGAGGTTAGAAGAGAAAGACAGGGGTGGGAGAAGAGGGACAAGTGAAAGATGTGAGATGTGGAGAGGTTAGAAGAGAAAGACATGTCTGAGTGAAGAGGAACAAGTGAAAGATGTGAGATGTGGAGAGGTAGGAAGACAAAGACAGGTCTGAGAGAAGAGGAACAAGTGAAAGATGTGAGATGTGGAGAGGTTAGAAGAGAAAGACAGGTCTGAGAGAAGAGGAACACGTGAAAGATGTGCGATGTGGAGAGACTACAAGAGAAAGACAGGTGTGGGAGAAGAGGAACAAGTGAAAGATGCAAGATGTGGAGAGGGTAGAAGAGAAAGACAGGTGTCGGAGAAGAGAAGAAAGTGAAAGATGTCAAAAAGGCAGAGAGCCTGGAAGAGAAATACGGTTGTGGGAGAAGAGGAACAAAGAGAAAGACGTGGGGGAGGTGGTGAGGCTAAAATAGAATGTTGTAGAAGTTACAAGAGAAAGGCAGGTGTGGGAGAAGGGGAAAAAGAGAAAAATGTGGGAAGGACAGAAGAGAGAGATGTGTGGGAGAAGAGGAAAAGGGAAAGGAGTAAGAGATGTGGGGGAGGATAGAAGAGAAAGGCAACCGTGGAAGAAGAGGAAAAAGAGAAAGGTGTGAAAGCGGTGCAGAGGCTATAAGAGAAAGACTGGTTTGGCGAAGAGGAAAAAAGAGAAAGGTGTGAGAGGCTGAAGGTTAGAAGAGAAAGACATGTGTGGGGAAGAGTAAAAAGAGAAAGGCATGAGAGGATGAAAAACAGATTGCAGAGAAGTAAGAGAAACAGAGTTGGGGGATAAAAAAAAGACAGAACGGGTAGGAGAAGTGATAAGGGAAACTAGCGAGAAATAAGAGACAGAGAAGAAAGAGGAATAAGGCAGGATACATTTGAAAGAGGATAACGGTGAGACAAGTGTGAGGGGGAGAGCAGCCCATCTGAGGAAGGTCACAGAACAGAGTCAGGTGTGAGGAGTGCAAGGGGGGTGGCTCAGAGGTGTGAGTGGAGAGGAAAAGGGGAGGCAGGTGAGAGGGAGGAGAAAGGTAGTGAAATGAGCCGATGCAGGTGAGAGACGGGTCTGAGAAGGAATGAAGATAACCAGAGCAAGGGTGGGCAATTTGATGTATGAGAAAGCAGGGAAAAGGATGAGGCAAGAAAAGATGAAGATGAAACACACATGTGATAAAAGAGAACAGAAGGAACATTTGAGAGGAGTAAAGAGATATGGCGGCAAGAGCCAGGGAAACAAGTGTGAGAGAAGAAGGAAGAGAGACAGACGAAAGAAAAGTTAATCAAGGTAGTTGAAGGGGCAAGACGAAGGGAGATTTATGAGGAAATGAAAAGCACTGAGAATTGGGGTCATGAAAATTGAGGGAGAATGAACGATGTATGGAAGAAAGACAGTCAAGAGAGATTAATAGGGATTGGTGTGAAGGAGAGGACAGCGACGTGAGAGAGACCAAAATATTAATAAATGTTAGTGTGGCGAGACATGAGTGAGAGAGAGAGAGGAGGAAGTAAGAGAAACAGGCGTGACATGGAGGCAGAAGAAAGGCCACTGGGAGAGTATGAAGAGCAACAGATGTAAAATGGGAGAGCTAGAGCCATGTGAGGGAGTAGGAAGAGCAAAGGAACCCACGTCAAAGGAGAGAAAGATTTGGGCCAGCAGAGGTAAAAGGGGAAAGTCAGAATAAGAGACAGATGTGAGAGGAGATGGAAGACAGGCATGTTCTGCATCCCCTCACAGGTTGTACTCCTCACCCTGCCAGTGTAAGGGATCCCCGTCTTGAAGTAGTCATCGGTCTCCTCGAATACCACGGTTGCGATGTCAGAAGATATGTGGCAGGACCCTGATCCAGACAAGGTCACATCTATGGGGGACAAAAGCAGGGACAGCATGTATTGTGGATCCCAGCTTAGCGTGCCGGAGGTCCATGATGGGGAGACATTGAAGAATGCCCCCCTAAAACGTTCTGGCCTATTGAGAGAAGAAATACCAGGCTTTTAATTAAGGACTCTAACCCAAAGCTGAAGGAGGGGCTACTCACACTGTGAGGTCCTAGTCAATCACTCTGCTTCTGAGCTCAGGTATTAGCCCCTCACAGTGTGAACAATACATCACTAACCTCTGGGTCCTAGTCAATCACTCTGCTTCTGAGCTGAAGCACCAATCCCTCACAGTGTGAGTAGATCACTAACCTCTGGGTAGATCGCTAACCTCTGGGTCCTAGTCAATCACTCTGCTTCTGAGCTCAGGTATTAGCCCCTCACAGTGTGAACAATACATCACTAACCTCTGGGTCCTAGTCAATCACTCTGCTTCTGAGCTCAGGTATTAGCCCCTCACAGTGTGAACAATACATCACTAACCTCTGGGTCCTAGTCAATCACTCTGCTTCTGAGCTGAAGCATCAACCCCTCACAGCGTGAAAAGTAGATCACTAACCTCTGGGTAGAACGCTAACCTCTGGGTCCTAGTCAATCACTCTGCTTCTGAGATGATGGATCAGCCCCTCACAGTGTGAGTAGATCACTAACCTCTGGGTAGATCGCTAACCTCTGGGTCCTAGTCAATCACTCTGCTTCTGAGCTCAGGTATTAGCCCCTCACAGTGTGAACAATACATCACTAACCTCTGGGTCCTAGTCAATCACTCTGCTTCTGAGCTGAAGCATCAACCCCTCACAGCGTGAAAAGTAGATCACTAACCTCTGGGTAGAACGCTAACCTCTGGGTCCTAGTCAATCACTCTGCTTCTGAGATGATGGATCAGCCCCTCACAGTGTGAGCAGATCACTAACCTCTGGGTAGATCGCTAACCTCTGAGTCCTAGTCAATCACTCTGCTTCTGAGCTCAGGTATTAGCCCCTCACAGTGTGAACAATACATCACTAACCTCTGGGTCCTAGTCAATCACTCTGCTTCTGAGCTGAAGCACCAATCCCTCACAGTGTGAGTAGATCACTAACCTCTGGGTAGATCGCTAACCTCTGGGTCCTAGTCAATCACTCTGCTTCTGAGCTCAGGTATTAGCCCCTCACAGTGTGAACAATACATCACTAACCTCTGGGTCCTAGTCAATCACTCTGCTTCTGAGCTCAGGTATTAGCCCCTCACAGTGTGAACAATACATCACTAACCTCTGGGTCCTAGTCAATCACTCTGCTTCTGAGCTGAAGCATCAACCCCTCACAGCGTGAAAAGTAGATCACTAACCTCTGGGTAGAACGCTAACCTCTGGGTCCTAGTCAATCACTCTGCTTCTGAGATGATGGATCAGCCCCTCACAGTGTGAGTAGATCACTACCCTCTGGGTCCTAGTCAATCACTCTGCTTCTGAGCTGAAGCATCAACCCCTCACAGCGTGAAAAGTAGATCACTAACCTCTGGGTAGAACGCTAACCTCTGGGTCCTAGTCAATCACTCTGCTTCTGAGATGATGGATCAGCCCCTCACAGTGTGAGTAGATCACTACCCTCCGGGTCCTAGTCAATCACTCTACTTCTGAGCTGAATGATCAGCCCTCACAGTGTGAAGAATAGATCACTAACCTCTGGGTCCTAGTCAATCACTCTACTTCTGAGCTGAAGGATCAGCCCCCCACAGTGTGAATAATACATCACTAACCTATGGGTCCTAGTCAATCACTCTACTTCTGAGCTGATGGATCAGCCCCTCACAGTGTGAACGGTAGATTGCTAACCTCTGGGTCCTAGTCAATCACTCTGCTTCTGAGATGATGGATCAGCCCCTAACAGTGTGAGTAGATCACTAACCTCTGGGTCCTAGTCAATCACTCTGCTTCTGAGCTGAATGATCAGCCCCTCACAGCGACAGCAAGAGATCATCATTCTAAGGTTCCTGGGCAAAGCACTGCAGTGCTGAGCTCACGCAGCAGCCCTTCACAGCACAGATAAAATATCAATAGTCGCAGAGTCCTAGGCAATCATTATAGTTCAGAGCGGTCCACGTGTTCCTGCTTTTCTCTAATTGTCTTACCTTTTTCTTTATTCAAATGAGTCACCCTTTTCCTTTATTTCCATCTTCTTCCATGTTGAACTTTTCGCCAGGTCAAGGACCTGTTTCTAATCTTTGAGCAAGCTGCATGGCGGAGACTGCTACTCCCATGAAGTGTGACAACATGCTAAATAATGATGATGGTTAGGCCATGACTCTTGGCTTCTTCGGCTACCACCTGCCATGGTGCCTTAGAGATCTCCCCATCTTCTTGATGCCAAAAGAAAGCGCTGGTGTTAGTCGACTTAACGGTTGAGCTGGGAGTGCTCCCATCATAGTCTTAACAGTTGATTACTGTTCTTAGTGTCATGGCCGGCCCCTGACCTGAAGAAGCAGCCACGCTCACAGGACAAAGAGATCATTGTTCTCAAGGCCTTAGCCCATAACTGCAAATCTTAACTGGGGGTAGGAGCTAATCTCATTAACCTGAACCCTATAGACGACCATGGTGTCTGCCTCTGTGTGACACTCTCTCACTGAGCGTGTGGAGCTGGACTTCCTTTCATGTACTGTGTGTACGGCATGTATGCACGTTCCTGGGGGAGAGGAAGGTTAATAGTCTTGTCATGGTCAATGACAACCGCAAAGGGACATTGGCAGCAATAATACTGAGGACCAAAAGATATATACTAAGGGACATGGTCACAGATAACAGCGGCAATACCTTAGAGGACCAGCACACCACAACTCCTGCTGAGCCCCCAACCATGCCACCAACTAGAGTAATCAACAAATAGAAGGCCGGCAACCTCCAGACAGATTAAGGGATAACACCCAAGCATAATTAAACACCAAGGAAACTCAGGCAGGTAAACCACAAAAAACCCAAGCATCACCCCAACCTGCCCACCCACAACTAGGCCCACCCTAAGCTGCCCGCCTATAACTAGGGCGGCCCAGCTGTGTACCTCCCCACTATCTTTATAACTCGTGCTGTGCACCCTTCTGGCAACCAACCGGACATCACTTTCTTACCCAACGGTCATGACCGACTAACCAGGAACACACTAGATACACCTTTTTTGTAATTGTAATTGGTATTTATAATCAGCTTAATACCCAGAGGTTTCTAAGCGAGGACCCGGGGATCAAATCTGTGTTGCGTCACGTCGTCTTGCTTCCAAGGTGAACGCATTACCCCTGAGCTATCCTCCCAAGACAACCATCCACCCGCCACCATAACCCACATGGAGGTCAGCTTCTGACACAGAGAGGAGATGAGGTGGGCCGATGGACCACAACGAAGAACGCTGGTAGATAACATTAAGCAGGAACCAAAGGCTTACACCAGAGGGTTCATCTGAACCGACCGACTTACTGTTTTCCCCCCTCCTACTCCAACATAACCAATGCCACTATGCTTGACTAGCGGACAGCCACAATACACATAAACACACCAAATAATACATCTAAAGTTCACAACCTACCATCTCTGAGATTCTGGAAGAAAACCTAGAGGGAACTCCCCAGTAAATAGTCCATAACTACATCAACGGTACACAATACACACCAGGACAATAGATATTCATAAACATAGCAGCTAACTGTGACTCTGGACCCCTTATGGATAGAACTAACGAGTCTGCACCAAAATCCACCATAATATCACACAACACACGCATCAACACAAACACTAGCACACATCCGAGGCACTGAGTCCTACCCATACGGTTACAACACACAGGGCCTGCCGAGCCAATACCCGCATGCAAAACAATGCTCATGGACAACAGTTCCACCTGGATCTGAACCTATAATATCATTCTATGTTTCTTTTTATTAAGTGCATTTGGTTAATTAACCTTTCACACTACATTTAAAAGTCATTCATAAAAGAAGATGAAAATACATCTAGATTTCCATTCAGGACAATTCAATAATATTATATACAAAAAGTTACCAAGTTAAAACAGCATTATAGACCCATTCAGACCAGTAATCTGGTTTTCACAATATTCCAAATATGGTGTGCCCCTGAGGTTACAACAGCAATTCTGCCCCATGCAGAAAACTCCAAAATTGGTTATGCTCGACATTTCTAAACTTGGCATATCCTTTATCGTACAAGCATTGAAGCCTAGGGCATTGGGTTAGAATATGTCGCACGGTCTCAACCACTTCTCTATTCTGCAGAGTCTCATCTCTCTTGGCATTCCAATCCAGGCTCCGGTGTAACCCAAAACCTGCAGCATGCCAAACCTTAAAAGACGTATAAAATGAACGAGCCCAGGAGAGCGCAGCTTAGTAAGATCCCCAAACACACCACGGTGGGAATATTGAACATAGCTGGGTCGTAGAGCCAGTTGGCCTAGGGATGATATTCGATCTTGGTACCGAGTTTACTCCTCAGTTTGGCAAGATGGAATTCGACCTAAGTCTTGGGTACTTCACTCACAACAATGTCCAATAAATGTCTCAGAACTGTTTTTTCCATCTCTCTAAACCAAACACTCCTAGAAACCCTACGAGAATGTTCCACGGTGCGGTTGAAGAGGCTTCGCTTACGAGAGTCTTCTAAAGTGACCTTTGCCCACAACCTGCCCACAGCTACCTTCCACAGAGAATTCAGAGACTGTAGCCAAGTTCATGCCCGATTGCCTGCACTGGCACTGAGCTTGGAAGTCCCAGCAGTGAGCGTAATATTTTCGCCTCCAGGCGCATCAACCAGCCCACTGAGATCTCCGGAAGCACTTACAATGCATACATTATTCCTGGTGTAATGAAGTGCTTGTACACATTCATCTTGGCCTCAATCGATCCAACCCCAATCTATCAACAACACTCCTGAGGGTAAGCCATTTGGTCCAAGCCTTGGAGGAAACAATCTCGCCCACATGTGTCTGTGCCGTAGAAGCCCTAACAGTCATACCCAGGTACTTGTATTCAGTTACTTAACCCAGTACCAGGCTGTCCATTTTCCAAACAACGGACGGAGCCCCGTAAGCTCATCTCCCATCATTTTGGTTTTAGCACTATTTATCTTTAGACTATTGCCTATTGTCCTTCGCGTATGTACTTAGTACGTCCAGTGAGCGCTGAAGTCCCATGGCTGTGCCATCAAAAATGACGGTATCATCGGCATAGGCGAGGCAGTGAATATCCTCGCTGCCAAACCTAGGGGGATGATTGTTCACAGATCTTAGACATGGTTCAAAGTCGGACACATATAGATTATATAGGATGGGGGCAAGCACACAGCAAGCACACAGCCCTGCTTCATTCCTCTATTGGTGGAGATGGAGTCGCCCAAATTACCTATTTGTGAGAGGTGTACCTGTGCCTGTGTGCCGCAGTGGAGTTGTTTAAATAAATGCAGGACAGATTCTACTATCCGCCAACCCTCATCCAATCCCCACAAACACACCCAACCCTCCTCTCTTGCAGAGCCACGTGAGCGCCTGGAGACTGCCCTTGGGTGGTAGTGGTGCACGGTATAAATCAACATGACAGGATGCAGTGAAACTGCTGCCTTGGCTTTGTAATGTGAAGGCGGCTGGGAAGCTGATACCAGAGTGGAAGAGCCATTCGAGGCCCACCTGGTGGAGGTTGGAGTGGTCATGGCTAAAGTAAGAATGGCAACCAGGAGTGTTGAGGTTGTGAAGGCAGTAAAGCCTGCCACAGGTCATATAACGTAGCAAACAATGTTCCATCGGAGGCCCCCAACCACTTTTGGAGTAAAATCTTTCTGCCCGCTCACCTCTGCAGTGCCTGGCAGCTGCTGTTCTCATCTAAGAAGACGGTCACTCTTCCCCTTCTGAACCATAGCTTTGCTGTGCCTCCATCCATTCTGCTGCGCATGTCAGAGAGCCAAAGGGTTCCTGGTGAGTGGGACGGATTACCCGATTTCCTGCCCAGCCATCACCGGACCGTCAGCAATTGCCACTGGTCTTCTCTGCCACTCTGCTGGACCGCATCATTTTCTGGATTCACCCTCAGCCCTCATTTCAAGGGTTTGGGGAGCCAAGTTACTGGTTTTGAAAGGACTGGGAACGCATCTAGTGCAGGACAGTCTGCAGACGGTTGCTACTTCCCGTCGACCATGCAATGTAAGAGGCTGACGTCCGGGATTCTACCATTACATCGCAGAATATTTCAAGCAAGCTCATTACATCGATTTTCTTTTTACAAATTTCGCCTCAATGTAGATGGGGGTTGGGTTAGGTTAGTAATTAAGGTGGGTGGGGGAGATGTGGGTGAGTCTGCAGTGGTTCTCCCCCGCCATTGATTTGAAGTAATGGGCTTTGAGGAAATATTCTCGAAGATATCACATTGATCCGTCTGTCCAACTACATGGAACCTGCACTATTCTGGAATGCACCTGCCATGTTACACTGGACTGTCTCGTCTTTCCAACATGTTTTCAACCTATATTTCCTATGGCTGTTTTTTCTCTATAGTTCGAAGTTACATCCTCTGGTGTATTCTCCACCGCCAAGATGCACTTTCGGGCGAAGGAGCGCGCTACACGAAATGCAATGCGTGAATTCAGTAGATGGTGAGCCCCGTTGCTAGGTCCTGGACCTACCTGTGTCATCTTCGGTCACGGATGCGTCGGCCTCCAGAGCCATCATGTATGTGGTCTCTGTCATGTTGAAGAATTCTGTCTCCACCATCTTGGAGAAGCAACCGGTCCTTTCCAGCTGGAAGGAAAGGGGAGAGGTTTAGGTGAGCCTGAATCTCAAGCATGTCAGCACGCAAGGAGGGTTGGGCAGGACCCTAGATTCATCCCATTCTATCTAGTCTATGGAAATGCTGCCAACTTTATACCCGCTGGCTTAGAGCCCATCACTTGTATGTGTTCTCTGATCATGCATCATAAGTGTAGTATATATGTTCAGACATGAACTTCTCATTAGGTTCGGGTCAAGCATATCTGGGCTGGTTGTTGCCAGTCTGATCCCTTGCAGGAGGTTTGCTGCTTTGAACAGTTTGGCATATAGTAGGTTTCCTCCTGTCATGGCAGACATCATCTAGAAAACTGATACTGATACAAATACTGCCTAGGGAAGCCACCCGGGGTAGCCCCAGAGTCAATTTCAACTCATGTTTTGTTTTCTAAAGGGGTCAATTTCTACACAACAGAAGTGTGAAGTATGTTCTGGGAAGTCTCAGTCCTGTCCACACCTCGCACTGGGGAATCAGGGAAGTGTATGATTCCTAATCAAGTCAACCTACAAGGCTGTCTTTGCAGAGGGAAAGGGAGTGACTATTTCTTTCACGTAAATCCTTCAAAGTGTTACTAACTTGGTCTTACTCCTGAGCTACTCTTAGTACATATGCAGTACATCAGGGCTACTAACTCTGAGTTACTCCTGATTTACTAGTTTAAGTCTGATTTACTCCTGATTTACTAGTTAGAGTTACTTGTACTAACTGATTTATGAATCGAGTACTGCAGCCCCCTCTAGGTTTAAGTCACAGGTAGGTCAGAGTAACTTCTTTGTGAATTGACCAATCGCAGATAATTGGTTTACAATAATTAAACATTCCAAGATGAGCCACCAGTCGGGCGTCCTCCGTACAGAAGGCAGGCTAGATCCTCACAGCGAGGAGATGTATAATCCATTCAGCGCTGGTCTAACCCCTTCTCAGCTTCTCATTCGAGTTCCTCAGTGTATTCTTACATTGAGGCCTATTCAGTTATGGACAACAAGTGAATCAAGGCAAGCAAGGAAGCTGGCAGAAGGTGAAGCCACACACCAGCAGTAAGGGGGCGCAGAGGGTCTTATTCAGTGCACCAAGGCTATAAGGAGCACACTCTGGCTTAGTTAAATGCCCTCCTTAATCAACAAGCGGGGCACTTACCTGAAGAGGCAGCAAAGTTTGACAGACATCCAATAGAGTAAAAAAAATAGGGGCAGTCATTGTATTCTATAAAACATCAAGGAAACCCTCTAACAGAGTCTTTTTATTTTTCTTACAGTAACAAAAAAAGCGGCCATGATATATGTGCAGAAAAATTGACATCGGAGTGAGTCCCCAAAAAAGCTTCTTCTGGTGTTTAGTTGGGGTCATTTGTGTTTTGCAGCAAATAGAGAAAACACAGAGCTTTAACACTAAAACAGAAAAGCAATTTACTCTTCACAATCATATAAACACAAATAGTTTTACAGGTTTTCCACAATCACATACAACAAACTAGTATAGATTCAATTAAAATTTCTTGTAAAAATGTTGGCGAGTTGATAGCCATGTGTTATGATCACAACATTTAATATACTCTAGATCAAGCTTTATCACCTTGAGCTGTCCTTACAGCATTCACCCGTCTATTCTTGCCCCACTTCTCCAATGTTGGAGTAAGTGGTACTATTGTGGTGTTAAGCGTGTTGTAACTTATGCCAGTGACTGATCGGACCGTCTACCAACGAATGCGTTCCTCAAAGAAATCAGCTGTTACGCACCAGTGTCGTGAACAAAGTGGACGTTACATTTGACTCCCAAAAGGGCAGCCAATGTTGGCCACCTGGCATGACATTAGCGTGCCCCAGACTGAGTTCACAGCAGGTCAACCAGCAACAGAAAACAATTTGACAAAAAACCTGCAAAAACTTGTTTCCTCTTAGTTGTACACAAAATATCTCTCGTTACATCACACATCCCCCACGTTGATTGTAAAAGTCACATACATGTTAAGCCTTTGAATCCCCGGAGAGCATTCTGATTGGATAATGTGCGTGCTATATGAAGCAATGTAGCCTGCAGATTAGTTTGCGCAACCGCAAATTGTTCAAAATGCTCCATTCCAATTCTACCAGCAGCGTAGAGGGCCTGCAGCCAATTCCCTGTGACCGTTTGAGTACTACATCAAGAGCAAAGCGGGTTATAATACCTGTATAGACGACACCACCCTGGGGCCATATCGGCTGCCATGGGCCAATAAAACGTGTTCAGCTGTCTCTCTCTCTCTGCTCTTGGGCATTTAACTCAGTCTTTCGGGCCCATGGCGCCTGGTACGGCGCTGGGGCCAAGTTAATGAAGCTTGAGTATCATTCACTCTCACGCCTCACAAGCAGCACTTGGGATGCCCAGTTGTACCTGAAGTGTGATCACAAAGGCTTCTAAAATAATCCATGAACACATGTTTCGTTATACTTTTCTGGGCGTTTATCTATATCCCATCCATAGATGCCAGCAACACATTCACAATTTCCAGACAACGGCAATGGCCGCCTCTTCCAGTCTTCTACTGCCTTGTGACTGCATAAGGTCATGCTCTTGCCAATAAGGTTATGCATAATCTTATGGCAAATGTACAGAGTATTCCTTATGTAAATCACCAGGAAGTACTTTGGTAAATAGGTGTAAGTTAGGCCTGTGTAAATGACTACTTTTCCAGGTGTGGGTTTCACTTACTTCTGAAATAATCTTTTGTGAATACATTATGTTACTATTATTGCAGCCAGAGAGGGCAGCATCAGTTTGAAGGCAAATGTATAATACGATTATCAATATTAATACTTTCGGAGCTTGGCGTCCAGGATGTTTTTGTAGCTTTTGTTTCTGCGGGATTTCGGTGGGTGTATTGGAAAATGATGGCTGCAGGGCGCCATTTTGTCAACTGGAACACATGCAAATCTTCCAGGCTTGGTTGAACTCTTAAGACACACAATGCAAAAGCACTTGCGCCTTTGTAAAGCGCGCCGCACTTCCCGATATACCCCTCCTTGCCAAAGGTGGGCCTATGGTTCAAACCCCAGCTGAACTTGACCAGTAAACACCTCTGGAGAGCCTCGCCTCCACTTCCTCTTGAACACTTACCTCCCCCGTCATTAACATGCACAAGGCCGGAGGGGGCCCCGAGCTGCGCCATGTCCAGTGGTACTGAAATGGTTTGCGGCACAAAGTCGCACTGTAGCGCCCCTGGACCGGCTTCCCATAGGTGTACCTGTAAGCAGTGGAGACACAAGCCAGTGGAAGAAGGTCAGTTTTAGGGTACAGCCAGGTTATTCAAAAGGAGCCCGAGTTCACATTGAGCCCATCACTACCTGAATCTCCTGTATGGAAAATGGGATTACGTGTTGCATCAAAACACTTTGAGGTTATATAGCGAGGGGCCAGACGTGAAAACCCAGATGGAGAGAGAAGTCAATGACAATAATCTGAGGGTCTGGACTCACCCAGATCCACATGCAAAGAGACTTATTTATTTGTTTTAATTCTTTGAAAGCGCTACATGCATGTGGGCTTCACAGCACACCAAGAGAGGCAGGATGGGAAATAGAGGAAGGGGAGAAAAGTTTGAAGATCGAAAAAGCGAGGACAGCAATTAGCTAGCTAGGTTAAAAAGTAAAGTTTTTACATTTCTCTTAAACATTGTCAGTGATCGGGAATGTTTTGATAGCAAGAGACAGGGCATTCCATTCACGCAGAGCATTGAATTCAAAGCTGAAATCACCACATTTTTTCAAAAGGGATCGCGGCTGGTTACACTGAAGATTGTCAGAGGAGCACAGTGCTCTGCCAGATTGTTTCTGTGATAGCTTCTTGGTGAGATAGTGGGGAGCTCTCAAATTCTGACATGCATAAGTGAGCAAGAGTTTTTTGTGTCTAGTCCTCTGCTTCAGTGGAAGCCAGAGCAGCTCCCTCCTGAAAGTGCTGACGTGATCACATCTGGATAAATCAAACACAGCTCTAACGCACCCATTTTGAGTGGTTTGAAGACGTTGAAGGTTACCTCGTGATGTACCAATCAGTAGACTATTGCAATAGTCTAGACGTGAGTTTATTAGAGATGATGCCATGAGAGACCTATTTTTTATATGGAGATACGACCTAATTTGGTTGAGCAGTTTAATTATATGTCAACACGATAAACAAATCTGAGATGCTTGCTTCTTCATTGATAGGTCTGCATCTAAAATGACTTCTAATGTTTTAACTGATTTAGTCACGGCGATTGTGTTGCCCGCAACCTCAACGTGAGCATATTGAGGATTGTGTTTCCTCAAATCGAGGACCAGAGGCCATAATGAGCAGCTTGGTTTATGTGTCATTGAGTGCCAGCGAATTGCGTGCCATCCAAGCTTGGACTTTGTAGTAAACACAGTTCACAGCTGCATCCTCCTCCTTGTAGTTGCCGGACAACTCAAAAAGGATCTGGGCGTCACCCGCATAGTTTTCAACCCGGACACCCAGACTATTCAAAAGATCAAGAAAAGGTCTAATATACATGTTGAAAAAGCAATGCAGACAAGCATGACCCCTGTGGAATGCCACATGTAAGAGAGATGGGGTAAGCTTGTACCCTTTCAGAGCCCACTCTAGATGTTCTGGGACCAGGAAAAGAGGCGATCCACTTGGCAGCACTTTCTGAGCAGTTGGAGATAGCTAGCAGTCTATAATATTAGATTGTGATCGATAATATCAAAAGCTGGCGAGAGATCTAACATCAGAAGTAATGCTGGGGGACTTCTTTCAATAATTCCCACAATATTTGACTTAAAATCCAAAAGGGCAATCTCTGTTCTAGACTGGTAGTGAAAGCCGGACTGATAAGGATGAAGAAGTTTCTTTTCTTCAATATATTTCTCAAACTGTAAATAGGCCACTCTGTCCAAAATCTTCAACAAATACGGGACTTTGGTGATTGGCCTATAATTCTTTGGAACTACAGGATCGAGAGTGTCCTTTTTCAGAAGGGGAGTAACCCAGACAGCCTTCAGAGCCACCGGTACTACGCTTGTCGAGAAGGAGGAGTTGCTCATTTTGGTAATCCATGGTATCAGGACGTCCGGGGAGCCCTTTAGAATGTCAAGGGGCGCGAGCCACCTAAACAAGACGTTGATTTCATACTGGTGACAATCTCATGGACCTCCTTTTCAGAGCAACTACGAAATTCAAATGTCGGGAGGGTTGCTAGGTTAGTCACATGTTTACTATCAGTATTGATGTAATAATCATTATTAGTGTCAAGGCGGCCAGTTGACTGGATATGGCTGAACGATGTCCGGTAATTTCATTCATGAATTCATCCTGGATTATTACCAAGCAGAATCTTTAGGGATAGGAGGGAAAGTAGATGCAGGACTTTCAAAGTCTTTGAGAATTTTGAATAATTCACTTGAATTTGACTTTGCATTATTAATACGGACATCATGTGGGGTTTTTTTTAGATTCAATAATGAGGGGTTTATAGTTTTGAACCAATGATTTATATTTTTCCAAGGTGATGATTTATATTTTTCCAAGGTGATCGAGCAAGTATCCTTCGTGCATTCTCGTTTGTGTGCTCTTTTTATTTTTCCTGACTCCAAAATGTCCTCATTAAACCAGGTTTTATTAATGGTCTCGGCTTTTCCCATCTTGGTTTTTTCTGGAACCAGAATATTGATGGTGTCATTAATAGCAGAGGATAAATGACGTACTTGATCAGACTTATCCACAAATGCTTCAATCTGACCTAGCTTGGTAGACAGGAGGGAGGAGAAAGCAATGGGTGTGACGTTTTTAATGTCTTAGTCCTAGCATTGGTATCAAGTCTTAGTGGGCTGGTAGGAAGTGTAATGATAGTATTGAGGAAGAAATGATCCGACCAAGGGCAGCGTTGAGTGCGGATGTCAGAGCTGTGGACACTATGTGACAATATCCAATCCAAAGGTATGTCCCCATTGATGTGTTGGGACCTTCACCAATTGGGTATAGCTCATCACTTCCACTGAGGATATAGGAGATCTGGCAGAGGCATCTAGTGGGTCATCAGCCAAATATCAAAATCACCCATAACAAGAAGTGGCAAATTTACAATTTTAATGCCATTCAGCAATCCCTAGAGCTGTTCTTCAAAAGACGGGACAGTCTGAGGAGGTTTATAGAGAATATGTGAAATTAGAGAAGTGTTTGGGTTCGTTTTTACTTGTATCATAAGGTGTTCGCAACCATCCAGGGGGTAGGCAGTGGCGTCATGACACTCAAAATGATCTTTGACAAGTGCAACTCCCTCACCTCGTTGATCTTTACGATCAGCCCTAAATATTTTATAACCTGGGCGAAGAGAATTGTTAACAGCAATCCAAGCTGTGAGAGCCACGTTTCCGAGAGGGTCAGAACATCAGGCTCTTGCATGCGGAAATAATCAGCGATTTCAAAAGCTTGTTTCACCAGGGAAGGTGTGTTCAGTAGGGATATGGTTAGCTGATTGACCGCAGGGACATTATTGTCAGCATGTGAGGATCTGGGGTTACGATTATTATCGCAAAGAGGCTGCTCCTGACTCTTTCTACTCAGCTCCTTGATGGACGGAGGTAAAAAGGTTATCACAGTGGGGTCTGGGTGTGTTATAGGTGGCAGCACACGTATCATTTGGGAGCAAGTTCTTGGATCCATTAGTGGTCAAGAAAAAGTAAAGCTGGTAGAGAAAGCGCGAGGAGGACGCGTCCCTTAGTTGTGTGGAATCATATAGAGACTGGGCGCTACAACGCATTTCTAGTGGGGCCCACCTTACACTCGCCTTGAGCGTACCGGCAGTAACCGGCTTAGTCACGCCAGGGGCAGTTTCATCTGCAGACAAAGGAAAAGGAACGAAGAACTACAAAATGCTGGGAGTTGTAGTTCAGTTGGTGTGTGCAGAGCGTTCACAGTGAACACTCTGTTTTAACTCACCCGACACAACTAGTAAGTAGCTGAAGTGCTGAGGAGCACTTAGAAAGGCTAAAAACAAATAATATTAAGAAATAGATTTTAAAATTGAATTACAATTACAACCCTTCGGGATGGCATACCAGGCTGGCATGAAGCGATATCAGCCAGCGTGCAGCAATCATGTGAATATTGGAAGCTATGACTCACAGCATGTCATACGAGTGAAATTAAGTGGTATCAGCCAATGTGCAGCTAACATGTGGGCGATCAGGGGCTATGGCAGGCGGTATTGTCATACTTTAATGGCACCGAGAGATATCAGTCACTATAATGCTGGGATCAGGAGCTATGATATGAAGTATAGCATGTAGCATCCAGAGGTACCGGAAGGTGTGGGGCTAACATGCAGCGAACAGGAGCTCGGGCTCAAGCTATTGCTTATTGGCTGGCATCAAGATGCATGAGTCAGTGTGTGACTGTCTTGCTGGGATCAGGAGCGATCGCCAAGGCATTGCAGACTTGAGTAGATGCAAGAGTTTTCACCATGCGCCTGGCAGAGATGGGTCTTCCTGCTTGAGACTGGGATGCCATTGTAACTGTTCTGCTCTCCCAATTGTTGCCTCCATCCTTTCTTTCCAATGGCCACCACCCTTTCAATAGGGAGACATTGTTCATCCAGTGGCAATTTGGTGTATCCTCCATAATTCATATTTCATCCGTCCTTCTTTACTTATCAAATCTCTCCTTATTCCTTTGCTCTGGTCTACCCAGATAGAAAGTGAGTTCCCTTCTCGGCTGCGTGATCGGGACAATCTTATCTCGTCCCCCTTCTCCCTCTCGGCCCATCTCTACCCTCCTTCCCTTCTAGCGCCGGTGGTCTGTTTGCAACAAGTCTTGCACAATTCTAGATAACTTTCTCCATCTTAACCTACATCTTCTCTGTATTACCAAATCTTGGATTCCTCCCTCAGACTCTACCACTTCGGCATCCCTTTCCTGCTAACGTCTCAAACTCCTCATACCTTTGGCCAAGATGGTGGAACTGGTATTTCATGTCATTACTCCCACACCCCTGTCCCCGGTTCACTAGCACTAACCCTTTTCTCTTCAAATACAATTCGAATAGCAATATCGTTCCAATAGCATCATGTTTCCTTATCCAAACCTCTTTCTCTTACTTTTCCCATTATATACCCCTGTCCTCCTTTTGCAATGCCCTGGATTCTCTTCTCTCCCCTCTTCTTCCCTCCACATCCCCTTCCGTCCTTCTTAGTGACTTCAATCTCCATCTGTCTTCTACCCACATATCTTTTCCTTCTCTCCCATTACTTGACTCCTTTCATGCCTTCTCACATTTCGGGTTTCTCCCTGGACTTAATCTTTTCTTCTGTTCCTCTCCCCGCTGCCGTTACTTCTCTTCCCAGCATCTAACCACTTTCTCGTTTCATTTACCTTTTCTCCTCATGCTCATTCAAACTCCTCTGCCCATCTCTTCCTTTGTTCTCATCATAACCTTTCCTCTTTTAACAATCAACCTTCATCGCCCCGCTCTTTCACCTTCCCTCCCCCCTCTCCCTGAATTTTCTCTCACCAAATGACGGGCTTTCCTCTCTTAACTCTGGACTTGCAGTTTCTATTAATTCAATATACCGTAACAGGGCATTTCTTCCTTCCCAAAAGCCCCCACAACCTTGACTCACCCCTTCTCATCTCTTCCTTTGCTCTTTCCTGTATCGGGCAGAGCAGAAATGGAAAAAAGGGCACTTCTACCGCCAATATTTTCCTTTTCTTTTCCCTTGCACTCCTCTTATAATTCTTCTGTACTTCTGGTAAAAAAAGAATGATCTCATTCTCTCATATTCCGCTCACCCTGGTTGCCTATTATGGCTTCTTAATCAAATCCGGTCTAATCTCCACTCCCATGTCCCCTCCTTGCTCTCCTCATCATCTCTGACAGACTTTGCTACGTTATTCCCTGACAATGCATTACTCCTCTCCTCCCACAATTCCCTCATCTCCTCTTCCCTGTATCCTTCCTCTTTCCTCATTATCTTCTTTCTCACTTCTCTCTGACTCCGACACTGCTCACTACCTCGCCCGTGCTCATCCTACTGCCTCCCCTCTCAATTCTCTCCTGTCCACCCTTATCCTTAAAATCTAATCTCGGCTTCTTCCTTTTCTGACTTCCCTTATTGGCTCCTCCCTGTCTGCTGTGACTTTTCCCTGCACTCCAAGAAGGTGACTTTAAATATCCTTCTCCTGATTAATTTCATTCTATCTCTCTTTTCCATATTTCTCCAAGATTGTAGTTTATACCCAAATCTCCTTTCTTGATTTTGCGCACTCTCTCCTTCTCAATCAGGTTTCCTTCCTCTTCACTCTACTGAAACTGCTTTACTTAATGTTTCCAACTCTCTTCTCTCCGCTCGACATGCAAAACTGTCTTCAATTCTCATCCTTCTTGATCTAGCGACTGCCTTTGACATTGTCGATCACCCTACCCTGTCCCTGTTAGTTTTTTTTGGTTGTTTTACAATGGTGCTTCTCCCATCTTAACAGGCGCTCTTTCTCTTTGTCCTGGGCTGGTAAATCTTCCCCACCTTTTCACTTCTCTACGATATTCTTCGAGGTTCGGTACTTGGTCCTCCCCTCTTCTCTCTCTGCACTACACCTCAATCATCTTCAATCGCTGCATTTGGGTTGTCATCACATTTTTATGCTGACGACTCTCAGATCTTTGTTTCTTTCTTTTTGTTTTCTGAATCTCTTCACTCAGCCATTTTGTCCTGTCTTCTAGCCGTCCAACCTTGGATGCATAATCATTTTCTGCACTTAAACTCATAAAAAACGGAGATTCTCTTCTTCCTTTCCTCCGCCGTACCCTCACCCTTGCCCCTCCTTACACCTGGTTTTCCCCCTCTTCTCTCTCTTTAAATCTGACTGCTCATAACTTAGTTGTTATCTTTGACAGAACTCTTTCTTTTTCTCCTCATGTGTCCTCTATTGCTTTTAGATTTCTGCTCTACAACATCCGCACAAACTCGGCCCTACTTGACTTTTCAAGCTATGAACCGTCTTATCACCACTCTAGTATTCTCACACTTCAACTACTGCTCCTCCCTTATTATTGTCACCCCAATTGCCAGCTTGCCCCAATATGTGCTATTTTCAACTCTGGAATAAACACTCTTTGCCTGCTCTCACCTCGTACCTTCATCTCTTCTTCCCTGCGTACTCTTTCCTCGCTGCCTTTCGATAATCACATACTCTCACTTTCTTTCTATTATCTAAAAAGTACCTGCGGTTTGCCCCCCCCCCGTTTCTCCTTTCTTCTCCTATTTTAAGAGCCCTTTCAGTCTGTTCGATTTGAGAACCAGTTCCCGCTGTCCGTCCTAACGCTAGCCTGTGCCCAATCTCGCTTCCGATGCGTCTCACTAAGCTCCGGCATTTACTTCTTCTTGATATTAGAGGCTCCATTCCCGCCTCAAACTCTTTTTGCTCAGTCCTGAACATCAGCTGTTTATTATTTAGCTGATCAGATAGCTCTCAGGTTCAGCAATTGCTGCTGTGATCTATGTGTGATCTGCAGGTCGCAGGTTCGAATCCCGGCAGGCCAACTCAGCCTTTCAGCCTTCTAAGGTCGATAAATGAGTACCAACTTCAGTTGGGATGATAAATGTATGTAAATATGTTCTCTGTAAAGCGCTTTGGTTTAAGGCGCTATATAAATAACAAATCATTATCATTTACCTCATGAAGCTTGTACTTTTTAAATTGTATGTGCAGTGCTTTTTGACGAAATCGCTTTATAGATGTAATAAAATACAAATGGAGATATGGGCGGATCCAGCGCTATCAGAAGAGGTTCCACAAACATGGGAGATGCGGAGAATATCATATGGAGTTTGATGGTGTTATCAGCCAGCCTAAGGCAGATACAGAGGGTCAGGAGTGTCAATGTATGGGAGGCATAGGGGATGAAAGCATGTGCTGGATGTGATATGATTGGTTATTTATAACGTGCTTAATACCCAGAGGTCTCTAAGCGCGGACCCGGGGATCGAGCCTGTGTTGCTCCGCGTCGTCTTGCTTCCAAGACTAGCACGTTGCCCCTAACCTATCCTCCCGGGACACTGTGGGCGTTAGCAGACACTGTCAAGCAGACCAGGGTATTAGAGGCTTTCAGAAAAAGTCCAGCAGACAAAGCTGGTGAGGGTCAGACACCATCAGAGGGTGCAGGACAGCATTGGTCGTGTTATCAGTGAGCATTGGGAAAAAATGGGGCATCAGAAGCCATCATTAAGGGAATGAGAGTCATGGAGTGAGTGCAGGAGTTCTCAACCAGTTTAGGCAGACCTGGGGGTGCCAGGCTGTCAGAAAATGTGCAGAAACATGAGGAAGCAGGTCAAGAGGTACAGTTCTGGACTGGGGCAGAACATTGTCTCGAACACCAATTAAGAAAGCAGCCTACTATGGCAAATGGGAATTCATTCATTTTGTGACAGACTGTTTGATTGGTTCCTGGGAGTGTTGTATTTGGTAAAATCTGTTGCAAACTGTGAATTTTTAAGAATGTTTGTTCAGAAACACCCTTAAAAACTACTAGCTGCCCAGGGAAGTAACTTATCAAACTGCCCGGGTTTGGCCAAAAAAACTGGTCCACACTAGAATGATGGTCCTGCCCGTCTGGGATTGCTGCATAAGCTAGTTCGAGCCTGTAAGGGTACCCTACAGCACAAAGCAGATGGGAGCCAGGAGCTAGATAAATATAGCAGACATGAGAATATATCGGCCACACTACAAGGGGCATGGGCCCAGGGGTTACCAGTCAGAGTATGGCAGAGATGGTGGGACCCGGTGCCATCCTACACAGTGCAGCAGACATTGCAGTGTCGGGCACTGCCAGATAAGGTACAGCGGACATGGCTGGGATCAGGGGCCATCAGCACATCAGGAGGTGCCAGCCAGAGTAGGGCTGCCATGAATCAGCGTTATAAGAGTCTGCCCAGAAGCCAGTGGAAGGATTGCAGGAATTGGCACCTGGAGCAATCAGCCACAGCGGGCAAAAGCAAGGGTGTGCAGCCATTGCCACTTTGCTTTGCAGTGTTCCACCCACACACACACACACACACTAACACGCACACGCGTACGCGCGCAGGCCCACACATGCACACAACCGCACACACACACACATAGGAAACTGGTAGCGCACTGTATGATGTCTCTGTATATGGACTTACTTGGCGCACATCTGCATCTTGAAGGACTCCTGCACGATTGTGACAACCTTTGGTAGTTCCACTACGACCTCGAATTTGGGTGGTACTGTGAAGGTGTGGGACAGAAGAATACAAGTTGTGTGGTCATGAAGAGAACATGTGCATAGATTAAAAAAATGCACAAGACAAAAACGAATGCACGTGTATGACTGCGGCACCGCTTGCAAACCATGAGCAGATGGTCACAATATAATCAGCACATGCACCCCCCTGGGAAATGCATCCTATTCACAACAGGAAAGAGAAGCGCAAACGACACAAAATGTTCCCAGTCATTTCCTAGAGAGCCCGTAAAGGCAGAGGCGTGAGGGCTGTAGACGACACGTGCAAGGTGGGATTCCCCCACCCCTCAATGAATACAATTCCTTACCCCCCCTCGGGACTTCACAATGGGGTGGATTCTTTTCCCAGGTTTTACCATTGCAGTCCTACCTCTCGATCCTCACTCACTTGCCGCATTCCTGACGAACGTTTGGCAACAGCCATGAAACCCCATGAGACCAACTTTTGAATACTCTGCCGGACGGCGATATCTGAACTAAAACTCATGCCTACCTCCCCGATCTACATTACTTAACCTGCCTTGAGAAGGAACCTTCAGGATCAAAACACATGTCGGCTGACCACTCTTAGACCATGGGCTGCATTAGGACCCTTGCGGTGACAGTATGAACGCTGCCGATAAGGCACCGGCACCTTTAATACCATCCTGCCGCATTACGAGTGTTGCTTGTGGGTTCCTGACAGCCCGCCAGGTCATGCCTGGAAACGGTGCCGGCGCAACCATGCTCCCCACCCCTATGGGTTAGAATGGGGATTGGGAGCCCGGCAATACCGCCACCCGAAATTGGCAATAACAGGAGATGGGCTGCGAAGTAGTTGGGGGTGATGATGCACATGGAGGGACAAGGATACAAAACTAAACATACCTAAAAAAATAATATAATACAAACAATATGGACACAAAGATTTTTTTTTAAATTGATTAATTAAATAAATGAACAGTACACATTATTTGAAAATGAAAACAAGCATGGAGCCCCAGTCATGGCACAAGCTTGTGTTATTAAACACACTAATAGCTATGGAACTGTTTCACTTCTCCTTTTTGCTCACCGCCTCCCGGCTGGGCACTGGTCCTGGTGACTTACCGTATTCCTCCACGGTGAACTGGTGCTCAATGTCTTTGCCCACTTTGAATTTGTATGGCCCCTGTGCAGGTTCCGATGACAATGGTATGGAAATATCCACGATGCCATGCTGCGGAGTCACATCCAGCCACTGGCCGATTCGGTTACCATTGGGGTCCTGTGGACACACTCAACAGTGAGGGTTGAACATTCTTGAGGGCGCTCAACTAGATACAGCACAAGGTGCTCAGATGGCAGTAGAATCTTACGGTCCGCATATTAAATGAAAAAAGGAGAAGAACGTGAGCTTTGCAGAGGAAAGGCAGAGACCCATCATGGAAGTAGAGGAATGTAATACCAGCAATCCCCCACAGGGTCCAATGGGACTCCAATGAATGGGGTTTACGGTATCGGGTCTTTCCATCGAACACCTTTCCATTGAATAACTTTCCATTGAAAATTATTAATTGAATTGCCTTTCCATTGAAAAGCATATTCATTGAACAAGTTTTGAGGGTTAATTTCTATGGATAGAGTTAGGGGTTAGGGTTGGGGCTAGGGTTAGATTTAGGGTTAGATTAAGGGTTAGATTAAGGGTTAGATTAAGGGGGGTAGGCGTGGGGGTTGGGGGTTGATAAAAAAACATTAAAACGTTACAAGGAGCTGGCCAGTGCCGAAATTTCAGCACTGGACAGCTCCATGTTACGTTTTAATGTAGAAAAGAAATGCATCAAAATGCTATCTTTTACATTTAAAAGTACATATCCATTCGATGGAAAAGGTTCGATGGATATGTAATTTTAATGTAAAACATAGAATTTCGATGCATCTTTTTCGATGCCATGACCATAAACCGGGATTTACCCACCCTTGCTGGCACCTATAATCTGCCAGTAATTCCGGTAGATCAGGCACCTGTAACGTTATTACCGTTTGCCAGTATCCTTTCCGGACCGGCAAACTACAAATATGCTGGTGGGGTGGCCGGATTATGGGACTCCATGGACCGGGGATGCACCGGTCATGGTATAACTGTTTGCTGGTTATCACCGCCAGGATACCGGGAAACTTATAAGGAGGCCCAATGGCTTAGTAGAGTTGACAGCTGTAGTAGAGTTGACAGCTGTGGACGTTTTTTCGAGGAGGCCAAAAATCTCCCTGACTCCCCGCCTCTTGAATAAGCGGCAGAGCTGGACCCCTTCACAGGTCGAAGAAGAGCATTTTACAGCATATTTTGAAGACAGAATTGGAAACATTCCTGGGATTTACATGCAGTACTGGACATGTAACATCCCTGCAACATTCACTCAACTTGTTAAGCTACCTTTGCTGCTTTCTGCTATAGGAATCAACTTTCAAAGATTTCAACACGGGATGTGGTTGCCTAACAGCACAAAGCCACCGTGCACTTCTTATGAATTTCTTAGCCTATGATCCTTACCCTCTAGACACCCTGACACTGTACACAGTTTCATTGAGGATGTTCAGTCAACAACAGAAAACTGTCAACATCTGTATGGGGTCAAAGCGAGGTGCCAACACCTGTTGCTAAGGAACGTGGGGGGCCCTTACTGCTTCGCCCTGTACTTGGCACCTGGGGTAATGGCTGCTTTGCGACCCTTTGGCTGCAGCCTTAGAGCCAGCCCCCCGCCCAACTGCTTCAAGAGTACCATCCAGTTTCATTCATTCATGCAGGCTGAGAAGCAAGCCCCTCTCTTGCAGTGAGCGACTAGGGGTGGCCCCGTGTGCAGTGCACACAGAACTCCCTATGTCGCGTCTTTGAAGTAGAGTGATTGGCGAGAGAAGATGTGAATTAAAACATGCATATTTTTGAGGAGAAAACGAAGAACGACTGGAACATTCTGAAGAGACACGGGTAGTAAACGAAGTAGTGCTTACCTGGAGCTCCACCAGAGGATACTGAAAGAGAGAAGAGACACACCTCTGTGAGGCACACTCAGTGTAGACGTACAGCGAGAATGAAGCATTCAGCATTGGCAGCCATGAGTGAAAAACACAAGACTCAAACTCAACAAGCATTGGCAAGGCCAACAGTTTTTGCTTTTGTCTAGGCACGGGATGGGTATTTCCCAGGTACTGCCATAATAGTACCCACTGGCCATTAATGGTAGCAGCTGCACTATGGCGCAAGTACCAGAGCATCTGTTAGCTGTGCATGCAAATAGCCTTTTAATGCCCGTATAAAGGCCAAAACTCTTGCCTCTGCCCAATACTTGTTTTTAACAGAACTTAAGTGCAAGGACACTCGTACTACTCATAGATCAGGTCACTGAAGCCACACCTGGCCAACGCATTTATATCAAACCCACAGCACATTTAAAGCTCCATTTAAACCATTGACACTTAGGCAACTGCTTTGAAATAACTCTGGCAGGCACTTAGAGCACAAGGTTTCATGTTACTGCTTGCTAATACTAGCTCAAAGAGATCCCATGAGGGTGTGTTTTGGCAGGAAAACGGTGGAAAGGATGGGCTGTCAATGAGTGGAAAAATAAACCAAACAACACCCACAAGCTGTGTGTCCCTCCTCATCGCATCTCCCACCTATCCTACTCCAATGCAATAGCTTTGACTAATAGGGGGTGCTTTAGCGCCGCCTCAGATCGCGTTGCTTTGGGAGATTGATAAACTGGCCCCCAGTCTGGCCACTAGATGGCGACATATGCACAGCATGGAATGCAGGCTGCACTTCTGGCTAAGGAATAGCAAAGCCACTTTTGTCATGCCATCACAATCTATGGGGCAGCAAAAGCGTCATCACACTTCCACCGATTCCCCCTCTGCTGGTATCTTGGGAAGTGACATGACATGACCTTTGACTCAAATCACTTTGTAAGAAGTGTCGTCACACAGCTTTTGGCACTGATGAAAGTCCTACAGGAGCAGATAAAAAGCAAGAACAGGATGTCCAAAGGGGATAGTGGGGGCGTGGGGTAACAGATGCAATACTTCAACGACACCCTGGACATCAGCTCCTGTGCCCAGAATGCTTAACCATTAGGTCCTTGCTTCCAGTAGCGGGGGCGGGGGTGCTGGCTGCCGGTGACCCCGGACACGGCTCATCACATGCTGTCAGGGTCACTTGGTAACAAGTGTTAAATGAATGCAGGCGGCCTCCATCGTTAGCCCTTACGTGCTGTTGCATTGCCTGCATGCAATGTTCAACTTTTACAAAATGAAGTTCACAAGAGTGAAAACAGGCAGGAGCGCCTTTTCTCTCCGCGTTTACTCTCCGTTTTGCAAAAAATGGAAATGCCACCTGCAAATGGCGCTTTGCAGAAGGTATGTGCAATGGATTCCATGCGACCCTATTCCTTTTGCGCCCGCTTGGACATCTCATGTGGGTGTAAAAACATGTGACCGTTGAAGTCGGAGGAAGCACAGCGGACATATGTATTGCGTGTTGTGCTCCTGCCTCCTATCACTCTGAAATATCCCTGAGTGCAAGAGTGAAGCACACATGGACAACACCTTGCTTTTAGACCCCACGTTTGCACACAGGGGTTGCAATGCCATGTCCACGAGCAAAACCATTGTTAAGGAATGGGTGCGGGTTGCAGCATGCCTGTTACTGGAGTGGGGCGTGTGTTACATCAGCATGGACTAGAAACGGCAGTCAGTTATTCTAGTGTAACGCCTGAAGGCATACGCATTGCCCTCTGGGAATCGTTTCCCAATTGACCTAGCTCAAATGGCCCATTCTCCTCCCACAATTCAGATAGAAAGCTTTTCTCATGTTTATTTTTTTAGCCAAAAATAACATTTATGGTATTTGAGCCATCGCTGGAGGAGGATGGGGAGCTGTCCGGCGGGTTGGGGGATAGGGGGGTAGCCCCGGACAGAACCTCAGGGGTTACAGTGAAGTGAAATGCATATGTGCTTGTCTGCATCCTTGAGAGCTGTATATCTTGAGTTAAAGGTATATATAGAATAGAACTGCCCTATAAGAGAAAGCCACTTTCTGGAACAAAAGGCACGATTTTCAGCCTATTTGAAACCCCACAATTGGTTTGTGGCTCTGAATTGATGGTGAAGTTTCAGGGATCCCCACAGGGTGGCGCTGTGGCACGGGCGATTTAGAGTAAATGGCGTGTCCTCCACCTGAGGCAAAAGGCTACATTTCATACTTGTCTAAACCCTCCATAACATTGGTGGCGTTTGCTTTGCATTTTTGATACATTTTGCCCCAAGGGGCGGCTTTTGCGAACCTCCCTCTCAGAACGGAAGTAAGCAGCCATGGCCTGTGTAGTGATGAAGAGATCTATGCTGGCCTGTATATGATATGATATTGATATTTTATTCCTATCGCGCTCGTACACAAGTGTTTCAGAGCGCGACAAGGCAAGGGAGGGGAACAGGGGAGAACAAAACAACAATCTTACTAGGCCCAGTGACATTGAGAACGAGCAAGTGCATGGGAGAGGGGGGAAGGGGAAAAGTGCAGGGACGGGGGAGAGAGGAGAGTGCGGAGCAGAGGAGAAAGGATACATAATAAATAGATAATAGAGGCAATAAACAGCGGTAGTGCAGCCAGCAAGTGACAAGTGCAGTGTTTACGGCAGCAGACTGGCTAAGTCTAAATAAGTGCAGAAAAGGAAGAAAAAGGGTGGGGGATGGCACTGTATGGGTACAGATACAGTCCCCATTTCAAAGGGTGGCAGGTGGCAGTGCAGGAGGGTGGCAGGGTGAGCAGTTTCCTGGGCCCAGGGGACAATGGGTGGCCAGGTGCACAGTGCCAAGAGAGAAACAGATCAGCAGGGGGCAAAGGGGAGCGAAGGCAGAAGCAAAGAGGAAGGTCTTGAGGTGCTTCCGGAACCGGAGATGGTTCTCCTCATGTTTTAGAGTGGCAAGGGAGGCTGTTCCAGAGGGAGGCCCCAGTCTCTGTGTAACTCGAAACATACAAGCCCCATTCACAACATGAAAGCAGAACACCTGCAGCCACTGCAAATGTGTGATTAAGCCAAGCAAGACCCGCCCAGGTGCAGAAGAGAAGCGCAAATTACACTGTCCTTTATGCGTATAACTGCACATGTGTAGAATGCGTGGGAGCCATCCCAAATAAAGTACAGATTTAAATAAAAATGTTCATTCACACAGGGTTTGAGGAATTGAGGAATATCCACTTTTATTTCCTTTAGTGAATAAGGCGCATTTTGCGCATGTGCCACTTACGAATCCAGAGTGAGAGGAAGGGCTTTTGAAACCAGCTTTCCTCTGAAGGTAGGTCGAACCCACTCTTTTCGTTGATACGTCTGGTTAGTCACATTCATCCAGCCCACTTTCCTCACAAGCTCCAGCCCCATTCCCAAAACAGGGCAACTTACCGGCTTATGCTCCGGCATGAAGTCCTCATTCAGAGTCACAATTCGACATTTCACTGCAAAGGAGCAAAGACATGGCATTAGTTAGGGCTTGGGCAATAGCTACTTGCTTACTCGAGTCCCGCACACTAACATGAGTTCAGCCGAGTGCTGGCTCAGAGCTCCCTCTAGTGGGGACGAAGGGGAGTCCTCGTGCAAGTTCAATTAATAGCATCCAGTCAGTCACACACGCCTAGCGGCTGATTCACAGAGTTACATTGCAGAGAGGGCATTATGCCGATCAAAACCTACACCAAAAACTGTTCTCAACATATGCTGCTCAATCTCCCATGTTCCCTACTCACACAGGGCATCTCTTGACATTTAAATGTGCACGCATGTCAATTTGAGTTAATGATGCGTCAGCGTGAAGCATTCTGCGTACTCGGGTCCTTCGCTGTAATATCAAGGGCGGTCAATCTGATCGCGTTTGGGCTTCAATCGTATTTAGTGCTATGATTGAGTCACACATATTTAGATTTACATTCCAATAGAATACCATGTTTCAACAGAAAGAAAAAAAAACAATCTTCGCTTTTCCCTTTCGCCCCCGTCTCTGAGAAGTTACTCTGACTTGCACCTGGAGAGGTCCCTGCTATTCACAAAATAAGTTACACTAACTCTGCAGTACACCTGGAGAGGGACCCAGCTATTCACAAAATAAGTTACACTAACTCTGACTTACACCTGGAGAGGGCCCCTGCTATAAACAAAAGAAGTTACACTAACTCTGACTTACACCTGGAGAGGGGCCCTGCTATTCACAAAATAAGTTACACTAACTCTGCAGTACACCTGGAGAGGGACCGAGCTATTCACAAAATAAGTTACACTAACTCTGCAGTACACCTGGAGAGGGCCCTGCTATTCACAAAATAAGTTACACTAACTCTGCAGTACACCTGGAGAGGGCCCTGCTATTCACAAAATAAGTTACTCTAACTCTGCAGTACACCTGGAGAGGGCCCTGCTATTCACAAAATAAGTTACACTAACTCTGCAGTACACCTGGAGAGGGCCCTGCTATACACAAAATAAGTTACACTAACTCTGACTTACACCTGGAGAGGGGCCTGCTATTCACAAGTTACACTAACTCTGACTTACACCTGGAGAGAGGCCCTGCTATTCACAAAATAAGTTCCATTAACTCTGACATACACCTGGAGAGGGGCCCTGCAATTCACAAAATAAGTTACACTAACTGTGACATACACCTGGAGAGGGGCCCTGCTATTCACAAAAGAAGTTCCATTAACTCTGACATACACCTGGAGAGGGGCCCTGCTATTCACAAAAGAAGTTCCATTAACTCTGACATACACCTGGAGAGGGCCCTGCTATTCACAAAATAAGTTACACTAACTCTGCAGTACACCTGGAGAGGGCCCTGCTATTCACAAAATAAGTTACACTAACTCTGACATACACCTGGAGAGGGCCCTGCTATTCACAAAAGAAGTTACACTACCTCTGCAGTACACCTGGAGAGGGGCCCTGCTATTCACAAAATAAGTTCCACTAACTCTGACATACACCTGGAGAGGGGCCCGGCTATTCACAAAGTAGTTACACTAACTCTGACATACACCTGGAGAGGGGCCCTGCTATTCACAAAATAAGTTACACTAACTCTGACGTACACCTGGAGAGGGGCCCTGCTATTCACAAAATAAGTTACACTAACTCTGACATAAACCTGGAGAGGGGCCCTGCAATTCACAAAATAAGTTACACTAACTCTGCAGTACACCTGGAGAGGGGCCTGCTATTCACAAAATAAGTTACACTAACTCTGACATACACCTGGAGAGGGCCCTGCTATTCACAAGTTACACTAACTCTGACTTACACCTGGAGAGGGGCCCTGCTATTCACAAAATAAGTTACACTAACTCTCCAGTACACCTGGAGAGAGCCCTGCTATTCACAAAATAAGTTACACTAACTCTGCAGTACACCTGGAGAGGGCCCTGCTATGCACAAAATAAGTTACACTAACTCTGCAGTACACCTGGAGAGGGCCCTGCTATTCACAAAATAAGTTACACTAACTCTGACTTACACCTGGAGAGGGGCCCTGCTATTCACAAAAGAAGTTCCATTAACTCTGACATACACCTGGAGAGGGCCCTGCTATTCACAAAATAAGTTACACTAACTCTGCAGTACACCTGGAGAGGGCCCTGCTATTCACAAAATAAGTTACACTAACTCTGACATACACCTGGAGAGGGCCCAGCTATTCACAAAATAAGTTACACTAACTCTGATTTACACCTGGAGAGGGGCCCTGCTATTCACAAAATAAGTTACACTAACTCTGACATACACCTGGAGAGGGGCCCTGCAATTCACAAAATAAGTTACACTAACTCTGACATACACCTGGAGAGGGCCCAGCTATTCACAAAATAAGTTACACTAACTCTGACATACACCTGGAGAGGGGCCCTGCAATTCACAAAATAAGTTACACTAACTCTGACATACACCTGGAGAGGGCCCTGCTATTCACAAGTTACACTAACTCTGCAGTACACCTGGAGAGGGGCCCTGCTATACACAAAAGAAGTTACACTAACTCTGATTTACACCTGGAGAGGGGCCCTGCTATACACAAAAGAAGTTACACTAACTCTGACATACACCTGGAGAGGGGCCTGCTATTCACAAGTTACACTAACTCTGACTTACACCTGGAGAGGGGCCCTGCAATTCACAAAATAAGTTACACTAACTCTGACATACACCTGGAGAGGGGCCCTGCTATTCACAAAATAAGTTACACTAACTCTGCAGTACACCTGGAGAGGGGCCCTGCTATTCACAAAATAAGTTACACTAACTCTGACATACACCTGGAGAGGGGCCCTGCTATTCACAAAAGAAGTTACACTAACTCTGACTTACACCTGGAGAGGGGCCCTGCTATTCACAAGTTACACTAACTCTGACATACACCTGGAGAGGGGCCCTGCTATACACAAAATAAGTTACACTAACTCTGACATACACCTGGAGAGGGGCCCTGCTATTCACAAAATAAGTTAAACTAACTCTGCAGTACACCTGGAGAGGGGCCCTGCTATACACAAAAGAAGTTCCATTAACTCTGACTTACACCTGGAGAGGGGCCCTGCTATTCACAAGTTACACTAACTCTGACATACACCTGGAGAGGGGCCCTGATATACACAAAATAAGTTACACTAACTCTGACATACACCTGGAGAGGGGCCCTGCTATTCACAATATAAGTTAAACTAACTCTGCAGTACACCTGGAGAGGGGCCCTGCTATACACAAAAGAAGTTCCATTAACTCTGACATACACCTGGAGAGGGGCCCTGCTATTCACAAAATAAGTTACACTAACTCTGACGTACACCTGGAGAGGGGCCCTGCTATTCACAAGTTACACTAACTCTGACATACACCTGGAGAGGGGCCCTGCTATACACAAAAGAAGTTCCATTAACTCTGACATACACCTGGAGAGGGGCCCTGCTATTTACAAAATAAGTTACACTAACTCTGACATACACCTGGAGAGGGGCCCTGCTATTCACAGAATAAGTTACACTAACGCTGCAGTACACCTGGAGAGGGCCCAGCTATTCACAAAAGAAGTTACACTAACTCTGACATACACCTGGAGAGGGCCCTGCTATTCACAAAAGTAGTTACAGTAACTCTGCAGTACACCTGGGGAGGGACCCGGCTATTCACAAAAGAAGTTATACTAACTCTGACATACACCTGGAGAGGGGCCCTGCTATTCACAAAAGAAGTTACACTAACTCTGACCTACACCTGGAGAGGGCCCTGCTATTCACAAAAGAAGTTACACTAACTCTGACATACACCTGGAGAGGGGCTCTGCTATTCACAAAATAAGTTACACTAACTCTGTAGTACACCTGGAGAGGGGCCCTGCTATTCACAAAATAAGTTACACTAACTCTGCAGTACACCTGGAGAGGGCCCAGCTATTCACAAAATAAGTTACACTAACTCTGATTTACACCTGGAGAGGGGCCCTGCTATTCACAAAATAAGTTACACTAACTCTGCAGTACACCTGGAGAGGGCCCACCTATTCACAAAATAAGTTACACTAACTCTGACATACACCTGGAGATGGGCCCTGCTATTCACAAAATAAGTTACACTAACTCCGACTTACACCTGGAGAGGGGCCCTGCTATTCACAAAATAAGTTCCACTAACTCTGAAATACACCTGGAGAGGGGCCCGGCTATTCACAAAGTAGTTACACTAACTCTGACATACACCTGGAGAGGGGCCCTGCTATTCACAAAATAAGTTACACTAACTCTGACTTACACCTGGAGAGGGGCCCTGCTATTCACAAAATAAGTTACACTAACTCTGACGTACACCTGGAGAGGGGCCCTGCTATTCACAAAAGAAGTTACACTAACTCTGATTTACACCTGGAGAGGGGCCCTGCTATTCACAAAATAAGTTACACTAACTCTGCAGTACGCCTGGGGAGGGCCCAGCTATTCACAAAATAAGTTACACTAACTCTGACACACACCTGGAGAGGGGCCCTGCTATTCACAAAATAAGTTACACTAACTCTGATTTACACCTGGAGAGGGGCCCTGCTATTCACAAAATAAGTTACACTAACTCTGCAGTACGCCTGGGGAGGGCCCAGCTATTCACAAAATAAGTTACACTAACTCTTACTTACACCTGGAGAGGAGCCCTGCTATTCACAAAATAAGTTACACTAACTCTGCAGTACACCTGGAGAGGGCCCTGCTATTCACAAGTTACACTAACTCTGACATACACCTGGAGAGGGAACCTGCTATTCACAAAATAAGTTACACTAACTCTGACATACACCTGGAGAGGGGCCCTACTATTCACAAAATAAGTTACACTAACTCTGACTTACACCTGGAGAGGGGCCCTGCTATTCACAAAATAGGTTACACTAACAATGACATACACCTGGAGAGGGCCCTGCTTTTCACAAAATAAGTTCCATTAACTCTGACATACACCTGGAGAGGGGCTCTGCTATTCACAAAAGAAGTTACACTAACTCTGACGTACACCTGGAGAGGGGCCGTGCTGTATACAAAAGAAGTTACACTAACTCTGACATACACCTGGAGAGGGGCCCTGCTATTCACAAAATAAGTTACACTAACTCTGACATACACCTGGAGAGGGCCCCTGCTATTCACAAAATAATTTACACTAACTCTGGCATACACCTTGAGAGGGGCCCTGCTATTCACAAAAGAAGTTACACTGACTCTGACTTACACCTGGAGAGGGGCCCTGCTATTCACAAAATAAGTTACACTGACTGACATACCCCTGGAGAGGGGCCCTGCTATTCACAAAATATGTTACACTAACACTGCAGTACACCTGGAGAGGGCCCAGCTATTCACAAAATAAGTTCCATTAACTCTGACATACACCTGGAGAGGGGCTCTGCTATTCACAAAAGAAATTACACTAACTCTGACATACACCTGGAGAGGGCCCTGCTATTCACAAAATAAGTTCCATTAACTCTGACATACACTTGGAGAGGGGCCCTGCTATTCACAAAATAAGTTCCACTAACTCTGACATACACCTGGAGAGGGGCCCGGCTATTCACAAAGTAGTTACACTAGCTCTGACTTACACCTGGAGAGGGGCCCTGCTATTCACAAAATAAGTTACACTAACTCTGACGTACACCTGGAGAGGGGCCCTGCTATTCACAAAATAAGTTACACTAACTCTGACTTACACCTGGAGAGGGGCCCTGCTATTCACAAAATAAGTTACACTAACTCTGCAGTACACCTGGAGAGGGCCCAGCTATTCACAAAATAAGTTACACTAACTCTGACTTACACCTGGAGAGAGGCCTGCTATTCACAAGTTACACTAACTCTGACTTACACCTGGAGAGGGGCCCTGCTATTCACAAAATAAGTTACACTAACTCTGCAGTACACCTTGAGAGGGGCCCTGCTATTCACAAAATAAGTTACACTAACTCTGACATACACCTGGAGAGGGGCCCTACTATTCACAAAATAAGTTACACTAACGCTGCAGTACACCTGGAGAGGGCCCAGCTATTCACAAAAGAAGTTACACTAACTCTGACATACACCTGGCCTGGAGAGGGGCCCTGCTATTCACAAAATAAGTTCCACTAACTCTGACATACACCTGGAGAGGGGCCCTGCTATTCACAAAATAAGTTACACTAACGCTGCAGTACACCTGGAGAGGGCCCAGCTATTCACAAAATAAGTTCCACTAACTCTGACATACACCTGGAGAGGGGCCCTGCTATTCACAAAATAAGTTACACTAACGCTGCAGTACACCTGGAGAGGGCCCAGCTATTCACAAAAGAAGTTCCATTAACTCTGACATACACCTGGAGAGGGGCTCTGCTATTCACAAAATAAGTTACACTAACTCTGACATATACCTGGAGAGGGCCCTGCTATTCACAAAATAAGTTCCATTAACTCTGACATACACCTGGAGAGGGGCCCTGCTATTCACAAAAGAAGTTACACTAACTCTGCAGTACACATGGAGAGGGCCCACCTATTCACAAAATAAGTTCCACTAACTCTGACATACACCTGGAAATGGGCCCTGCTATTCACAAAATAAGTTCCACTAACTCCGACTTACACCTGGAGAAGGGGCCCTGCTATTCACAAAATAAGTTCCACTAACTCTGACATACACCTGGAGAGGGGCCCTGCTATTCACAAAATAAGTTACACTAACTCTGCAGTACACCTAGAGAGGGCCCAGCTATTCACAAAATAAGTTACACTAACTCTTACTTACACCCGGAGAGGAGCCCTGCTATTCACAAAAGAAGCTACACTAACTCTGACCTACACCTGGAGAGGGGCCCTGCTATTCACAAAATAAGTTACACTGACTCTGACTTACACCTGGAGAGGGGCCCTGCTATTCACAAAAGAAGCTACACTAACTCTGACGTACACCTGGAGAGGGCCCTGCTATTCACAAAATAAGTTTCACTGACTCTGACATACACCTCGAGAGGGGCCCTGCTATTCACAAGTTACACTAACTCTGACGTACACCTGGAGAGGAACCTGCTATTCACAAAAGAAGTTACACTAACTCTGACGTACACCTGGAGAAGAACCTGCTATTCACAAAAGAACATTACTAGTCCTGATTTGAAAAAGACGGGAGCACCGTCGAAACACGTGTAATCACAGAGGGCACTGTTAAACGTGCATTATATTTGATGAAATCACAAAATAATTAAAAAAACACATTGAAACATGGAGAAAGAGGTCATCTGTCTTCTTTCTCGGTAAAACGTGGGCGCATGGGTAACTTGTCAGTGTAACCGCATGAACTACCATATTCACAAAAGAAGTTACACTAACTCTGACATACACCTGGAGAGGGGCCCTGCTATTCACAATAGAAGCTACACTAACTCTGGCATACACCTGGAGAGGGGCCTGCTATTCACAAAATAAGTTACACTAACTCTGACATACACCTGGAGAGGGGCCCTGCTATTCACAAAATAAGTTACACTAACTCTGACATACACCTGGAGAGGGGCCCTGCTATTCGCAAAATAAGTTAAACTAACGCTGACGTACACCTGGAGAGTGCCCTGCTGTTCACAAGTTACATTAACTCTGACTTACACCTGGAGAGGGGCCCTGCTATTCACAAAAGGAGTTACACTAACTCTGCAGTACACCTGGAGAGGGCCCAGCTATTCACAAAATAAGTTACACCAACTCTGACTTACACCTGGAGATGGGCCCTGCTATTCACAAAATAAGTTACACTAACTCTGACTTACACCTGTTGAGGGGCCCTGCTATTCACAAAATAAGTTACACTAACTCTGACATACACCTGGAGAGGGGCCCTGCTATTCGCAAAATAAGTTAAACTAACGCTGACGTACACCTGGAGAGTGCCCTGCTGTTCACAAGTTACATTAACTCTGACTTACACCTGGAGAGGGGCCCTGCTATTCACAAAAGGAGTTACACTAACTCTGCAGTACACCTGGAGAGGGCCCAGCTATTCACAAAATAAGTTACACCAACTCTGACTTACACCTGGAGATGGACCCTGCTATTCACAAAATAAGTTACACTAACTCTGACTTACACCTGTTGAGGGGCCCTGCTATTCACAAAATAAGTTACAATAACTCTGCAGTACACCTGGAGAGGGCCCAGCTATTCACAAAAGAAGTTGCACTAACTCTGACATACACCTGGAGAGGGGCCCTGCTATTCACAAAAGAAGTTACACTGACTCTGACTTACACCTGGAGAGGGGCCCTGCTATACACAAAAGAAGTTGCACTAACTCTGACTTACACCTGGAGAGGGGCCCTGCTATTCTCAAAATAAATTACACTAACTCTGACTTACACCTGGAGAGGGGCCCTGCTATTCTCAAAATAAATTACACTAACTCTGACATACACCTGGAGAGGGGCCTGCTATTCACAAAATAAGTTATACTAACTCTGACGTACACCTGGAGAGGGACCCAGCTATTCACAAAATAAGTTACACTAACTCTGACCTACACCTGGAGAGCATTCACAAAAGAGGTTACACTAACTCTGACATACACCTGGAGAGGGGCCCTGCTATTCACAAAAGAAGTTACACTAACTCTGAGATACACCTGGAGAGGGCTCTGCTGTTCACAAAAGAAGTTACACCAACTCTGACATAGACCTGGAGAGGGGCCCTGCTATACACAAAAGAAGTTACACTAACTCTGACTTACACCTGGAGAGGGGCCCTGCTATTCACAAAAGAAGCTACACTGACTCTGACTTACACCTGCTATTCACAAAAGAAGTTACACTAACTCTGACGTACACCTGGAGAGGAACCTGCTATTCACAAAATAAGTTACACTGACTCTGGCTTACACCTGGAGAGGGGCCCTGCTATTCACAAAATAAGTTACACTAACTCTGACTTACACCTGGAGAGGGGCACTGCTATTCACAAAAGAAGCTACACTGACTCTGACTTACACCTGGAGAGGGGCCCTGCTATTCACAAAAGAAGCTACACTAACTCTGACGTACACCTGGAGAGGAACCTGCTATTCACAAAAGAACATTACTAGTCCTGATTTGAAAAAGACGGGAGCACCGTCGAAACACGTGTAATCACAGAGGGCACTGTTAAACGCGCATTATATTTGAAGAAATCAGAAAATAATAAAAAAAACACATTGAAACACGGAGAAAGAGATCATCTGTCTTCTTTCTCGGTAAAACGTGGGCGCATGGGTAACTTGTCAGTGTAACCGCCTGAACTACCATATTCACAAAAGAAGTTACACTAACTCTGACATACACCTGGAGAGGGGCCAAGCTATTAACAAAAGTAACACCTGACTTATTTGGAGTAAAGCAGGTGTAACTCTCGAGTTACTCAGTGTAACTTATTTTGTGAGTCGCAGACGTGGGCTTTTCCTTCTTCTGCATTCACTTCGGCTAACAGTCACTTTGTCTTCATATGGGGAGACCCCTTTTACCCCAATGTCATTTCTAACCCATATGCTTCCCCCACACCACCTTCTACCCCAGCCCTACCCCTACCGGTAACCTCTCTCTTACACTAAAGATTCAGACGAAGTAAACGAAAGGAGAAGCGGTCAGCGTGGAAGCGTGAAGTAAAGTGGGACACTGTGAATAGCTTAGGCCTCTCCAGGTGAAAGTCAGAGTTACTCAGTGCAACTTCTTTCGGAATTTGGCCCCAAATGATTACAGAAAACCTTTTAACGCTCTTTCCCTTCCTAACATTTGGTTTTACTGCTCATCCCTCATGCTTCACTCAACCCACACATAAACATGCATTTCCACTGAAATCACAACGTGCAGGTGTAATGTGGGTTCGCACAAGTTTCTAATTCAACTTTTGTCAATAGGGTTTAAGTTGAGTTGGACTTTTTTGGGCATATGCAAATTTCCCCTTCACAGCCCTCCCTTAACACAGAATTTCCCAACACGCCCTAGTCTGCTACCACCTTGACACTGCATAAACGCTGCTAATGCACAGTCAATGACTGCCTGTTGAACAGGTGCTTGTTTTGTTTTGTTGATGTAACAATGAAACTTATGCTGTGTTCCATTTCCGACATTTCAAAGCTTAGGTCTTGTGGACACCCATGGAGAAAGGTTTTGTGAATCAGCCCTCAATATGCCCCTAGATTTGCTATCTCTTGCCTTCCTTTCTTTTCCTCCATCTTTGCTTTCCCTTTCACCGTTCCCCCGCTCGTTTCGTCTCTTCTTTCCTTCTGTTGTCTTTTCTCGTTCCCACAATGTTTCCCTCACCATTCCCTCTTACGTCCTTTGATTCTCTCGCTCGGCTGTTCTTTCCTTTTCTCTTTCCTCACTCTTTCCCTCTTTCCTAAAGTCCAACGGTTTGTCTAGCAAATCCCTACCCTTAACCATCCACTTCCTGTTCCTCAATAGAGCTTGGAAACAGACTAAATAACGTGCAAGAGCATAAGTGTTAAATGTACCCCTGTTCTCACAATCAGTCCTTCTCTTAAACTAACCAACTGATAGTTAAAAGACTTTTAAAAAATCAGTGATTGCAGGGATCAGCCGAGCAATCTCCTGCTACGTGGTCCGACCTCTCCTCCATCGGTTAGTAGAGGATGAAAACAGACTACACGATGTGTACGTGGGGAACAGATCAATCCATCCCTGTTGTTAACATTAGTATTCTATGTTCCTATTTGCTCACTCTCCACTCTTTCTTCATCTCCTCCGGCTTACTCTTCACCTTACTTGTTTCCACTCTTTGTTTTTTCTCCCTCTTTTCAGAATTGTTTTTTCCACTCTCTCCCTGCTGCTTTTCCTTTTTTTCCTTTTTTGCTCTGCTTTGCTTCTGCTTGTTTGGCGAGTACTGACTAATTGAACCTCCTCGTCCATGTCTGGTTGTTCATCTGTCTTGCAAGAGCTTGAACCCCATTTTTTTATCCTTTGATAGAAGAAGGAAGTATGACCGAATAGCGCCGCTGTAAAAATAAATTGGCTGGCCTATGTGATGACGTGGATAGCACACCGGTGGGACTCCAATGCCTCCTGACTGCATTGGGCTGTAGGCCACTGCCAATCATTTAGGGATAAACACTAATAAATCCCACAGTATTTGTTTTTCTAAGCAGACAAGGGAGCCTTATGGCTTTACCTGGAACATGGATGCCACAGAAAAAATTTAGATACATATTGTGATATACTTGGGCTTTGAATTGCCCCCTCCCTGGTCAAAATATGATTTTAAGTAGGTTACAAGGAAAAGCTGGTCAATTTTCCTTTCAGATGAGGAAGCCTAGGATTAAACTGTGTCTATTTTCAATCATTCCCGCAATAGAATTTTATAAGGTAAAAGTGGTTCCATCACCATTGTATGGTGTGGAAATCGATCCACAATCCTATGATCTTAATTGGGTGCGCATAGAAGGAAGGATACGGAAGTCAGTGCTTCCCCTTCCAGCAGGTTTTCCTATGGCTGCTGCTAGATGGTAACTTCATTAAAGGCCTGACTGGACTGGAGGATTTTGTCCCTCAGGAGGATAGCTCAGGGTCTCGGGAGGATAGCTCAGGGGCAACGTGCTCGCCTTGGAAGCAAGACAACATGAAGCAACACAGGTTTGATCCCCGGGTCCACGCTTAGAAACCTTTGGGCATTAAGTGTGTTATAAATATCATATCCTATCATATCTGGTTAGTAAATTGCTTGACGCAGTCTCTCTCCGCTGCATTGAAGGAGCAGACGGAGTTGGGAAAAGCCTCGATGTTGACCAAGTTCATGTCAATAGCAGAGGAAATTCTTTCCACTTGTGGGGAAAAGTCCAGATGATTTGTCTGTTAATATTGACTCTGTAAGGAAATCACTGATTAGAACAGGCTGTATCAACACAATAGGACTTATGCAGAGGTATGCGACAAAACAATTGGTGTTCTTCCAAGGTATCTTGCAAGATCACCCAACGCTTATTAGAGGAATCCATTTTTAGATTCTGGTTGAATCTCCTTCATACCAAGGAAGTCCTTGGAGTTCATTCGAAAGCACCTGAGAGGGACAGGTTGAGTGAGTCATGCCCAGAGCAGATCTTGAAACATATTAGGATTGCCTGTCCAGCATTACAGGAGAAGAGGGAACACAGCTCTATGAGATTTGGAATAAGGTGGGATGGGAGAATGCAGAGGCGTTCTGGGATAGATGGAGTTCAGGCCAGGAAACATTTCTTACCCTGGAATGTCCTACATTTTTAAATCGAATAGCTGTGTTAAATAGTCAAATGCAGGAAGTGCCTATGGCTATAATTTTGGAAGTAGTGTCAAGGACAAGACTTAGCCTAAGATTGCAGGAAGTTTTATAAATGCACAATGAACTTTTGGTAACGTAATATGCCTGTTTTCAGTGTGTGATGCATTTATATGTAATTATGTGTATTTGAGTGTGTAAATTGTTTTTAACTATGTAATGGTGTGTATGCTGCTTCTGTCTCTTTCTTAATGTGAAAGGTTATTGTATTTGAATTGTAAAACACATTATAAACAAACATTTAAAAATGTGTGGAGGGAGCATATTACCTGTCTGTCCTGGCTTGTACACGGCTTTGTCAGTCTGCACGAAGGTCCCACTTTTTTCAGTCCTTAAAAGCAGCTTCTTCTGGTTTACCAGCGTGTGGCTCTCGCCATGCAGAGAAATCTTCAGCTGCACAACCTCCTGCGAGCCACCCGCCGGGAGCGGCACCTGCACAGGATCACACAAATCATGAGTTAGGGACACGGTACATGCTCTCCTGGAATTGGGCATGGCTGGGTCTGCATCGGGGACGGCGTCAGGGTCTTTCAACTTTTTCGGTCAGTGGACAGGAGCCTCAGGGGCTCCCTCAGCAGCTGTCCACATGCTGGCATGCCTATCACAAAGCAACATCTTTAAATCAGGTCATTGAATGTGTGCTTTCGGAATCACATTAACAGTGCTGCCTTGGCTGCCACCATGAGGGCGTCACCTCAGGCTATTGTAGCAACGTTCTGATCACCGTGTTGCCATTTACTCGGTCTCGTTTGCATAATCGCGCCTTGTCAGCAAGATGCAAACTAGCTTTTCAGTCGGAATTTACTGTTTTTTGCTTCCCATTGGCTGCGTGCCCAGGAAATTGTCATCAGCTATTAACCCCTTGCTGATATTCTGTCTCCATTGCAACGTAAGCCCTCACAGGGTGCCACATACTGTTTGCCCCAGCGGTAGGCAGGGCGCCCCCAGACATTATGTTGAAATGGGCCGCCAGGAGCCCCGACAGATCTTCAGCTGGCCCTCGTCTGAATAAACCTATGCGCAGCATGGCAATTCCCTCACTTTGTCTGCATGGTGTGCAATTATTTAACTACTGCAGGATTTCTACACACTTAAAAAAAAAAAAAAAAAAACGATCTGTAGCAGGGGTATCATGAACTAATCTACGAATCTCTCTCTCTCTCTCCCTCTCTCTCGCTCTCTCTCTCTCTATCTCTCTCTCACACAGAATCTCTGTCTGTCACTTTCAGACATCTTGAAGGCATTTGCTTATAGTTAAAGATGGGGTGAGAGCAGCAGGGACAGAGACATCCTCTGAGGTGGGGACTGGAGACATACATTGTCATCATGAGTGTCCTGCAGGAATGTTGCTATGGCATTGAGGGTGTTGTGATCATGTGTGGGGAAGTGAGGGCAGCGTGGATCATCTCTGAAGAGGGTGCCGGGGTTCTGAAAGATCTTGTGAGGTGCTAGCGCGTAGAGTTAAACATGGCCTCTGTGCTCACAGGAGAAACAGATCATGGCTGTGGTCCATGCGCGACTGTATGATCTAAGAAGGAAGGACATGTTCACAGACAAAAAGCTGTGTATTCTCGACAAAAGAAGCTATTAAAAAAATAAATGATGTAATTGTACTTGTATTGTGAGCTGGCTCAATTCAAACGTTTAGTATGTCTATTTCTCATGATCACCACCACACGGTCTTTGTGTTGTAGTCCTTTTTGTTTCTGACTTTTTCCTTTCCCCACCCAACCCCTTAGCAATTGGCTTAAGCAGTCAAGTGGCTCCTTGCGTTTGTCCTGGCAGCCATGTCTCCCTGCTTTCCTCTGCCTTCTGCCATCCACCCTGAGCCTTTCTCTGACCCTCCCTCCCCACTCCCCCTCTGCCCACCCATTTGTTTCTCATCGGCCCGTGTCCCCCCAAGTGACTGGAACATCTGCATTTCAGAGGCCCACCCACGGCAGCCAAGCCCAGGCAGCCGGCTAAGAGCTGAGGAAAAGGGCAGCTCGCCTCTGGGCAGTTCCCTTCCCTGTTCGCCTGTGGTCGCCTGACACAGACAACGTACAGCGACAGAAAAGGTAGGTGTGGTCTGGGCGGGGAGTGCAGCCATTACTGTACTCCAGTAAAAACCCCAACACCCTTATTTCCTGTTACCATACGAATGCTTGCATATAGCCGGATTGTGTAAGTTAGCTTAATATTGCATTTAGCCTGGTTGTGTAAATTAGCTTAATACTGCATTTAGCCTGATTGTGTAAGTTAGCTTAATACTGCATTTAGCCTGGTTGTGTTAGTCAAACGTGTACTACACTTAGCCAACTAGGATAAGCTTGCCACATACTGCATTTACCTGAACATTGTAAGATTAGGCACACATCGGTCTGGTCGGGAGCACAGCCATCACTGAACTCCAATGTAGCCCCACTCTTCGTTACTCTATTACACTCTTTCTGCTTGTATTTGCCCCCTGCTATGCTTAAATACATGGTTTGCGTGCTATCTTGCATTGTTGTACATTCGCCCTTCTGCTCAAAGATAGGCATCTTTTAGTATCTTGCATTTTGGAGGATGAGACCACCTGTTCAAACAGTTGCACCTTTAACAAAGTTCCAACCGAGCCTTAAGGTACGTATAACCGCACCACCTCAGTGTACATTTGTCCTAGGCAGGGCTGCCCACACGCATCAGAATGCCTCGAAGACTACGTCACATTCGGTTTAGCTGCCCGCATAATGTTCCGCCTACTTACACCAGGCTCCACCTCAACACCTCTGCCGTCAGAATACAGTGAAGACCGCGGACATAATTCGGTCCAGCTGGACACACAGCGAGTCTCTTGAACTTGCGCATTCTCATGATCTCGCTCAGCACCCATCCACATGCCTGACCTCGTGGCTTGCTTACCGGAGCTCGGCTAGCCCCTAAGCCTTATCCCAGACAAACTGCACACACACATTCTAAAACCTACTCCATGATTTCCCATACTTTTGGTCTTCGGTCCCCAAGGGCGTTCTCACCACATAGCGCACTGAGACTATAATAATGGTAAAAGGCGCTATACAAATGACCACATACAATTTAATACAATATATTGCAGTCATAATAAGAATGTTACATTTGTCGAGTGGCTCGCTCGATTAGCGGGTGCTAGGGCAGACCCCCCAGTCCCCCTAATTTTCAGGACCCTTTAGGTCCAAGAAGGAATTGTCATATGAGGAAAGAAAGTGCATGATGCAGAGTAATTTACTCTTGCTCCATAATGCAATTTTAGTGTTAGTGTTTGCAAAGAATCTAAAAGCCTTTACATTATTTGCAAATACAGAGACTAGTGGTGTCCCTTATGCCGTGCACAGAACTTTACATAAGTAAAGGCAGCAAATAAAATGGCATGCTTTCACTCATGTAGCTCTCAGTGAAAGGCATTAGGGAGACCTTGGGTGGCATCAGACATTCAGAAGCTTCAGGGGTGATGGAAAATCTGGCCCCTCCATATGCCTGTCTGTCTCTTGGCTCCGGCAAAGGGGTCAGAATGCTGGCCCTCCCCTCTGAATGATGCAGGAATAGTCAAGAGGAGGGGTGAAAGGTGTGTCCTGAACCCTGACCTTCTCACTCTGTCTAATGTGACGACGTCTGCAGGAAGAGGGAAGGCCCTGTTGAAGAGTAGATCACTTCTGCGGCCCAAGTACGTTTTTCAAACAAAAAAGTAATGTTGTGTATGCATGATGTGTGTGTGTGTACGTGTTTGTGTGATTGCAAGTTTATTGGCTACAGTGCAAGCATTTCAGTGACAGATTGTATCTGTGAGAGTGACAATGCACCGTGAATGCTCTGGTGCACGTGCGAATGATTGATGGAGAGCTGTATGGGTGTGTGACTGCTTGTTTGAATGCTCTGGGTGCACTTGTGAATGATTGACGGGGAGCTGTATGGGTGTGTGACTGCTTGTGTGAATGCTCTGGGTGCATGTGTGAATGATTGACGGGGAGCTGTATGGGTGTGTGAGTGCTTGTGTGAATGCTCTGGGTGCATGTGTGAATGATTGACGGGGAGCTGTTTGGGTGTGTGACTGCTTGTGTGAATGCTCTGGGTGCACTTGTGAATGATTGACGGGGACCTGTATGGGTGTGTGACTGCTTGTGTGAATGCTCTGGGTGCACGTGTGAATGATTGACGGGGAGCTGAGCTGTATGGGTGTGTGACTGCTTGTGTGAATGCTCTGGGTGCATGTGTGAATGATTGACGGGGAGCTGTATGGGTGTGTGACTGCTTCTGTGAATTCTCTGGGTGCATGTGTGAATGATTGACGGGGAGCTGTATGGGTGTGTGACTGCTTGTGTGAATGCTCTGGGTGCACATGTGAATGATTGACGGGGAGCTGTATGGGTGTGTGACTGCTTGTGTGAATGCTCTGGGTGCACGTGTGAATGATTGATGGAGAGCTGTATGGGTGTGTGACTGCGTGTGTGAATGCTCTGGGTGCACATATGAATGATTGACGGGGAGCTGAATGGGTGTGTGACTGCTTGTGTGAATGTATGTGTGCTTGTAAGGCTGCAGGCATTGGCGCATGCAGCCTAATGCCATTGTTAAATGCCATGACATGTTTTCTTATTATGACAAGACATTTAAAGGCAAAGCCAATGTGTTGTGTGTTCTTACATACAGGAGATGGGATATGTGTGCAGCACTCATGCCACAGTAAGAGCGCATGTCTTTGCAGCAAAGATAGATGTTCTGTGCATCAAGGATGCAGGCTACATGATGAGTGTTCTTATGTGGTACTGGTCCACATTGGTTGGCCAGTCTGGAAATATGTTTTTCCTGTAGCAAGGCATGTTTGACTGGACATCTAGGGTGAAGGCAGCACGATGAGTGCTCCTACCGGATACTGGCCCAGTCTGGACATATTTATTTACTGTGCAATTACATGTTTTAATGAGCATGAAGGGTGAATGCTGAAGGACAAGTGCTCCTGAGTGGTGGGCCAGCATGAACATATTTATTTAATGTGGCAAGGCATTGGTTAGTCCACCTCAAGGGTGACCGCATGTATGATTGGTGTATCTATGAGGTACTGGCCCACTTTTGTGGGCCAGTCTATACATATTTATTTTCGTGGAACAGCATTTTTTATTGTGCATCAAGGGGGAAGACAAGAGAGGTGAAAAGACCGACTTGTGAGGAACAACACAGGACAGGGCCATCGGAGGGGAACAACAGGCCCGAAAGGACACAGTTTGGGTGTGCTCCACCATAAATGAAGTAAACCATGCCAGTAATGGCCCTGTGATCCTTGCCTGTTTCAGACGGGTCAGCAGAATGCCTTGGCCCACTGTATCAAAGGCTGCTGACTGGTCAAGGAGAATCAACACTCCTACCCCTCCACGGTCCTGAAGAAGTGCAAGACCATCTAGGACAGAAATCATAGCTGACTTTGTGCCCATTTGAGGCCTAAAGCCTGATTGAAATGGGTGCAGACAACCGTTAACTTCCCCCAAAAAAATGGGAGAAAAACAGGGTGATCACTGCCTCCATAGGTTTCATTAAGACCGGAAATAGGCCAGTAGGTTTCAGCTCAAGTAGAGTCAAGGGGTAGTTTTTTAAAAAGAGGGGTGACCAGCACATCTTTCAGGGAGACTGAAATGTCTCCTGAGGAGAATGAGTGCTGCAAGGCTGCTGTGAATAAAGGAATGAATTTCTCACATCATGTTGGCCTTGCCATGCCACAGTAAGAAATGGCTAGACTGCCTGCACCCAAATGCCAGTCTAGCCAGCTAATGACTTATCATGCTTGAAGCTTGCCTTTTCATGGATGGTTGCCCAAAAATGCACAAACCCCCTGCAACCCACCCTCTGGAGGTTGGACGCTTCCCAGGACTTGGCATGGGGGCCCCGCACCACAGTGGATGTGGGCCCCCCCCTTACGCCAGTGGCCACATCAGTGACATACGTCTACTCTAGACCCTCCGCAAGTGAGCAGACCCTTGCACAGTTTCACAGTAACTCTAATGAATTCAGTTCAACTATCAACTTCAGAATCACACACTCCTTCAGCAGGCAACTTTCCAGAAGCCGCTATCAGACAAAGAACAGCAACATGTCGACATCGATGCACCACAAAGCCACAGTCCGCCGTGACTGCCAATGTAGTGAAAGCTTTCACGTGAAGCACGCAATAGATGCCACCATTTATTCAGGCAATACCTTACAATTGGATACACTCAAATAAAGCTGACTGGGACAGAATTCCATCTGTGGGGGCGGATTACCCAGAGGTTTTTGATATTTAGTAATAAAATGATGTGGGTAAGTATGTCCCTGAAAGAGATTTTCTGCTGTAAAAGCACAGTGCAAGCATGTAACTCTACTGGACGTGACTAGCAGACTCCCATTAGCACCCTGTGTGGCGCGGTCTACCAATGAAAATGCTCAGAACACGGGCTGTATTCACTAAGGAAGGCCGCGCTTTTAGTATTTTCATTGGTGTAGGGCACTTCCATCCCCACTCCCCCTTATGGGCATATTTGTCACATGTGTGGTACTTGTCATTTTCCTCTGGCTCAGAGGGGTATTCTGAAAGAATACATTCAGAGTGTACCAGGCTGCCCCTCTTGGGTTGGCAAACTTCAATCAGAAATGTATATGTATGGTTACTGTAGGTTTTGATAATGTCCCTTGTACTGTAAGACAAGGATAAGGTTCTTAATATCACTAAAATATTTACTGGAAGCCATCACTAGGAATTAACATTGAAAAGTTTTATAAAGAGCCAGTTTAACATGTAAGTTCAGTTAACTAATTTCCTTTAGTTTTTTAATAGCTGTTTTTGTACACAAAAACACAGCCCTCAGCAAGATATGTGTTGTTTTTTCTCTGGTTGAGCAGTTGCAGCAGCAACGGCGGGGTTTGTTTTGAGCAAACGCTTGACAACATGACTCTCGCCGGCCTCGAAAGAGACAGACATAGAGAGAGCCACACAGAGTAAAAGGGAGAGAGCGAGAAAGAGAGTGCAGAGAAAGACGGAGAGAAGGCGAGAGAGAGAGAGAGAGAGAGAGAGAGTGAGAGAGGGAGAAAGAGGGAGAGTGTGAGAGAGGGAGAGAGAGGGAGAGTGTGAGAGAGGGAGAGAGAGAGAGTGTGAGAGAGGGAGAGAGAGAGAGAGTGTGAGAGAGGGAGAGTGAGAGAGAGAGAGTGTGAGAGAGGGAGAGTGAGAGAGGGAGAGTGAGAGAGGGAGAGTGTGAGAGAGGGAGAGAGAGAGAGTGTGAGAGAGGGAGAGTGTGAGAGAGGGAGAGTGTGAGAGAGGGAGAGTGTGAGAGAGGGAGAGTGTGAGAGAGGGAGAGAGTGTGAGAGAGTGTGAGAGAGGTAGAGTGTGAGAGAGGGAGAGTGTGAGAGAGGGAGAGAGAGGGAGAGTGTGAGAGAGGGAGAGGGAGAGAGGCAGAGTGTGTGAGAGAGTGTGAGAGAGGGAGAGAGAGGTAGAGAGTGAGAGAGGGAGAGTGTGAGAGAGGGAGAGAGAGAGAGAGAGTGTGAGAGAGGGAGAGAGAGAGAGAGTGTGAGAGAGGGAGAGAGAGAGAGAGAGAGAGAGAGAGAGTGAGAGAGGGAGAGAGAGAGAGGGAGAGAGGGAGAGAGGGAGAGAGGGAGAGAGGGCGAGAGAGGGAGAGAGGGCGAGAGAGGGAGAGAGGGAGAGAGGGAGAGAGGGAGAGTGTGAGAGAGGGTGAGAGAGGGAGAGTGTGAGAGAGGGAGAGTGGCAGCACTGGGTCAGAATATGACACACCGGGTGCCGCCAGCCTTCTGGATTTTGCACCCAAATCCTCTCCAGTTTCTCCTGAGCATTCCGAATGTTTGTCCGCATTTCACAACCTAGTGCATTCTGCACAGTGGGGTAATGTCACATGCACGTGCACCTGCATTGACAGATCCCTACGCACGGGTGTGCTGATGGGGGAACACACCACAGGGGCTCGGGCGGGAGCTCATGCCCATCTCCAATCCATGGTTTCTTTCTGCAAATCCTAGGACCCAGACATGCCCCCTACTTTTTGCCAGTGCAGCCTCCACTATCCCAATGGTTGCCCTGATACACACCTGGAAGTGGGCACATTTGAAGAGCTTGGGGGGCTGCACGTCTTCCGCAAGCAGGGTCAGGTTGCTCTCCTGCTGTTGCAGCGTGATCTCCAGATGTGAAGTCTCGTTCAGGCCATCGATGTCGACGCAGAACTGCTCTGTGTGGCCAAAGTGGATCTCCGCCGGAACCAGAACTGCATAATGCCTGCAAGAGAGTAAACCACACTGTCACTCCCTGATCTCCCTTCCGTCATCCCTATCACACCTCCCTGATCTCCCTTCCATCATCCCTATCACACGCACATGCAGGAGGTCTACCGTCACCATAAGCCACACCGTCACTCCCTGATCTCCTTTCCGTCATCCCTATCACACCTCCCTGATCTCCCTTCCATCATCCCTATCACACGCACATGCAGGAGGTCTACCGTCACCATAAGCCACACCGTCCCTCCCTGATCTCTCTTCCATCATCCCCATCACACGCAGCTACAGGAGGTCTACCATCACCTCTGCCTTCGCATTAGGCTGTCATCGCGACCCTGGGGTGGTCCTGGGATGAAAAACCCTACAGCCCCTCTGACCATCAAATAGAGCTTCTGCACCCTCGAGTTCCGACAAAGGGGGACTATTGAAACGAAGTCACCTTCTGCCTCTCCATATCACACATCCACATCTTGCAAAGGCTTCTGAATAAAGCAACGAAAGGTCTGGGGTATAGCTCAGGGACAAAGCTTGTGTCTTGGAAGCAAGACAACGCATAGCAACTCAGGTATGAATCCCGGGCTTGCGCATATAAGAATAATTATAATGATATCTTGACCTCGGGAAAATATTGCATGTGTTGCCAAACATTGCCAGCATACGCTGAGATGGTCACACTGTTTGCAAGGTATGGCTTGCCCAAGTATTACCTAAAGTTTTCTGAAAAGACACAATATTTTCAACCATATGCAAATGCAAAGGTATTCACACCATGTGACAGATTTTACCATCAAATGCCTAGGCTCACCAATTATACTGGACTGAGATAGTTTGGCAGAAGGAGAAATTTGAAAACCTGAGCGCTTGTACTATTATGTTAGAAGTGGATCCGGCCGCGGGTAAGTGCAAGGTGTGGGTCGCCTGCCAAGCTTGCCACAATTTGTAAGTTATAGAGCAAAGGTTGCATTCACACTGGCACAAAGCACAAAAGTCCATGTGTAAGTTGCATGTATTTAATTGATTGTAGGTCAGCCTGACATGTGTTTTGAGCTATGTGCTTTTCGTCCGAGGCTGAACATATATACAAACGAGTTTTAAAACCACATCAAAATAATGTTTCCATTGAGATAACACAATCCAAAAGACAGCTTAGCAGGGCAGAGAACCATAAGCCGCATGACAATTCATTTGGGTTGGTGCAAATAAAAAACAATAAGAATTTTGGAATTATGCATTCAGAAAAACATACAATTTTACCCATTCATGTAAGTATTGCATATAATACAAAAAGGATATCAGGCGGCAGATATGCACATAAAGATGAAGAGATGGAAGAGATGGGAAAACAATATTTTCAATCATATGCAAAGGTATTCACACCATGTGACAGATTTTACCATCAAATGCCTAGGCTCACCAATCATACACCCTTCACATTACCATGTACTGGCACTATTTGCTAGGAATTGCCATCATACAGTATTTTAAGGCACTAAGCTCATATATATGTAAATGTCCTGACACCACTTGGCACGTATTGGCATTGTACTGTATGCTGAGGCAGTCACACCCTTGGTCTGATGCCGCCATCACATGCCAAGGCACTCTCATGCCGAGGCACTCTCACCCTTTGGCTGATGCCGCCATCGCATGCTGAGGCAGTCACACCCTTTGGCTGATGTCGCCATCACATGCGAGCACTCACACCCTTTGCCTGATGTCGCCATCACATGCCGAGGCAGTCACACCCTTTGGCTGATGTTGCCATCCCATGCTAAGGCAACACACCCTTTGGCTGATGCCGCCATCGCATGCCGAGGCGCTCACACCCTTTGTCTGATGCCGCCATCACAAGCCGAGGCACTCACACCCTTTGGCTGATGTCGCCATCACATGCCGAGGCACTCACACCCTTTGGCTGATGTCGCCATCACATGCCGAGGCACTCGCACACTTGGTCTGATGCCGCCATCACACGCTGAGGCACTCACACCCTTTGGCTGATGTCGCCATCACATGCTGATGTCGCCATCACATGCTGATGTCGCCATCACATGCTAAGGCACTCACACCCTTTGGCTGATGTTGCCATCACATGCCGAGGCACTCGCACACTTGGTCTGATGCCGCCATCACACGCTGAGGCACTCACACCCTTTGGCTGATGTCGCCATCACATGCTGATGTCGCCATCACATGCTAAGGCACTCACACCCTTTGGCTGATGTCGCCATCGCATGCCGAGGCACTCACACCCTTTGGCTGATGTTGCCATCGCATGCCGAGGCACTCACACCCTTTGGCTGATGTTGCCATCACATGCCGAGGCACTCACACCCTTTGGCTGATGTTGCCATCGCATGCCGAGGCACTCACACCCTTTGGCTGATGTTGCCATCGCATGCCGAGGCACTCGCACCCTTGGTCTGATGCCGCCATCACACGCTGAGGCACTCACACCCTTTGGCTGATGTCGCCATCACATGCTGATGTCGCCATCACATGCTAAGGCACTCACACCCTTTGGCTGATGTTGCCACTCACACCCTTTGGCTGATGTTGCCATCACATGCCGAGGCACTCGCACCCTTTGGCTGATGTCGCCATCGCATGCCGAGGCACTCGCACCCTTTGGCTGATGCCGCCATCTCATGCCGAGGCACTCGCACCCTTTGGCTGATGTCGCCATCACATGCCGAGGCACTCGCACCCTTTGGCTGATGTCGCCATCTCATTCCGAGGCACTCGCACCCTTTGGCTGATGTCGCCATCTCATGCCGAGGCACTCGCACCCTTTGGCTGATGTCGCCATCGCATGCCGAGGCACTCGCACCCTTTGGCTGATGTCGCCATCGCATGCCGAGGCACTCGCACCCTTTGGCTGATGTCGCCATCACATGCCGAGGCACTCGCACCCTTTGGCTGATGTCGCCATCTCATGCCGAGGCACTCGCACCCTTTGGCTGATGTCGCCATCTCATGCCGAGGCACTCGCACCCTTTGGCTGATGTCGCCATCGCATAGCACGTGGAACTAGATGAGTCAGCTGAGGCAGGAGAGGGCATGGCACATGGAACTGGATGATGAGGCAGCAGAGACAGGTGGCAGGGCACGTGGAACTGGATGCTGAGGCAGCAGAGACAGGAGGACACGACACGTGGAACTGGATGCAGAGGCAGCTGAGGCAGGAGGGCATGGCACGTGGAACTGGATGCTGAGGCAGCAGAGCCAGGAGGGCATGGTATGTGGAACTGGATGAGGCAGGAGGGCATGGCACATGGAACTGGATGCTGAGGCTGCAGAGACAGGAGGGCACGGCACGTGGAACTGGATGCAGAGGCATATAGGACAGGAGGCCATGGCACGTGGAACTAGATGAGGCAGGAGGGCACGGCACGTGGAACTGGATGCAGAGGCATATAGGACAGGAGGCCATGGCATGTGGAACTAGTTGATGAAGCAGATACACAGGAGGCCATGGCATGTGGAACTGGATGCTGAGGCAGCAGAGACAGGAGGGCATGGCACATGGAACTAGATGATGAGGCAGCAGAGACAGGAGGTCACCGCATGTGGAATTGGATGATGAGGCAGCAGAGACAGGAGGGCATGGCACATGGAACTAGATGATGAGGCAGCAGAGACAGGAGGGCATGGCACATGGAACAGGATGCTGAGGCAGCAGAGCCAGGAGGGCATGGCATGTGGAACTGGATGATGAGGCAGGAGGGCATTGCACGTGGAACTGGATGCTGAGGCTGCAGAGACAGGAGGGCACGGCACGTGGAACTGGATGCAGAGGCATATAGGACAGGAGGCCATGGCACGTGGAACTAGATGAGGCAGGAGGGCACGGCACGTGGAACTGGATGCAGAGGCATATAGGACAGGAGGCCATGGCATGTGGAACTAGATGATGAGGCAGATACGACAGGAGGCCATGGCATGTGGAACTGGATGCTGAGGCAGCAGAGACAGGAGGGCATGGCACATGGAACTAGATGATGAGGCAGCAGAGACAGGAGGTCACCGCATGTGGAATTGGATGATGAGGCAGCAGAGACAGGAGGGCATGGCACATGGAACTAGATGATGAGGCAGCAGAGACAGGAGGGCATGGCACATGGAACAGGATGCTGAGGCAGCACAGAGAGGAGGGCATGGCACGTGGAACCAGATGATGAGGGAGCAGAGACAGGAGGGCATAGCACGTGGAACTAGATGAGTCAGCTGAGGCAGGAGAGGGCATGGCACATGGAACTGGATGATGAGGCAGCAGAGACAGGTGGCAGGGCACGTGGAACTGGATGCTGAGGCAGCAGAGACAGGAAGACACGACACGTGGAACTGGATGCAGAGGCAGCTGAGGCAGGAGGGCATGGCACGTGGAACTGGATGCTGAGGCAGCAGAGCCAGGAGGGCATGGTATGTGGAACTGGATGATGAGGCAGGAGGGCATGGCACATGGAACTGGATGCTGAGGCTGCAGAGACAGGAGGGCACGGCACGTGGAACTGGATGCAGAGGCATATAGGACAGGAGGCCATGGCACGTGGAACTAGATGAGGCAGGAGGGCACGGCATGTGGAACTGGATGCAGAGGCATATAGGACAGGAGGCCATGGCATGTGGAACTAGTTGATGAAGCAGATACGACAGGAGGCCATGGCATGTGGAACTGGATGCTGAGGCAGCAGAGACAGGAGGGCATGGCACATGGAACTAGATGATGAGGCAGCAGAGACAGGAGGTCACCGCATGTGGAATTGGATGATAAGGCAGCAGAGACAGGAGGGCATGGCACATGGAACTAGATGATGAGGCAGCAGAGACAGGAGGGCATGGCACATGGAACAGGATGCTGAGGCAGCACAGAGAGGAGGGCATGGCACGTGGAACCAGATGATGAGGGAGCAGAGACAGGAGGGAATAGCACGTGGAACTAGATGAGTCAGCTGAGGCAGGAGAGGGCATGGCACATGGAACTGGATGATGAGGCAGCAGAGACAGGTGGCAGGGCACGTGGAACTGGATGCTGGGGCAGCAGAGACAGGAGGACACGACACGTGGAACTGGATGCAGAGGCAGCTGAGGCAGGAGGGCATGGCACGTGGAACTGGATGCTGAGGCAGCAGAGCCAGGAGGGCAAGGCATGTGGAACTGGATGATGAGGCAGGAGGGCATGGCACATGGAACTGGATGCTGAGGCTGCAGAGACATGAGGGCACGGCATGTGGAACTGGATGCAGAGGCATATAGGACAGGAGGCCATGGCACGTGGAACTAGATGAGGCAGGAGGGCACGGCACGTGGAACTGGATGCAGAGGCATATAGGACAGGAGGCCATGGCATGTGGAACTAGATGATGAAGCAGATACGACAGGAGGCCATGGCATGTGGAACTGGATGCTGAGGCAGCAGAGACAGGAGGGCATGGCACATGGAACTAGATGATGAGGCAGCAGAGACAGGAGGTCACCGCATGTGGAATTGGATGATGAGGCAGCAGAGACAGGAGGGCATGGCACATGGAACTAGATGATGAGGCAGCAGAGACAGGAGGGCATGGCACATGGAACAGGATGCTGAGGCAGCACAGAGAGGAGGGCATGGCACGTGGAACCAGATGATGAGGGAGCAGAGACAGGAGGGCATAGCACGTGGAACTAGATGAGTCAGCTGAGGCAGGAGAGGGCATGGCACATGGAACTGGATGATGAGGCAGCAGAGACAGGTGGCAGGGCACGTGGAACTGGATGCTGAGGCAGATAGGACAGGAGGGCATGGCACGTGGAACTGGATGATGAGGCAGCAGAGACAGGAGGGCATGGCAAGTGGAACTGGATGCTGAGGCAGCATAGACAGGAGGGCATGGCACGTGGAACTGGATGCTGAGGCAGCATAGACAGGAGGGCATGGCACATGGAACTGGATGATGAGGCAGCATAGAGAGGAGGGCATGGCACGTGGAACTGGATGATGAGGCAGTAGAGACAGGAGGGCATGGCACGTGGAACTGGATGATGAGGCAGCATAGACAGGAGGGCATGGCACGTGGAACAGGATGATGAGGCAGCATAGACAGGAGGGCCTGGCACGTGGAGCAGGATGATGAGGCAGCATAGACAGGAATGCATGGCACGTGGAACTGGATGCTGAGGCAGCAGATACAAGAGGGCATCGCACGTGGAACTGGATGCTGAGGCAGGAGGGCATGGCATGTGGAACTAGATGATGAGGCAGCTGAGGCAGGGGGGCATGGCACATGGAACAGGATGCTGAGGCAGCAGAGACAGGAGGGCATGGCACGTCGAACTAGATGCTGAGGCAGGAGGGCATAGCACATGGAACTGGATGATGAGGCAGCAGAGACAGGAGGGCATGGCACGTGGATCTGGATGATGAGGCAGGAGGGAATGGCACATGGAACTGGATGCTGATGCAGCAGAGACAGGAGGGCATGGCACGTGGAACTGGATGCTGAGGCAGTAGAGACAGGAGGGCATGGCACGTGGAACTGGATGCTGAGGCAGCATAGACAGGAGGGCATGGCACGTGGAACTAGATGATGAGGCAGATAGGACAGGAGGCCATGGCATGTGGAACTGGATGATGAGGAAGGAGGGCATGGCATGTGGAACTGGATGTTGAGGCAGCAGAGACAGGAGGACACGGCACGTGGAACTGGATGATGAGGCAGCAGAGAGAGGAGGGCACGGCACGTGGAATTGGTTGCAGAGGCAGGAGGGCATGGCACGTGGAACTAGATGAGGCAGCTGAGGCAGGAGGGCATGGCACATGGAACAGGATGCTGAGGCAGCAGAGACAGGAGGGCATGGCATGTGGAACTATATGAGTCAGCTGAGGCAGGAGGGCATAGCACGTGGAACTGGATGCTGAGGCAGTAGAGACAGGAGGGCATGGCACGTGGAACTGGATGCTGAGGCAGCAGAGACAGGAGGACATGGCACGTGGAACTGGATGATGAGGCAGCAGAGAGAGGAGGGCACGGCACGTGGAATTGGTTGCAGAGGCAGGAGGGCATGGCACGTGGAACTAGATGAGGCAGCTGAGGCAGGAGGGCATGGCATGTGGAACTATATGAGTCAGCTGAGGCAGGAGGGCATAGCACGTGGAACTGGATGATGAGGCAGCAGAGACAGGAGGGCATGGCACGTGGAACTGGATGATGAGGCAGCAGAGACAGGGGGGCATGGCACGTGGAACTGGATGATGAGGCAGCAGAGAGAGGAGGGCACGGCACGTGGAATTGGTTGCAGAGGCAGGGGGGCATGGCACGTGGAACTAGATGAGGCAGCTGAGGCAGGAGGGCATGGCATGTGGAACTATATGAGTCAGCTGAGGCAGGAGGGCATAGCACGTGGAACTGGATGATGAGGCAGCAGAGACAGGAGGGCATGGCACGTGGAACTGGATGATGAGGCAGCAGAGACAGGGGGGCATGGCACGTGGAACTGGATGATGAGGCAGCAGAGACAGGAGGGCATGGCACGTGGAACTGGATGATGAGGCAGCAGAGACAGGGGGGCATGACACGTGGAACTGGATGATGAGGCAGCAGAGACAGGGGGGCATGGCACGTGGAACTGGATGATGAGGCAGCTCAGGCAGGGGGCATGCCACATGGAACTAGATGCTGAGGCAGCAGAAACAGGAGGGCATGGCATGTGGAACTAAATGCTGAGGCAGGGGGCATGGCACATGGAACTGGATGATGAGGCAGCAGAGACAGGAGGGCATGGCACGTCGAACTAGATGCTGAGGCAGGAGGGCATGGCACATGGAACTGGATGATGAGGCAGCAGAGACAGGAGGGCATGGCACGTGGATCTGGATGATGAGGCAGATAGGACAGGAGGAACTAGATGCTGAGGCAGGAGGGAATGGCACGTGGAACTGGATGCTGAGGCAGGAGGGACAGGAGGGCAGGGCACATGGAACTGGATGCTGATGCAGCAGAGACAGGAGGGCATGGCACGTGGAACTGGATGCTGAGGCAGGAGGGACAGGAGGGCAGGGCACATGGAACTGGATGCTGATGCAGCAGAGACAGGAGGGCATGGCATGTGGAACTGGATGCTGAGGCTGGAGGGACAGGAGGGCAGGGCACGTGGAACTGGATGATGAGGCAGCATAGACAGGAGGGCATGGCACGTGGAACAGGATGATGAGGCAGCAGAGACAGGAGGGCATGGCATGTGGAACTAGATGATGAGGCAGGAGGGCATGGCACGTGGAACTGGATGCTGAGGCAGATAGGACAGGAGGTCATGGCATGTGTAACAGGATGATGAGGCAGGAGGGCATGGCACGTGGAACTGGATGCTGAGGCAGCTGAGGCAGGAGGGCATGGCACGTGGAACTAGATGAGGCAGCTGAGGCAGGAGGGCATGGCACATGGAACAGGATGCTGAGGCAGCAGAGACAGGAGGGCATGGCACATGGAACAGGATGATGAGGCAGCATAGACAGGAGGGCATGGCACGTGGAACTGGATGATGAGGCCCCAGATACAGGAGGGCATGGCAAGTGGAACTGGATGATGAGGCAGCGTGGACAGGAGGGCATGGCACGTGGAACAGGATGATGAGGCAGCATAGGCAGGAGGGCATGACACGTGGAACTGGATGATGAGGCAGCAGAGACAGGGGGGCATGGCACGTGGAACAGGATGATGAGGGAGCATAGACAGGGGGGCATGCCACGTGGAACTAGATGCTGAGGCAGCAGAAACAGGAGGGCATGCATGTGGAACTAAATGCTGAGACAGGGGGCATGGCACATGGAACTGGATGATGAGGCAGCAGAGACAGGAGGGCATGGCACGTCGAACTAGATGCTGAGGCAGGAGGGCATGGCACATGGAACTGGATGATGAGGCAGCAGAGACAGGAGGGCATGGCACGTGGATCTGGATGATGCGGCAGATAGGACAGGAGGAACTAGATGCTGAGGCAGGAGGGAATGGCACGTGGAACTGGATGCTGAGGCAGGAGGGACAGGAGGGCATGGCACGTGGAACTGGATGCTGAGGCAGCAGAGACAGGAGGGCATGGCACGTGGAACTGGATGCTGAGGCAGATAGGACAGGAGGGCATGGCATGTGTAACGGGATGATGAGGCAGGAGGGCATGGCACGTGGAACTGGATGCTGAGGCAGCTGAGGCAGGAGGGCATGGCACGTGGAACTGGATGTTGAGGCAGCAGAGAGAGGAGGGCACGGCACGTGGAATTGGTTGCAGAGGCAGGAGGGCATGGCACGTGGAACTAGATGAGGCAGCTGAGGCAGGAGGGCATGGCACATGGAACAGGATGCTGAGGCAGCAGAGACAGGAGGGCATGGCATGTGGAACTATATGAGTTAGCTGAGGCAGGAGGGCATAGCACGTGGAACTGGATGCTGAGGCAGTAGAGACAGGAGGGCATGGCATGTGGAACTGGATGCTGAGGCAGCAGAGACAGGAGGACACGGCACGTGGAACTGGATGATGAGGCAGCAGAGAGAGGAGGGCACGGCACGTGGAATTGGTTGCAGAGGCAGGAGGGCATGGCACGTGGAACTAGATGAGGCAGCTGAGGCAGGAGGGCATGGCATGTGGAACTATATGAGTCAGCTGAGGCAGGAGGGCATAGCACGTGGAACTGGATGATGAGGCAGCAGAGACAGGAGGGCATGGCACGTGGAACTGGATGATGAGGCAGCAGAGACAGGGGGGCATGGCACGTGGAACTGGATGATGAGGCAGCAGAGGGAGGAGGGCACGGCACGTGGAATTGGTTGCAGAGGCAGGAGGGCATGGCACGTGGAACTAGATGAGGCAGCTGAGGCAGGAGGGCATGGCATGTGGAACTATATGAGTCAGCTGAGGCAGGAGGGCATAGCACGTGGAACTGGATGATGAGGCAGCAGAGACAGGAGGGCATGGCACGTGGAACTGGATGATGAGGCAGCAGAGACAGGGGGGCATGGCACGTGGAACTGGATGATGAGGCAGCAGAGACAGGAGGGCATGGCACGTGGAACTGGATGATGAGGCAGCAGAGACAGGGGGGCATGACACGTGGAACTGGATGATGAGGCAGCAGAGACAGGGGGGCATGGCACGTGGAACTGGATGATGAGGCAGCTGAGGCAGGGGGCATGCCACGTGGAACTAGATGCTGAGGCAGCAGAAACAGGAGGGCATGGCATGTGGAACTAAATGCTGAGGCAGGGGGCATGGCACGTGGAACTGGATGTTGAGGCAGCAGAGACAGGAGGGCATGGCACGTCGAACTAGATGCTGAGGCAGGAGGGCATGGCACATGGAACTGGATGATGAGGCAGCAGAGACAGGAGGGCATGGCACGTGGATCTGGATGATGAGGCAGATAGGACAGGAGGAACTAGATGCTGAGGCAGGAGGGAATGGCACGTGGAACTGGATGCTGAGGCAGGAGGGACAGGAGGGCAGGGCACATGGAACTGGATGCTGATGCAGCAGAGACAGGAGGGCATGGCACGTGGAACTGGATGCTGAGGCAGGAGGGACAGGAGGGCAGGGCACATGGAACTGGATGCTGATGCAGCAGAGACAGGAGGGCATGGCACGTGGAACTGGATGCTGAGGCAGGAGGGACAGGAGGGCAGGGCACTTGGAACTGGATGACGAGGCAGCATAGACAGGAGGGCATGGCACGTGGAACAGGATGATGAGGCAGCAGAGACAGGAGGGCATGGCATGTGGAACTAGATTATGAGGCAGGAGGGCATGGCACGTGGAACTGGATGCTGAGGCAGATAGGACAGGAGGTCATGGCATGTGTAACAGGATGATGAGGCAGGAGGGCATGGCACGTGGAACTGGATGCTGAGGCAGCTGAGGCAGGAGGGCATGGCACGTGGAACTAGATGAGGCAGCTGAGGCAGGAGGGCATGGCACATGGAACAGGATGCTGAGGCAGCAGAGACAGGAGGGCATGGCACATGGAACAGGATGATGAGGCAGCATAGACAGGAGGGCATGGCACGTGGAACTGGATGATGAGGCCCCAGATACAGGAGGGCATGGCACGTGGAACTGGATGATGAGGCAGCGTGGACAGGAGGGCATGGCACGTGGAACAGGATGATGAGGCAGCATAGACAGGAGGGCATGGCACGTGGAACTGGATGATGAGGCCCCAGATACAGGAGGGCATGGCACGTGGAACTGGATGATGAGGCAGCGTGGACAGGAGGGCATGGCACGTGGAACAGGATGATGAGGCAGCATAGGCAGGAGGGCATGACACGTGGAACTGGATGATGAGGCAGCAGAGACAGGGGGGCATGGCACGTGGAACAGGATGATGAGGCAGCATAGACAGGGGGGCATGCCACGTGGAACTAGATGCTGAGGCAGCAGAAACAGGAGGGCATGCATGTGGAACTAAATGCTGAGACAGGGGGCATGGCACATGGAACTGGATGATGAGGCAGCAGAGACAGGAGGGCATGGCACCTCGAACTAGATGCTGAGGCAGGAGGGCATGGCACATGGAACTGGATGATGAGGCAGCAGAGACAGGAGGGCATGGCACGTGGATCTGGATGATGCGGCAGATAGGACAGGAGGAACTAGATGCTGAGGCAGGAGGGAATGCCACGTGGAACTGGATGCTGAGGCAGGAGGGACAGGAGGGCATGGCACGTGGAACTGGATGCTGAGGCAGCAGAGACAGGAGGGCATGGCACGTGGAACTGGATGTTGAGGCAGATAGGACAGGAGGGCATGGCATGTGTAACGGGATGATGAGGCAGGAGGGCATGGCACGTGGAACTGGATGCTGAGGCAGCTGAGGCAGGAGGGCATGGCACGTGGAACTGGATGATGAGGCAGCAGAGAGAGGAGGGCACGGCACGTGGAATTGGTTGCAGAGGCAGGAGGGCATGGCACGTGGAACTAGATGAGGCAGCTGAGGCAGGAGGGCATGGCACATGGAACAGGATGCTGAGGCAGCAGAGACAGGAGGGCATGGCATGTGGAACTATATGAGTCAGCTGAGGCAGGAGGGCATAGCACGTGGAACTGGATGCTGAGGCAGTAGAGACAGGAGGGCATGGCATGTGGAACTGGATGCTGAGGCAGCAGAGACAGGAGAACACGGCACGTGGAACTGGATGATGAGGCAGCAGAGAGAGGAGGGCACGGCACGTGGAATTGGTTGCAGAGGCAGGAGGGCATGGCACGTGGAACTAGATGAGGCAGCTGAGGCAGGAGGGCATGGCATGTGGAACTATATGAGTCAGCTGAGGCAGGAGGGCATAGCACGTGGAACTGGATGATGAGGCAGCAGAGACAGGAGGGCATGGCACGTGGAACTGGATGATGAGGCAGCAGAGACAGGGGGGCATGGCACGTGGAACTGGATGATGAGGCAGCAGAGAGAGGAGGGCACGGCACGTGGAATTGGTTGCAGAGGCAGGAGGGCATGGCACGTGGAACTAGATGAGGCAGCAGAGACAGGGGGCATGGCACGTGGAACAGGATGATGAGGCAGCATAGACAGGGGGGCATGCCACGTGGAACTAGATGCTGAGGCAGCTGAAACAGGAGGGCATGCATGTGGAACTAAATGCTGAGACAGGGGGCATGGCACATGGAACTGGATGATGAGGTAGCAGAGACAGGAGGGCATGGCACGTCGAACTAGATGCTGAGGCATGAGGGCATGGCACATGGAACTGGATGATGAGGCAGCAGAGACAGGAGGGCATGGCACGTGGATCTGGATGATGAGGCAGATAGGACAGGAGGAACTAGATGCTGAGGCAGGAGGGAATGGCACGTGGAACTGGATGCTGAGGCAGGAGGGACAGGAGGGCATGGCACGTGGAACTGGATGCTGAGGCAGCAGAGACAGGAGGGCATGGCACGTGGAACTGGATGCTGAGGCAGATAGGACAGGAGGGCATGGCATGTGTAACGGGATGATGAGGCAGGAGGGCATGGCACGTGGAACTGGATGCTGAGGCAGCTGAGGCAGGAGGGCATGGCATGTGGATTCTCTCTACCTGGACCTGTGGTGAGATGAGTCATAATGCCATCGTAAGAATGAGGCCCTGGTGACGCAGGTGGTGATGTCATCTGTGAAAGCCTGTATTCTAGAGGGGAAAATAAGCGCCCCCCCGCTATTCTACGGCATCCTCCTGGTCCACTAGACGCTGGTCATTGGATGGGTCTTCGTATTTGGGCGCTTAGCTCCTCCCCTGCCTCCCAGATTTCCTTATGCGTGTTCCCCTGCATCCAGGTCCCCTGTTCTTGTGGGCGCTGCTTGATAACAGTCATTCAGAATGTCCTTTATGAGCCTAGCTCGAGCGAAGATTAAGGGTGAACGTTCTATTGCACCCTAGAAATCCTAATTCAGATTATGCACAAGGTCACACTTCCCTCAGTCATAGCAGCTCCCGTGCTTCCTCTTTTTCTTGGTGGTTTTTGAGGTGCCGCCGTCCTCTTTCTTTGTCTACCGAATGTATTGCAAGATTGTTTTGCCCTTTTTCCTGTATATCTTGTTCTCCTTCCAATGTCAAGCGGTCCAACTCCTTCGTTATAACCATTCCCACTCCTTTTAATGATTGTATTTACACATTTCTTTACATTTGGTAGTGGCGACACCCTGGAAGGCAATGCTGCACCGACTCTTCCCGTTGGCTTGGCCAATGGTCTGTGGCGCATTGTGGATAGGCCATGGACCACCACTGTGCTTTGGGGGTAGTGCTGATTGGCTAGGACTGAAAGTGCCGGTTATGGCCTCTAGAAATCTGGGTTTTGATTGGTTCCCTTTATTCGAGATCCTCCTTCCAGGTAGTCAGTCTACTGCCTGTTAAACAAGGCTGAACTTTTGAGCCTGTAGAGTTAACCCCTTCAGTGTATCCTGATAGGTAATTCACTCTTGCGATGAGCCGGACACTAAAATGTTAGCTTGAAAGTGCAAAACTTGAAAAGTGCGTGCAAGCATGTGCGACTTCAGTCTTTGAAATACGTGAATGGTGAAAGGAAAGCCACAGTGCATTGCTGACTAATGAAAGGGCCTCGCTGGAGCAACGAGTGCTGTCAGGCGTTATTATTATTTAATTATGTAATTGCTTTTAGTCTGGATCTAGCTCGCGAGCAGTGGGGCACTGTACTGTGGGTGAGAGGCAACACGGGGCCTGGCATTTTATACAGCAGCGCGCTACTGTGGTGGAGTGAGGGTGGGATTTTTATAAGACCAATGGGGTTGGTTGCCGTTGGTGAGGGCTGCACACCCTAAAGACCGTTAAATGGTTAATTCATCATATAGAACATTGATTAATGCTTATGACTGCATGTAATTCCACAGATACTCAGCGAAAGTAATAGGATGTGATGACTTAATGGCCATTAGCAGGCTCCTCTTGGCCAATACGTTTCGCACATCCGCTCCTTCATTAGGGCCAACTCTTCAATTTACACCAAACAGAGAAGTCAATCATTAGACAATACGGGACAAGCAGAGGTTTTGTCAGTGTAGTTATAACGCATTGGCCCTGTGTACAGTCCACTCACAATGTTGTTTTGTGTGAGTACTATGAATTCATTGAGTCATACACTAGAGCTGTGCCCACTCACCTATCACCCAGTTTACCCATTGCGCAGCATTCCATGGTCTGACGAACCTGCTTGATATGAGGCTATCAAGCAGGCTATGCATTACTCTCCAGCCATGAGGGGCACGAGGCTGACAGGTGCTGCTCCTACCAAGCAGACCATCCATTCCTCTCCAGCCATGGGGGCACGGGGCTGACAGGTGCTGCTCCTAACAAGCAGGCTATGCATTCCTCTCCAGCCATGAGGGGCACGGGGCTGACAGGTGCTGCTCCCAACAAGCAGGCTATGCATTCCTCTCCAGCCATGAGGGACACGGTGCTGCTCCTGCCAAGCAGGCTATGCATTCCTCTCCAGCCATGGGGGGCACGGGGCTGACAGGTGCTGCTCCTGCCAAGCAGGCTATGCATTCCTCTCCAGCCATGAGGGGCACGGGGCTGACAGGTGCTGCTCCCAACAAGCAGTCTATGCATTCCTCTCCAGCCATGAGGGGCACGGGGCTGACAGGTCCTGCTCCCGCCAAACAGGCTATGCATTCCTCTCCAGCCATGAGGGGCATGGGTCCGACAGGTCCTGCTCCTAACAAGCAGGCTATGCATTCCTCTCCAGCCATGAGGGGCACGGGTCTGACAGGTGCTGCTCCTAACAAGCAGGCTATGCATTCCTCTCCAGCCAGGAGGGGCACAGGGCCGACAGGTGCTGCTCCTGCCGAGCTGGCTATGCATTCCTCTCCAGCCATGGGGGGGCACAGAGCCGACAGGTGCTGCTCCTAACAAGGAGGCTATGCATTCCTCTCCAGGCATGGGGGGCACGGGGCCGACAGATGCTGCTCCTAACAAGCAGGCTATGCATTCCTCTCCAGCCAGGAGGGGCACAAGGCCGACAGATGCTGCTCCTAACAAGCAGGCTATGCATTCCTCTCCAGTCAGGAGGGGCACGGGGCCGACAGGTGCTGCTCCTGCCAAGCAGGCTATGCATTCCTCTCCAGCCATGAGGGTCACGGGTCCGACAGGTGCTGCTCTTAACAAGCAGGCTATGCATTCCTCTCCAGCCAGGAGGGTCACGGGTCCAACAGGTGCTGCTCCTGCCAAGCAGGCTATGAATTCCTCTCCAGCCAGGAGGGGCACGGGGCCGACAGGTGCTGCTCCTGCCAAGCAGGCTATGCATTCCTCTCCAGCCATGAGGGGCACAGGGCCGACAGGTGCTGCTCCTAACAAGCAGGCTATGCATTCCTCTCCAGCCATGGGGGGTACAGGGCCGACAGATGCTGCTCCTACCAAGCAGGCTATGCATTCCTCTCCAGCCATGGAGGGCACAGGGCCGACAGATGCTGCTCCTGCCAAGCAGGCTATGCATTCCTCTCCAGCCATGGGGGGCACAGGGCCGACAGGCGCTGCTCCTGCCAAGCAGGCTATGCATTCCTCTCCAGCCACGAGGGGCACAGGGCCGACAGGTGCTGCTGCGTTTAGTAGGCGAGTCTTGTGGATTTAGGGACTTGGTGTTTTGGTCCATGTTCCTTACATTCTCTCGTGCAGTGCAGGGCCCGCTCAACAATTTTTGCAATGGTGATTGGGCCCTTGCTGGGTCGCAGCGGCTGCCTCCTGGATTTGCAAATCACAGAAACTGGTAGCGCACTGCCCGCTGCCTCCTGGATTTGCAAATCACAGAAACTGGTAGCGCACTGCCCTAAACACGCACATGCTGGCAAGTACTCACGGATTACATGACAAGTGTTGGCAAGTGCCGGCAAGCATGTTGCAGAACCAGCAAAGGACTCGTGATCATGGCAGGAGCACCTGCGGGCAAGGACTTGCGAAGTCCTCAATTGACTCATCCGTGGATTGCAGGTACTTGTGACATTTGTGAAATTAAGGAAACGGTATTACTTTTTGACTAAACAATAGCTCAAGGAACTTTTAATATTCCAACAATATCCGTCCCAAATAAACGCACATCAAAAATCAACCACAAACCAAAAGAAAAGGCAAAATGCCTCCATGTGTTTCAATAAACACAGGTGGTGGTGGGTCATTAGCCCCTCCCCTCCGTCACCTTCTTCAAGACAATCCACGGATGCGTTAAACTACTGAATGCAAACCAATTGTTTTCAAGAGGGGATATAGGATCCTGGAGGTGTCTGAAGCTAACTGGCGAGGAAAGGACCTTGTTTCTCGTGATTCATTTTACATAATTTTTTTTAACAACATTTTGGTCAACAGAGAGAACAAGTGAGACAAGTATTTCAGGTCCATTCTAAAACGTGTACCTCATAACACCGTCAATGTACATTCCGTTGACATCATGATGTATTGTATTGCTCTGAGAACAGGACCTTCAACATTGCGGAGACTCTGAATCAAGGTGTGGCCATGGTTGGAAAGGAGTGTACCAGATGTGTCCTGGTACGCTCATGTGCTTCCAGAGGTCGAAGTGGGTGGGAGCGGTTGGGAGCAGTGCTCCTCCGTTTTTTTTTTTTAATGAAGTTTTACTGTTCCTATACTTTTATTTTACAAAGAAACCATTCCAGAATGGTTTTGTTTTAAGTGTGGGAAGCAGTTGAAACTTGCACTTCAGTGCACTGCAGTGAACGTTCCGTTAAACAGCAGGCGCATGTGTTTGGTGGTTTGTACTTTGCGCGGGAGGGGGCATGGCGATGGGGGTTGTGGATAGTGAGGCATGCCAGCATTCTTTTCATACAATGCTGATAAGAGCTGGTAAAATGTGTACCTCCTATGTTGACAGCCACTTTTCCCCACACAGACATTCCACTCTGCGGTGTGTGGGGACGACACTAAAGCAGTCAAAGTTACTGCGTTACTTTGCTGTGGGTGAAGCTCACATAGGCCCTTACCTTTGGTCCCCGGGATACTGATGGAGAGATCCAGCTCTCTGCCAAAGTATAATCAGTAACCAGCGGTTATAGTGGGAACAACAAAATGTGTACCGCTAGTTCAGTCTTCAAACACCTCCTTATGTTCTTTACGGTGGAGCACTCGATTCTCAAAAGCACACGGGAGGATCACCCAGACCAAACCAAAGGACTTGGAATCTTTAACCAATCATGATTTTCACTTTCACGTCTATGGCTTTCACCACCGCTGTGGGGGGTCGACATGACCAATAACATCCTGGCAGCCCGAGCCTAGGTAGGCCCAAGCAGAGCGAGGGCCTCGGCGAGGGCCTTTACCAGCCATGTCCACACCACACAGTGGGGGGAGGGGGTGAAAGCCATTCTCACCCCGGGTTTAACCAGGGTGCAAATGGTTTATATTTTTTCCTCAGGAGATTGGCTGCGCAAGCGACGCAAATCTCCAGAAGGAAAAAAACAAGATGGCCGCTGCCACAGGTGAAAAGGGACAAACTTTGTGGGAAGCTTGAGGGGGTAGGTTTTATCTTGCTGCCAGGGTCCCTAGATCAACATATAGTTTGGGTTCTAATCCAGAGTGGTCACTAGCGCACCAAAAGGGACCGATCTTACAGATTTCATTTTCCAAAAATAATAAATAGTCTGCATAAGTCCCCATGGAGTCTTGAACCCTGCCTCTCGTCGGCACACAGTTAAAGCATCACTTATTGCCTTAGCCTAGAGAGATTTTGGTGATGATCATTTGACTCCACGTACATTCAAAGAAAATCTTTATTAGAAATGACCTGCTGAAAGGTTTGGCACCCTGAGCCCGCTGTTGTCGCGCAGGACCCCTCTGCCTCTGATCGACCTGACAATGTCTGCAAAGGCGCTTCAACCCATTTGAATAGTGGGAACAACTATTCACGGCACCTCCACCTTAACCTGAAAGCAAGCCTTCTTGGAAGTGTTTCAGGGCCAAGCAGTGAACTGACCAGCTTGGGCAGGACCTTTGCTCTGGAACCGCCACCGTCTCGCATTAACTCTTGAGACTTAGGAGATTGTAAGCAAGGGGTATAAGGCATGTGCCTGTTGAGTTTCGTACACCTAGGCGCCCTAGGTCTGGAATTAGGAGACTATGCCTGAACCCGAGTGCACCCGGTCACCATGTCGCCCAACCATGGTGAGGAGCTTCAAGGGTGCACTGCTGCTGTGCCGCCCGCCTTTGCCCTGTGACGTGCTGCAGTGAAATCGTACTGATCCCTTTAGCTGGCGAGTCAGTAGAAAAATCGCCACTGACCCGTCACGGAATCATCCCTGGAACTGAGCCGCTGAAAGCCGCAGAGCCGCACAATTGCAGCATTTGAACCCGCAACCCAAGTGGACTTGACTGCCGAAGTTTGGTCCAGAGTGAGCCTTTGGTCGGTGAGTACTTGCCACTCTTACAGATGGCCTCTGGCACATCCATCCATTTTTACGCACTAGTGTCCCCTGAGGGCCACTCACCTTTACCGAGGTAGCCTGTGCTACCGAGCCATTCCCAACTCTTGGATCCTGTTCTGCCCTCTTGGGGAGACCCTTCTCGAATAGTGGGAACTTTTTCTTGACTGCCTCACCCAGCTTGCGGAGTCGCTACAGCCCCTGCAAGACGCCCTGATTTTCGCTCTACCGCACGATCGCGTGTGTCTACACTGAAAGTCGTTTTGAGCGCTAGGCTCCACTCTTCTTAGGGATTGAACTGCCTCTTAGTTAGAGTTTGATAAGTGAAGGAATGCCTACAGTATATTCGCACTGTTTGCCCCTTTCCCTTACAGGTTGTGGACCCTTTCTGTGTCCCATTCCTTTAGGCCAATTGTAACTGTATATATGTTTTATAGTAGTGTTGTAAGTTTAAGTATTACTGCTGATCTTTGCTTGTGTTTGATTTAAAAGGCCTTGAATAAATGTATTTGTAATATATATACACCTGACTGGGAGTGATTTGTAGTGTCCTTTACTCTGGTGTGTGCTCATTGTGGGCTTTCAGTCACCCTCACCCCTCCTGAGACCTAGTCTTGACCACCGCCAAGCTACCTTGATTAGTCTAGCTTGTCCAGAGGTTACCCTGTTCTAAGAAACTAGGCGGTACTTCTGAATCTCTGCCCACCAGGTCAGAGTTCAGAAATCTATCTTAACATTTGGCGGCTCACAAGTTAGGATTTGAACCAGCGGAGGGCGACCTCGCTGATCCCCATGCGGCGATGTAGATTGTCTGGTGGTCTACTGTGTAAAACGCTGCTGAGAGATCAAGCACAACTAGGAGTCAAGGATGGCCATCATCAGGGACTAATTCCTTTCATTGATCCCAGGGACAGCCTCACATGCACACGTGCTGCCATCAGATGCCAGCTGATGCCCCATGTGGTGGGCCACTGCCATTATATGACAGGTGCAGTCTCCAATGCCTAGGAGCAGAATAATAAAGGAGTTTATAGGCAGCCTATTCCTACGTCTACCCTTGCAGGCAAAATATCGCCATTATTGCCAAATACAGCCTTGTATGTAAGGTAGTGTCTGATATGTCAGAAACTCCCATAAAAGATAGTTTTTTGACATCACATGTCTAGGTCCCCCATAACAATCCCTGCAGGATGCTTGCTCACTTAATAAAAATGCCTCCACATACTATATGTCGCAGAAACCAGCCAGCGTATCTCAATACACGAGTGTCCTCTAGTGAAATGTAGGCACCTGGACTACAGGTCACAAGAGGACCTCTGCTTCACCCAATTTAGATGGCCCTTACCCCTACTACACACAGGACTGCATGTCAAGGACCAGCATAGAAATGGCCACATCGGGACATGTCTATGCATGCCCTCTTCCTCACACAGTGACATACCTCCAGGCAACTACATGCCCCAGAGTGCACTTTGCATCACCAACAACAGATATCCCAAAAACACGAACTGTAAAAGAAGTCCGCTCAGAGCCCTCCCCAAAAGGGCCACATTTCCCAGAATTCTCTCTCTCTCTCTCTCTCTCTCTCTCTCTCTCTCTCTCTCTCTCTCTCCATGAGCACAGAGGTTTGTGCCTATTAGAAGGCACTCTGCCTCCATCTGGGCAGGTGCCACATTTCAGGTGTTATCAAATTGAGCCCTCAGGAGCCAACTCTATGCCATGCGTTCAGGGTATCCACCTAAACATGTGCATATAGTCAATCTAAATAAGAGTTGCATACAAACTCAGAGGCTGTCCTGAAAACCTAGAGGGTTTGGGGTTCCAAGGAGCAGACAGGCGGACCCCTGCTCTAGAAGAACTAGATATCACATAGGAGCCTCTGCCCAGTTATGACGGAACCCCCCTCCATTGAGACACAGCGCAGAGGACCCCACAGACCGCTGCCTCAGTATAGGAGGCGATTCACAAATTCATATGTCCCAACTCTCCCTCCCAGAAGTTTCTCAAATGACCATAAAATATCCCCTCAGTCTTCCTGACTCTTATAAATCTCCCCACGGCACTCTTAAATGTTTCCGATCCTCACACTCAAACTGCCTCCTGTTCCACCCAAACAATGGGCCTCATAATGACCTCAGCGAGCTCGGAAGGCCCGGTAATTGCTCCCTCCAAGGACCCGGGCCCGGTCCTTCCCCATTCCCATTTCAGCCACCATAGGGCTAAATGGGAATGGGAGAGGGAGCAAACAACGGGCCATTACGAGTTGGCCCGTTGTTTGCTCCCTCTTCCCCTCGCGGGACCCGGTAAGCACACCTGGTTTGACCAGGCGTTGCTTCCTGGGTCCCGCGAGGGGACCTCGTAATGAGGCGGTACGGGGTAAACGGCGCCGGCACCTTTTAGGGCGCCGTTTAGCCCGTACCGCCAGGGTCGTAATGAGGCCCAATGCGTAGTCTTTGGTATCACAATTATGTCATTTTGTTTTGCTGCAAATAACAGGTTATCCAATAAACGCAGTGCTTCAAGTGGGGGCGATGTCGTTTCGCCTGTTGACATCCAGCCTTACTGTCTCAGTACATTTTTCCCATTATACCAGCACCGTGAATTTGCGGGGTGTGCTGTGATGAACCGTGTATATTCTGCTACCAGCTGTTTCAGTAGGCCACCACAGTGAGCGATACCGTGTTCTACCTTGAGCATAATAAATAACACCAGTTGTTGGGGAAGACTTCTTAGCATTACCTTGACTTTCTGTGCTGTATTGCCAAACTATTCAAATCTCTACCAGCGGCAGGAACAGGTACTAACATGCATGCCCACTCATGTCAGCTTTGCCTCTCTGGGTAGGCATACCCCTCATGACTACATATCCCATAATGCACCTGCACTCAAAGGGAGGTTAGTATCCGGCAGATGAAACCGTGACCCAGGCAGCCCTCCCAGCCCGAGGTATTAGTCTTCATTGTTTGAGGACTCTGGGCTGGTCTTTGGTGGGAGGAATGCGATGGCTGGGGAATAGCTGACGCATACTGACAAGGCGGGAGAAGTGGGCAGCCACTGGGAAGGGGCGCTGCGCTGATGGCTTCCTTCTGCTCTTTCCTGCAAAGAGGCAGAATGAACAAGCCATGCATGGTTCACCTCCTGCTGGCAAGATGTGACTTAAACCCACACGCCCCCAATCCCACAGGTTTTGATCTGGCAAGAGACAGTGAAGTTCAGTTCCAATAACAGTTGTCTTGCAGAAGCAAGAGCAACTCTTGAACTTGGGATGAGAGTTATCAAATTCCGCCTTTCAAGGCTAATTTCCTTTTCCAGGCTTCTTACCATGTATTTGTTTTCACTGTTATGCTGCATTGCATCTTTTTACTGTTATGCTGCATTGCATATTTTCCCTGTTATGCTGGATTGCATCTTTTTACTGTTATGCTGCATTGCATCTTTTTACTGTTATGCTGCATTGCATATTTTCCCTGTTATGCTGGATTGCATCATTTTACTGTTATGCTGCATTGCATCTTTTCCCTGTTATGCTGCATTGCATCTTTTCGCGGTTATGCTGCATTACATCTTTTCCCTGTTATGCTGCATTGCATCTTTTCCCTGTTATGCTGCATTGCATCTTTTCGCTGTTATGCTGCATTGCATATTTTCCCTGTTATGCTGGATTGCATCTTTTTACTGTTATGCTGCATTGCATCTTTTCACTGTTATGCTGCATTGCATCTGTTCCCTGTTATGCTGCATTACATCTTTTCCCTGTTATGCTGCATTGCATCTTTTCCCTGTTATGCTGCATTGCATCTTTTCGCTGTTATTGTTGCTATTTATGCTTCTTAGTGGATTGGTGATGTATTTATTTTTGTGTTACGCACCTTTTTTGACTATGTCTGGCACTAGTAGTGAGGTTAAGTGATGAAATGACAAGACTCCCAGGCCCTACCATTCAGTGAGTCTCTAATGTAGAGAGTACATTTCATCGGACAATTGCATCTTATCTAACACATTATTTTCACAGGTTCCAGCTTACAATGATAGAGCATGCCTGATAATGGTACTCTTATTGTGTGCCAGCCCTGTGATAGTGTATCTATTCAGTGCGCATTTAATGCTACACTGTAGTTACAGAACCACTGCTTTCTGTAATGGAGTACGTTATTGCTGTCTGCTGAATGCACGGAACATGACATTAGTTAAGTTGAACTGCAATGTAATGTTAAGTCATTTCATTAAACCACCCAGTAATATAATTACTCCTAAAAATCGTACTCATCAGATTTTACAACTACCTTTCACAACAAAAAGTGCCATTAGATATTGCATTCAAAGCATATAATGACAGGAATGACAATAATATGGCATCCATGCCCACTCAGGAGGGCGGACATGGCCGGTAACAGGCCGCCATGTCCACCCTCCTGAGTAGGCATGAAAGCCATCTGGGGTGTGAATGGCTTTCGTTATTTTTCCTCTGGAGATTCACGCTGCTTGCGCTGCCGATATCCTAAGGAAAAAGGAAAAAAAAAAATAGATGGCCGCCGCCACATGGAAAAGGGACTAAGTACCTTTTCCATGTCTATCAATCAATCGGTCATGTATCTATAATGTGCACTATCATCGAAGATATCATTGCGCGATAGGATACCAGAAGAGACATCAGGTTATGCAGATAGTGTTTTAGCCTTCACTTAAAGGGCCTGAACTCCATGGTAGGCCATAGAGCCAGTGGCAAAGGATTCCAAAGCTTTGGGCCAGCAACAGAGAATGCTCTGCCTCCCAGTCATTTACTACAATAATTGGGAACCCTCAATAGCGCTGAATCCGTAGATCTAAGCAAATACCCTGGGCAATAACGTTGCAACTTCTCCTTGATGGATAATGCATAACGCCTTGAACTTGATTCGGGCTGAAACAGGCAACCAGTGCAGAGATTGACGAGCCATTGTGACATGGTGGCTATAAGGGATCCCCTTAATCAGACAGACTGCTGCATTTTGCAGATCCTGTAAGCAATGGATCAAATCAGCTGGCTGTGGGAGATAGATAGCATTGCAGTAATCAATACTGCCATTAAGGCAAGCTGCAACTACTTGGGCATGAAAACCTTCAGGGATAAAAGGAAGGCCTTTTTTCAACTGCTTCAATTTAAGAAAGCCGACCCCCACAGGTGGTGTTAATCTGACTTTCCATAGATAGAGACGAGGATATCTTTACAGCCAGGTTGCGAGCCAAATCCACACGAACCGGTAAAGATCCCAGTGACAGTGGCCAGAAATCTGGGTCCAATTAGCAGTAGCTGTGGCGGGTCCAAAAATTAGAACCTCGGTTTTACCACCATTGAACTTTAGCCAATTGGTTTCAATCCAGACCCTGACCGCATCAAGACATAGCCTTAACTGGGCCGCAGTTGCCATCTGGTCCAGGTCCATCCTAAACAGAACTTGGCTTTCGTCTGCATAGGAGATGAACTGGACCCCAAAAGACCAGATAAATGTGGCAGGATCTGTATGTATACAATAAACAGAAGAGGGGACAGGGCCGAGCCCTGGGGGACCCCACAGTTCATAGCAACTGGTGAGGACCTATAAGGAGGAAGAAAAACCATTTGGACTTGTGAAGAGAGGAAAGCGCAGAACCAGTCCAAGACTGGTCCCAACATCCCCGTAGACTGCAGCCTGAACACCAGAATCCCATGATCAATGGGGTCAAAGGTGACAGACAGGTGTGTCAATATAAGGCCTTGTGTGCCGCCTTTATCCCTACCATGGTAAGGTCATCCAGTGCTGCTGTACTGCCTCTATCCCTGATCATGGTAAAGTCATCTAGTGCTGCTGTACCGCCTCTATCCCCATCATGGTTAGGTCATCCAATGCTGTTAACAACACTGACTCTGTCCCCATCAAAGGCAGAAGCCCATTTGTCAGGGATGAAGGACATTTCGATCTTCCAAAAAGGATCTCAGCTGGGGGGTAACAAACGCTTTCATAACCTTCAATAGGAACGAAAGCAGAGAAATAGGGCGGTAGTTGAAGAAAACCATCATTGCAGGAATCTGTCCATAGGTAAGCGAAGAGTTTACAGCATCAGCCATAACGTCCCAGAAGCTCCCAGGAGCCAATTTAAAGAGACGCAGCGGGATATCATCCAGAGGTGATGCAGACTTCAAACCTGTCACCACTCGCCTGATTTCCAAGGCATTGGTAGGTCCGAAACAAGAGAAAGATCTCGTCACGGTGGTCTCATGCGATGGTTGTTTGGGGGAAACCTCCAGAGGGGTGCCCCCTGGGTTGACTGCCCCGCCATTAGTGATATTGGCCCTAGTAGTCTCAATTTCACTAATAAAGAAACTAGAAAGATCATCACACAATCTCTGCGAGTTAGCAACCGCAGAAGTCGTGCTAGGATTGGAAAGTTCTTTCACTATTTGAAAGTTTCCTTGGTGTATTGACTGCAGATGTGATGGAAGTAGTAAAGTAAGCCAATCCGGCCACTTTAAGAGCTTTATGATACAACCCACATTGCATTTTAAACTCTTCTAGCAGTTGCTGATCATATTGCCTTCTCGACTTGCGTTCTGCTTGGCGAGCCGCAAGGTGGAAAAGACGCAGATCAGCTGAAGGGTGCTTTGGCTTAGAAATCCACTGAAAAGGGGCCAGCTCATCAGCCGCTGAACAATAGCCTGGCAGTGGCTGATGGCGCTGGGTAAGGGCCATATTCCGATGTCCGATAGTGCGATATAGTCCTTGTGGTCAGAATGCCAGGTTCAATTCTCTTCCAATTGCTTTGGAATACGTTAGCAGGATGATTAACCTGCTCTATTATTTTCAAAATCTGAATTTCAAAAGGGGCAACATGATGATTCGACCATGTTAGAAAATGGCGGCCAGGGAAAGCGTGCAATAATTTCAGGGGTAAAAAAATGAGATCCAACATATGTCCTTTTATATGATATGATATGATATGGCATTTATAACGCGCCTATACACAAGTGTTTCAAGACGCAACGTGGCAAGGGAAGGGGTATAAAAGGGAAGACAGACAACGATCCTACCAGGCCAGGTGTCATTCAGATCGCGCAAGGGTAGGGGATGGAGGAGAAGTGCGAGTGAGAAGGGAGAGGGGAAAGTGCAGTTCATGGGATAGTAGAATAAATAAGATAAATAAAACGGTCAGCTGGTGTCAAGTGCAATGTAAGTGCAGAATAAGTGCTGGTGGGTTGGGCCTAGCACACGTTGAACTAATGACAAATGAGTCATGCCAGCTAAAAAAGAACTGACAACCATATTAGATTCAATGTCAGCCCAGAGGTTAAATAACCCAAAACAGTTAAATTCTTATAATGTAAGACCAACTCAGACACATCATTGAGAAATGTTTTACCAAAATCTGACACGGAAAAGCAAGGTGGGCGATACACCAAAAGAAAATGGCAGACCAAGGAAGTACTAACTATGATTCTAGCTAACATATATTCGATTTCTGCCTCTGTGGACACTGGTAATAATGAACAAGTATACGGCGTCCTATATGTCAATGCGACCCCTCCCCCTGGGCGTGGACATCTCTGTCAACATGAAGCATAGCGTAACCAGCGGGCAGGATTTGAACTATATCCGGACCAGATGAAGGAGAGAACCACGTCTCGGTCACAAAAATGAACCCTGGAGCATGATTCTATACAAAAGAGTACATTTCTAATCTGTGGGCTACTAAGGAGCGAGCATTCATAAGGCAGGCTTGTAGCCGGATATCTGCGGAAATGACCGAGGGAGCCTGTACATGGAGCAAACCAGACGGGAAAGCGGTGGCTCTAGGGGCGAAGGATAGTAGAAATGAATGTTGCAGCCCCTTATCAGAATGAGTCGGCCAGAGCTCAGACTCAGCGTGGACGGGAAGGACTTTAGCCTGTCTTCGGGCTGTGCTTGGTCGCAGCGCTCCATACGACATCTACTAAGAGGTCTGAACATTGTATTGCAGGGACCAATCCCAGGCGGAGAGAGGAAAGGAAAGCGAGGACAGACTAGTCTAGAGCTTTGCGTCCAAGTCTGAAAGCAATGATAGAAGGGAAATGTAGTACTGGTACAATATGCCGTCTCCCCTCAAGTCCAGGCACACTTGACACTGCAAATCAGTTTGCAATGGAAAAAAAGAAAAAACACAGAATAAGCAGATGGATAAAATCAAAAGGTATGGTTTTTAAAAATGGCGCATATATTCAAAAAGCGAGGCATCCAGTCACCCGCCTAACGCTGAATGCGCATAAAAGGAAATTGAAATAAACTGTTACACAGCAGGAAAAGAATTGCAAACCACACTATCTGTGTGTAACAGCCTCTGTTCACAGCCTGTGTCGGCGGCGGTGAGACGGTAGGGGTGCCGGTAATGGAGCACAGAACTCTGGTCCCACAGCTAAGTGGGGATGGAGGGAGGGCGCGAGAAAGGGGGTCAGGGGATTTTGGGGGGGGGAGGCGAGATGGGGAGGCAACAGGGAGGGACTTCCGGTTGCCTCACCGCATTAACACAGAAAAAAATGGCGCCACCCCGGGAAGGCACTCCGGTGCAGGGCCGGCCTTAAGGGCAGCAGCGCCCTGGGCGAATTGGCGCCCCCTCTCGCCCACCGCACCCCCCTGGTTAACAGGGGTGGGGCGGAATGGGGTGGGGCCACTTTATTTATTACCTCCTCGCCCCTGCGAGGAGGTTAAATAGGGCGCGTTAATACCCCATTGCCATTGAATGAGCCCGCTGCCGCGGGTTCATTCAACAGCAATGAGACGCATGCCACTATGCCAGCTCAGGAGAGCCCTTGAAAGACACCCCCGAGCTGGCGTGGTGGGGGCAAAATGCGCCCTGGGGGGGCGGAGCGCCCCGGGCGGTCGCCCGGCTCACCCACCCCTAGGGCCGGCTCTGCTCAGGTAGCTGGGACAGCGGGCGGGTAATGTGAATTCTCGCCCGCTGTTCCAGCCACCTGATTGGCTGAGCGCCCTTCCCTGGTTTGCACATATGATGTCAAAGAGTGTGGATTGTTTGTAACTGCAGCAAGTAGCACCTCCTGTGAAAAATAGTGTATTCAGAGCTCTTGCATTCATGGGGAGGGAAGGGAAGCAATCAGCACTTCCAGGTGGAGGAATCCATTGCAGTGCAATATTGTGGTGTTGGCCAAACACCATTGACCGTTAGCTGGTTTACTCCACGAGGAGGACATTGGCCTAAATAGTACTCCGAGATCTAGACAGGCATTGCAGTGTATCCTTATGCTCTATATTCTGAACTCCTGCAGGGTCGGACTCGGCCATTATATTGTCTCGGGCACCAATGAAAAAGTGGCCCACAGTTGCAAATGGCAATTCCTTCCTTTTGTGACACTGCTTGAATCGTAACCAGGGGGGGAGTTTTCTGATAAAGTGTGATGCAAATTGTGCATTTTAAAGACTATGGGGGTCATTACAACTTTGGAGGTAATCATGCCGCAATTTGCGGCATGGTTACCCCCTTATCGGGTACCGGGTCCGGGTTCCTTGAATGATGAATTACCGGGCATTCCAACCTTGGAGGACCCAGTAATTCCTCATTCAAGGAACCCGGATCCGGTACATCCCCATGGGAATGGAGATGATGCTAACAACGGGCCCGTTGTTAGCTTCCTGGTCTGCTAGTGGGTCTGCTAGCGGGTTTCACCAGGCGCCCTAAGCGGGTCCCGCGAGCAGACTCGTAATGTGGCGGTAAGGGGTTGACGGCACCGGCACCTTTACCAGCGCCGTTAAACCTTTACCGCAAACCTCGCAATGAGGCCCTATGTGTTCAGCAACACTAGCCAAAACTACTGGCCGCAAAGTGAATGAACCCAAAGTGGCCTAAATGAGCCCATACCAGCATTTTGTGTTTTTGGTTCGGCTGTTGGCCTATTGCCCTATAGGCCAATCCAAGCCTGAACTCCTGTGTTTTATGCACTGGGAGTTGGTAATCACACTCAAGCAGCATATTATGAGGTTTTGTTTTCTATGAGGAGGAAAGAAAAGGAGTCAGGAGATGGAGGTAAAGAGATTCAGTGCAGAGCAGCGCTGCGTTCCTTGGCAGACAGCGCATGCTGGGCTCTTGAGTCCCAGTAATGGGGATGAACACAATCAGTACAGCAGTCAGTGCTGGGGTTTGCAGTCTTCTGATCTTAGGCGAACAGTACATCCAAATAGTCAGCAGTGGAAAGAGAATGCATGCATTACTCAGAGCAGAATTGTGATCTTAGGCAGACAGGATGTGCACTGTACAGGAACCTTTCGTCCTGTGTGGGGATTTCTCCTCAGCTTCGCCCGCCATTGCACAGAGGTAGGTTGCTGCCACTTATTAGGCTCCTCATCCTTAACTTAAAACTGGCCCTTAAGGTCCCCTAACTGTACCTGGAAACATTGGGCCTCATTACAAGTTTGCCGGTCCGGAAACAATGGTACCGGTAAGCTTGCCGGTACTGTTGTTTCTGGACCGGCAAACTACGAGTTCTGCGAGCGGGTGCCTTTCAGCCCGCCAGGTCTGCTGGCGGGTTGAAAGACCGCTCGGAGACCTTGATGGATGCACCGGCACCATTCAGGATTGGTGGCGGTGCATCCGTCCTCCCCATTCCCATTGAGTCCAACGGGACTCAAATAGGAATGGGGAGTAATATTTTCCAGTGCCCGGGATTGGGCAATTACCAGGTTCGGCGGGGCTGTAATGTCCCGGTAATTGCCCATTCCCGGGTGCTCGAAAATTCATGACTCCGGTGGCAACCGTGCCGGGATTTATCGGCACGGCTACCACCAGAGTCATAATGACCCCCATTCTCTTTTCTACACACTGACAAAGGCAGATTTCCAGAGTGCGGGTAGCAACTAATCTTTGTGAATTCAAAGCTTGGGGTTCAAGTCATTCGCAATTGTTAATTGCGCCATATGCCTCAATATGCTTTTGTAACCCACATTATGTAATCTGTATCCAGTGATGTTATCGAAATGGTTTTACCTAAAAATGTTTTACTGAAAAAATATGACTGAATTTATTTTCTGTATTTTCAAAAACTAGATGGTGGGGTAAAGGGGTAAAAGGGGTAGTTGGGTCGGTGACAAAAACAAAAAATACCGAAAAACATTTCACAAAATCAGCTTTGTAAAAGTGTTTTCGGTAAAACACATTTCGGAAACATTACATGGAACCTATGCAATATTATCCCCATGTTTCAACAAAACTTGGCACATTCCCGCAGGAAATGTTGCATTCTAAATAAGACACATTTTAACACTGAAAATAGTGCAACAAAGTTAATACGTATAGCCCAAAATGCATTTTTTTGAGATTAAAAAAAATGGTTTTAGGGCAAAAGGCCTGCCAAGACAATCGGTTGACAGTCTATTCCGCCGTAATTAGCGCCTTCCCCACTCCCATTATGCCCTATGGGGCAAAAATGGGAATGGGGAAGGGTAGATGGGGAATGGGGATTTACCACCCCACTCACCTTGGAATGGGGCGGTAAATCCGCCATCCACCATGGTGTAAACGGAATTTACACCATGGTGGTAAAGTAGGGAACTTACCGCCTGGGTTGTAATGAGGCCCCATGTTTATTTGCACAACACTCTCCATCCACTCAATCCTCTCAACTCAACCCTTTATGACGCATAATTTATAAAAAAAAATATAAAATAACATGCAGGAAGAATGTAGCACTGCCAAACCCAAATGGGGACAGAGGGGGAGGGTCATTCTGAGTATGGTGGTAGCCATGGAGCAGTTAGCTCCATGGCTGCCTCCCATACCGGTACTGACTCCGGTTTGGTACAATGGGGACTTACCGGTCCATTCCGGCCCTGGAGGGACCAGTAAGTCCCCATTGACCAAACCATTCCCCATTCCCATTTGAGCCCCATAGGGCTCAATGGGAAAGGGGAGGATGCAAATAACGGGCTCGCTAATGGCAAGCCCGTTATTTGCGCCCTGGTCCCCTAACAGGACCCGTAAGTTACATTTGGTCCGACCAAATGTCCCTTACAGTTCCCGTTAGGGGACCTCGGAATTGGGTGGTGGGGGATTACCGGCACCGGTCTCCTTACCGGTGCCCGGTATCCCCTACCGCCCGACTCGGAATGACCCACAGGGACTCGTTTGTTATTCACATGATACCTGGCTAATTTCTGGAGCATGCACAATAAGTGATGTTCCAACAAATTTAAACACAAATAAGGCTACAGAGCAAACATGGAACTCTGGGAAATATCAGATATTGTAAAGTGGAAGCATTGGGAATTCTCTTCAAGTGCAAATCCCCAACAGTAGGCATTTCCAAAACCAGTAGGTCTGCATTTACAACTGTAGAGGGCGAGATTGTTTGCCCTGTGTGGGCTGCACAGAAAAAGATGTACCCCTTTCATGGACTTAGCCAGATCTACTGGCTTTGCCAATGCTTCTTTTCCAATATACTAGCTCTATCTGACTTCAGCCAGACGCTCCTGTTTTTCTATGATCTACAACCTCACCAATACCCCTCGCGTACTGCACAACACCTGCTTCTCTCCGCAACTCCTATCACTCTTGCACTTAGCCTCTGGAATGCACAATCCCTCTACAACAAGTCCTCCTACATCAGGCGCCACTTCAACTCTCATCACCCTCCACTTTCACTGCCCTGACTCTGCTACCTTCTTCCACTCTCCACAACCTGTTGGGAAGTGTGGCAGTGTGGGGTTTCTTAACGATAAGGCTCTCAACACTGCCCCTCTATCCCTGTGTGACATCACCTCTTCCTCTTTTGAATATGCTGCTATTCAACTGCTCCCTCCTACTCCTCTCTCTGTTCTAACTTTCCTTGGACACCCTGGTCCTCGCAACTCTTTCTTCCCTGATTTAAACCTTCTCCTTGAGTCTCTTCCTCCCAACATCCCCGGTGTCATGCGGGGCAAATTTAACCTTCCCAACCTTTCTGTAACGCCTGTCTATCTGACCACTCACTAAACTTCCTGTACGACCAGCCTAACCACTCTGATGGGCCCTCTCTTGACCTTGTCTTTCTCTCTAATTCACTCGCCGACTCTGCCCTCTCCATGGACCCCTCTCTCTCTGATCACTCATTGTTCACTTTAACATCTCAGTTCCTCCACCTTCTACTTCTCTTATCCCCTCTTCAATGAATGCGAGGAAATTCAAGCAGGACTCTTTTGCCCATGACCTTGATGATGTGAGTACCTCCCTCCTGTCTCTCTCCCGTATTCATGCCTCTTGCATTGACATGCTTTTGTGACTTTCACTATTCACTTATGACTCCATTTGACCAAAACGATCCTGCTTGCACGTTCATACCTTACAGACCCCATCCTCAGCCTTGAAACCTAAACCCTAAAAACAAACACGCACCGTGAACTATGATGCTGGCTCACATTATGGACGCCTACAAACATTCCCTTGCTGCCCTCCCTTCTGCACTGGACTGTGCCCAATCCTACTACTTCACAAACCTAATTTATTTATTTCGCATTCAACCCATCAATCAATCCTCCAATCTTTCCTCACACCTCACAAGCCAATATCCATCACCTTTTCCCTTTCTTCTAAAGACTTTGCTCACCACATTTCCTCTAAAATCTCTCAGGTTCTTGACACTCTCAGAGCCCTCCTCACTCTCCCTCCTTAACCCTTGTTCTGCCCACCACCTCTACCCTAACCTCTTCTACTTTTGGCTACTTCTCCCATACCTCTCCTACTAAATTAGCACCCATTCCTCGCAGTCCCAACCCATCTTGCGCTCCTATAGACCCTTTTGCTCCCCTAATGGTCAGAGGTTTAGGCTCAATCCCTTGCCCTTATCTCTCACCGCTCTTCAACCTCTCTCTCTCCGCTGAACTCTTCCTTGCCTCTATCAAACCTGTGACTGGCTTACTCTTTGTTAATCGAAGCCTCTGCTGACCCAAAAGTCCCGCAAACTATCACCACATGTCTCTCCTGCTGCATGATTCAAAGGTCCTTGAGCAGGTGGCCTTCAATCGGACCAATAAGTAACTTCAGGAAAATGGCTTGGGAGAGCCACTTCAATCTGGTTTCCATAGTAAACACTCCACCGAGACTACACCAATGCACGTCTCCAACGTTCTCGCTGATGTTCACCATTCTCTTCTATACTCATTCTTGTGGACCGCCCTGACAGCTAGCACACTACCGACCACTCCTATCTCCACCTCCCTCTTCTAGACATTGGGTTCTTCAAATCTGCTCTTGCCTGGATCGTCTCCTGCCTGGAAGGTTAATCCTTTAAAATCTCTTGGAACTCACTAACCTCTGACCCCACCCCTCTCTCTATCTGTCCCCCCATGGATCAGTCCTTGCACCTGTGCTCTTCACCCTCTCTACCTCTGCCGGAGGAAGACTTATTTCATCTTGTGGCTTTCGCCATCATCGGTTTGCTGATGATACTCTCATATGTTTCTCCTTTCTCTCCTTCACTCTAGACATCTTGAACGATTTAAGCACTATCTCCAATCAATTCGTTACTGGGCGGCTCTCCACTGCCTCAAGCTGGAGTCTTTAAAAAGTGAAGACATTTTTCTCCTGGCTACGAGTGCCGTCCCTCCCCTCTCCTATCTTCTTCCCGCCGGACCTTCTTGCTCCTTCGCTAAGGCTTGTAGTCGTGGGGTCCTTTCTGATAGTGACCTACAGCTGCAACAATTCATCATTACCATTGCCTCTGCTGCTTGTATTAACCTCCTCATCATACTGAAAATGTATCTTTTTTCTTACTAACCACTCTACAAAAACTCTAATCTCCCCTCTCATGCTCAGCAAACTTGACACAGCTCAAGACTACTCTTGGCCTTCCTGGCCACTGCTTCCACCCTCTAGACAAAGGCTTCAATGTTACTGCCTGCACCCTCTCCAAACTACCCATATCCCCCCTCCCCCATGTGTACCTACCGACAACATGCTGGTTAGTTCTCTGGGCACAAACCAACCCTTTTCAGGTTCTTCCTCCTGGTCTACAAAGCTACCAATGGACTTGCTGTCTGATTGCATCTAATTTACCCACCATCTCATTCCCTCCGACCCTCCTCTGCACTCAGCCCCACTGTCCCGTGGGGACTTTAACCTTGGTTTTAACAACCCTAAGAACACTAACGCCCATGACCTAGCCAACACCTTATCTGACTTGGGTCACACGCACATTATTCACGAGCCCACCCATATCAAAGGCATAACACTGGACTGGTTCACCCACCTCAATTGCTCTATTGACCTCCTATCCAATGACCCATGCATTTGGTCGGATCATCACACAATAACTTTCTCTATCAAAACCAACACACCTCACCTGGCGCCTAGCATCGCCCCAGCCACCAGCACGAGAAATAAGAAAGACATTACACCTGACAAACTCTTACCTATATTAATCCCCATCCTGAACAATATCGACTCAGATGCTGACCCCACAGTCTTGGTGGATATCTACAACTAGGCTATACTCAAAGCACTGAACACAATTGCCCCCCTAAAATTGCAGAAATCCAAACCACAGCGTCACCTTAACACCTGGTTCACGCCGCAGTTAAGAGAATTACGCAAAACTAAGAGAACCGCTGAGGCACATTGGAAAAAACACCCCACAGCATCCAATAAGACTGAGCTAACCATAGCATCCTCTGGTTACAAAGAAGCCATCTTTCTTGCTAAAAAAGATACATATAACAAAAGGATTACACAAGCGGAATCCAACACAAAGGAACTTTTTTAAATTCTGAAACAACTAGAATCCCCCATCGACCCCCATAGACAAATGCGTTACAGATGCACTATGGTATAGTAATATACAGAAAGCTCTATTAGACAAAATAGCTCGCCTACAATCTAAAATCAATGCAAAAAAATCCCTACTACTTGCTGACCCAGACTACAAACAACTACCTAACAAATCGCCTACTTTCAAGTCCACCTGTAAACCTTTCAGCTTCTCACCCATCTCAATCTGGGAAGTAGAAAACATCATCAGGAAACTTAAACCTTCAAATTGCCAAGGCGATGCCTGCCCTGCCCCAATCATCAAAGCTGCTGTGCACGATCTGGCACCATCCATAACCAACCTCATCAATGCCTCCTTCAAAACTGGAGTAGTACCCGATAACCTAAAAGATGCGTGGGTCATCCCACTCCTTAAAAAACCTACTCTTGATCCAGTCAACCCGTCTAATTATAGGCCGATAACAACTGTACCTTTCCTATTAAAAATACTGGACAGAGCAGCCTATTTACAAATACAGGCCTACTTGGAATCAAACAATCTCCTAGGACTTAGGCAATCAGGTTTCGGACCGAGACATGGCACGGAAACTGCATTAATAGATCTCACTACCCAGATCCAAATCCTGAAAGACAATGGCAAACTTGCACTCCTCTTACTGCTTGACCTGTCAGCAGCTTTTGACTTGGTCAACCATCAAACACTCTGTCACCACTTGAAAACTGCAGCACACTTTTCTGACGCAGCCACGGCTTGGATCAGTTCCTTCCTGGCAAACAGAACCATGAGGGTCTTCTTTCTCACTGATTCTGCTGAACCCTCACCAGTACCCTGTGGAGTCCTGCAAGGCTCTTGCGTGTCCCCAACACTCTATAATGTATTCACAAAGCCCCTCTTTGATATCCTTGACTATCTGGGTGTCACGTATACCAATTACGCGGACAACACCCAGATACTCATTCCTATCTCAGGTAATTATGAAACAGAGAGCAAAACCCTTAATGAAATCTACTCAGTAATTCAAGCATGGATGGCACATCATGGACTCTGTCTCAATGACGAGAAAACCGAGTTGATCATCCTTGGCACTCACGCCAAACTCAAAAATCTCAATCCCGCATTTAAATCCTTCACCATAGATGGCAATCTCATACCTGTGTCAAATAACACCAAAACCCTTGGTGTGTACATCGATGCCACCTTATCCTTCACCAAACAAACTAATGCAGTAGCATCATCAGCCGCTTACACCTGCAAGCTGATCACTGCATGTAGGCCGTTTATCTCAAGCATTAGTCCTACCCAAGATAGACTATTGTAATGCCCTTTACTTAGGTACTAGCCACAAGCCACAAAAATATTAAACTGCAAGTAATTCAAAACAATGCCATTAGGGCCGCCCTCAACATTCCTAAAAAGATGCACCTCTCCGAGACCAGACGCAAAATACGCTGGCTCCCAGTCAAGCACAGAATTTCCCGTAAAACGTTGGCCCTTACACACAAAGCCAGGGCCAACCTTGCACCAGCCTACCTCACCAACCAACTTACACTTCACACTTCTTCAAGACCACTTAGAGCAGCACAAGCTAACACCATGTCCATACCGAGATGCAAACTTCATAACTCGGGTGATGTTAGCTTCCCTGTACAAGCCTCTAAATTATGGAACACAATCCCTGCGCTTCTGCGAGCAGAACCATCTTTTAACCTATTTAAACACAACACGAAGTGTTGGCTTCACAACATGGACTCTGACAGCATAACTGCCTGCTCCCAGCATGATTGACCGTCACTGGCACATTCTTCTAAGTAATGTATTTATACTAGTCTATGGGCCTCATTACGACCCTGGCGGTAAGGGGTTTACGCCAGCGTTAGCTGCGCCGACCCCTTACCGCCAATTACGAGGTCCCCTAGCGCCATGGTGCTTTTAACACCTGCTTTTAGTAGGTGTTAAAATCCATGGCGCTAAGGGACCATGGAGTTAATTACGCCACCGTAATTTACGGTGGCGTAATTAACGCCTTCCCCACTCCCATTATGCCCTATGGGGCAAAAATGGGAATGGGGAAGGGTAAATGGGGATTGGGGACTTACCGCCCCGCCAAGGTCGGAATGGGGCGGTAAGTCCGCCAACCACCATGGCGTAAACGTAGTTTACGCCATGGTGGTAAAGTCACGGCCCAGGCGGTAACTTACCGCCTGGGTCGTAATGAGGCCCTATGTATGTACCCATTTGCATTACTAAGTATGTACCTACCTGTGACTGTAATGTAACGTAACCCTTTTGACTGCTTTCAATTGTAACTGTAACCAGATCTAACTTATGCGCCCCTATGCCCCTGGGCCTGGCAGCGCTTTATAAATAAAATAAATACAAATACAAAATACCCTCCCTGTGCCTCTTCTCACTTCCGCTCTTCCTCTCTACTCGCCCGATACACACTGCCCATAATCACGGCCATCCCATCAGTGGATCCCGTCAAATCTTGGCTTACTTGCTAAAGAGGGAGCCCATCCTCCCTACCAGATCCCCCCACTCCCTTCAATGATGATTAGGAATGTCATTTTGTACATGAATATAGTGCATAGACCCTTGCATCCTCTAGTGTGGCGGGAAGGTGATATGGTAAGTGTATGTGGGTTCAGATTTGGTGGAACTGAGTGACTGCCTGACAGCCAAGTGCCTTATTAGAGCTTGCAGGTTGTGGGGAACTCAGTCACATGTCAGCTTTCCTTACGTGCAGTTATACCTCTTCCTACCCTAGGGGCCCCTCTGGGACAGTGCCCCCCTGCATTGGTCCCTTCAGGAAGGGAGTTCCCAGTGGCCTCCACTCACCTCACATGGACCTTTGACTTGTGTCCTGCAGGGACGGACAGAAACCATGTGTGCATTTCTATGAGCCGCAAGGAAGGTTTGAAACTCACTTTCCACATAAGCTATCGTGCAACGCGCAAGAGATTGCAATGCGTGCGATTCAGAATGGCATTTGCAAATTGCAATATTCATTTTGTTCACGAATGCGCCACATTGAATAGCACTGGTGTTGGATATGTATCTACCTTTCATTCATTTGGTCTCTGCTTCTTTATTAATCTGTTCTTTTCTGATTTGTGGTCATTAAATAGGGATGACATGCCGATTAAAACGAAGAGAACTAAATGAACCATGGAACACATTTAAAGTAGTGTGCTCATTTGTTTAAAAATGTGTGTTTTTCAAGTTTGAAACATGATTTATTACAATAACTAACTATTCTGCCTCATGTTTGACTTTGGCCGAATACTTGACGAAGTATTCGGTGTTCGGCTGAATATTAAATATGCTATTTGGTACACACCTACTTTCTTCCATGTGTACTGCGTCCATGGGTGGGAACAGGGGTCAGATGAGGCAAGGAGCAGAGCCAGGTAACCAGTCGGAACAAAGAGGGAGATTCAGAATGAAAGTGTGTATGTGTGCTTGTGTGAATGTGTGTGTATGGGTGTGTGATTGTGCACCTATGTGTGTGTGTGAGTCTGTGGCCATGTGTGTGGGGGATCATATGCACCAGTGGGGGTAAAGGAGGACATTTTCGGGCCAATGGGAACAACATGATGCAGAATAGGTACGAGCATGACAATGGTGCATAACGGCGGCAGTGTGAGCTCTATGGGGCAGAGCGGAGGTGGTGAGGGCAGTGTGAGGCAGAACTAGGGCAATGAGAGTAAAATGGGAGAGCACTGAGGGGAACATGTGGCAGAACTGGGGCAATGAGAGTAAAATGGGAGAGCACTGAGAGGAACGTGTGGCAGAACTGGGGCAATGAGAGTAAAATGGGAGAGCACTGAGAGGAACGTGTGGCAGAACTGGGGCAATGAGAGTAAAATGGGAGAGCACTGAGAGGAACGTGTGGCAGAACTGGGGCAATGAGAGTAAAATGGGAGAGCACTGTGAGGAACGTGAGGCAGAACTGGGGCAATGAGTAAAATGGGAGAGCACTGAGAAGAACGTGTGGCAGAACTGGGGCAATGAGAGTAAAATGGGAGAGCACTGAGAGGAACGTGTGGCAGAACTGGGGCAATGAGAGTAAAATGGGAGAGCACTGAGAGGAACGTGTGGCAGAACTGGGGCAATGAGAGTAAAATGGGAGAGCACTGAGAGGAACGTGTGGCAGAACTGGGGCAATGAGAGTAAAATGGGAGAGCACTGAGAGGAACGTGTGGCAGAACTGGGGCAATGAGAGTAAAATGGGAGAGCACTGAGAGGAACGTGTGGCAGAACTGGGGCAATGAGAAAAATGGGAGAGCACTGAGAAGAACGTGTGGCAGAACTGGGGCAATGAGAGTAAAATGGGAGAGCACTGAGAGGAACGTGTGGCAGAACTGGGGCAATGAGAGTAAAATGGGAGAGCACTGAGAGGAACGTGTGGCAGAACTGGGGCAATGAGTAAAATGGGAGAGCACTGAGAGGAACGTGTGGCAGAACTGGGGCAAAATGGGAGAGCACTGAGAGGAACGTGTGGCAGAACTGGGGCAATGAGAGTAAAATGGGAGAGCACTGAGAGGAACGTGTGGCAGAACTGGGGAAATGAGAGTAAAATGGGAGAGCACTGAGAGGAACGTGTGGCAGAACTGGGGCAATGAGAGTAAAATGGGAGAGCACTGAGAGGAACGTGTGGCAGAACTGGGACAATGAGAGTAAAATGGGAGAGCACTGTGAGGAACGTGTGGCAGAATGGGGCAATGAGACAAACGGGTCACATTTAAGGAAGAAGGGTGATGCAGGGCTGAGATCAGGCAGTCAAAGTAACGTGGCAGGGCTTAGCAGTGAGACTGATAGGGGGAAGGGCTTGTGCAGTGAGAGCCACATGATATTTTATTTAAATTGCGCTCATACACAGGTGTTTTAGAGAACGACAAGGCAAGGGAGGGGAACAGGGGAGAACAAAACTAGTCCCAGTGACATTGAGAACGTGCAAGTGCATGGGAGAGGGGGAGGGGAAAAGTGCATGGAAGGGAGGAAGAAAGTGGAAAGTGCAGAGCAAAGGAGAAACAGGATAAATAATAACATACATACATAATAAAATCAGCACAAAGTGGTAGTGCAGCCAAGTGGAAAGTGCTAGGTTTGAGGCAGCAGGTCAGGTGGGTCTGATAAGTGCAGGAGGGGGAAAAAGGAGGGGGCTGTATGGGTACAGATACAAACCCCAGTGCAAGGGGTGTCCCGGAGGCAGTGCGGTAGGATGGCAGGGTGAGCAGGAACCTGGGACCAGAGGACACAGGGTGTCCCGATGCAAGGTGACAAGAGAGAGCAGATCAGCAGGGGAGAGAGGGGGCGAAGGCAGAAGCAAAGAGGAAGGTCTTGAGGTGCTTCCAGAACCGGAGATGGTTTCCCTCAAGTTTTAGAGTGGCAGTGAGGCTGTTCCAGGGGGAGTACCCAGCCGAAGACAGATCTACCCCCAGCTCGTTTCTCTGAAAAACGACTGACCCTGAGGGAGATAGAGGAGGAGGAGCGAAGAGCACGAGAGGGGAGGTATTTACGGAGGGATAGCTGAAGATAGTTTGAACCCAGGCCCCAGAAAGCCTTGTGGACAATGCAGAGGGTTTTGAATTTAATCCTTGCATCCACTGGGAGCCAATGGAGAGATTTCAGAGCTGGAGAGATACGATCCCAGGGCTTGAGGTCAAGGACAAGTCTTGGAGTCCTGTTCTGGATTAGTTGCAGAGGGCGGAGAGAAGAGGGAGGTAGATTTAGAAAGAGGCTGTTACAATAATCCAATCTAGAGAGAACCCGAGCTTGGGAGACAGTGATCTTCTGGGGGAAAGAGAGGAAAGGTAGAGTACCTCTGAGGAGATGCAGTAGGAAGTTTGATTTTTTAGAGACCTCCGAGATGAGGGCAGAGAAGGAAAGTGTAGAATCAAAGATGACCCCGAGGTTCTTACCCTCGCAGGTGGGGGTAGTAGGAAGGCCAAGGGAGGCAGGCCAGGGAGTGTGGGGAAAGGATGGAGAAGGTGTCCCGGTGAGGAGGATTTGAGTCTTGCTGGCGTTCAGACAGAGATCGTTAGCGGAACACCAATCTTGAATGGCAGTAAGGCAATCAGAGATGAGAGAAGGAGGAGGTGGCCGAGGGTAGCCTGAAGATAAGTTGAGTATCGTCAGCGTAGCACTGGAAATTTGAACAGAAAATGGCAATGCAGTGGGCGAGAGTTGCCAAGTATAGGTTGAAAAGCCAGGGTGAGAGGTTAGATCCCTGGGGAACACCACACATAGAGAGGGAAATAGATGATATGAAGCCAGGCAAGAAGGACCCAAGTTTGACCTGGGAGGGTCGGTCAGAGAGGAAAGAGGTCAACCAGGCCAGAGCCTGATCAGTGATACAGAGGTTATCACAGAGACGGTTGAGCAGGATGGTATGGTTGACCATGTCAAAGGCAGATGAGAGATCGAGTAGGTTGAAGACAGAGGTAATGTTAGCATCAAAGTTGGAGAGCAGATCCTCATGGATGTTCAGGAGAGCAGTTTCTGTGCTTCTGGCAGCTCTGAAGCCAGATTGGTGGTCATGGAGACAGCCAACAGAGTCAGAATGAAGGTTAAACTGAGAGATGGTCAGTTTTTACAGGAGTTTGCCCAGAAAGGGAGTAATGGAAATTGGGCGATAGTTAGCCGGACAGGTAGGATACGCTTTGGGTTTCTTGAGAAGAGGATGCACAAGGGAGTGCTTCAGCAGGGAGGGGAAGGATCCAGAGGCAAAAGAATGGTTGCTAAAGTCAGCAAGGGCTGAATCAAGGGTGTCAATGTGGTCCTTGATGGTTTTGGAGGAACAGGGATGAACCTGTTGTGAGGAGGTTTTCATAGATCAGACTTGTCTAGCAACCTCATCGGGGGAAAAATGAGGAAAGGACGAGAAGGGGATTGGGGGGTGGCTGAAGGAGGGTCAGCAGGCATAGACAGAGAGGGGTGGGGAAGGGAAGGCAAAGCAAGGGTGGACAGGATGTCCTGGGTTTTTGAGATAAAGTGAGAGGCAAGGGCATCGCAGAGAGCCTCGGAGGCAACAGGAGGGGTACAGACTGCAGTAGGGTTGGCCAGCTCCTTGCAGATTTTAAAGAGTTCAGCTAAATTGTTAAATGCCACCGAGACACGGGCTTGAATGTGGACTCTCTTCTTGGTGAGGACAGAGAGTCGGTATTGCCTTTGGAGCAGGCAACAGGCCAGTTTGTCAGAGGATGAACAAGAAGCCTTCCAATTCCTTTCAACTGCCCTACACTCACATTTAAGTGTACCTAGGTCGGAGTCATAACAGGAATTGCATTTGGCTTTGGACTTCAAGCGGACCCTCATGACAGGGGCAAGAGCATCAAGAGTATCAGAAATAGAAGATTGGAGAAGGGATAGGGCTGTGTCAGGGTGGGAGTCAGCTAGAGGAGGAGGGGGGGGAAGAAGGTGGCAGCGAAAGTCTCAACTGACACACGCTTCATAAGTTGGATGTCGGAGAAGGTGGATGGCAGTTTTGGTGTGGGCTTGGCTTGAGCGGAGGAGAGTGAGAGATGAGAGGAGGAAGTGGTCACTCCAGAAGAGAGGAGTAGTCAGAGGGATAGAGAGGGGGAGGCCAGTAGAGATCAAGACATCAAGTGTGTGACCTGCAGAGTGTGTTGGGCCAGAGGGGAGGATAGAGAGAGCGAGGGAGTCGCAGAGGTCGCGAAAAAGCAATGAAGAGAGACAGGGAGAATCGAGGTGGATTTTAAGGTCACCAAGGAAGTGGAGTTGAGTGGTAGTGGCCTGAAGGGAGGAGGTGAGGCCAGCCCAATCGGAGAGGAAAGAGGTGATTTGACCAGGGGGCCTGTATAGAGTAGCAACAGTAAGAGAGTGGCTAGGCAAGAGAGAGCCTGCATACAAGGCATTCGAAAGAGGAGTAGGTCTGTGTGGGAATGATAGTGGCAGGAATCCACTCAGGAACAATCAGGGCTACACTGCCTCCACGCCAGGTGGATCTCGGTGCGGAGTGGATCTTGTAGCCATCAGGGAGGAGAGTATCAAAGCTTGTGACAGAGCTAGCCGTGAACCATGTCTCAGTAAGACTGAGTACAGGTCAAGCTCTTCCAAGAGGTGGCAGATGTCAGAAGAGTGTTTGACAGCAGAGCTGGAGTTGAGAGTGGCAAGATGAAGAAGGTTGTCAGCCTTATAGACCTTCCGGGGAGGGGTACAAATCAGAGGTAAGCACTGAGGAGGAGTGGAGGTAGCCTGAAGTGGGGCAGAGAAGGAGGGAGGAGTGGGCAAGGTAGCCAAGGAATAAGAGGAGGGGACAGCTGCAGATAAAAGGAAGTTGATGAGGTGAGGGACCTCCTATCGAAGAGGATGAGATTGGCCTGAGGACCTTGGACCATGACAGTGCCATTTAGGTAGACATTGAGGATGACTCTGGAGTAGTCAAAGGAAACCATGAGGACTTCCCACTGAGTGCCACCATCAATGGGAGAGGAGGAGACAGGACAGAGCACAGAGATCATATGTGGGGTCCATAGATCCGGCAAAGGAATGACAAAGGATGTCGGTGAGGGTCTGTCTGGAAGAGGCGCTGGAATAGGTGTCAGCGATAGAGAGACCTCGGTTGGAGGCCAGGATATCCTTTTTAAACTTCTTCTTTCCAGATTTAGTGAGAAGGGAAGGATAGTTGATTGAGAAGCAATTGGAATAGATGGGAGAAACAGAAAGCGCCATGAGAGGGAAGAGATAGGAGGTAGAGGGAGGAGTAAGCAAGTACAGCGGTATGGAACAGTCACTGGGCTAGTGGATTACAATCAGTGGGAAAAGTTAAATGTAAAACGCACCCAAGTTTGATTTTCAATTCAATTGCAAAATACACCCAAGTTTGATTTTTGAATTCAGGCGTGCAACGTCATTGAGCTGACCGGGCTGAACCTCCCCACCCCCCCAAAAAAAATGTTAGCTGAGGGCTGGGCCTTCCATGCCCTTTAACAGTTCAAAGGATCAGGAACATGCTTCTGGGTGCATTTTATGGTTCTTCCGAGGCAAATCTACTATCTGCTCGGGTCGGATGACCAAGCACTGCCCGTTTCCCCGAGTCACAGCCCCCCTGAGACACACAGGCTGCGTCCCTGGCTCTACAGCCAGTGCCGTAATAAACTCGACCAAACGTTTCTTTTGTTATCAGCAGCATAGCCTTTCATATGCATGATGAAGAATTTACAATAGAAAGACCACCAGTCCCCTTGCGAATCTGTGACAGTTAAATAAATAAATAAAGCACCCTTTGAAAATGTGTTCATACCCATAAGGTCTAATATGCTAAAAAATAAAGTTTGCTTTGATGTCCTTAGTTGAATGTCCTTAACACCATAGTTAACATGCTGGAGGTATGTGGCGAATCTCCAGACCTAAGTGAGTTCATTACACGACTTCTTTTATTGTGTGTCTAAAAGCGCTGAAAATAAAGTGGGTAAATAGATCATTTGCCTTTTGCACTTTAGTTTTCCATTCAGGATCTGCAAAATAAAGGTGCACTGATATTATTTTGGCCTAACATGCTGCTATAGGGATTTACATGTTGTCACGATGCCTTACTATGCAATTTGTTCTATTTTGCAAGTAAGCTCTATAGGAGAGTATTATTGTAGGTCTTGACACCCAAAACTTAAATATTTGGTAAGTAGGTGGTTGTGCCCAACTTGCAGAGTAAGCTAAAATCCCTGCATCGCTGTTCTGCGTAAGTGTGTGATCCTGGGCAAATAATGTAATCTCACCCTGACTTCAACTACAAAAATGGTTGTGCTTACAAGTGATTACGTTTACACCCTTACAATAGGACAGTTTTAGTAAGTGTAGGGACACATTGGTGTACCCTGGTGCTCCTCTGCTAGTGGCTCCAATACTGTCACATAGAACTGCACTCGTGCTGCACTGACCCTCCCCAGTCTCGTAACACTTGATTTGACAGGCAGACATGGGGCCAGATTCACAGAAGCATTTTATGATGGCACAATCCCATAGGAACACTTTCTGTGAATCAAACTGTCAGTCTCACCAGCCAGTCAGTGCACCAGAGATTCTATTGTAGCTGACTAACTGTGGTAGAACCGACATTACATTTTCTCCCCCGTTGCCCACGGCCACTGAAGTTGCTTGGGCTGTCCAGAGTACTGCCCCACACTCTGCAATGTCCTGTTATGCTGTGATATTGAGTCTTTCATTCCACACTATCTGCCATTTTCACACTTTCTAGGACCTTCGTGATCTGAAGAAGTGGGTGTTTTTAGACTGAAAGGAGAGAGTTAACTGACTGTAACATTGAAGCTGCACTAGAATAGTCTCATTACAATGAGTAAAGAAGTTAGATGCCCCTACGCAAGCATGTTTGGCACTCCTCCACCGTCTCTGAAGTTAGCGCCTCTCCCAACATCGGAAGGGTTAGACCCTGCATACATTTTAGCCTAGGCAGAGCTGGTCATTGGGCCGGCTCTCGGCGGATCCGAGATCCGGCACCAGATGTGGAGCCGGATCTCGGGATCCGGCCAGAGTCGGCCCCCAAGCCCATGAAACGCGCTGAAAATAAAAAAAGGAAAAAATGGCGCCCGCGACGACAGCATTGCCTTTTACCACAGCTTTGTCACTGGTCTGTAATGCACAATGTTCGCTACATGTAAAACTCATTCCTGTCAGTTGTACGTGTAGCGAGCATTGTGCATTACACACCTGTGCCAAAGCCGGTGGTAAAAAGCAATTCTGCCGTCCCGGGTGCTTTTTTTTTTGTATTCCAGCATTGCTGGATTTCCACTACGAGCCCCGCCCCTCTAGACCACGACCCCTCGCCCCCCAACTCCTCCCCCCTTGTGTTGTGGGATCCCCCACCACATTTTTCCCCCATTTCCACCACTGAGCCTAGGTGTACCGTTGGATGTGCGCCCTTGCATTTTGTTAGCCATAGAGGTGAGTGAAACATTTCCCAAAACTGGCAGTGTTAAAGTTTACTGTGTTTGTGCAGAAATGTTTGCTTGAACAAATGCAGTAAAACTGTAAAGCTGCTCCTTTCGAGAAAGACTTCCATGGCCTCTCTGCATGCTGCGCTTTAAAATATACCATTTGATAATTGGTCCTCACACTAGACCATGGGGGGGCGGGGCAGGGTAGAACAGTGGGGGCGTAGCCTCCCAGTTTGCCGTGCCAAATTTCTGAAGTGACCCCTCCCATAACCACTTAGACCCCCCACACCCGCGAAATTTAGGTTTCGTTGCGCCCCTGACTTAATTGGTGCGTGTTTGCTCGCGTGCCCCAAAATCAGAATAAACATGTTCATTCCATCACCTGAAAAGTTCCCCAGCCGTTGCAAATTAGAGCATTAACACTGAATGTGCAATTCTTGCCCATGCATGCGTTAACGCGTTTGGCGGGGCACTGATTTGAGTCACAGACGGTCTCGTGTCCCCAAGAGACAGAATCACGTCTGCAATTCTGCACACTTTGGGGGAGGGGGGCTCTGCCTCTTCACTAACTCGTAAGGTCCATAAATTAAGCTTTCCACGGACACATTAGCGCTTTCCTAATTCTCTCCGTATGCCCAAGTTTCGGAAAGCATAGCCCCATCTCTCCCCGCCCCCACATCTACTTACGGTGTAAGTGCTGATGCGGAAGCAGAGTGGAGGAGCAGGGCGCAGGTAAGCCATCCCAGAGCCCACATTCTGGCGGCTGGGAGCCAGAAGTCCACAGAATCCATCCACGGCTTCCCTGGAGGAGATGAGCCGGCGAGTAGCTCTGCTCCTGGGCTTTAATAGGCTCCCAGAGGGGAGCGCGCGAGAGAGAGCGAGTGTCCACACTGACGGGAACTGGGTGAGGAGGAAGCAGGCATGCGGGAAATATGCACACACACACACCCCACCCGCCACTGTACAGCTATGACGCGCTGACTAGCCGGGACACGAGGAACTTTGCCATTTGCAGTGCAGGGTTTGCACAATACTTTTCAGGGCTTGGCTTCGGAAGAAGGGGATAATTTGGAAACGTGTCGGGTTGTAAACATGCAATACCCTGACTGACCGCTAACTGTCACTGCTGCACTGATTTCTGTCTTTTCTTTTCAAGCCCCCTTGCCCCTCTCTTTACAGCCTTCAAGAGTTCTCACAATGAGGCATTGGCATCCCAAGGAAAGGGGCAAAGGGGGCAATAGCCTCCCGCCCCTATTTGCTCCTTTGCCCCCCCCGCCCCCCTGTGGTGGCCTGCCCACCCTCTGGCAAATATCTCTTTCCAGGTCTGAAAGATGCCCCTTCGCCCAGCCTCATTCTGGCTCTGTGTTTGCTTAGCTTGTGCTCCTTCTTCTGGGCTGAAAGGAATACCACAGGAATCAATGGGCCATGGATATCACTGGGGTGGGGCCATCAAGATTAAAAGCAGACTCCCTGCATGATGGCCACACTATTGTTTTCCAAATGTACACCTTACACTTTCATGGAAAAAATCTATCTATATTCAAACTGAAACGTGCTTTCTAAGCTTACATTTCCGAGTTTTCTTTAAAATGTGTTTTTTTGTCGAACTGCCACACAAATACCCTATCATTTTTGTGGCCCTCGCTTTCTGTTTTATCACAGGATACATTTCTAAAGATGCTAATTGCTTTTTAAACTGCTTAATCACAAATACATATTTTATTGTGCTGACAGCAGTTATTAGGAAATGAAACTGTGGGTTTATGGATGCAAACTTTTGATTTTTTCTATAGGGGCAGAAATTCCCCCACTCTGAATATAAGCAAGTGGCCAGCTCAACCCACTCCATGGACAAACACATTTTATAGCACTTTTTTTGTACTGATTTGCCAAAAGTCATAAGATTTGCAGCCTGTTTTAAATATATAACATCTCAGCAATAGTCACTCAATCTGCTGAGCTACCCTGGTAGCATTCTACGGTAGGGCGTGTCTATGGATCCCTTAATCTGCTAAAAATCAATGCATTTACAACAACGTAGTTCATGTACATGAATTAACATTCAAATGGAGCAGGGTGCTTCTTAATCCGCGCGCGGGTTCTTGTGTGCATGAGCAGGAACCAGGAAGTGCTCTTTGCTTCCTGGTTCCTGTTTGTGCTATGTTGGAGCTGGAGCTCTGGGAGGACAGCTTAGGACCAGGGCAGAAGGTAAGTTCATTTAAATATGTGTATGTACGCATGTCTGCTTGTGTTATGTGTAATGAGTGAGTGTATGATGATGGGTGCACGTTTGGATGAGCATGAGCAAGCACATGCTGTGTGTGAATGTGTGGGCAGGTGTGTTTCTGCTGCGGAGCTGATTTTGGCAGGTTGAGACCCACCGTTTAAAATCAGCTCCCCTGTGCGAGGCACTATGGACGTAGGGGGTACCTATGGCATTTTTTTTACTGGGCATCTATGATGTATACATACCATGCCTGCTCCTTGGGCCCCCCAGCACCTTTGCATGCAAACATAATCACATTCTTTGCCTGCAAAGCGATGGGAGGCTCAGGGGGCAGGCATAGCATATTTTACTGGGCATCTATAATAAAGCAAGCAGGATAACTGTTATCACATGGCTAGAATGGCATTTTGGTGCAGCCAGTCTAGCCATTTCTTAATGCAGTATGCAATTTTGTTTTGGACATCTTTGATAAATCACGTTTGATAATTGTTATTATGTAGCTAGACTGCCATTTTGGTGCGTCTAGTTTAGCCATGTTTTACTGTGGCATGATATTTTGCATTGGGCATCTTTGATAAAGCAAGCATGATCAATGTTATTATGTAGCGAGGCTGGCATTTTGGTGCAACCAGTCCAGTCATTTCTTACTGTGCATGACATTTTGTATTGGGTATCTTTGATAAAGTAAGCACGTTAAGCGTTCTTGGGTGGCTAGACTGGCATTTTGGTGCAGTGAGTTTAGACATGTTTTCATACTGTGCCATGGCATTTGTAATGGTAAAGTCAACTAGAGTATGTTCTGATATGGGGATACTGCCATATATTGGCAGAACAAGCATGGACATGTTTTCTTATGGTGCCATTATCAGCATTATGCACAAAGCAAATCTGAGTATGTTCTAATATGTGAATTCTGGCATATATTGGTACAGCCAGCATGGAAATATATGGGCACAGCCAGGGTGAACATGTTTTTATACTGGCATATATTGTTGGAAAGACATCATGAAAATGTGTTGGGGAAATGCTCCTGTGCACTGTTGGTGACTTGCATCTACTGGATTTTTTCATGAGTTACCCTACAAAACCCAATTGCAGATAGTTTGACTTGTACCCAATTTGTCAATACAAGTGTGACGTACAATCCACTATTAATCTAAGCCATTATTTAAAAAATGCTCTCAGGGCTCCCCAACCCCAACCCTTCTGGATTGGTTCGGACCTCTTCGCTACTCACTGTTACTCTGGCATATTTGGGGGAAAATATTTACACCCCTCCAATGAAAAAATTCACCAGCTAACAGTGGGATGCACAGGCAGAAACTGAAAACTGTAAAGAATTATATGCGAGCAAAGTGAGACTCCTGCAAACAAATACCAAAGACCCAAGGGAGCCTTTACTTGCCGCCTTTATCGGATATTTCATGTGTTAAACAGACTGTCCTTAACTCACATTTGAAATTGAGGTATGAGTGATATCTCTTCTGGTAAATGGAATCTTTTTGAATGGCTATTGCTTAATGCTGAGCTGGAAGTGATGTCTCCTCTGCTAAGTACAACCTCAAACTACACATTAGTAGACGTGCTGGCAGTGATGTGTGCTGAGCTGGAAGCGATGCCTCCTCTGCTAAATACCACCTCAAACTACACATTATTAGATGTGCTCGGAGGGGTGTGTGCTGAGCTGGAAGCGATGCCTCCTCTGCTAAGTACCACCTCAAACTACACATTAGTCGTGCTGGAAGTGATGTGTGCTGAGCTGGAAGCGATGCCTCCTCTGCTAAGTATAACCTCAAACTACACATTATTAGACGTGCTGAGATGTGTGCTGAGCTGGAAGCGATGCCTCCTCTGCTAAGTACCATCTCAAAGTACACATTAGTAGACATGCTGTGAGTGATGTGTGCTGAGCTGGAAGTGATGCCTCCTCTGCTAAGTACCACCTCAAACTATTCATTAGTAGACATGCTGGGAGTGATGTGTGCTGAGCTGGAAGCGACGCCTCCTCTCCAAAGTACCACCTCAAACTGCACATTAGTAGACGTGCTGGGAGTGATGTGTGCTGAGCTGGAAGCGATGCCTCCTCTGCTAAGTACCACCTCACACTACACATTATTAGACGTGCTGGGAGGGATGTGCGCTGAGCTGGAAGCGATACCTCCTCTGCTGAGTACCACCTCAAACTGCGCATTAGTAGACGTGCTGGGAGGGATGTGCGCTGAACTGGAAGCGATGCCTCCGCTGAACTGGAAGCGATGCCTCCTCTGCTAAGTACAACCTCAAACTACACATTAGTAGACGTGCTGGCAGTGATGTGTGCTGAGCTGGAAGCGATGCCTCCTCTGCTAAATACCACCTCAAACTACACATTATTAGATGTGCTCGGAGGGGTGTGTGCTGAGCTGGAAGCGATGCCTCCTCTGCTAAGTACCACCTCAAACTACACATTAGTCGTGCTGGAAGTGATGTGTGCTGAGCTGGAAGCGATGCCTCCTCTGCTAAGTATAACCTCAAACTACACATTATTAGACGTGCTGAGATGTGTGCTGAGCTGGAAGCGATGCCTCCTCTGCTAAGTACCATCTCAAAGTACACATTAGTAGACATGCTGGGAGTGATGTGTGCTGAGCTGGAAGTGATGCCTCCTCTGCTAAGTACCACCTCAAACTATTCATTAGTAGACATGCTGGGAGTGATGTGTGCTGAGCTGGAAGCGACGCCTCCTCTCCAAAGTACCACCTCAAACTGCGCATTAGTAAACGTGCTGGGAGTGATGTGTGCTGAGCTGGAAGCGATGCCTCCTCTGCTAAGTACCACCTCACACTACACATTATTAGACGTGCTGGGAGGGATGTGCGCTGAGCTGGAAGCGATACCTCCTCTGCTGAGTACCACCTCAAACTGCGCATTAGTAGACGTGCTGGGAGGGATGTGCGCTGAACTGGAAGCGATGCCTCCGCTGAACTGGAAGCGATGCCTCCTCTGCTAAGTACCACCTCAAACTACAGATTAGTAGACGTGCTGGCAGTGATGTGCGCTGAGCGGGAAGTGATGCCTCCTCTGCTAAGTACCACCTCAAACTATGCATTATTAGACGTACTGGGAGGGATGTGTGCTGAGCTGGAAGCGATGCCTCCTCTGCTAAGTATAACCTCAAACTACACATTATTAGACGTGCTGAGATGTGTGCTGAGCTGGAAGCGATGCCTCCTCTGCTAAGTACCATCTCAAAGTACACATTAGTAGACATGCTGGGAGTGATGTGTGCTGAGCTGGAAGTGATGCCTCCTCTGCTAAGTACCACCTCAAACTATTCATTAGTAGACATGCTGGGCGTGATGTGTGCTGAGCTGGAAGCGACGCCTCCTCTCCAAAGTACCACCTCAAACTGCGCATTAGTAGACGTGCTGGGAGTGATGTGTGCTGAGCTGGAAGCGATGCCTCCTCTGCTAAGTACCACCTCACACTACACATTATTAGACGTGCTGGGAGTGATGTGTGCTGAGCTGGAAGCGATGCCTCCTCTGCTAAGTACCATCTCACACTACACATTATTAGACGTGCTGGGAGTGATGTCCACTGAGCGGGAAGCGATGCCTCCTCTGCTAAGTACCACCTCACACTACACATTATTAGACGTGCTGGGAGTAATGTGCGCTGAGCTGGAAGCGATACCTCCTCTGCTAAGTACCACCTCAAACTGCGCATTAGTAGACGTGCTGGGAGGGATGTGCGCTGAACTGGAAGCGATGCCTCCGCTGAACTGGAAGCGATGCCTCCTCTGCTAAGTACCACCTCACACTACACATTATTAGACGTGCTGGGAGTGATGTGCGCTGAGCGGGAAGCGATGCCTCCTCTGCTAAGTACCACCTCACACTACACATTATTAGACGTGCTGGGAGTGATGTCCGCTGAGCGGGAAGCGATGCCTCCTCTGCTAAGTACCACCTCACACTACACATTATTAGACGTGCTGGGAGTGATGTGCGCTGAGCTGGAAGCGATGCCTCCTCTGCTAAGTACCACCTCACACTACACATTATTAGACGTGCTGGGAGTGATGTCCACTGAGCTGGAAGCGATACCTCCTCTGCTAAGTACCACCTCAAACTACACATTAGTCGTGCTGGGAGGGATATGCGCTGAGCTGGAAGCGATGCCTCCGCTGAACTGGAAGCGATGCCTCCTCTGCTAAGTACCACCTCACACTACACATTATTAGACGTGCTGGGAGTGATGTGCGCTGAGCGGGAAGCGATGCCTCCTCTGCTAAGTACCACCTCACACTACACATTATTAGACGTGCTGGGAGTGATGTCCACTGAGCTGGAAGCGATGCCTCCTCTGCTAAGTACCACCTCGAACTATGCATTATTAGACGTACTGGGAGGGATGTGTGCTTCAGTTAGAAGAATGCAGTCTCTTGCTGAGTGCAGAGGGCATTTTTGCAACTGAACATGAGTGCACTTTTTTAGGATGAATATTAACTTGTTGCAAAACTTGTCTTAAACCTGCTCGGAACATGCTTAATGTCACATTTTGTTCACACCAACTGTTTGTATGTGCAAGGTGAGCACCTATGAGTGTGGGGAAAGACCCCCTCCCTTCACCCCCACCACCAAGGAGACTGGAGGAACTTCCAGGGGAAAACATTGCATCCTCTTGTCGGCCATCTCCCCCTCGGACCACCCTCTGTGCCCTCTGCCAAGTGCCAAGCGATGCAATGTTTGCCCAGTGGTGAAGGACGATGACTGCTGCTTTGTCCTTGCTCAATGTTCCCTGGCAGCGTCATGCTACTGGCATCGAGGCGGGGAGGGGGGTGGGGTGAGCAGAGACAGGGGGAGGGGGGAGACGTGCACGGGGTGCCTGGCCTGAGCCCCCGCAGGGCACACGCTTATGCCACTGACTCTGCCTATTCCTAGTTCATGGCTGGTACCCCACACTCCAGCCAGTGGCCCCCTGGTATCTCGCCCACAGATATCTCAACACTGGCTATATGGGCTGAATGGCCCCCCACCGCCTCTAACCTCCCCCCAGTGTAACTCTATTTCCTCCTGTCAGACCCAGCATCTCCCCAGGAATAGCAAGCATTGAAGGCTTAATGACCACCCCTCCTCCCCCGCCCAAAGATCTACAGGCAGAGGAACAACCCACCCCTCCCCCGATGCCTGCTCGGCGGGTGGGCACATGAATAAACAGAAGGTGGGGGGGGGGGGGGTTCGGCGATGGGCTCCGTTCTGGGAACAACTCTCTGTGTGCACTGAGCCATCAGAATATCCAGCACCGCAAATGATGTCAGCCCACTGCTTGAAAATCGTGCAAATGTAGGACGACAACACACAATCTCGATGCAAACACACATCACAAACCTGTTCATGTTTCATCAAATAACAGCAACAATGAAATACTGAGTGGCTGCATAACACACTTGAGCAGCATAGACGGAAGCATTGCACAATAATGTCAGCCTAGCTCAGAGAAGACGAAAGGAGCTAGCTCATAGAAGACAGGGGGAGCTAGCTCATAGAAGACAGGGGAGGGGAGCTAGCTCAAAGCAGACAAAGGGGGCAAGCTGATAGAAGACATGTGGAGCTAGCTCAGAGAAGACAAAAGGAGCTAGCTCATAGAAGACAAAGGGAGCTAGCTCAAAGTAGATAAAGTGAGAAAGCTGATAGAAGACACAGGGAGCTAGCTTAGAGAAGACAAAAGTAGCTAGCTCATAAAAGACGGGGAGCTAGCTCAAAGTAGGCAAAGGGAGAAAGCTGATAGAAGACACGGGCAGCTAGCTCATAGAAGACAAAAGGAGCTAGCTCATAGAAGACAGGGGGAGTAGCTCAAAGTAGACAAAAGGAGCTAGCTCAAAGTAGACAAAGGGAGAAAGCTGATAGAAGACACGGGAAGCTAGCTCAGAGAATACAAAAGTAGCTAGCTCATAAAAGACGGGGAGCTAGCTCAAAGTAGACAAAGGGAGAAAGCTGATAGAAGACACGGGGAGCTAGCTTAGAGAAGACAAAAGTAGCTAGTTCATAAAAGATGGGGAGCTAGCTCAAAGTAGGCAAAGGGAGAAAGCTGATAGAAGACACGGGCAGCTAGCTCATAGAAGACAAAAGGAGCTAGCTCATAGAAGACAGGGGGAGTAGCTCAAAGTAGACAAAAGGAGCTAGCTCAAAGTAGACAAAGGGAGAAAGCTGATAGAAGACACGGGAAGCTAGCTCGGAGAAGACAAAATGAGCTAGCTCAAGGTAGACAAAAGGAGGTAGCTCAAAGTAGACAAAGGGAGAAAGCTGATAGAAGACACGGGAAGCTAGCTCAGAGAAGCCACAAGGAGCTAGCTCATAGAAGACAAAAGAGCTAGCTCATAAAAGACAGGGGGATCTAGCTCAAAGTAGACAAAGGGACAAAGCTGATAGAATACACGGGGAGCTAGCTCATAGAAGACAAAAGGAGCTAGCTCATAGTAGACAAAAGGAGCTAGCTTAAAGTAGACAACGGGAGAAATCTGATAGAAGACACAGGGAGGTAGCTCAGAGAAGACAAAAGGAGCTAGCTCATAGAAGACCAAAGGAGCTAGCTCATAAAAGACGGGGGGATCTAGCTCAACATAGACAAAGGGAGAAAGCTGATAGAAGACACGGAGAGCTAGCTCATAGAAGACAAAAGGAGCTAGCTCATAGTGGACAAAAGGAGCTAGCTCAAAGTAGACAACGGGAGAAAGCTGATGGAAGACACACGGAGTTAGCTCAGAGAAGACAAAAGGAGCTAGCTCAAAGAAGACAAAAGGAGCTAGCTCAACGTAGACAAAGGGAGAACGCTGATAGAAGATACAGAGAGCTAGCTCAGAGAAGACAAAAGGAGCTAGCTCAAAGAAGAGAAAGGGAAAAGCTGATAGAAGACAGAGGGAGCTAGCTTAGAGAAGACAAAGGGAGAACGCTGATAGAAGACAGGGAGAGCTAGCTCAGAGAAGACAAAGGGAGAAAGCTGATAGAAGACTGGGGGAGGTAGCTTAGAGGAGACAGGGGGAGCTAGCACATAGAAGACAAAAGGAGCTAGTTCAAAGTAGACAAAGGGAGAACGCTGATAGAAGACACGGGGAGCTAGCTCAGAGAAGACAAAAGGAGCTAGCTCATAGAAGACAAAAGGAGCTAGCTCATAGAAGACAAAAGGAGCTAGCTCAAAGTAGACAAAGGGAGAACGCTGATATAAGACACAGGGAGCAAGCTCAGGGAAGACAAAAGGAGCTAGCTCATAGAAGACAAAAGGAGCTAGCTGTAAGTAGACACAGGGAGAATGCTGATAGAAGAAGCGGGGAGCTAGCTCAAAGTGGACAAAGGGAGAAAGTTGATAGAACCAGCTAAGAGAACATATAAGGAGCTAGCTAAAACAAGACACAGGCTGAAAGCTCAAGGAAGACTAAGGGAGTTAGATGAAAAAAGAAAAAGAGAGCTGGCTTAAAGAAGACAATAGTCGGAAGCTTAAGGAAGACAAAGGGAGAAAGTTCAAATAGGGCACAAGCAACTAGCTTAGAGAAAACAAAAGGAGCTAGCTGAGGGAAGACAAAGGGAGCTAGCTCATAGAAGACAAAAGGAGCTAGCTCAACCTAGACAAAGGGAGAAAGCTAGGTCAAAAAAGACACAGCGCTACTCCATGGAACTCAAGAGGAGCTAGCTCAATACAGACAAAGAGAGAGAGCCGATAAAACACATGCATAGCTAGCTCAGAGAAGACAAAAGGAGCTAGCTGAAAGAAAAATTGAGAGCTAGCTCAAAGAAGACAAAGGGAGCTAGCTCATAGAATAAAAAGGGAGCTAGCTCAACATAGACAAAGGGAGAAAGCTGATAGAAGACATGGGGAGCGACCTCAGAGAAGACAAAAGGAGCTAGCTCAGAGAAGACAAAAGGAGCTAGCTGAAAGAAGAAAATGAGAGCTAGCCCAAAGAAGATGAAGGGAGGTAGCTCATAGAAGACAAAGGGAGCTAGCTCAACATAGACAAAGGGAGAAAACTGATAGAAGACAATGGGAGCTGGCTCAGGGAAGCCAAAAGGAGCGAAAGACGAATATGGGAGCAGTCCCAAAAAAGACAAAGGGAGCTAGGTAAAGGAAGTCAAAGGGAGAAATATAACATAAAAGGAGCTAGCTGAAACAAGACACCGGCTGAAAGCTCAAGGAAGACTAAGGGCGTTAGATGAAAAAAGAAAAAGAGAGCTGGCTTAATGAAGAAAATAGTGTAAAGCTTAAGGAAGACAAAGGGAGAAAATTCAAAGAAGGCACAAGCAACTAGCTCAGAGAAAACAAAAGGAGCTAGCTGAAGGAAGACAAAAGGGAGAAAGCTAACAAAAGACAAAGGGAGCTAGCTGAAAAAAGACGAAAGGCGTGACCAAGCTCAAAGAAAATGCAAGGAGCCAGCTCATAGAAGCCAACAGCTATCTTGCAGAAGATAAAGAGAGGTCTTTGAAAGGGGGAACAAGGGAGAAAGGTTCAATAAGAGACAGGAAGCAATGGGGGAAAACTGTATAAGATACGGGGTGTAAGGTAAAAAAGTGCCAAGGGAAATTAGAGAAGCCCTGCGCTCAAATAAGGATATACACTCTTGTAAGGCACAGGGGGAAAGCTCAATGCTCCATTAGGAGACACAGGGGGAACGCTCAAGGCTCAATTAGAAGGCACAGGGAGAACGCTCAATGCTCCATTACAAGACACAGGGGGAAAGCTCAATGCTAAAGGAAACTGCTGAAAGGAGTGACAAAGAGACAGCAAAAGAAGCAACACGGATAGAGAGAAAGGAGACAGCTAAAGGAGACTGCTGAAAGGTGTGACAAAGAGACAGCAAAAGAATACACACTGATAGAGAGAAAGGAGACAGATAAAGGAAACTGCTGAAAGGAGTGACAAAGAGACAGCTAGAGCAGACACAAGGAGAGAGCGAAGGGAGACAGCTAAAGGAGACAGCAAAAGGAGAGAAAGACGAAGGAGGTATTGGAAGGAGGCACAGGGAGATAGAGGGGACAGCAAAAGGAGAGAGCTAAAAAGAGTGACAAAGAGACAGTTTAAGGAGTCACAAGGGAAAACTAAGAGAGTGAGAAAGCGACAGCTAATGGAGACACACACACAGAGCTCACAGGAGTGACAAAGAGACAGTTTAGAAGACAAAAGAAGAGAGCTCAAAGAAGTATCACTGAGGAAGCTAAAGGGGACAGGAGGAGGGAGCTCAAAAGAGTGACTCAGAGACAGCTAAATGGTGTACAAGGAAGGAGTTGAAAGGAGTGACAAAGCGCCATCTTAGAAGACACAAGGAGAGAACAAAAATGAGTCACACAGAGACAGCTAAGGGAGGCAGTGGGAGAGAGCTGACAGATGTGACAGAGAGATGAAAGATGTGACAGAGAGACAGCTAAGGAAGGCACCGGGAGAGAGTTGGAAGAGGTAATAGAGAGACAGCTAAAGGAAGCACCGGTAGAGAGTTGAAAGGCGTGACAGAGAGACAGCTAAGGGAGGCACTGGGAGAGAGTTGACAGAGAGACAGCTAAAGGAAGCACTAGGAGAGAGTTGGAAGAGGTAACAGAGAAACAGTTAACAGAGGCACCGGGAGAGAGTTGAAAGGCGTGACAGAGAGAGACAGCTAAGGGAGGCACCGAGAGAGTTGAAAGAGGTGACGGGTAGACAGCTAAGGGAGGCACCGGGAGAGGCAAAGGGGACGCTCACAGATTTGCGCTGGATCCCACGGCCAGGAGTTGGAGCAGAAGACACGGCAGGAGGACCAGGACCCGCGCCATCTTGGCGTCAGGGAAAGGGGGGAAATGGACTGAGCCGTGCTGGCCCACAGCCTGCCCAGATATACTGCCTGGCCTCCCACACTATCACTCCCAGATGCAAACGCTAGGGCAGCCCTGAGCTCTGGGGCAAACAGAGGGGCAGGCGGGGGTGGTGGTCAAATATTGACAAGCATCTGGATTGGCCGGCACCAAGGCTCTCCAGGGTCCTAGCCTAGAGGGCGATTGCACAACAGTCAACACGGGCTTGCTGCCCCTCTGACCGCTCTGGCAGAGGGCGAGAGGGGGTTGCAAGGAAGGAGAGAGGTTTCGAAAGCGGGGCCCCACGTGAGAAGTTGGGCTCGGATTACTGAAGACAATGTGAAATTAAATCCTGTCACGTGTTGGTTTTAGCTGTGCAGTCATATTGCACATGTGTGTCCGTTTGCCCTGGCCCCAAGATAACACGCCGACGTCATGAGCATTGATATGCGCGAATTGTACACACCTCAAAGCAATACAAGTATGTGTGTGTTAGACCTGTGATGTGAAATTTAAACTTGACAAAACAACTAATGTTTTCCTACTAAATCAACTCCACACACTTCCTGCAGAATATGGAACGTGCAATTTGTGCCCCCCTAATCCGAGGTCACCCCCCTGCCCCCCACCCCGGGAGTCGGAGATGGGAACCTCTTGTCCAAATTAGAGTCCAGTGCAGATGAGCTGTGAGCTTTCCAGACACATGGCTAAGAAACTAACCAGAAACTTGTTGGATTGCTACATAAACTTACGTCCCATGCGCTCACAACATACTGAAAAAGGATGACAAATGACCCCTCTTTTCAGTGTTCAAAAAAGGACTCCACTTGTTGTGGTTTATTACAAAGGAATTCTTATTTTCTTCTCATATGCCCTATGTGATTACACGTGTTTCGATGACCAACTAATCTTTCTCAAATCAGGGCTAATTGTACTGTAGCACATCAATATATATTTTCCCATATTAACACCATATGAGAATTGATGGATAAATATTCACATTTGAACATGTAAAAAGCAAAAACAGTTGTCATAAGCAGATAAACAGTTAAAAAGTCGGCCATTTTGAAGGGAGGGCAAAGGGTAGGAGTGTTGAGGGTTAGAAAGAAAGAGAAATCAACAAAGAGAAAGTGAAAATGTGTCAGTAAATTAATCAGCACAAAACATGTAGTATATTATATAGTTCTGCTTATACAAAATTAAACTAATGTAGATACTGGACACATTTCCTTACCTAATCGTGCTGTTCTGATAGTCTGTATGTCTCTCATAATATTTCACGGGTTAAATCCCAGGTCCATCTAAGGAGTTAAAACGAATGACACTTGAAAAACATGCATGTATTCGCGCCTAATGTATGTATTTGTCATTATTACGTTTCTCCCAGGCTACCTTTACTTTGTTAATAATTATGAAATTCGTAAAACGCTACGACTCTTAGTTCCTATGTTCCCTGGTGTCCGTCGACTCTCTCGGTACATATTGTAGAAAATGTATATTGTAGAAAAATGATATTCTATGCCTGTTGGTTGCTGCGGCAAAATTGTGCGATTATCCTTTTTCAGTATGTTGTGAGCGCATGGGACTAAGTTTCTGTAGCAATCCAACAAGTTTCATTTTTTCCAAAACGGAGTGGAGGAACCACTGACTCCGTTGCTACTCTCCTATGCGACCCTGAAAACCACCTTTTTCTAAGAAATAGGATTAAGGGCGCTGAGGGCCTACAAAGGACAACCCCAACCCAATAAGTTCCTCAATATATAATAAGAAACTAACCAGACCAATGGCGGAACGCGTGTGGCAAAGGGCACATGTAATCGCCCACCATGTGCCCTCCCCCACCTTTCTAGTCTTTCTCAAGTAGAGCAGAGCCCAGGTGTCACTCTGTTCTATGCATACCGAAACAAAACAAACATTGGCAAAGCCAATAGTTGTGACCTTTGTGTTGGTATGGGATGGGCATGTGCCAAGCCCTGCCGTGATGGCAGAGGGCAACAGCTGGTAAATGGTGTGATGACCCGGGCATATGATAGTAGTGCCTGTGGAATGATTACCGAATACCTGTACACAAGCCAGAACTCTTGGCTTTTAGAATGCTTGTTTTTAACAGTTCTTCAATGCAAAGAACAGATACAAATCAAGTGTATGAAAGCAAACACATGTATTACAGCATTGATCCATTTACAACTGCAATCCATCCCTGAACTCCCAGCAGACTGCTCAGAAATGACACAGGTTGATGTTACTGCTTGATAGAGTTGGATGAAATAGATCCTAGGAGGATGGATTTTGGGCAGGGAGATGCAGGTAGTGGGTGGGGATGGCTATAGGAATTAGCATGGCCACGGGCAGTCAGTGGGTGGGTAAATACCCAAACAACACCCACAAGCTGTGTATCCCTGCTCAAATACCTTCTCCCTCCTATCTGTCATGGAATGCAATCGTTTTGGCTAATGGGCGGCATTTAAGCTCCACCTAATAGCCTAAACAAAAAAACCTCTACTGGCTACAGCCATGGCCCATCTATGCCCATAATATTTCCAAGAGTTGAGCAGGATCTCATTGGCTTTCATTTTTTGCGTTGGCTTTATTTATCCTTGTCATTTCCAAAATAACGTGTTTGAACCAATGCTTCTAAACCACTGGGAAATACTGTGGGTAGCATGTCTTTCCAGCATTTGTTAGTTCGGTTGCGTAATTACAAAAGGTCAAATACCCCAGGTAAATCAGTCTTAAACACTCCCCATGGGAAACTCTACCAGCCCAGATGGAACTGCTGGACCGAATTTCTCTGCATGAGGAAATCCAAGCATGTTCCAGACTTACTGGGCCTCATCAGTGAGGTGAAGCTGTGCCTCTCTGAGCACAGTGAGCAGGGAGTCCACGTCTGGTTGCCCCCAGGTAACTCAGGGTGACCAACCCCAAGTTCCTTGCACATAATTCAAAAAATGGTAGCAGGCGCTCCTCTCCAGAATGAACATGGCATGATAACCTGTTCTGAGATGAGCGTTTTCAGCACACGCTTTTTGCTCACTGTACCTTTCACAGATGGGAAATATCCATTTGCATATCAGTCTTTGTCCCACCCACATGGGCAGTCCAGCACCGAAATGCTATGGCAATTCCTCTCTGAACAAGAGTACCAACAGCAACCCCATACACGTGTTTCAGCCTTGTTGGGCCTCATCAGTGAGGTGAAGCTGTGCCTCTCTGAGAACAGTGAGCAGGGAGTCCACGCTTCGTTGCCCCCAGGTAACTCAGGGTGACCTACCCCAAGTTCCTTGCACATATTTCAAAAAAAGGTGACATAACCTCACAACAACCAGATATAGACAGGACAACCCACTAGGGAAAAAGGCTACGTGGATCCCTTTTTCGAGAAGAACAAGAGATTTATTTTGCGTATAAAAGAAATGGTGGCAGGGTATTGCAGGTCCACCACCATGGAGCTCTCTGTCTTCATCAAAGCGAACATCTCATTATAAGTACAAACATTGTCATCCATGATGCATTCGATATACAGTATTCATCCTCCACCCTCATTGGCTGCTGCCTGTTTACTTATAAAGCCTTCTCCCATTGGCCGTTTCGTCTTCTCTTCCATCTTCTTCACAGGTGGGTGACGGCCACTTCACCTTAGGTTACTGAAAAATTATTGGTTATACTTTAAACTACACCAAGCTACCCTCGGACCTAACCACGTGGTATGCACCTGGTCATCAACATGAGCTCAGGAGATAACTTCATATTTTCGAGGTCAGCTTGGTCCTTGCAAACAAGGCATCTCTTTTCTCATCACAGACATGCAGGTGCCCTCATCATGCCTCCCCGCTGCAGTCTTATGAATGTTGGCATCACCCTTAGCTCTCCCTGGCACAAATCATAGACCTTGTTGCTCTCTGCTCCCCCCTTTATCAGCTACCCCTCACAAGAGGTAGGCCTGGGATCCCCACGCGTCCCACTAATCCATCCAGTTCATGAATGATTTAAGAGTATTTTCCCTGAGCATCTGGTAGTTCAAATTAAGTGACCATTATCCGTGGGCTGGTGAGGGGTGCTGGTGTCCTAAAACTCAGATTGTCTTTTGGCATCTCATGACCTCTGCCCTGGCTCCCATCGGTATGGCCTTGGCACTGGGCTGCAGCCCTACTCCCATGTGGCTGCTTGCATTCCTTCTTTATTGTACAAAGGGCTAACTGGATACATTTATGTGTGTGTGCGCGCGTGCGTGTTACCTGCCATGCCTGGGGATTGGAATGCAATGATCAAGCAAGAGAAAAGACTCTGTTGTTCTGTGTTTCTAACACGGTGAGGATTCAGGACTTCTCTCAACTACAGTGTTATTTATGGTTATGAATATTTCATAAATGCATTAGATTCTACACGACACTGTCATGAAGCAAATGGTTAGTTCCACTTGAGGATATGTATGAACTCTCACAATACACGTGCCTCTTGCCAGCCACCTCTAACCACAGGATTCCCCCTACCCTACACCACCCTCTAAATGTTTCCCGCATGTTCCGGGATGATAGCTTAGCGGCAACGTGCTCACCTTGTAAGCAAGACGACACGAAGCAACACAGGTTCGATCCTCGGGTTCGCGCTTAGAAACTCTGGGTATTAAAGCACGTTATGAAGGGGCAACTAAGACAAAAATAAAAAATAAAACAATCACGCAACTAGAAAAACAAACAATTCCTGTAACAGCGCCTTCATGCCCGCGGGCTGTGTGAGCGCTTTAAAAATACAAAATAAAAAATAAATGTTAGTATACTTTCCCCAATCTAAATCGTTTAGGATGGGATCTGAAAATGTATCCCAACAGGTGTCCTACTTTGGGAGACTCACTAAGAAACCCCAAAAGAAATCAAAGGAAAAGCTTGAGCGAACGGTTCTTAAGCACTATGCATTTCTCTACATAGCATTCAATTGTACTGATATTTGGCTCATCTCTGCCATTCAAGAAAAGGACAACTTAGGTCATTTTTGATGCTGATACCAAAGGGACTTGTGAGGATACGCGGTGCAACACGGGTTCGATCCCCGGGTCTGCGCTTAGAAACCTCTGGGTATTAAGCACGTTATAAATAACCTATCATATCATAACAGTCCAGGTGGAACATCTGGGCCTTATTTCTTCTGCACCAGAACACAAGCAGCCCAAGACAAGTCCCAGAATTAAGGGGGCCCATTCATGTGTTTTAGCTTCAGTCCATAGACAGAGCTAGTTGAAGAGTCACTTTTGGACATATGCTCCCGTGAAGGGTGAATGATGAGCTGGAGTGGGAACCGAAAGAGGCCCTGGAAATAATTTTCAAAGTGACCCCAAATTTTCGTATGAATAAATGTGGAATAACGCACAAAAGAGGCCCAGGGTACAGAGGCCTACTGGGAAATCTCCAGGGTTTTATATAGGCCAGCCACCCCTGATCATGAGGCTCATCTAGAAGCAGGTCTACAATGAAAAATCCTGTGAAGAGAATCCACTCCATTCTGAAGTTTGGGGGAGGAGAGTTAATCAATGCTATTCATTGGGGGTGGGGGCAGTTTACAAACGGAAAGCCACACTAAACCTGATTTCAATTCATCTTTTACCCACATTTCCAAAGACGTCTGTGCATCAGCCTTATGGGGTCCCTTAGAATCGATTGTTACAGGTTTGTGTAAATTGTGCTTTTTTATTTATTTAATTCCTTATAGCACAAACCCAGCTCAAGAGCAGCAGAGCACTTTACAAAAGGATTGTGCCGGAATTGGGCCTGGAATTTTATACATTAGGGCAGTGCTGTTGGTGGAGGGAGAGTGGGATTTTTATTTATCAGTCAGGTTTTGTTGAAAGAACCACGTTTTAAGTGTTTTGCAGAAGTGGAGGATGGTTGGGGCATGTTGACCCTCTACGGAGATTGAGTTCCAGATGGTCGGGGCGTGGCAAGAGATGGACAGCTTGCGAGGCTTTAATTACAAAAGAGAAACCCAGGTGAAATCTTTTAAGATCACATCAATTAGTATGCTGGTACCTATATACTTCCCTTTAGGATGGAGGCAGTGTAGCTAGCATCATTTCCATTTCACAAAATATGCTCCTAAATTATTTGTTTTTAAACACTGCTATATTGGGTTATGTAATTTGTGTACTTTCCAGGTCAGTTCTATAAAATGGGATTATTTTAGTTCATGGTAAGAACTGCAAAAAGAAAGTGGTAAAGTGCAGAAATTGCAGAGTGGGTGTCAATCCCAGTTCACCTCTTAACCAATGTGCGATCCTGGGCATCTCAATTAATCTTGTATTGCCTAACTTGTCAAAATTGCCAGTCCTTAAACCTTTCAAAATTGTCGGCCCTTCAGACTGATTTCATTTTCAGGGTATGATATCCAAAAAGCCTCACTCATAGTGTCACTGGCTATTGTGTTGCCTTATCTATAATAATAGTGAGCATTGATATGTTGCACACCACTGCCACTGTTCCTTTGCTCTCAAATGATAACACGATTTATAAACCATGTCCCTCTTTTAATCTCAGTCCATCTGGTTATGGACACCTGACTGGTAGCTTCTAATGTTCATCCACTCTATGTGCTGTAGAATGTGTGGCTTTCTCATTGCTTCCAATTGGTCAACTGTATTCATGCTTGAGCACTTTTGCATTCTTTGAGGCAGCTTATCTGAGTCCTCTGTCTATTCTGGTTATGTGCACCTTTTTCATATGATCTGTGTCCTGCATTTATACTATGTCCAGTGTACATTCCTTGTGGCTACTATTGATGAAAAGGTTCCAGTACCTATGTTAGAACCTCATCACGGACTGCTAATGTAGTCCTTGAAATGCTACTTGCATATCATTCAGATTACAGAAAGAATTAAGTGGGAAATGGGGACTGAAAGTGAGTTCCCCGTGCTTATTCTGAACACTGCAAGGCAGCATATCAAGCTACAGATTGTGATTGTGACTCAGACAGACATTCTGGATCCCTTAATTCCTTTAGTTTTGTGCAGCAGCGCCACAAAGGTGTTGTATCCTGGGCCGCAAAGGTGCTTAAGATGGCCCTGTGGATCACTGAGAAATTCAAAAACAACTGCTTGACCTGGAGTCAGTGAAAACATAGTTGCAAACTGTCCCAAAAGCCGCGCGCAGTCCTGGTTTTGCTGTTGTGTCATGCATAACGAACTGCGGGATTCTGTCACTTCTCCCAGGGGGAGCAGCCTTTCCCTGTGATGCTAGGGAGATGATCCCGCTACGCGATACCCTCCCTAGGGGTAGATATAAGCAGGCCCTCACTGGGAGAGACAGCCCCCTGGGGGTCAAGGACCCCATTCCAGTGAGGAACTCTCTACCCAATCCAATTATAAACCTGGATTGATAAACTCTATTGAAAGAAAACAAGAAGGATCAGTGGATATTATTTATTGTTATGTTGAGCCTTTGAGAAAACCTGAATAGAATTACTTATGTGGTACTGGGACGAAGAAAACCACTGGAGTAATACTGATTACAAGTAAGACACAGAAGAAGGATTTTCACACTACGGTGGGGAAGTCCCAGTGCAGCGTCATAAATCTGGCCGGCAAGAGAGAGAGAGCTAGAAGCCCGGGAATTCCAAATTAGCTGTTGGAACCAAGCTGAAGGAAACAGGGAAGCACGGCTTCCAATGCTGGAAGGAAGCTGGCATGTGAAAGTGCTGTAGTTGCATTCCAGGAAGGCTGGACTGTCGGAAACCAAGAAGTTGGAACCAGGTCCCAGGAGGGATCCACAGAGAAGTAGTGGCCAGACCGAAGACATGGGGAAGTGTCTCACCGATCCTGAGACCACTTACAGAGAGGCACCGCGGAGTGTACCTACAGAAGAAGGAATCACGAGTGTAGACACTGTCCTGACAACAAGAAAATATAGCCTGAATGAAACTGCAGATGCAGTGACAGGATCCATTAATCAAGAAGGTAGCGGGGAGAGCCAGAGACCCAGGGAGAGCACTAAATATAATGATTGGTGTACCAATACTCGTCCCAGTAAGACACAAGTTGATAAGAAGAGTAAACATCATCACTGGGTAACTCATACCCATCACAGTAATGCACAAGAGAGTGATAAACATGACTGGGTAACTCATACTCATCCCAGTGATGCACACGTTGATAAGTACAAGGTTATAAGAAGAGTGAGACTCATCATTGCCTTACTCCGAGTAATCCCAGTGAGGAGCACTTTATCAGAAGGGTGAGAATCATTACTGGCCTACTAATACTCGTCCCACTAGCGAACACATTTGGAAGAGGAGTGAGGCTCATGAACAAGTGCTGATAACATCTGAGATGAGTGAAATTTGTGATTGGACCAAGATTGTTTGTACTAATGAGGATAAAGATTGGACATTGACACAAGAGAGAGATTAAAGTTTGTGTAACACGCAAAGAGTAAAATAACCCCAAGTAAGAAGAAACATATAATTTCATAAGAGATCAAAACAGGAGAGAGAAGGGAGAGTGGAAAGGTCCCCTACATGAACTTGACAACTTCATAAAAGTGATAAACAAGAACTGTCTGAAGATACTTTACTAAAGGAAAGAGATGAGAAAGCAGCCCAAAGGAGAAGGGAGTCATTCTTCTCTGCCTTAGTTGTTTTATTAGTGGTAGGGTCAGGTTAGGTTCGTTTTTGGACAGTAGACAGACGTTTATTTTGGACTCACCGATGACTGACGAGCACTGTAGTTAGTTTGGTTAGGTAAGGAAACACATAGCTCAAGGCAAGTCAGGCCTTTTCTATTTTGTTTGAATATCAGCTATAAACGAAGTTCTGAGTCTGTCTCCTTCTACTGACCAACCATATAGGGCGTCAGAAGTGGGATCCGGACCATCTGATAAAAGTTGGGTGACCCTCCAGTTCACAAAGCTAAGCCCTAAAGCCCATGCACCCACAGTGGAATCCGCCAGCTTTGATTTAGCATGCACAGCTGAAGTAATAATACCAGCTAGTGAAAGACATACATCCCTACAGGGTTAGTTGTATATCCTCCCAGAGGAACATACATGAGATTTGCTTTGAAAGAAGGTTTAGCCAGGAGACAGGGATTAGTCGTAATGGCAGGAATCATTGACCTATAGGGATAATGTGAAAGTCTTTTTACACAATCATGGGAACAACCCAATAGGATGAAGAAAGGAGAGAATATTGTCTAGGGAATCTTAGAAAAAAACATGTTTTCTATCCCTCAATAGGCACAAGTCCAGAAGGATACGATAGAGGTTCTCAAGGATTTGGTGAGGCAGATAAGCCTATCAAAGACAAACCTTTGCAAGAAGTGGAAGAAATAGATCTCCTACCCGAGCTAGCTTTTGCCCAGAGAAACAACCCCACTTTGACTGAGGCCTTTTGAAAAGTCATCACAGAGGAGGAAGGTAGAAATCGGGTTTGTCCTTTCTTTTCTTTTTCAAAAGGACTACTATTCAGGAGCGATATCACTCCAGAGGGAAAACCTAGGTCATAACTTGTAATTCCCCAAAGTCATAGAAGAGTTGTCTTGGAGTTGGCTGATTCTGACTTCACAGCTGGCCATCAGGGACCCAGAAAGACTGAGTCAGGTGACATCAAAATTCCATTGGCCAGGAGTGTTTGCCGTTGTTAAGACATTTTATTTTGACATGCCATCTTTGTCAGAAAAAGGCAGCTATCCTAGTTCCACTGGCCCTGTTAAAATGTTACAACCTCTCCCTATTAGTGACATTACCATCTCCCAAACTGCAGTGGATATCGTGGGACCCATGCAACCATCTAAGTTGGGCAATCAATGTATTCTAGCCATTGTCAATTACGCCACTAAATATCCCATGGCCTTTCTCTAAAAAATAACACCAGTCACTCAGTCCTGAAACACCTCACCCCTTCCTTTCCTGAGTCAGATTTCCCACGGAAATATTAACAGACCAGGGTATGAACTTTATGTCCCGCCTCATGTCATGTCATGCGATAATGGTAATCTTGCAGATAAAGACACTGAGGACATCAGTCTGTGAGACCAAGATTGATGAACTTGTTGAGCATTTTAATCAGATGCCTAAGAGGATTTTAAGACTGCTTGTAAAAGCAGATGGCAAGAACTGGGACACCATGATCCAGTGGACTATTTTGGTTGTAGGAAAGACACCTCAGGCCTGTTTGGGATATTCTCCCTTTGAGCTGCTAAATGGGAGAGAGCCCCGGGATGTTCTTGATATGCTTAGAGAAACACGGGAGGAGAGAGGAGAGGCTGTTTTCCCCATTTCAGAGATGGCCCAAAATCTAAAACAACACATGACCACAGTACGAGAGATTGCTTGAAAACATCCAGTGCAAGCCCAGGAAAATCAGCTGTCCAATTATGACACCAAGGCTGTTTCTCAATCCTTTTCACTAGAACAATTGGTCTTAAAGTTGTTGCTCACAACAGATAACATAATTCTGTATAAATAGTTTGGTCCATATAAGATCTTGGATAAAAAAAGGTCAGTTTGACCATCTAGTCTCCCAGCCCGATAGGAAACAGAAAACACAATTGTACCATGTGAATCTACTAAAAGAGTGGAGGGTATATCCTAGAGAAAATTTCACTGTGACTATAGCCGCTCTACTCACAGATGTTGGGCAACAAAACACTTTGATTTAATCAGAATTAACTCCATCCCAACAGGAAGACATCAGGGATTTGTTAGCCCAATTCACAAATGTCTTTGTAGACCAGCCAGAGAAGGTCAAGGACTACTTCCACAATATACGAACACCTCAAAGGAAGATAGTAAATCTCAGAGCTTATCAAAATCCCAATGCAATTAATAAGATAATAGAGCAGGAGGTAGAGAACATAATCCAAACCAACATTATAGAACCTTCCGAAAACCAAAGGTCTTCATCAATAGTCTTAGTTGCAAAACCTGATCAATAGTGGAGATTTTGCATTGACTTCCGAAGTGGAATTCAATCTTGCAGTTTGATAACTATCCGATGCCCCAGATAGATGATTTGATTGACACACTGGGTAGTGGAAAATTCAATTCCAATATTGATCTAACTAAAGGCTACTGGCAAGTCCTCCTCAATCCCTTCGATAGAGAGAATAAAGCTTTCTCACTCCCTCAAGGGTTATTTCAGTTTGAAGTGTTACCCTTTGGACTACATGGGGCACTGGCCACATCCCAATGCCTAATGGATAAAGATTAATGACCGTTTTCACATTTGTGAGGGGCCTATCGTGACGATATAGTGATATATAGGGAGAACTGGGCAGATAATATTTTCCATCTATACAAAATCAGAATTTTAAGAAAGGCAGGACTGACTGCCAACCCATCAAAGTGCCACGTAGCTCAGTCAGCAGTCAAGTACTGAGGATTCATTGTAGGTAATGGTTTGCTCCAGCCTGAAAGTGAAACGATTAAAGCAGTATAGCTCACACCTATACCCAGAACCAAGAGATTGCTCCATGCTTTTTTAGGGTTCATGACATCGTAAGGGTGCAGATAAATCTGCCAGTACCAGCTTTTACCCCCAGCATCTACCAGTACCAAGCAGGTGAAAAGAGATACAAGCGGAGACAGCCATACTCCCTTCCTGAGAAATAGAAATGACACATAGGCATGCGCTGAAAGCAGAATCCACAAACGTACAATTAACCAGGCAATGCATATGTTAACTGCTACAAGAATTTAATTAAAATGACATTAGCGTAGAATTAAACCTGAAGCACGCAGTGTGCTAAAACATTCAAGTAGGAGATAGGTTTCCGGAATACAATAGGCAGGGCCTTGCTACATTGATAAAGGGACAGTGTGAAAATGATAGAGGCAAGATGGTGTGTACACTTACAGGGAAAGGAAACATGGCAGAAAATGCATTTAAATCCCAGTAACATATAGCTAACACAAGATCTGGGGCCCCCCCTGCAAGCCACGCTGAGGGCCCCCAAATCAGCAGCAAATCACAAGTAGCGCCACACTCTGGGCCACCCTAGATTACCACGCTTGGCAATACGCACAAATGTGTTGCAGAAGTGGTATGCCACACACTGCACTAGGAAAAAGATATAAATATGTGTTTTAATGCAATATATAGAAAACTTTCTGAGAAAAATTGGCTAAAAAGCCACAGTGTTTGGTATTGTTGTGTAGGGTAACAGCAATCCAATACATGCAAGTCACCAACAGTGCACATGAACATGAATGCTTTTCTATTAAAAATGCTATGCCACAATGAAAACATGTCCAACTGGCTGCACAATGTACACCAGGGTAGACACATGATAGATAACATTACAGTAAAGCATGCCAAGCCACATTAAGACATGCCTAGACTGGTTGCACCAAAATGCCCGTCAAAGCAATAAGACTCATCAAGAAGAGAGCACACATTCAAGCCTGCGTCTCTTCGGCCTCTAACAACACAGCCAAACTCTTTAAAATTTTCAAGGAACTGGCCAATCCTGTTGCAGCTTCTACCTCTCCTGTTCCCTTAACAGTCCCTCTGTACAGCTTTGGCCTCTCGCTTCTCCGCTAAAACTCAGGACATCCTGTCCACTATCTCTCTTCCTCTCCCTCTTCCTCTCTCGGCCCCCTTTGGCCATCTCTCCCTCTCCTCCTCCTTTCTCCTCTTTCTAACACCTGACGAGGTGTCTAGAAAAGTCCTATCTATGGAAGTGTCGTCGAAACAGGTGCTCGCCTGCTCCTCCGGAACTATCAAGGACCACATTGACACCCTTGATCCAGCCTTGGCCGATTTCTGTAACCATTCTTTTGCCACTGGAACTTTCCCCTCTCCCAAATTCCTAGAAAAGCTGGCAAACTGCCAGCTTACCCTCCACACTGAATCTGTTGGTTGTCTCCATGACCATCAGTCTGGCTTAAGAGCTGCCAGAGGCACGCAAACGGCTCTCCTGAACACATGTGAAGATCTGATCTCTAACCTTGATTCCAGCATTCCTTCTGTCCTCATCATCCTGGAACTTTCCTCTGTTTTCAACACGGTCAACCACGCCATCCTGATCAATTGACTCTGAGAACCTGGGCATCACGGATCAGGCCCTGGAGTGGCTGACCTCCTTCCTCTTGGACCGCCCCTCCCAGGTCCAACTTGGACCCTTTCACTCCGCCACTTCTCTCTGCATGTAGCGTTCTCCAGGGCTCTATCCTCTCACCCTGGTTTTTCAACCTCTACTTGGCCCCTTTGACTCACCTGATCTCTACCATCTCTAACGTACAGTGTTATGCGGATGACACTTAGCTTTGCTTCAGGCTCCCCTCATCCTACTCTCATCTCTCGCTCATTACTGGTGTCATCTTCAACTCCACTCTCTCTTTTTCTCCTGACATCTCGGACGTCGCCAAGAAGTCCCACTACCAGCTGCACCTCCTCAAAGGGACTCTTCCATTTCTCACTTTCCCCCAGAAGCTCACTGTCTCAAGAGCTCTGGTTCTCTCTAGGGTGGACTACTGCAACAGCCACTTTCTCAATCTGCCTTCCTCTACTATTTGCCCTGTGCAACTAATCCAGAACAGGACTGCAAGACTTATCCTTGGCCTCAAGCCCAGGGACTGTATCTCTCCAGCCATGAAATCTCTCCACTGGCTCTCGGTGTTACATCTGTTAACTATTTGGTTAGAATCCGATATCAAAGGTATCACTGACCTGATCAGACAGCAACTTCCCACGGAGAATACAAATGCTGAAATGAAAGCCCCCCCCGGAAAGTTCTACCCTCCCCTCACCGGAAATAATAATATACCAATGAGGGAAGGTGCACAACCCCCAGGGAAACCCTCAGGGGAAGAAAACCCTGGATGATGCCGCTCATAGGATGTCTGGAAGAGGTCTTGAGATAGGTAGAGGTCTTCGGTATAATGGAAGGCTCGTGGTGGAGATGGATTCTCTACAGGTATAGACAAGACAGGTAAGAATTCAACAGTCCGGAGAAAGCCAGGAAAAAGCAGGATGAACGGTAGACTGGCACTTACTGGATATTTATCAGGCACAGCAATCTTGCTAAGGCCACGATAATCGATGCAGGGTCTAAATTCTTCAGAATCAGTCTTTGGATTAATAAAAAATAGAGAGGCACCAGCCGGGGATTTGGATTCCGTTATGAGTCCATTTTGGATATTGGTAGGTAGATATTCTTTGAAGGCCTTCTTTTCCCGTTGGGATAGCACATACATGCGTCCAAAAGGTAGAGGAGTGTCCGGGAGTAGGTCTATATGGCAGTCTTCTCTCCGATGAGGGGGCAGAGTTGGAAATTCAGGTGTTGCAAACAGCGTTTGATAGGATTGGTGGCATTCTGGAATAAGTCCAAGCTGACTGATCAGAGGTACTGTAAGAGGACTAACCACCTCCGAAGGGATCTAAACCCCAACAGTATCGTGAGAAAGGCAATGATTGACACAATGTTCAGAGCCGAAAAATAATGTACCCGCTGTCCAATTCATATATGGGTTGTGAACCCGTAGCCAAGGAAGACCTAATATGACTGGGAAGTGGGCGGTTTTGATCAGATCAAAAACTAAAGACTCTTTGTTGGAAGCGATCATGCAGGTGACTGGTTTGGTCTGTTCTCGGATGGGTCTAGAGTTTAAGGGATTACCATCTACCCCTTGAATAGATGTGGTTGAAGATTTAGTCACTCTATCTATCCCTCTTTCTGCAGCCCATTGATCATCCAAAAGTTCCCTGCTGCCCCGCAATCAATTAATGCAGGTATACCCCGTAATATTAAGTCTGGTAACAATATGGTCAGGGAGGGAACTACCATGGTTTGGTTATCAGAAGGTGGTTCTAATGATAATCCGAATCTCTGTGGGGAACCCTGTGTCTGCAATCCTGCCGTTTTCCCCTCTACGGCAGGACCTTGGCGTTTCCCGGTACCGGGATCGGCGCACGGTGAGGTGGGACTATGGGGCAATCGCGTGATATGTGTGAAGAAGACCCACAATACATACATAAGCCAAGGGTCTTTCGCCTTTCTCTCTCAATACCAGAAAGAGGGCCACAAAACGATCCGATTTGCATTGGTTTGTTCCCTGATGGGGGCTTGTTAGCAGGAGGATGAAATTCCGGCATTGACCGAACACTCTTTCCCTTCTTTTTCTCATGAGAGCGTTCATGCAAATGGTAATCTCTCTGCATTGTGAGAGTAATCATATCTGCCAGGTTTGCTGGGCGAGGAACCTTAGAAACCTCATCTTTGAGATCCTCAGACAGTCCTCGTCGGAAGAAAGTGAGAAGTCCATCATCAGGCCATCCCGTTTCGGCGGATAATTGTTTGAATTGAGTGATGTAGGACAAAAGGTCTTTAGAACCCTGTCTCAGATCAAGTAATCTTTCCTGAGTGGTAACTGATATTTCTTGTTGGCTAAACATTGACTTTAGACTGTTAGTAAAGGCCGGATAAGAATCAAGGATGGCATTACCAGAGGTGACCAACGGGGTTGCCCAGGCTAATGCGGGTCCGGATATGAGATATTAAGAACCCCACCTTGTCTTTATCAGTGGGAAAAAACCGAGACTTGAAGGTAAATTGGACGGTACAGCTATCCAGGAATTCCTTTAATTTGTGAGGATCCCCATCAAACTTGCCCGTATGTAGGTTGCAGGAGGAATCTCGGAAAATGCTCTAGCGACCTGTTGCTTAAGTTGGGCGTTATCTTGTTTAAGAGACTGCATCTCGAGAGACATAGCTTGCATTGCAGCCATAAGCTTCTGCATTTGTTGCTCCATGGGAATGCTGAATGCTCAAGTATTAGTTCCTTTGCCTTTTACTTTTTGGCGTCGCTATCTGTTATATCTGTTAACTATTTGGTTAGAATCCGATATCAAACGTATCACTGACCTGATCAGACAGAAACTTCCCACGGAGAATACAAATGCTGAAATGAAAGCCCCCCCGGAAAGTTCTGCCCTCCCCTCACCGGAAATAATAATATACCAATGAGTAAAGGTGCACAACCCCCAGGGAAACCCTCAGGAGAAGAAAACCCTGGACGATGCCGCTCACAGGAGGTCTGGAAGAGGTCTTGAGATAAGTAGAGGTCTTCGGTATAATGGAAGGCTCGTGGCGGAGATGGTTTCTCTACAGGTATAGACAAGGCAGGTAAGAATTCAATAGTCCGGAGAAAGCCAGGAAAAAACAGGATAAACGGTAGACTAGCAGTTACTGGTGGATATTGCAGAATCTACTGGAAAACTATAAAGGGATCTGGAACACCGGATTTCCAACACTGAGGTCCCGAAACGGAGAAAGCGAGTCCACCCTTAGAGAAAGAGATAATTATCTTCCTGCAGAAGTAACAGGGGAAAGTAAGGCCGAGGGCTGGTGTTTAGAAGACGCCAACTTACTTTGGAAGGGGAGGTAGAGAGTGCAAGGATTTCAGAATGGATGTTGGAAGCGGATAACTTTCCGCGAAAAGACAAGGTCCAGTATTGAAGCCGAGTCGAGAGAGGAGAAGAGAGTCTGATAGGAAGACGAATAAACAGAGAGAGGTCAGAGAGAGTGAGAATTCACATAAATCAGCGAGGTTAGATAGCCTAGCAGCGAACCTACGGAGCACCAAAATCAGCAGTAGCGACGCAGCGGATGGTAGTACTTCCTTCACTATATGCGATCACGTGAGCAGCCATCCGCGTCTCTAGGGAGCGTGCAGAGTCAATACCGCTGTCTGTAGTAATGGCACGGAAATCAACGGCCATCTTGGCCGTGTTGAATCGTATCACTCTGCATACCCGGCGGCGCTGCCAGAGAGACCAGCATCGTAGCGGCGTGACACTCGGTAGCTGCAAGGATCAAATTCAAGACCCTTTTAATTGTCCACAAGGCTTTCTGGGGCTGGGATCCGCACTACATCCAATGCTATCTTCCAAAATACCTTCCTTCCCGAGCCCTAAGGGTTAGATGCTTCTCCAGGCAGAGAGTGAGGGGGTAGATCCTTCTCCCCTGCAGGTGCCTCCCTCTGAAATGGCATCCCTGATGCTCCCAAACTTGAGCTGGACCACCTGAAGTTCCGGAAGCAGCTCAGAACGTTCCTCTTCTTCTCTGCTTTCTCTCTCTCCCTCCCCTGCTGACCTACCTGTCTGCTGTACCAACTGGTTGCTTTGCTACCCTCTGTCTCACGGAATCCAGGCTCTTTCTTGATCAGTCACCCTTGCACTGCCTCCAGGCCTACCATGCACTTAGGGGCTGTAACTGTAACCCTACAGTCCCTTGTTCTCCTTGCACTACCCAGAGCCGCGCTGCCCTGGCGGCACTTACTCAGCGCATTGCTGCCCTGTTTTCCCTTCCCCTCTCCCTTGCACTTCCCCCCCCTCCCTTGCACTTCTCGTTCTCACACTTGCACAATCTGAATGACACAAGGCTTAGTAAGATCATTTGTCTTGTCTTCCCATAGTTTTCCTTCCCTTGTCTTGTCATGCCTAAAAACACTTGTGTACAGGTGCATTTTGTATGACTTATCATATCATAACATATCATTTTATCACAGATGCCCAGAAAAATATACAGTGCCACAGTAATAAATGTCTAGACTGGCAGAACCCGAATGTCAGTCTAGCTAGGTAATTACACTTAGCAGGACCGCTTTATCAGAAATACCGAGTTAAAAAAAAGTCATACCAAACTGAGGAATGACTAGACTGGCTGCACCAAAATGCCTCTCTAGCAACTAATACCACATATCATGCCTGCTTAGCATGGACATGGACGACCATTATGATTTATTGCACAACATCACCCCCCCACACATCCCTTCTCCCTCCCATCCCCTACCCCAACCTCCAAAATCAGCTCATTGGCCCAGAATTACCCCCATGTCCCTCTTCCTTGTCCCAGTGCTTACGTATGAGACTCCTTGCCTCACTGCTAAGTACTGGGATGAGGAAGAGTAGGACTAGGAGTAATGAAGATTACAGGTAGCTAAGCCAGGCATTACTTTCATGTACCTCTACATTATCCCAGTACTTGTGTATGAGGCATAGGACCTCATACACAAGTACTGCCTCATACACAAGTACAGGGATGAGGAAGAATAGTGCTTAGTGTAAAGATTACCAATAATTAATCAAGCCATTGTATGGGAGGATTGGTCCAAGAGACCCCCCTCCCCTGCATCCTCTCCCCCGGTGAAGTCCATGGCTTGTCAGGGGTCCTCCCTGCCACCAGGGCCCAGGTGGTGGGTGGGCCACTGGCTGAAGACATTGACCAAACCTGCTGAATTTAGCTAGGCCCTGGAAACCATTTTGTGAAATAAAGATGGTTTGAGCCCTGTGCACCCCAGCGCAGCCCCCACCCTTGGAGAGTTTCAATTATCCCTGTGGCCGCAGCTCTCTGGCAGACCCGCTGAGAGCCCGTTCCCACGAACAGACGGACATGAGCTAGTGTTAGATACCAACACTGTAACATTTCACCTTCCGCAGTGTATCGCTGGTTCCAGCATGACCCGGCCAGCAGGGCCTGGGTGGAAAAGAACTGTAAAACGGTCCCCTGACAAAAGCAGAGTCCCCAAATACTAATGTGCAAACCACCTGTGGTGAAACTTTTCTCTCCACGGCCCCTCTGACTAAAAACCTGTAAACTCCATAAAAATGGCAGAACGTGTGCTTATATGACATTAGGGATGAAGCACCCACATCCCCGTAGTTATGCGCAAATAGTAAAAGTGTCCCGGGGGTTTTTCGTTTTATGTGTTTCATCAAGAAGACTGCACCCCACGGTCCCGCGCCATAAATGCACTAATGCTGCTAGAGTGCAAAGGAAGACAAATGCAACCATATTGAGAGCTCACGTAAGGGGTGCACGAAAATACACCATATGTATGTCCAAGCTCACCATGTGTCACTGCCGCCAGTCTCATTGGCGGGTTGTTCCTGCGTGCTCCACCAACCTTACTACTACCTCACTTACCGCACATGTATAGATATGTAACAAAATGTAGTTAAAAACCTAGCGTATAAGTAATCTGTTCGAATTGGCCATATGGATGGCACTAGCAATGTCAAAAACGTGAGCTTTGAAAAGACTCAATGAGTATTGTATATTATATGAATGTTTCTGTCTCTTTCACCTAAATCTGCAACACACGAGGAAAATACCTTTGTGAGCACATGCAAGGCCATTCCCCCTTCCCCCAGTGAAGCCTGTCAGATGAAAAAGCAGAGGCCTGTGCTGCCCTGCTCCACCTCCCCCAATTTGACTAGAGCCGCTTCAAACATTCACATTCCCCCGCAGCACCCAAGGCCACGGCCTGCCACCTGAATTATTTACAACCCAGCAGTAAATCCCGGCCTTAAAACACAGATCCAAAGGCGTCCTTTCTTAGGCTCCACGACCCACCGGCCCACCTTAGGTTAATGGCCCCTGTAAAATTAGGACACCCAATATTATGGAAACACTACAGGAACACATCCATAATGACTTCTAACGAGACATGGTAACACGGACCACCTGTCCCATGCCCTGAGACTCAACCCCGCGACCTATGATACCCGGTCAACAAGACGATGGTAACCATGTATTGATGTATCGCCACAAGACCCCCCCTCTAGGTGCATTCCTCCTGTGTTGCATTAACCTGTAGAATAACCTATTGGAATATTTACCAGGGAAGATAATATTGCAATGTTGAATGACTGCGGTGTGCGTGGACCTAGGGCAGAACGTCAGGAAGGACATTAATCTCTGACACTGGTCACGGTTGGCACAACAACACCTTCTGGATGAGCCCAGCTGACCTGCCAGGCCCAGCCCAACCCACGAGGGTAACCAGTGACGTCCTCCAGCCACGGCAAACCACATCGCAGCAGCACCTATAGTTAGTCGTTGCCACCCAATCCCCACGAACTTGTGCCCCCTATAGCATGTAGGTTCTTATGACGCTTTTTGTAATTATATACGCCTGTCTTTGCTATTGTCAGACAGAGCGCTCTCAGAGTTTGCAGAGTTCTTTGCATGCCCTATTCTGATTGATAAACTCCCATTTAAGCTCACCCGCACTTTGTCCTGGCCTTATTCCCATCCGGCGAGAGTCCATTATTGTCTCTCATTGTGGGGAGGATCGTGCTATCTGAGGACACTCGCCTTCACCATTTAACACAAGTAGTGGTGCAACACCATTGAGCTGACTGGGCTTCAGCACTCCCCCCACCACTGAAATTGTGGGCTATGTTGACTTGACCTGGCTGACCTACAGAGCAGTTGCCGGACAGAAGAGGACACAGATGTTAAACGGCACCTGGGTTTTGCCGTTAACAAGGGCCCAGCTCAGCAATTACTAATATATAGCATTTCACTGTTAGCACCTGCATTCAAATGTCAATTCTTTTAAGCAATTGAAATTGTGATGTGGGTTTAGTACTTGCATGCCAGGGGAGTGATTGGAAGGGTAGAGAGGAAACAGGAGACCAGTCATTCTCACAGCAGCCCATAAGTGGGTGCTTTCAGACCTAAAGAAGAGAGTTAAATGCTTGTAACATTGAAGCTGCACTAGAATAGTCTAATTAAAATCCGTAACGAAGTTAGATACCCCCACACAAATAAGTTTGCTCCTCCCCACCACATGTGAAGTTAGCGCCTCTCCCAACATTTGAAGGGTTAGCCCCCCTGAAATGTAGGTTTTGTTGCACCCCTGAACACAAGCACACACACCATTCACCATATATACACACGCACACCCAGCCATCCATATATTTAAGAGTGCACTCTTTCACCATACAGGCACACCCAGGCAGCCACCTGTACATTTAAGTGTGGAACTTTTCACCACACAGGCACACACACCCCGGCACCTACCCATACATTTAAGTGTGCGCCCTTTCACCATACAGGCACAGCCAGGCAGCCACCCATACATTTGTGTGCACCCTTTCACCATACACTCACACAGGCAGCCACCTATACATTTAAGTGTGCACCCTTTCACCATACCCTCACACAGAGAGTCACCTATACATTTAAGTGTGGACACTTTCACCATACAGGCACACCCAGGCAGCCACCCATACATTCAAGTGTGCATCCTTTCACCGTACACACACACACGCATACCCAGCCACCCATACTTTTGTGTGCTCTCCTTACCATACACTCACACACGCACATGTCATAGGTTGAGGGGAGCCATAATACTTCAAAAATACAATGGGCCTCATTAGGACCCTGGCGGTGACGGTATGAAGGGAGGCAGTAAGGCATCAGCACCGTTCATACCGTCCCGCCGCATTACGAGTTCTGCTCTTGGGTTCCTGAAAGCCCGTCAGGTCTTATGGGGATCAGGAGCCCGGCAATACCGCCACCGGTGAATGGGCAATTACCGGCCCATTCATCTTGTAATGGGCCGGTTATTGCCCAATCGCAGGATAAGGCCTTTTGATGTCCCAGAGATGTCCCAGAGCATGGACAAGCAACCAAAATAAACATCCTAATTGACATAATGATAGACGCAGCCAGATGATATGTGCATTCAGCGTAGCTACATTCTGAATCAGAAATAGATATTCCAAGCTAAATCATGCACTCAAGGAAACAAATAATTAGGACTGCAGTTTGTTAAGATGACAACTGAGATTAGCAACACCTGCCGTACTAGACGGATGAAGGACATGACTCAGAAGTAACACTGCATTCACAGACATGACATGGAAATAACGAGACTACTGGTCAATTGAAAAAATTGGTGTAGAGGAGCAGATGTGTGCCTCTGCATGAGATCCTACCCCGCTACCTCACGTGTATTGGAGACATGAAATCGTGCCATGCCTAACACCTGCCATAATACCAATACTGCAGCGAGTGTTTGAAGAAGATACCCATTGAGACAACCGTACCGAATGTACCCTCGACGTGATGATACCCTGCAGGAGGAAAAACCGGAAGGAGTGTGAAAAGAAGCTAACCAATGAATTAATGATGTCATAAGAAGTGTGCACAACATCTCGAGATGCGGGCTAAAAATGACGTATAGAGCCTGAAGAACCTAATGACGAAGTAAAGAATTGAGTGAGTTTTCCCAATATAGAAAAGGGAGAATACACGTGCAAGAAGTCAGAAAACCAACCGTTCAATAAAATGTACAGTTGCTGAAACTCAAGATAGATTAAGACATCATAGAAGCTGGCTATGAGTAGTGAATAGAATGCAGGTGAAGCCGCCATTGTAGGGAAGCTGGACATTGGTATCACAAATTTAGTAGACCAGAACCCATGAATATGGACTAGGAAACTGTGTCGCAGCAAGAATAACCGACTTGTGAAGCTGAAGGGCAAGGCTGTCTGGCCTAGAGTCGAGATTCACAAAGCATGGTTAGCTACCTGTTCCGAAGAAGAACTAGTATGCAGAGGATGAACCTTTTTGCATTAAGATGCAAGGTAGAACATCAAGGATGCCAAACTTGAATTAATTTTTAGCATTTAAAAGCTGCAGAATGGACCAAATCGTGGTCTCCAGTCACGTGAGCCAAGGAAGGAAATAGAGCTTGAACTTGAAGTCCCAGACACGATATTGAGTGCCCTCACTCCCGTGCATTACCAAAGACAAGGATATTCATCAAGGCCAAGTACAAAGACAATTGCATGGCAGAAGGCATGGGCGATGAGAGATGTTAGGCTAATTGGGGGGTGAGGTAGCTTCATGACCTACCTCCTTGCACCTGGGTCATGGCTTACGTGCTGCTAAGTGAACCAAATGTTCCAGACATGGCACAAGCATGCAGATTAATTATATTAGTCCATATAATGAAGGACCTTATAGTTTGAATATCAATGAGAAACTGTTTGTCTAATGGTTCCGAAATTACATGTTTTTTAGAGGTAGGCATAAGTTGTCCACCTGATAACGGGCAGCCAATAACAATCCTAGCGCCTATAGAAAAGTATACTTAGATGTTTCCCTTAACCAATCACAACCCTTGATAGGTTTTTCATTATTGCCACGTAGTATGATGTCACTCTGACATATTATTGTTAAAAAAAAGTATGGTTTATTTTTTGCAGAGATTGTTGCAAGACTGAGCGTACGTCTGTTGATGTTTGTTGTAAACTCCATGTTTTAGATAATTGGTAATAAAACAGTACTTTGCCATCTTCATGAGTTGGTTCCATTATTTGGATTCAGAATTACTCTGGTGTGATCCCATCAAATATGCACGTTCCTAAAGGGCCATAAACTCAGTGGCACACTAATCTCTCTGTCCTCATTATAACAAAAAATATATTTGAACCCTGGTCAGTACTAGGTTGAGCACAGCCAATGGCAGGAAATGAGAATGCACATTAGCTTAGCTTCTAGCTTATGTAATAAAAGGAAAATTATGAAATTGCATGTGATATCTAAAACGGGGTGGCCAGTAAGATAAGGAATCCCCTAATCTAGAGCTTTGCACCTATAGGAGATATATGTATCATAGGGGTGTAAACCAATGGAGGATAGACATAGGATTTTCAGTTGGCTGGACATAATGACATCATGGATGATGAAAGTGGCTTTGAAAAGCCATTTTCTAGCAATGAAACAGTGGGAAAACCTTGGTGAAGGCTTGCCTGTGGATTGTTGTGTGTTTTCCTCTCAGCTCCTTGTACTTTGAATAAAGAGCGGGCATTACCCTGCATTTAACATATTTCAATCAACTGTCGCCTCTTTTATTGGCAGCTGCCAGGTAGTGGCCTGAGTTACTTTTTTGGGCCCAGATTACATATTGGCAGCAGAGGATGGTTCTTTTGGGTCTTTTTTGGTGGATTGTTGGGACTCCAACCACACTTCGATTTTGGCCAGCAGACCTGTCTGGAGAGTGGAGTTTTGTGCACATCTGAACAGGACAGAAGGGGCCCACTTTGGAGTGAATTCCTGCCCCAGTCTTGGGCCACCGCTGGACTCATAAGAGGAGCAGGCAGGTTAGTAGGGACCCCTGACGGATTGGAGTATACAGATTGGAAGTATGTTATGTCCAGGCTTGAAAAGGGATGGGGAGGTTTATTATGAATTATGTATGAAACAGAGAACAAAAGAAGAGATTTCCCTTGACAAGGGTCTAGGAAGGCTGTGCAGCACGGCCTTAAGGACCCAACCATCTTCTGGGAGGGGTAAAAGTGATAGTAGTAGTCAATACATTATTTCGGGTTGCACCTGTCAGATCCCAATACTTACTTGCTCTCAGGAACCATGCAGAGTATACACCTGAGCCAGAATCAAAGAAAAGAGGGCAATGGTAAATGTAATCCAGAAACCTCATCTCTCTGGACCCTGTCCGGGTCTAGAAGTTATGGAGGTTTCTTATCCCCTTGTGATGGTGAAGGTTCAGCTGGGCACTGTTTTAGGAAGAACTGGATCTTCTCTGGAGAACTGGAATCTAAGTAACAGGGGACTAGAAATAAAATAATTACTACTGACCAGTCTGTGCCCCCAGAAACGTAGGACCCCTCATGTACAGAATAGTACCTGTTGCGGATGGTCACTGCGCCTTGTGAATGACCCTTCCAAGTATTATTGAGCCACGATCCTTGGAAGGTTTATGCTTAATGCCCGTAATCAATAATACACAAAAACCAGTACTGCTACTTGGAAGGCTTCGTCTTGATTATGTGTCATTGAATAAAGCATGACTTAGTTTCAGAAATCAAGGAGCCTTCTCTGGTTTTTTTACTAATGGAATGGATCATAATTGAAGTATTTGGCCCAGAAAAAGTATAAGTCCAGAAGAAAAAACACCATATACTCACTAGGGGTTTATGTAAATATATAGGTTGTATTAAATACACGTATTTACAGTTTTGTGTGAAACATAAAACATTAGTTGTGAAAAAGACTAAACCATAGTGTTTTTTCCAAATAAAGAAAAAATATATACAACTTGAACATAGTGTGCTGAAGAGAAAACAGTAAATTGTGAGACATAAAACAGAAAAAATGTTGTTGCTTAATCAGCAATTTGAACTCTTCATGAGTTTTCACATTGTAACAGGTTCATAGGTTGATCCAGTGGTCTAAACGTTGTCCATCTGGGTGGATTGCGTATAACTCGCAGTGGTTGAAAGTTAATATTGGGACACGTTTGTCCCGACCGGTTGAATCTCAGACAGTTCCAACTGGGTGTATGCCAACGTTGCAGGGGCTAGTGTAAGTGGGAATCCCACTTTCTGTAGTGTTGCAATCTGAATACAGTATTGTATCACTTGACCAAATTGAGTTGGTGCAAAAAAAAACCTTGCTTGCAAAATAACGTTTCGGCGGCCTTGGCGTCCATCTTGTATCTAAGGTTAGAGGGACGTGGAAGCTGCCTTCTTCAGGGCGGTTGGGTGACCCCGCAGGCTCTTTGTGGCCATTCTCTTAATATTGCAGACTCCCCAGACTCGGCGTAGCTGGACGGAGAGTTGGTTGTAGTAGTCGTGCGTGGTGAGGCAGGTAGAAAGAGAAGTTGTTTTTGTAGCTGCCTTGCTGGGCTGCTAAATGTAGCTCGCACTCACGGGGAAATGCTCTGGGTACGTAGGTTCATTAGGTATTCCAGGTCTTTCTGTGTGTACAGAAGTGCTCCTGAAGTTGGGGAGGATCAAAAAGTATGTGGCCGTCTGTTTTCTTTATTTCTGTAACTAAGCTGGGGTGGTGCTGGGCGCCGGGTCAGGACTCGAAGGACAGCCTGCTGCCGAAAGACGTGCCTGTAATCAAAGCATTCGTGATAATGTAAAGAATCTACTTTAGTTTAGGCAGGGTTAATTGTCTGGCTGGTTGGTTAATCTTGGTCACAACCTGATCCTGGTACCCACTCTCTTCAGGGGAATATGGCGATGGCTCACTGGCACGTGAAGCGGGCAGGAATAACTATGGGAGGAATGGGTTCATAAGAGAAAAGTTCCACGCGCTAGGGTAGTCGCAGTGGTGAACCGAAACCACGCGTTCTGGCGGTGGCGCTGTTCACATAGAATATAACAATATTAAAGTTCTGTTAGAGTCGCAGTTGTGACTATGGACTAGATACCTGGCTAAATACCTAGGTTTCCAACGTTGGGTCTGTGTCATTCCTGGATTTCTCTGGCATTGATCAGAATCGTGGCTTTACAGATTGCAAGACATTTATTGGGGGTCATTCTGAGCTAGGAGGTAAGGGAAAAACCATGCCGGTAATGATTTACCGGCATCATTTACCGCTACAGGCTATTTTGACCTCTCAGACCGCTAATTACAGCACCGTAAACTACTATGCTGTAATTATCGGTCTTGGGTCGCACGCGCGACCCACCATGCCGAAATTAGCGGCATGGCGTAAACCGGAGCTGATCACAAGCAAGGAGCACACGTAAATTACGGCCTCCTTAAGCCCGTAAAGTACCTTACCAGCATGGAGTATATACAGGCATCTCAGAGAAGGAGTAAAGAACCCTGAGCAGTGGTTCCCAGAGCCACGGGTGCACACAGTCAGCACAGGTTGAGGCAATGGAGTCTGCCACAGCAGAAAAGGAACACATCCACACACCACACCCCCTCCCACACCAAGATGATACCAATAGTGCCAGTAAGGGCACAACCACAATAACTACACCTACAACACCAGGCCCCCCGCATTGGGGAGAAGGAGGGAGAGACAGGCCCAGCATGCAGAACCAGTGCAGCCTCCGTCACCACCCCAGCAGCCCCCATTCCAACACAGCATGTCCCGTCCCTCAAGGAAACCCCTGAGCAGATACACACCCCCTACCAGCTTGACCGTGACACCATCACCACCATAATTGGGCCGAGAAATAACGAGATAAGCGAGCAGCATACAAATACACACTGCCATCTTGGCACAACTGAAGATGTTGCCTGTGCCCCACACCCATGCCACAGGCACCTACCAGCACACAGTGGGGCCCATGCATGGCATGTCACAACCGTCCATTACACGGACACATAAACAAGTGCTGGTTCACCTCCCCAAGCACACAAGGGCTTACAAATCCCTAACATGGACTACCCAGGAGATATACAACACTAAGGTTGGCCCCCATGCATTGGCAGGCATGCCAAATGACATGGGTGCCCCTGAGAGCACCCACGTGTCGTAGGTGGACCAGCATGGCATGCAGGTGGCGAATAGCAACTGCAAGCAATACCACTCCCCCTACATGCAGATGGAATGCAACGCTACCAAGAACATCACACATGGGTGGGCCCGACATCAAGGAACAACTCATGACTCAATGGGCCAGCTGATCACCACGCTACCGTGCTGCATGGGGTGACATGCAGGATGACGTGCCTGGCTGCCTGGTGAGTCGTCTGACTGTGTCATGCCAGTGCATTGGTGCCATGAGGTGGGTGCCTGCATGAACAAACTGGGTCGAAATGATGAAGCCAGTGAACGATTGTTCACCCCACCAACCACCCTGGCACAGAACCAGTGCAACGGCACATCAGTACAGATTCCCACATCGATGGAGTAAGGCACACACAAAGCACAACATTTCCAACATCTGACAAGGCCAAATCCCACAACACATGCACCACTCATTGGCGGCCACCACAACCGTAAGGGCATATAGGAAGACACACTGCATATGCACAATGTGGCTGCCCCCAGCATGGCACCACACTGGAGACTCATCCCTGGGAGTGGATTGAACTGAGGGCAGCAGGGATACCACACCACATCACTGGTTTGGCACACGCATAGGAATGTTGGAATTCACCATAGTATGCATCAGAGCAGTATGAACATTACGAGCCACTGACTACATCCAACACACCCACCTACGGATTCACACAGTACACAGCACTACATGGATATAACATCTGGACTGCTGCATGCATCAATGAAGCATGTACCACGAGATGTCCGTGCCATTGTTCATGGACCATCTTGTAGACGCACCCCCCTACAGCATTTCATTGAACTGGACACATAATGTGGCCATGAATGGGCGAAATGCATCCATGGACATGTGCGTATGGCCATCAGTTACACGCTGCCATGTCAGCCAAGTTCAGTTCTCCACGGTGACAGTTCAAACACTTACCTCATTTGGCTAGACATGCAGGTGTTGGTGGCTGTCCCTTGACACCATGGTACATGACCCCTGTCAGTAACCCACAGAACAGTCCCAGGGAGCACTTAAACACTGGCCATACCCGTGCATGTGTGGAGATGAATCAGTCACCTGGCTTGTGTAAGGCACATATGAGTTGGCGAAGCTGGACTGGTGGGGGACACTTCTACTGCTATGTGGTGTCCAAGATCCCCATGTCATGTGTAAATCTGAACAAATAGTGCATCCCTTGGATTGCGTCTCTGTCCCCTGACATGGGACTGCTAGCAGCACATGAAGATGGAGTGAAGGAGGAGGAGGAAGTGGCAAGATGGCATCATGCATGCGGTGCACTTGAGGGACATGTTGTGTGCCAAACAATGATTGGACATAATAACCAGAACACAAGTCAGCAGAGGGTGGCATTACATGGGCACACAGGGCACTGGGTGTGTGTATACTTGTAGACCATGCACTGTCAGACGTCATAATATACTTGCTCAATGAGGAATGTCCACAACGGTTAAACTTGGCAACACCAATAGTGTATTGAAAATAAAGGATGAGTGTGAACATTCCCTCCAGCCACCCCCTCCCCCCAACTCCACAACAAACCCTCACCCCCCACCACCCTCCCCCCAACTCCACAACAAACCCTCAACCCCCACCCCACTGCCCCCCAACTCCACAACAAACACTCACCCCCACCCCCCTATCCCCCAACTCAACAACAGTAGTCCCATGTAGTACGTGAAGGCCACATGTGGCAGCATTGACTATTGATTCTTGCTCCCTGGGACGGGGGAGGCATGTCCCTGTGCCGCATGGAATGCAGAGTGCGTCTCTGTGGGCTTGCTGGAGTGGCCCCACTGGATGAGGGCGTTTCCTCCTGCTGAGGCTGCGGATTTGATTGGGCTGCCTCAAGGGCATTGGCTATGCGTCCTAGGACGTGACACAGACGGCATAGCTCTCAACCATTTGTGTTGCAAAGGCGGGTGAAAACACCCGATTTTATTTTTGGTGGGTGAGCGGGCCATTGAAACGAATGGGCGTGCAGGAGGCTTGACGGGTGATACAGCTGTTTACATGGCGGGTGACACCCGCCAAAAGCGTGTGAGTTGAGAGCTATGACAGACGGTTTGTGCTGTCAGTGACTGTCTCATACAACCTGTTGGTGCAGTCAGTGAGTGACTGGCGCATTTCCCTGAGTTCATTGTGCCATTCCACCCTGGCCTGGCGGGTGTCCTCAATGAACTCATTGATTTGATCAGCGAGATGAACAGCACGACGTGTGCCGAATGATGGCAATCCATCGCTCAATCGACTTGGCCCTGCGTGCTCTGGCGAGGACTGTACTGGTGGACCTGGCCCACGATCTTCATGCCCCTGCGTGTCGGTAGGAGGACTACGGGCAGGTGTTTGTGGATCTCTAGAGTCACTGCATGAAGCCAGCGGGACATTGCAGGGCTCCGGGGTGTGGACTGTCGGATAGAACTCATCCTCGGACGCCACACAGATGGATGGGGAGCTGTCCACATTCTCCACGGGGCCTGTAGCTGCTAGCTCCCCCAAAATGCTGGACTGTGCCGAGGTTGTGGTGGTCATTGTGGCAGGCGCTGATGCTGGGAGGGATTGGGGTGGTGCGGCCTCCACTGGCCTTTCCGGAGCCGGGGTAGGTGTTCTCTTCGTGCAGGAATGCGCCGGCCCCTGCCACTGCCCATGGAGGTGGTTGGGCGGCTGGACTGTGGCTCACCGCTGTCATGATCAGTGCCTGTGGGGGTAGAAGAGAGGGCCAACATGAGTGATTGTATGATGTCCTAATTGCATACATGGCTGCATTCACATTTCTGTCAATTGGGCTTTGTGGCCTTTTGGGTGTCGCAACAGCAGTGGTACATGTGCATGAGTATGACATGTACGCAGGTTTCGGAGAGACTCATCATGGCCTGGTAATGTACAGTCTAGCTGGCACACTGCCAAACCGGCGCACAGTGTGCATGATGTGATGTGCAAGTTAATGCACTATGGTTGATGTGCGTTATGTACTTGCACTTGGCCCTTGATTGCGTGCCAGTTGGCTCTGCATTAGTTGGATGGGGGGGTAGAGTTGGATGGGGGGGAAGGCAACATGAGAAGGTGCCTTTGATGGCCCTTGGAGGACTTTTAATTATGCAATGGCCATTGGCAGTGTAGACTTTGGACACTCACCTCCTTCGGCAGACGACGTTGCCCCACAATCCAATGTCGCCGACACCCTCAATGGATTCGGTACCAATCAATGCGGCACATGTCTCCTCCCAAGGCTCAAGTCTGACAGGGGAACTTGGGCCCCCTTTGGTCTGCATAGCCTGACTCCGGTTTGCGGAGAGGAGGGCCTGCATCCGCAGGTCATCCCACCACTTGCGACAGTCCCTGCGGGTGTGGGGGGTGGTGCCTACAGCGCTCACCCTCTGGCCGATTTGAGCCCAGATGTTTTTTTTCTGGATGATGGAGTCTCTGCGCGTGTCAGGGCTGAAGACAATATCGGCATGCTCTGCCAGGTAATCCACCATGGCCTGCAGTTCTTCAGGGCTGAATTTCTGCTTGCGGAGCCGGTCCGCAGTCTTTTTTGGGGCTTTTGGCATTCGTCCTTGTGGTGTGATCCTTTTCCCCACTTCAGTTTGCTCCCAAGGGTGCTGGCTGATGAGGATTGCAATGGATTGTGTTTTTAAAGATGGCCGCCGCGCTCCTTCCCGTTCCTGTGCGATGACGAAATTTCTGGTTCCGTTTTTTTGCGGTGACCATAATTTACGGGAGCCGTAAATTACGGTCACCGTTATTTACAGACGCTGCTGCTTCCAAGGCGGTGTTGTTATTTACGTGTCGCGGCATGCCGGTAGGGGGTTTTGCGGGTCGTTTAGTGGCATGCTGCTTGGAACTTTTCCGGCATGGCGGAAAGCGCGTGTCCGCGAGGTCGGAATGGGCCGCAAATAGCGGTCTGACGCCAGGCCGCTGTCGTACTTTCCGCCATGCCGGAATTTACCGGTACTTACCTCATAGCTCAGAATGACCCCCATTGGCTCTTGTCTGCATTCTTTTAAATAACCCTCACCTTGAAACAAGGCTCTATAACACTCATGGGTAAGAGAAGGTCAGAGGATTGACATGGCGGCCATTTTTCTATGGACATGGCTCTATGCTTAAAATGTAGCCATTTTGGAAAGCAATGTTCTGCCTAGTTATTGATAGGTATTAAGCTATTGTGGGCCATATCTGGAAGCCCATCTAGGCTGCCACAAACGTCCTGGCAATAACCGCCTATAGAAAGCCGCAGGTCTCGTGGGAATATGACGTTTAGTGTCAGGAACCACATTCCTGATAGCGCCATTTACAAAATAAACTGTCCATACAACCAATCGCTAATTAGACATTATGAAACAAGTGAAATTTCAATTGTTAGCTTAAAATGCGCTTAACGCACCTTAAAATGTCCTGCAAATAAAAACTTAATTAACATTTTCTTTCCAAATGTTTAAATGAAGCAGAAAGATATTCACACAAATCAGTTACGAAATGTACATCAACACTAGACAGAATAAAAACCATTGCAGCAGAGACTGAACTAATATTATCACAAATAAAATGTCTTCTCAGCCACTTCCTTCTCACATCTAATAATCGTGTGCAAATAAGCAAATCTTGGGGTAGATCCTTGATCGCACAACTACCGCAGATGCAATACCCAGTCTTAAATTGCCATGACATCTGACCCTTTAATGGCCAGACATTTAATCTTGTCACAGCTAGAATATATCTTTGAGCGGGTAACAAAAATGAGCTCACCAAGACATTGTCCGTGTGCATATAATGTCACATTAATAAGTGTCTCAGTGAGAAGAGGTTTGTCGTATTGTTCATGACTTGATCGCGTTATAGTTTTCCTTCTTTCATTTATAGACGGCGACTGGTGATCAAGCCCTCTCTCCCCTCCCCCGACATGTTTAATTTCTAGGGTCCACTTTTTACTTAATGAGGAGCATTTCTTGTGCCAGGGATAAATGTCACAAGATGTATTTCTGGCTAGTTCCTCTATTAGATTCCTAATATTCTGATTTTTCAACGGGCTAGAATGTAATTTCATGAAGTATTCCAAGAATCTGAACTCGGCCCATAGCCCTATGCTGGAGGCCCCCACTTCTAGGGTTAAGACAAGATCTGGGGCACTCAGGCCCAGGCTCAGTAGCTTGCTTAGGTAAATTTGTAAAACAGGATCCAGGGACAAACTGTTCACACTCCCCCAGATCTCACTACTATACAAAACAGAGGAATTTATCTTTACTTCAAGTACCTGAATGTGTTTATCAAGGAGAAAACCGCCATACTTATAGTAAAATCACATCACGCCACCCAGGCCTGAGCGCAGCTGATTTTTAAGTGGCTCCAGGTGTGCAGACCATGTGAATTTACCGGAGAATAGCACCCTTAGGTAGCAATAAGAATCTGCCATCTTAACATTAACATTATTCATGGACCAGGTAGATTTCTTCTTACTGGTGCTGCAGACCACAATTATTGTTTTACTTATATTTAAGTTTAGGCGATGGCTTCAAAATAACCAGCTGCATATCTCAGACTATGCTCAAGAGATAGAGAGATAAGGATATCCTGGGGGAACTGGAAGAGAGCTATGTTGTATTCTATTGTGTTTAATTTGATTCAATTGTTGATTGCCGGCATTGTGCTGTGTTGTGCAACAGGTCCCGTAGAGGTGTTTTTCTTTGACTATTGTTAGAGTAGCAGATAGTATTGTTTGCTAGAGGTTGATGGGGTTAAGTATGAATATTTAGATTCTGAGGTGATTTTGTTGTGCCCCAGAGGTAGGATTTGGACAATGAGGCCTCAGACAAGGGCCACACGTGGCAGAATGGTGATGGGGATTTGAAAAGGGTTGGGATTGTAAGGGGAAAGGGTGAGAGAACTGTGAAGAATATTTTTGTCCTGATTATTGGTAAACTCGACAGTATTTGCATGTGTATTTTGTGTAGTGCTAAGACAAGCATTGCCCATAGTGCCATTATAGCTGACACACCTATTATACACCTATGCAAGGTGTTCCATAGATAAAGCGCAAAAAATAATGAAGTACCATGCAGAGTGGGTGAGAAACACTGCTGGCAAAATGTTCATGCCATGGCCACAAGAGGACACTATTACAACAGATTTATATGGAGAAAATAATGTCAATGATTCGAAAATTTAAACCATCTGCCACTCCTGGTCCCAATAACTTAACAGGTAACATACTTAAACAGAATTGCAACCTATGGGCCAGTATAGTGCACTTTATATTCAGCGATGTAATTCAGACCCAAACAATGCCAGACTCGTGGAAACTCTTGTATGTGATACTCATATTCAAAAAAGGTAATTGACAGTGTCCGAAGAATTACAGACCAATATCTTTAAGTAATATAGAGGCCAAGATATTCGCATCTTTGATATTGGAAAATCTGTTGAAATGGATGGAGGAGAAAGAAATCCTCGATGTAAGGCAGTTTGGATTTAGGAAAGGCCTAGGGATGGATGCGGGGTCTTTTAGTAGCCGTGTTTCAAAGCCAAGCTAAGAAATGTGAGCATGTTCCTCTGTACGCAGTCTCAATGGATCTAACGGCTGCATTCGATATGGTCGATAGACCGCTATTATGACAAACCTTTGCTTGTTGCATTGAATATTGAAAGCAGCCTGTTAGCCATGATTATTCATCTCTACTCGAATACAGTTTTAAAAGTCAGGCTAAATAATGAAGGTTTGATGTCCAGAGAAATAAGAGGTAGAAATGGTTTGAAGCAAAGATGCTCTTTGGCGGCGATTTTGTTTAATCTTTATGTCTCTGGAGCAAATGACAAATTGGAATCTTCTGGGATGTTACCGCCTAGGATTGGGGGGATTGTTGTGAATTGGCTAGCCTATGCTGACGACTTTATGTTATTGGATCGTACAAAGATAGGCCTCCAGAGGCTAATCAATGTGTTTTCGGACTTTGTTAAAGAACTAAAATTGAAAATTAACCCCACAAAAACTGTTGTAATAAACTTGGGACAAACCAATAGGGCAAGTTCAAAGCCAGTATGGTGTGTAGAAGGAACCAAGTTAGGACTACAGAAAGCTGTAAATATTTAGGTTATACCTTTGCAAGTAACATGGCGCTAGGCTTTGCAAAAAAGTGTTTAGAATCTAAGGCGAAAGAGGCCGGAAATCAACTAAAGGCTATTGAAAGGAAGATTGGTAAATTCACAATGACGGGATGTAGAGATTTCTACATGTTAAAGGTCATTCTGAGGTTAACCTATGGTTTGGAATTTTATCCAATGAAATTGACTCGTATTTTAAAAACTATAGAAGCTTTAATTTGGAAAAAAGTATTATTCTTTATACCTAAGTGTATACCATTATAAATCATAAGGTATGAGTTTAGTCTCTGTTCACTAAAATGTATAATGGAATGTAAAAGAAATGTATTTTGGCAGGGTCTAATTCCTTGTACAAAATCTTAAAGTATGGTATAACAGAGAAATATATGATGGACTTACAAATTGAGGTTGAAAATATATTGTTGAATCTTGGCGTTTCAATGAAGTGTCTTATAGAGTAAACAGCAAAGATCAAAACACTGATTAAAGCATTCGAGTGGGTTGCTAACAATTAAGTGATTATGAATTCAAAACTATATAATCAAGTAGTTTCTATGTGGAAATGGTTACCTGAACTTGAGCCATAGCTGGCGAAGTATCCTTCAAGGAAACTTCGTAATAGTGTGATGTGATTTAGGTTCAATGTTTTAAACACAAATGAAATCAGCCACATTAGAAAACTAATTCCTGTGAGCAAGAAATCATGTAGATTTTGTGAAAATGTTGATGCTGTTGAAACATTATGTCATCTGCTGTTAGTGTGACCATTGTTGTCCAATGAAAGACTTGCGTTTTTTTCTGAATTTGTATTGGACACATCATATGTATTCAGGGAGCAATTGTGGTTCGAGATGATGCATGGGACCAATATTGCACTCAAGTGCAAAGTTATAGACTTTTTAACAATTATATTTAAGGTGCACTAAAAGCGTGATTTGATCAAAGGTCCCGTAAGCATAAATCCTGTGTTCTAGATGGGTAATGAAGTACAGAATTGAATGTTTTACCTGATTGTTAGAATGTGAACGTTTTCAGTTGATTTCTAGAATGTCTTGTGATGCCCAAATGTTTATTTAGATGGATTTGCTCTTAGATAAGGGTATGTGATATATGATTTTAATTTTGGAACTTTGGAATGTATTGGTTTTAAATTGATTAATTAATTGTAAATTGATATATTTATTCTGAAGTTTGTTTTATCTTTGTATGTTAATTGTTTTGTAAAGGTTTCATAAACCAAATACAATAAAGAAAGAAAAAAAAAGAATGGATTCATAATCTCTGCTCTGTTGAACGGATGTTTAGGAGGTCACCCTTGTTAGTGAAACAGTGGACACTTCTGGGAAGATAGCCAGACCAATTCACGCTAGCTTGGAGAACAGTCAAGGACAAGTCACACGAGGAGTGGGGGTGATCTGAGGTCTTCGATAAGCACACACAACAAGACACCAAGAATTACCCTTAGACAGTAGTATACGAAAATATACAATTTATTAGGCCCAAGAATAAAGACAGGTGAAATATGAAATGCATAGTAAAATTACCACTCAAACACACACTTTGTAAAATATATACAGTCACTTTGGTCAATGCGGGAAAGTGCCGAATCCTGCCAAAACCTGCAAGGGAAAAGGGCAGGCAAACTTTATAGCATTGACAATCTTCAGAGATGGATACACCTAACTTTATAAGTTCAGCCCTACGATGAATGGAGCCTTGTGCTCAATGTTAGATGCACGCGTAAAAGCGCTTGATCGTGCGTAAACTGATAAAGTACAATTTCTAAGGAGCTGTCAAAGTTAGAGGAAGGGTCTGAAGAGTAGAAATCGGGTTCCAAGAGTCATCGGAGAATCTGCTAGGGTGAACATAGCAATTCCCAACTTTCTGTGGACTTTACGAAGCAGAGGCCACCCAAGCCAAAGGGAGGACCACAAAGGATTCTCTGTGCGTAAAAATACAATGGATAAACTAGGGGCCACTGGTAGGTGGTTTTAGTACTGTGAGAAACCTGAAGGTGTCTCACTTACTAGTCCCCGGGGATCTGTCATCCAGGTGGCCAGGACACAGACATTGCAATTGGATCCAGTTCCTAGGGTGGACCAGTGAGGGAGGATCACCTGTGTGGGTTTCCTCAGGGAGTGGAAGTGGGACAACAGTGGGTGAGATGCAATATCCCCCTTCTTAGAACACCTTTTCCACATCCTACCCCATAGGAAACTCAAACACTCTACCTTCCCACCCCTCCATTTCCGACGCAAGCACTTTCTCACACCACGAAAGACGATGGACAAACACCAGAGCCATTTACCTGATAAGTCCCATCACAAGGGTCAGGCAAAGTCAGGCAATTGACCAGAATCACACACACCTGACAGCCCTTTCATTCCCCACAGGGATAAAAGGTGGAGCACAAGAGCACAATACGAGCATGGCAGACTGCACGATGAGAGAGCTAACTCAACACGGCAGTTCACGAGGAAGAGAAAGACAGTGCGAATTGAGAGGGTGACAAGGAAAGAAGCAAGCTTGCCCTTTCCGAGCCAGGCTCGTGAAACCTCCACGGAAGGAAATGTAAGTCCGCAAACAATAGCCAGCATGCTTTGCAGGAGATGTCAACGGTACACAGGGCCCTCCTCCACTGATAACCAAGCCAGGGAGAGACGCTTGCAACCGTGGTCCCGACCTTGACTCTAGAGACAAGCAAAGCCAAGCGGTCAATCACAGTCGGCAAGTTGAGGGGAGAGCCGATAAGAAACCAAACTGTTTTGAACAAAAGTATCAAACGGCTAATTGAAGAAAGTAGAAAGAACTGTTAATCCGAAAGGGGGTAACCAGCTACAGAGAAGTCAGGCACCACGTGGGAGCTCACTCAGGAAACCTTGGGCGACTAACCTTTTGTTGAAAATATGGGTACCAGAAGGCCTTGGGAAAGGCGAGAAAGGGGTCAAAGTGGTCATACATGGGTCTAGTAAAATCAACTGTACAGTTGAAAGCCTTTGACCGACAGATGATTTTTAAGATAAGGGAAGTGAATCCTGCATCATAAGAACTGTTCAAGAAACTGTGTGATTGACAAAGTTGGCAAGAGTGAACCCGAACCTGACAGAGGAATGCCGAAGCCAAAAGTCCTGATCAACAGTGTGTTGATATGAGTGAACCCGGCAGAGGGATGTCCACAGTCGACTGTATAAAAAGACATTAAGATTTGTGAATGCCACAGATTAAATTATGTAGAAAAGGCCGTAGTGGACCAGACGGAGGGAAGGCAAACATTCGGGAGGGGTCTGAGCTTGGAAGAGGGGGATCCAGGGGTGAAGAGCAATCACCCATCGGAAAAGACCGTAGTGAACCCAATGGAGGGAAGGCAAGCATTCGAGATGGGTCTGAGCCCAAAAGAGGGGGATCCATGGGTGAGTAGCCATCACCCCACCGACACGTGAATGCAACAGAGAAACCTTTTGAATACAAGCCAGGGTGAACCCAATGGAGGGAGGCTGATATTTGAGAGGGATCTGAGCCCGGAAGAGGGGGATCCAGGGGTGAAGAATTATCACCCCAAGTACAATCAGGAAGGAACTTGTGTTTATTATTTTGAACCCATCAGGCCCTCAGAAGAAAGAAACTTAACTACCCAAGGTCCTGATATTGCTAAGAACTTTTGTGGATCTGAGCCTGGAAGAGGAGGTTCAAGTGGTGGAAAGACATCACCCAACGTACAAGCAGAAAGGAACTTTTGTTTATTATTTTGGACTCCATCAGGTCCTCGGAGGCAAGAGACTTTTTGTAGAAAAGAGACTTAACCACCGAAGGCTCTGATAGCTGAGAGTGAAACTGTTGGCTCGTGCTGGGAAAGCTTGAGCGTGTGCTGTGCTCAGGAGTCCTGCCTTGTCCCGTGCTCAAAACGTGGGGAAGGGAGACCCCTGGCTAACACACCCTGACTTATCATTTGTGAACACTTCTTTCTTTCATGCGAACCTTATCCCACACTCTTTGTTTTTATTAAGGGTAATGACTGGCAATAGGTTCTTCTTAGTATAGGGCCTTTTATTTTGATAAGACATCACTGGGACTGCCTTATTATTATTTGATGGTTGTAGCTTGCTCCCATCTTAGATTTAGGTTTAGATTAGGCATTTTTCCAACCCGCATATACAGTATAATCAACACCCTTGAACCGTGATTACTTGTGTCTGTCTTTACTGTTGCCACCTTGACTTCCTTACAGTACTCACCACCCTTATATTGCTTTTGGTCCAAACTTGGCAGGTCTGGAGAGGGTCGCCAGAGGTAAGATTTCCTGTCCTTGATTCGGCTTCAAAGTGCACAGGCGATGTGGGTTCAGATTACTCCAGGAGCTGTATCTCTCATCTTGGTTGCAGGACTAAGAAAACACTGATGCAGCTGGTCTAAGGGCACTTGAAGAAATGCAGACAAATCGCCTTCAGTGACTGTCGCTGTCGCACAGTGACGCAGGGCCACCCAACTCTCGCTTTATTCTGGTTTTAGTTGACCAAGCCTCCAGCTATCCTGAAGCCATCCCACTGAAAACAGTAACTGCCAGGTCAGTTTCTAAAGCATCACTTGGCATTTTCAGTACGGTTGGCTTCCCTAAAGAAGTTGTGTCTGACAGAGGCAGCAACTCCATGTCCAAGTAAATGCACGCCATGTGGAAGGAGTGTGGTGTCTCCTATATGTTTACGCCAGTTTATCATCCACAAACAAATGGCTTAGTTGATTGGTTTAACAGAATGCTCAAAAGCATGAATGGAGCTCTTGGGGATCCCCAGAGGAGAATGTGGGATCTCCTTTTACCATAATTACCCTTTGCCTACAGAAAGGTCCCTCAGCAAGGGGTTGGCCATAGCCCATTTGAGCTTCTCTTTGGTCACCCTGACAGGGAAACCCTTTCCATAGTCAAGGAAGGGTGGAAACTCCCCACTTCTCCTGTCACTACCAATGTAGTGTATTATGTGTTGAGATTGAGAAAGAAGATGACCTAACTGATGGCTCAGTGACAAGCTAAAGGCTGGTCAAACATTGGTATGACCAGAAAGCCTCACTTCTACACTTTCCCCTAGGCTGGTAAGTCCTGATTATGAACCCAATAAGACCCAGGGCCCTATAGCATAAATTGCCAGGCCCTTACAGAGATGTGGGCAACTTGGTGAGGTGAACTATTTAGTGCATCTTGTGTTGGGAAGGGGGGGTTGAGAATAAGGAAATGGCTATGAAATGTAATATAAGATATGATAGGTAATTTAAAAAAGACATGGGGGGGTTGCTCCTACAGTCCTTTATACGATCATAGATGTAGTGCACATGTGGGAACAAACACCATCTTAGATATTATCAACCATGCTGGCTATTGTGCAGCACAGTAGCCAGCAACACAGATCTAGGCCGCAAACATGAGGGAGGAATAGGTTGTATCGGTTGTATCCCGGGCACTGATTAGAAAGGCCAGGACAACAGAGATCAATAAATCAAGTTGCTGGCCTTCGGGCTCTGGGAAGAATGTGCCCTGCAACAATCTAGAATGATCAGAAATAAGAACCTTCTGCCTTCTCTTCTGGGTTGCATGATTTGTGCTGCAAGGTGCAGGGAGAGATAAAATGATAGCACAGAACGAGGGTAGGAGACCTTGGAGAGATGCCAGCCTGTCTGGGATCAAGTGAAGTTTGCGAGTAAGTATGACCTTGGCTTTTCCCTGTGGCCCCTGCCTGCTTGCACCAGGTGCACTGTTACATAGAGATGTATTGTTTATTTTTTACATAATTGCCAATTAGCTGCCACACCATGGCCGATGACGAGTGCAGCATCACCCACGTGGAAGAAGATGGACAGAAGGGGCTCGGACCAATGGCTTGGCAACCCCAAGGAGCAGGCGGCCCATGTGTAGGGTCTCACCAACCAGCCATGCAGGTTTCTATGGTATGTAATGATGTCACTGATGACGTAATATACCTACTTAAAGTGCCTACTTAAAGTGCTGCTGATGCAGATTTTGTCAGAACGTTTGGCAGAAGCAGAGCTCTTTGCTGATGCACTACTATTTTTTAGAAATAAAATACTTCTTGTATTTGTAAGGGGTGTCTTGGGTCTTTTTTTCCAAGTGGGTTGTATTTTTTCTGGTGTGAGCGTTGAGGGGCTTTCCTACATTTGGCAACTCTGGTGTGATCCCAGCGACCCCCACAATGACTCAGGCTTCCAAGCTGCTTCTCTGAAGGGGCTGCGCCCACCTGCAGCAACCAGTCCAAGCATGCAAAACCGAAGAGGTGTGCAGGAGCCATTTTCACAGAATTCCTTTCTGCTCTTTGGAGCAGGGCGTGGCTCCTGGGAGAGTGCAGGCCTTTATTGGGACCCTGTGATGAAGGAGCTCGGCTGAATGCACAGACGTGAGTACACGTCTTACAAGGGTTAACAATGTGGGGTTTAGTGTGTGGGGAGTGTGGTGTGTATGAGTGAAGGAGGAGTGTGGTATGGCCACATGGCGTGATTCCGTTTTATTGTTATTTTTGGTAATTTTGGAGGATTTTACGGAGGAAAACAGGACCGTGGGAACCTTTCCGAGTGGGGGAAGATGATGGCGCCATTTGTTTTGTGATAAGGAGATAAAGGAAAAATAGGAGCTCTGTACAATTAGTCGGCTCAGTTGAAGCAGTCATTGGTGTTTTATCTTGTTATTTTAGCTTGTTATTTTATTGCATTACTATATTGTGTGTAAAAGGTGGAGGCCAGAGGTGGGCCAGTGTTGGTATTTTGTGTTAAAAGTGCATAGTGTAACAGTGTGTGTGTGTGCACATGTGGATGGGGGGAGTTGAAGTGTTGAAGGGGGTGATGGGGAGATGGGGACATTAGACTGGTAGTGACTTTGGTAATTAAATTGTGCACAGCGCATAATTGTAAAGGTTGGGGTTTTGAGCACACAAATTGGGAAGATCGGAAGGGGGAAGCCATTGGAGTATATGTCTAGCATGCTACCTTTTTATAAAGATAAGATAGAGAAGTATCATAAATTATGGGTGATAGAGACACGGGGCATGCCCCACTCCTGGCCAGAGCAGGGTACCAACAACAGAGAGTTATTAGAGCACATGAACACATTCTTAGCTGCTAAATATAAAGGTAAACAACTTCAGAAGAGAAAGGTGATATTAGACCTGTGGGAGATGATAGAGGATATGGGGAATATGGAGGGCCCTAATGGAGGGAGACACAAAAGACTGAAGGGGTGGCCCTAGATGCAATGTATGTTACAATATAGGAGAGCAAAGCTGTGCTGGTATCCGGTAATAATGTCCCCACACATAATACGATGGCTCAGGGGCAACATGCTCACCTTGGGAATAAGACGACACAGAACAACAGTGGTTAGAAACCTCTCGGTATTAAGCATGTTATAAATAACCTACCATATCATGGTAACATAATGTTGCTGGGAAAAGCCATTGGTGACATTATATATGGTGGCATTATGTATGGGGACAGGTTGCAGGAATGTCTCCTTGTAAAAACAAAAGAAAAAGTTCAGAGGTTGCGGGGGTGTCCCAAGCATGTTCAATGTAATAATGTCTCTGCAAAAAACAGCAACTTTTTTGTCAGGAGACATTTTTGCGGGGACATTATTACATGGAACTTCTGTGCTCTCATATACAGGGCTTTACCCATTCACCACTCACCCAGCCACGGAATATACAAATCCGCCATATGTGACCACCCCAACTACTATCCCACCTCCCTACAGAACAACACTGAGTGCTATCCCACCCGAGGATGGTAAGGTTCAGAAGGAGTTAGAAGAGGCATTGGAGGCTACTTGGGTAGAATTGGCTCAATTGCGGCTGACACAGGAGGGGGGAGGAAAGAAGGGCGGTGGGCTGAATGAGTGGAGAGCATGAGACATTTGTTTAGGTTAGATAGTATGGCCATAAAGGATAAAGGATGTGCACATTGAGAAAGTCGGAGGTGGTGATGGGTGAGCAGTAAGTACGGGATACGAGATAATGAGGTCCGACAGGAAGGCAGACTGAGAGCTGAGGAAGACGAATGGGATACTATGGATGAGATGGAAGATGATGAGACGAATGCGCAGCAGGGGCTAGAGGTCACGCTGCGGCTAGAAAGTTTGAAGGGACCATGGTTAAGGCATAGGTTTGGTTGGGTGGTGGTGTCAAGGAAAAAGGGAAGTGTTGGATGAAAAGAAGGGAAGAGTACAGGTACCCAGGTGTCAATGTTGAAAAAAGGCCTAGGTAGGACGCACTATGTGCCCTGGGCACAAATGGATAAGAATAACTTGATTAAGCTGTTCCCGCCTCTTACTGCCGGAGCTGGAAAGTGAATCTATGCCTACGAAAAGCAGATGGCAGGAATAAAGTTAGATGATGACGCATAATGACACACCCTATAACAATATCAGGGTGCAGGTTTGGGACACCCTGCGGCAATCATACCCCAACACACAAGACCTCCAGCCTGTAATGCAATATACCATGGGTGATGATGAAGCAATTCATCTTCATAGTTGACACAGGTGCCACTAAATCATGCATCAGTGAGGTAAACTTCCGACTTTCAGGTGAAACTCTTGACACGCAGGGCTTCTCTGGGGCTATAACCACAGTTCCCTACACAAAAGAAGTGGATATCAAATTGGTGCATTGGACAATACTGTCCATGGATTTACAGGACCTGGTGGTGTCAGCTAAGAGGATTGTTGTAATCAGAAACGACCCAGAGGGGTGCGAGTGGCGCACAGTAGTGTGTTTTGACCCTACAATGCCTCTTAGAGAAGTGACTGATGCAGACTGTTTGAGGGTCGAAGAGATGGTTTTGAGATTGTGCTAGCGATTTCTATCCCTTGTGATATTATGGTACAGTATCGGAAAGTGCAATGTCCTTCGGTGGATCTTGTACCCCCGCCCCCTTTCTCTGAGACAGACTTATAGCAGGTCCCTGAAAGGCTCTGGACAACAAATGCCCATGATGTGGGGCTCTTACAAGAAGATACCCCAGTTCAGATAACACTCAAGCCAGGTGCTGTATGGCCCCGGATGAGGCAGTATCCTTTATCAAGGGCGCCAGAAGAAGAGATACGGGACACCATTGTTGCCCTCCTAAATCAGGGGATAATTGTACCATCCACCTCCCCATGCAACACAGCTATAGCCCTGATAAAGAAGGCAATGGGAGAGCTGGAGGATGATTCAGGATTTGCGCCCTCTTAATGACATTGTACGGGTAGAATGTCCAGTAGTCCCGGAACCTATGACAATACTTTTAACATCCCTAAAGAAGCGACCCACTTTAGTGTGGGTTGATATTAAAAATGCCTTCTTTTCTGTCCCTTTGTACCCCGACTCACAATCACTCACTGCATTTACACTGGAGGGAGGCACTTAGAACACACAACACTGCTTCAAGGGTGCTGCGAATCCCCTAGCATTTTCAACAGGGTATTACATGTTAATCTAGGGAATATTCAGGTGCAGAGCACCATTATTCATTATGTTGACGACTTACTGGTGTGCAGTGTCAATGAGTATCAATGCAGACAAGATTCTATAACACTCCTACAGCTTTTGGCCTGCAAGTGACACAAGGTTGATAAGGCTAAATTACAGTACTGCCTCTAGGGGGTACTCTATTTGGGTCATTTGATCTCTGTTAATGGCAAAAAAATAATTCCCAGTTGCGCTGCCATCGTGCGCGCACTCCCCAGCCCAAAACAGTGAAGGAAATGCAAAATTCTTGAGCTATGCAATTACTGCAGAGCATGGATCCTTAACTATACAGCGTAAACAAGACCCCTTTTACAAGGCCTCAAAAAAGCACAGAAAAATTACAACCAAATGGTATGGACGGAGGACATGCTTACGAATGTCAATGACCTCAAGGAGGTCATATCCACAGCACCAGTGCTAGCAACCCACACTACATGCAAGGGATCTATTTATTCTCCCACTCCAACAGCAACTGATGACTGCAGTACTGATACAGAAATGTTCCATGGGCCACAAGCCATTGGCCTATTACAGTGGCATGTTAGATTCAATAATGCAGGGCCAATGTGCATGTGAGCAGGCACTTGCTACTCCAGACATGGACTCCCTGCTCACTGTGCCCAGAGAGCCACAGCTCCACCTCAATGATGAGGCCCAACAAGGCTGAAACACGTGTATGGGGTTGCTGTAGGTACTCTTGTTCAGAAGGGAATTGCCATAGCATTTTGGTGCTGGACTTCCTATGTGGGTGGGACAAAGACTGATAAGCAAATGGATATTCCCCATCTGTGAAAGGTACAGTCAGCAAAATGCAATGTCTGCGGACTCTCAAAGTGGGAAAAACCGCAGAAGAGGTTATCATGCCATGTTCTTTCTAGAGAGGGGCACCTGCTACCTTTTTAAAGAATATTTGCAAGGAACTTGGGGTTGGTCACCCTAAGTTACCTGGGGAACCCAGACGTGGACTCCCTGCTCGCTGTGTTCAGAGAGGCACAGCTCCACCTCACTGATGAGGCCAAACAAGGCTGAAACATGTGTATGGGGTTGCTGTAGGTATTCTTGTTCAGAAGGGAATTATCATAGCATTTCGGTGCTGGACTGCCTATGTGGGTGGGACAAAGACTGATATGTAAATGGATATTTCCCATCTGTGAAAGGTACAGTGAGCAAAAAGTGATGGCTTCGGACTCTCAAAGTGGGAAAAAACCACAGAACCTGTTATCATGCCATGTTCTTTCTGGAGAGGGGCGCCTGCTACCTTTTGAAAAAATACTACTGCAGTGTTTGCTATTGGGAAGAGCTCCACCATTGTTATGGGGTGCTCTGTAACGTTGTGTGTCAAGCATGCGGTTTTTCTTATTTTAGCATGTTCCAAATCCACATTAACAATGCAGCGAGCATCTGCATACAAGGATATTTTATCAAGCTCAAACATACACATAGTGTGATGCAAAACAGAAAGCCCTACAAACTTTGTGACAGAAATGTGTTGGCTTGGCCAACCATGACTGTGCGACTTTTGAGGTAGAATAAGATAATATTACCAAGGCCCATGATAACCCACTCAAGGTGGGGTGGTCCTCTTCGTAGACGGGTCATCAATAATTGACCAGGACACTGGCCTATGACACGATGGTGTGGCAGTAGTTTGACTGGTGGATGGAGAGTATGAGGTACTAGTACAGAAGAGATCACCAATGCATTTTGTGGCTCAAGCACCTGAACTCATAGCACTTATGAAGTTCTACAAGCATCTCAGGGGTGCCACGTCACCATTTATTCTGACTCAGCAGATGCCACCACCACAGTGCATGCAGGCCTTGCACAGGGTACGAGAAGAGGGTTCAGAAGAACTGACACATCCCCAGTACAACATGCTGCATTACTGGACAGGCTCATTCATGCATTATCCCAGCCATCTGTAGTGGCAGTAGTAAAATGCACCCCCCCCCCACTAATAACATACACAAGGTGTATCAACATAATGAGGAATATCAAACCCTCTAACTGTTAAGGTGATGCATGCCCAGCCACCATCATCAAGGACTGTACTGAAGTGCTGGCTCCCTTCCTGACAGCCTTTGTCAATGCCTCCTTTGCCACAGGGAAAGTCCCTGCCTCCCTCAAGGAAGCCTGGGTCCGCCCTCTCTTAAAAAAACAACTCTTGACCCAGCATCCCCTAACAACTACAGACCTATCACCACTGTCCCTTTCCTCCTCAAAATATTGGACAAAGTAGCCTACCTGCAGGTCCAGCACTTCATTGAAGAGAACAAACTCCTGAGACTCCGTCAATCTGGCTTCCGCCCCAGACACGGGACTGAAACCGCCTTACTTGACCTGAAAAACCAGATGGATGATGCCAGAGAAATGGGCAAACCAACACTTCTCCTACTTCTTGACTTATCCGCGGCTTTCGATCTTGTAGATCACGACGTCCTATGCCACCACCTCTCCTCCACTGCCAAGTTCTCCCCTGATGCCACTGCATGGATCACTTCCTTCCTACAAGACAGAACCATGCAAGTATTTTCTGACCTAGCCTCCGCCTGACCCTTCTTCATACTCTGTGGTGTGCCCCAAGGCTCCAGCCTCTCTCCCACCCTGTACAACATCTTCACATGGCCCCTCTTCCTCATCCTCGACGCTATGGGTATCTCATACACTAACTACGCTGACGATACCCAGATCCTCCTTACCATCACTGGCAACTACGACACTGACTCCTTGACCCTTAACAACCTCTACAACACCATCCAAGCCTGGATGGCAGACAATGGACTATGCCTCAATTCCGATAAGACCAAACTCCTCCTGATAGGTTCCACCGACACACTAAGAAATCTAGACTCCCAATTCAGTCACTTCACCATCGACACCATCAAAATACCTGTCTCAGACTCAGTCAAAACCCTTGGAGTCTATTTGGATTCCAACCTATCCATGGACAGACAAGTCAATGCAATAGCCTCCTCAGCTGCATATCATGCTAAACTAATCAACGCAGTCAGGCCCTTTCTCTCCAAAGAGAACTGCACAAACATAGCCAGAGCCATCACTGGCTCCAGGCTAGACTACTGCAATGTACTCTTTCTGGGAACCGCCAACAAAAATCTGGAAAGGCTACATGTCATACAGAATAGTGCTCTCCGTGCAGCCCAAGGCATTGCTAAAAGAGAACACATCTCGAAGGCTAGAAAACTAGCCCACTGGCTCCCAATTAAGGAAAGAATCGTCTTCAAAGCTCTTACACTGACCCACAAGTGCATTCACCTCACCGCTCCCGTTTACCTCTCGGAAAGGATCCACCCTGTCTCCTCCACAAGGCCAACCAGATCACCCTATACCAACATGCTCTATGTGCCACTAGTAAAAAGAGCCAGAGCGTGTGGTTCCAGCTTCCCATATCTTGCACCCACACCCTGGAATGCCTTACCTCCCACTATCCGAGGTGAGGCCTCCCTCATCGCCTTCCGTAAAGCTATGAAAACCATCCTCTTCACATAAGGTCCCTCGCATCAGCATGAATACTATACATATGACCCACTGCATAAGCTGGAATGTAATGACCAATTGCATAAGCTGTAAGTATTGTATTATGTCTGTAATATTTATAATGTACCAACGACTGCTACCATTCCTGTACCTCTGTAACTAAGCTCTCACAAGTAACAGCGCCTCAATGCCCTTGGGCTGCTTGCGCGCTATATAAATTTAAATAAATAAAGGTCTCACTTCGTAACGCTGCCACAGATGCAGCAGTGAAAACAGCAGCATATCTTCCGGTGCCATAGGTATCAGAATATCCTGTATTGGCACAAACCACTGAACATTTGCCAGCACCATACAATACATTGCCAATTGCACAGCTGATTGAGTTGCAGGGACGAGCACCACAAGAAGAGAAATAACTTTTGTTGAAAAGGGGGTGTAAACAGTCCCTGACTGATCTGTTATGGAGGTAAGAAATATCTGGGAAGGCGGTTATGACAAATGAGTTATTCCTGGTCGCATTTGACCAGTTACATCATCCATCACACGTTTCCAAGCAGCACACTGCAGCAGACATAAAAGAGGACTTGTTTGTCCCTAACCTACAGGAGAACTTAAGCAAAATGGCTGTGCATTGTACTACATGTGAAAGCTACAATACAGGGCTAACATTGAGGCACCTTGCCCCACCCTACTGGGCCGTTCCACAAGCCACACATTGATTATGCAGGCCTGGGTGAAAGGTGCAATGGATCTTGTTACCTCACTGTGGTTGTGTATTGGTGGAGGCAGGACCTTGTGCACACCCAGCCGCAAAACATTTGTGTGTGAGGTTTTCCTTGATGGGGCGTGTGTGATGCAGTAAGATAAGATAACGGCACGCATTTCTTCAATGAACTTTTTAAAGAGATTTCGGCATTACTGGGCATCAAGCATCAGATGTGCATCATTTAACACCCCCAGGCCAAGGAGGTTGTAGAACGGATCAACATCCACCACATTAAAGTAAAATTGGGCTCACTGTTTACCACTTGCATTATTCCATTTGCACATGCAGCCCTGCAAGGACCACCACTTGTCAACCCACGAGGTGGTAACATGGCGCTGTATGTACATGCCACTTTCCCCTGTTAGACAAGCACCAAATGCTAACAGGGCAGTGTCCATATTGGAGGAGACGTTTACCAATCATTTGTCTACCCTAATGATGGCCATACAATTTGCCTCTCAACAGATTGCCCCTCTGTGGACTGAGGAAGCAGCTGGCGCTGCAACAGACATGCCAGCAATGTCACCCCCTCTGCAACTGTTCCCCGGTGACTGGATATATGCTAAAAATTGTGTGCACTGGTGGAGTGAACCCAGATACACCAGTCCTTTCCAGGTCATATATGCCACTCCCCTTGCTGTCAAAGTGAAGGAGCTGCAGTATTGGGTGCATTTGATGTCTGCAAAGCACCCCAGGGCCGTTAGCACACACTGAACAAGTAAAGTGACCCCTGCCGATAGCATCACAGCCCCCCTCCAGCACTACCTATGTGCCCCTTTTAAATGAGTGTAGTAATATTCTCCAATATCCCCATATCAGCGCCACTCAAAGCTGCTACGCATTACATTTGCACACAGAGTGCACTCTCGGACTCTCCCATTCTCTTCTCTCTCTGTCTCTCTTTCTTTTTCTTTCTATACAAAGGCATTCCAGTCCGGGTGTTTTGGTGATGGAGTCAACAAGTTCTAATAATTCCATTTATAATTAGAAGACTAATGTTTATAGTATTATGTCAAAGTTCTCCTATTCATATTTATGTGCTATGCATTATATGCGCCCTGATGCTTGCGGGCTCCGGCATGTTTTAAATAAAAAAACATAAACATAAACATATTGCTAGGTTGTTTGCCTTGTCTATGTTTGGGTTAGGTATCTATCTGGGAAGCACTTTTATATGGAGATATAAAAGGTGGGAAGGGGTACACAAATCAACACTACTACTAATGGATTGATTCAGTATGTAAATATTACCAGGAGTACAAACCTCCTAAGTTTGTTCTCATTTGTTCTAACACACAACACTGTGGCCACAGACCAGACCCCATATCAATGACCAAGTAAAAAGTATTAACACTGTTACTAGTACTGATGAATATAATGTTTTTATAAATTAGTTTAAACTCTATCCGTTTAAAAAATATCTATAACAATGTTCCAGCACATAGAAAGAGACAAGTTAGAAGGTTCAAGTATGACGAATACCATGGACTTGGTTTAGATGCAATAGAGGACATGCACCATCCAGAACTCTCAACTAGTTGGTACGCAGAAATGAGCCTGGTGGGGAGGAGGAAGGGGAATGGTAGTTGTTATGTGTGTTCACTGTAAGGAACTCATGGTGGCAACAGTAAAGACAGACAGAAGTGATCACAGTTCAAGGGTGTTTGTTAAACTGTATAGGTAGGCTGGAAAAACACCTGATATAAACCTAAATCTAAGATGGGAACAAGCGTCGACCATCAAATAATAAAGAGGCAGTCCTAGTCGCATCTTGTCAAATAAAAGGGCCTATACTAAGAAAAACCTATTGTCAATCCTTACGCTAAATACAAAGAAGTGTGGGATAATGTTCATACAAAAGAAAGAAGTGTTCACAAATAATAAGTCAGGATACGGTAGTCGTGGTCTCCCTTCCCCAAGTTTTGAGCATGGGACAAGGCACAGCACACGCTTGAGCTTTCCCAGCATTAGCCAATAGTTCCGCTCGCAGCTATCAGCGCATTCAGTGGTTACGTCTCTTTTCTACAAAAGGTCTCTTGCCTCCGAGGACCCGATGTATTCCAAAAATAAAAAATAAAAAAAAGTTTTTTTTCTGCCTGTACGTTGGGTGATGCTTTTTTACCCCTTGGATCCCTCTCTTCTGGGCTCAGATCTACCAAAAAGTTCTTTGCAATATCATGAGCTTCGGTAGTTAGGTTTCTTGCTTGCGAGGGTTTAATGGATCCAAAAATAATAAACAAATGTTCCTTCCTAATAATACTGGAGGTGATATTTCTTCACCCCTGGGTTCCCCTCTTCCGGGCTGAGACCCCTCTCGAATATGAGCCTCCCTCCATCGGGATCACCCTGGCGTGTATTCAAAAGATTTCTCCGCTACTTTCACGTGTCAGTGGGGTTCTGCCTTCTCACCTTCTGGATCCCTCTCTTCCGGGGTCAGACCCTTCTCAAAGGCAATTGATAAATCCATGTTAGAGGATAAAAATCAACTTATCATCCTATGTGGACATCTTAACATAAAACTACTAAATAAAGGAGGAAAGCTGAAAATGGATGTTCAGCTGGAAGGAAAAGAGAGGAGATGGAAAGATGAAATGGAAATACGCGACATGAAGATGCTGAATGTTTTAACCGAAGGGGATCTACATGGAGCAGATACGTGGTTTAGTGGAACAATTAGTGCATGTTTGGACAATTGTTTCGTTGCAGGAAACACCTTGCAATGGATCGATTCTTTCGAAATTAAGAAACTGCTAGCCATAGACCACGACCTACTAGAAATTGAACTAAATTGGAAAGTAAGAAAAGTGGAAAAGATGAAAACTGCCCCAACGGAAGTTATGTGGGGCCGAAATAGACTAAGAATAAAGCAACAGGCTATTTCAAAACTAGCTGGATAATATGATAATCATGTGGTGAATATAGATGGCTATTGAAAGGTTTCAAAGTGAAAAATGATCCCAATAAGATGAAAATGATCATAAGGAAACACGCCTACAATAAAGATCTGGTAGCAAAAAGAAAAAAACATAGAGCTCAATTACTATGACTACGAAAAAGTGATAGCCTGGATAAAGAAGAACTTATAAGAAAGTGTAAACAATCATATAAAAACTGGTTACAATCTACCAGGGCCAAAAGAGCCCAGGGTGACACTGAGAAAATTCTGGCAGCAGTGCGGACACAAAATGCAAGGAGCCTCTGGGATATTATAAATAAGGGTGATGATTTCCAATCGGCGATTGCTGCAAACCAAGTTTCTGAGGAACAGTGGATCAAACACTACACGGACCTGTTCCAGATGAGTTCAGTGGCAAACTGCAATGATAAGAGAGTGAACCTGAACCCATGGTCAATTGAGTTTGAACGTGCTGAAATATCCTGGATGATTAAAAAACTTAGTTCCGCAAGGGCAGCCGAGCCTGATGGCATTTCTAACCATATGCTTAAGGAAAACTGCAAAGATTGGTCCAATCTAATATTATTATTATTTCAGCAAATAATAAGAACCAGGAAAGTACCATCCTCCTCGAAGGAGGCGATAATTGTGCCGATCTTTAAAAAGGGGGTCTCTGGTGACCCTCGGAATTATAGACCAATTGCCCTACTTGATTCCATTGGAAAACTGCTTGCATGAATTCTTCTACGTGATCTTAAAATATGGGCCCTGAAGTCTGACATCCAGGAAAAACGGCAAACAGCTTTTATAAGCGGGGTGGGGACATCATTGAACCTGAAAATGGCATTGCCCAGACAACCTGCTAGGACCATACAAGCCCTGTACACGTATATGACCATCCAAGTTCAAACATCGAAGGAGGGCTCCTTAACTGGGAGGATCGGTACCCTTAAGCGGATTAAACAAGGATGTGCCTTGGCACCGTTCTTGTTTGCCCTTTAATTGTCTGATAAGATTAATTCACAGAGAAAGGTGAGGGCTTTTCCACCTAAGATGGAAGAAGGTGAAATACCATGGATCCTACATGCAGATGATGTGGTGTTTATTGATCAAACTGCAATAGGACTCCAGAGACGAATAACCGCATTCAAAAACTACCTTGATGAGAACAACATAAAGATAAACACAAAGAAGTCAATGATCCTAGTAATGAAATCAGCACATGAAAAACAGACAAAGAAGAAAACCTTTATTTGGGTAATTGAAAGCCAACGGTTGGAAGTGGTGGAATCATAAATGTATCTGGGAGTACGGATAAATAAAAATATCATTGGACAGGGTCAATATTTGCTGATCAGGGAGAGATTATTGAAATTAACATACCAGGAGCGAGCCCTGCATCAACGTTATGGAACCTATTCTTTGATTCCTATGCTCACCTTTTATTAAAAAAAGGTGGTAGTGGTTTTAACGTCCGGAGCTGAGGCACTCCTAAATCTCTCTTGGGAAATATGGGGAGTTTGTGAAGCTTTTTTTTGGCGAAAGATCCTTAGCCTGCCAAATTCCTTGTCTGTATTCACAATAAGACACAAACTAAGACTCCAATCACTTGCATCAACAGTAATCTGGAAAACCATCTCCCTATTCTGAAAATGTGTTCTAGATTCACCGCTTGCACCTTTTGAGATTTTAAAGAACTCTGGGACAACAAAGGAAAAAAATCTCCAGCTTTGGAAACAAGATGCAAAGGTTTCCTAGAGACTCATAATATTATGATTGAAACATTAAAAGAAAATCCAAACCAGGCAAAAAGGATCCTCCAAGAAAAGGACTGGGAAGACACCCTAGAAATGAAAAGAAATAACAACCTCTGCCCTAATATTATGTGGGAACGAAAAACATTAATTGATCCACTGCCGTACATGAGAGAATTCCCTTCTTCTCACTACAGGGATCTGCTGATGCGATGTAGATTACATATTCTGCCCTCGAGAGAGAGGTGCAGTTAATCAGAAAACAGATCAAAGTGGAAGATGCAAGCTGCCACTTCTATAAAGATCCGGAATTCCTGGAAACTATCAGACATCTGATGTTGAACTGTCCCTATCTAAGGGAATGGAGTGAAAAGGCTATTGGTGGCTATGTTGTGTTGTGTGACTCGACCCGGCAAGAAGAATACTGGGACAGACTATTAACAGTGGACAAATTTGGGTGGACCATTGACGCATTAAAATTTGTAGAATCCCTGTTCATGGACATACAAGTTTGAAGCCTGCAGTCGAAGGCCCTAATGGTGGAGAGACTAATAGACCAAAGACTAAAGTTAAGTAGGCTTAACTTGGTATATGTTAAAGGTTGAACACGTGATTAACCAATAAAACATTTTTTTTAAAGAAATTAGCCTACAAGGCTTTCACTTCACCATTGAGCACAGGCCAGGTGTCCAACATAGCAATGCAGATGGGTTGTCCAGAATGTTCAACCAACCTGAACATAAGCATCATCCAGGGGTGGATTGTGTGCCCTTGTCTTTAGTCTGGGAGGGGCGAGTGTTTGGTAACATTTTGCTTACTACTATACCTATATATTGGTGGACCCCCCCAAACCTGTTGCTTTTGTTTCAGCTTCCTGTCCTGACTTGTGCCAGTGGAGCACAGCCTTATGTTGAACTTCACTGGGCTTTTGCTCATCGTTATGGGAAAATTGACTTGTCCTTCAGGCAGTCTGTACAGGGAAACATTGTTTCACTTAGTCTTATGAGTTTGTTGCCACTTTTGGCAACTGTATTTCAGTGCGCAAAGTACATTACCACACCACGCACTGGGGTCCTTGCATTTTTCAGGCCCTGGTCATTCACTAGGGATTTTTTGGTAACTGTACAAAGTGCCTAGGAGTAGACTGGTGGCATCTGAAGGATTTTTGTGTTTTTTATTAACTTTTGCTGAGCCATACTGAGCATACCGTGTTTGGCTCAGGACTGTGGCTAGTATCCGTCATGGCCATGCCACAAGGTCTTTTGTCTTCTTCTTTGGCCATTTTGTCTGGTGGCCTTCCTTCTGATCTTTGTGACCCAGCAAATCCTTATTTGGGCATGCATTTGCCAATGAAAGCCTCTGGTGTAACGCAGGCAAATGCATGTCACGTGTGTAGGTACCCAGGAAGTGGGCTTTGACAGTCTGGTCCCAATCCACACTACTGGTTCCAGGATGTCTGGTGTGCACGAGGACATGAGAACCACAGTGGTCCCTGATTGGACCACCTCTGGCATGCATGAATGGGGCAGATCTCCTCATTGACCAGCTGGGTGCAAGCACTCACTGGAATTTGGGATATGAGGAGGTGTCCTGAATGCAGACCCGCAGATCGACCATGGGTCCAAATCGACCTATACACGGAGCCAAGTATCCAGAGAAGTGAAGCAGATACAAGGATTATCGGGAACCAGGTAGAGAAGGTTTGGCTCCTTGAGCCTGTTGTTGTCCCAGTAGAGCCCTGCTTTGCGCTCAATCTCTGAAGGCCTGCAAATGTGCTTCAACTCCTTGGAGTGGTGGGACCAATCACTCCAGATGTCTTCTTGTTGCCCTGCAAACAAGCCTTCTCGGAAGTGTCCCTGAGCCCTCCAGTGGACTGACCAACTTATACATTGGCAACCGTGTCAGAGCGTTGTCTCATCGAGTTTCAGCTCGACCTTTGAGGTAATCCTAGTTCCCACTGCAAAGCATCTTCTTGCCAAATTTCATTGGCTCAGCTACTTTTGGCCGAGAGAGAGAAGCGTGCATCAGACTGCAAGACTTGGGTGCCCCTGCGTCACTGTGCAACAGTGGCGGTCGCTGCTGGTGACTTTCCCGCAAGTGTCCTAAGACCAGCTGCATTTGTGCTTTGTTTGTCATGCAATCGTGATGAGAGATCCAGCTCCAGTTGTAAAACAGACCCAGATCCTCATCTGCAGCACCTGTGTATCTTGAAGCTTAACCAAGGAGAGGATTTTGTATTCCAGACGACCTTTGTCAAACCTGCCAAGTTTAACCCCGGATTGTGCTAAGGGCATTCAGTAATCACACCACTTACCTGTGGCCCCTAGTTCTTCCAACCCCTTTTTACGCACAAAGGATCCCTTGTGGTCCTTATCTTGGCTTCGGTGGCCTCTGCATCCTAAATCCGTCTGAAAGGTGGGGAAAGCTTTGTTCTCTGCAGCAGATCCTCCTCTGACTCTCAGAATCAAATGCCCACACTCCAGGATCCTCTTCTAACTTTTCCTGGAATATTGTACTTTATAGCTTTACATATCAGTGAGCGCTTTTACGCACAAACCTGACATTGAACACAAGGCTCCAATCTTTGTAGGTCAGGACTTTCTAAAGTTAAGGATATCCATCTCTGGAGCCACTGTATTAAAGTTTGGCTGTTTTCCCTCCTCACAGGTTTTGGTGGGAAACCGCACTTTACCGCCTTGACTGAAAAGTGACTGTACATATATTTTGCTTAGTGTGTGTTTAAGTGTGATATTACTGTGTTTGCCATTATTCATTTGTGTCTGTTCTGGGCCTAATAAATTGGGTATTTTTTATAAACTACTGTCTAAGGGTAATTCTTATCGTCCTACTGTATGTGCTGATCCAAGACCTCAGGTCCCTCCCAGCAACTCCTGAGATTTAGCCTTGACTGCTCTTCAAGCTACCTTGACTTTTCCTGCCTAACTTTGTAGAAGCGTTCCCAGTTTCACTAACAAGGATGGCCTCCTAAACATCTGTTCACTAGAGCAGAGTTCAGGAATCCATTCTAACAATGCATATCCTAAGGAGAGGAGAAAATGCCAGATTGGCTAGAGTAAAGGGGCCAATCCCAAAGGAGGGAGGGGTAATTAAAGGAGGAACAGGAAGCGGGAAGTATGTGTTTTCTGGCGGAGGGCAGAGGTGGAGGACAACCAAGAGACCAGCAAGAGGAAGGAAGGAGCAGCAGTTACACAGGAGATTAGTGGTGCAACGGATGTCAGGGTGTAAGAGAGAAAGTGATTCTGCAATTTGAGTGGGCCTGTTTGCTTGGCATGTGAGTAGAAGAATTTAGTTTAAGGATTTCTGCATTTAAGGAGTGAATGTTAAATGATTGATACTGGGTGAAAGAAAAGTGTTTGTGTCATCAGAGGGCGGAGTGTTGAGGGTGAGGTGGAGTGTAGTAGTGGGAGAATGAGAGTAATAGTGGAAGGAGGCTTTTATTACTGGGAGGAGGAAAGTAGTAGTTGGAGGAGTGTCATACCGTGGGGAGGGAAGTAGGAGTGTGAAGGAGAGTAGTAGTAGAGAGGAGAATCAGTGAAGTGGAGTGGCAGGAGTGATTACATAAACGGGTAGAAGTGAGGTGTAGGAGGAGTAAAACATCTGAGGGACTAAGAACTGGTGGGAGGAGTAAGGAAGGCAGGAAGGACCAGTAGTGATGGGAGAAGAGCTGAGCGAGTGTGACTGATCTGACCTGAATACCACAGAGCAAGTGCTAGCCACTACCCAATCTCCAATTAGAACACTTACCTTTGTTACAGTAGGGAAAGTTAGGAAGTCCCTGAGGGAGTTTACATAGTGTGCATACTGGGAATCCAACTACAGGAGAATAGAGGATCGTAGACAGTAGGGGTTACTACGGTCTACGACTAGGATGAACTGACCGGGTGTAACAGATGCCTAGGTTAGGGAAGAAGTTAGTGGGTAGACAAGAGAGAGGGGGACAACCCTAGTCCCCACAAATAACATTAAAAACCTTTGAACTGTTTTAAAAAAAACTCTGAGTTTTCACACACAGTGTATTCTGTGCCATTTGTGACAGCTGTGTGATTGTGTACTGTGTGATTGTGTACTCATAGTAGCCATTATATTTACATAGTAATAACTGCCACCAGGCTGCTGAGGTATACAATTATGATATTTAGAATTAGAGGAGCAAACAGGTGAAAGGCCACCTCTCCCTCTTGTGCTCCGGAATCCACATGTGACATTTGCACCTGCCCTGCTGCCACTGCAGAGCAGCTGTGTGCGAAGACAGAAGATGACTACAACTAGGTGCATTTGTGCATTATGCTTTTTGGCATGGAGCATTATGAAAGTGGGGTCTGATTAGCATATCTGCCTTCTAGAAACAGAATTATCTGCACCGTTTTATTATTAAAAATCAAAACTGCAATCATCAGATGATTTTTTTGCCAGAATACCATCCTCTTTCTTGGCTCCAACGTTCACTGTGGATATGATGAAGTAATGAGAGGCATTGCAGTATTTTGACCTGATCCTGTTCCCTTTCTCTGTTATTTTTTTTTTTATGTTTGCAGTTCACTTCTTCATTTGTAGGTTCTATCCTGTGGACCTCTCAGTCCTAATTTTCCAACCTGGTTTGTTGTTCCCCAAGCCAGTCTGTAAACACTTCCCATTGCTTCAGAGTTACCTTACCCTTTTTTGTTTGCATATGCCTTGTACATTTAGAAGCTTAACCAAATCAAAGGTCCCTTCCACATGAAATTGTTTGCACTTATACTCCTTTGTGATGAAGCTCCAATTTTCTACATATTAACGTGGGCTCGGTTTCTGATGAGTAGACATAAAATGTACCGGATGCCCCTTCCCAGGAAACCTCCTTGGACAGCCCCTTTCCCATTTTCGAGTTTTATGAACGACTGCGTCACTCTTGTGGCTTGTGGGAGGATTTCACAAAAGACTTCTCTAATTCACACTTCAGTGGATTTGCTTGTGCCCAGTCTCCCCACAAAAGGCCTAAATCAGGTACCGGCCACGAGCCCCATCGTTTGCTTGCCCAGTCCCGCCTGCTAGTATTCCAGCCCGATGGACTGCATCCTTAGGGTTGAGCAGAGCAGCGCCGGCTCAAGGTGTGGCTGCAGTGTCGTGTAATTCGATTTACATGACACTGAGCTGGAGGCAAAGTCTGGTTCAGTGCCTTTTAAAGAATCACTCTGTCTGCGGCGCTTAAGCACAGTTTAAAGAACAGCAGGGGGCTAATTTCTGTTTCTCAGCTGATACTTAATGAGCCCTGTGTTGTTCTGCATTTGTGGTGGGGAATTTGAGTGAAGGCAGCAGCTACTATCACGGGCAGGTGAGGTGCCCTCACCTGTGTTTGCCCCTGTAAAGACTGGATGGGGTTGTCTGTACTTCTGCTCTCTATATGGTAGAGGAGAGGCAGAGAGGACGCCAGACAAGATTCTCTATTTGGAAGCTATGGTCGAGCAATCAAGGCCTAGCTTCTCAGGAGGCGATTCAGGCTGGTTCTTAAGTACAGTGTAGTCCCCTAGCCCCCACAGAGGAATGTCCGCACACTGTATTGGTTAAAACACAGTCTTTATATAATTAATATTCAAGGTTATGTACACGATCACAATAACTCACTTTGTGCTCCGAAAATCAACAATGGTAAATATACACAGTTCTAAGTGGTACCTCAATTATTGGCAGATCTCATTAAAGTGCATCAACTGTACTCAGGTTAAATGTCACACAGATCAAATTAATAAGGAAACCAACAATAGAAAATAGGAGGAAAGCAGTTGGTTGGAAAAATTGGCAGAATACTGGTCCCGCTACCTAGACGTAGTTCTGTGTGGTGATCCCCCCACCTGGGCAACCTGTAAAGCAAAGATGTATCACAAGCCCAGTCCATATATTGTTCACAATAGACTTCCCAATAGTTCTGTAACCCCAAAGTACCTGGCGTTGTAGCGTTCCTCGTCGGGGAATCAACCGCCCTTCTTGAGTGCCCTCCCTTTAAGGCAGGAGTCACGGGTCGTCGAACGTCCGACGGAGAACAGGTCGAGCTACGACGGTGAAGTGGCAGCATCGTTCCTAGCCTTGCTTGTTGACGGGGAAGCATAAACGTCCTGCAAGGAAGAGGCGTGAGGGGCACCTCGGTGTCGATAGTTCTGGACCGCAAAGAGTTTGAAGAACTGTGGCCCAGCAAGGGCGTCGAGTTGTCGGCGTCTCTGTGGTCTTTGGGTTGCGGGAAACCCACCGGTGAATGCTCCTCGCTGCGTTGACGGTCCGACCTTCTCTAGCAGGATACAGCAGCGACAATGCGGACGAGAGCGTCCTTGGATTCAAAAGTTCTTAGGTAAACAGGAGCACAGTGGCTTCAGTGGGCGACGGCGGTCGTCAACAGTGGCGGACAACTGTCTGGGCGCTTCTCTTTGTGATTCCGCGGCGGTCCCCATCTTGGTCGGCAGCCTGTCGAAGGTCTCTCTACCAGGGAGCTTTGGCAAAGATCTGCTGGTGCACGATGGTCCCTCGTAGCTCAGGAAGAGGGCACCTTACCAGGTCCTCTCGGGGTCAGTCCTTGGAGGCACAGCAGCTTTCAGATTGTGAAGGAGAGCAACAGCAATTCTTCTCGTCCAGAAGGGCTTTAAGGTCAAGCTTCAGTTTCACCCCAGTTACTCTTCAGCTTCTGAACACGAATTCTAGCAGTGAGAGGCCCCCAGATATACTAGTTGATCTCCCATTCATTCTGCTGGGTCACACTCCCAATCGGTCAGAAGGGCATTCATGCAGGCAGGCAGCCAATCATGTGCATAGTGCATTCAGGCCATTCACTTCTCTCCAGACACTCACAACAAGTTATATGTATTGGACAAGTGCCCAGCCATTCAACACTCCACACTGCATTCAAACCAGTTTCGGGCAGGGCTGTCTCAGTCATTGTGTCAAACAGGAGATACTAAACACCCACAAAACAGAATGCGTATTTGTCACACACTCCATTCACCCAGGTCCCACCCAGAGGGTGTACCCACAACATACAGTCACTGGGAAGGCTCCAGCCTGTCTGGCCTGGACTTCACAACAACACCATATATGGAACTTCCACCCAACAGCCGGTCAGGGGGAAGGGACAGAATCAGGGCTTCCCAGGACTCTGGGAAAACAAGGTAACAGGCAATAGAAAGCAAGAGGCCACGGGGGCCATCTTGTTTCCTATCAGGAATCAACTGATCCCAATGGCAGGGCCTGGGTATCCCAAAATGGAGGATACTCAGAGCACCTGTCAAATTCAGCATGGAGCTGCCACCAACCCATACCCTGCTCTGTGGGCCACCCACAGGTGCCCAAAAACATACACTAGGAGCACAGGGTTGTACCCCCACCCACGGGTGCTATAAGGATACCCCAGGGGTCTATTCAGCAAACCAAAAGAGAGAGCTGCACCGCCAGGAGTCCCACATGAACTTGTGCATGGAAAACACAACAGAACACACGATAAAAAACAGTAAAGGACAAGGATACAGAGGCCGTGTCCCTCCGATGCATTTCCAGCATCACAGCCCTTCACCCCCCTCTGTACGCATTACCACTATTCATGTTTAGTGGGCTTTAATTGAGATTTTTACTTGGCTATGATGATGCCAGTAGTGGATTTCGGGGAGGGGCGGAATTTCCCCACACCCTTCTCAGACCCTTGCATACAAGAAGTGCAAGCCCTGACTCTGCCAGCCTGCAGCGGTTTCCTTCTGGTGTCAACGTGAAGAAAGCAATATGTGTTTCTCTCTCATCTAAAGCGAGGTGGTTTGAGAAAGCTGGGCCCGTGGTGGCTCCTACAGCCAGGCCTAACACCCAGGCTCAGCCCTGGCTCGGCCCTACCCATGAAATCTTTGGCTCCCCCACCTCTACTAACAGAACATCCATCGACCTTGAGGGGCGTGACTCAGCAGCACCATTCTATAGGCGTACAATTACGCTTGGCCTACTGACATGATGCAATCTCCACCAGTGGCGGATTGCTCCGTCATACTAAATGAGCAATACTAAATGGTCTGGTGACAAGCACCCCCGTGACCCTTATTCTGGTTCTAAGGCAAGAGTGCCTTGCCTTCATGCATGACGTGTCACAGTGCATGATACTAATGTCACAGCCCAAAATAATGTGGATTTTCTAGATTTTGCCGACCAATCAAATTTGGCCATATTGTCAAACCAGAGGAACATCCACACTGGGCCCCGTTGTGCAATCCTGGGAGACCACTATACCTTAGATACCGAGGTTGCACTGTGTAGGATCTAGCCAACTGTCTGAGTATGAGAGCAAACAATAATGGATACTTTATGTTGGAAATCGATAAATGTTGTATTGCTGCATATGTTTGGTATATGATAATAGTCCATTTCCTTTATGTTTATTTCAAATGTAAGCATCCCAATTTGCCATGCAAGCACCATCTAGAACATGTCACATGCATCTACTGAATTTGTAGGGGGGTCTTGCCTAAAAAATCCCAAACGTTGCATGCCAGCTAACAGTTAAAGCAAATCATGTGTTTAAACATTCGGGAGGTAACAGCGGTTAGAATATTAACAGCACAATAAAAGCACTTTACTAACTAACTAACTAAATATTTTTTTATATAGCGCAACTCTCATCCAAAAGTCTTACATAGACTAGGGCAACAAAGAAACAAATAGATTCAGATAAGGGATTGAGAAGTCATTCTAGATCCAAATAACAAGCAGGGTCGTAAAGAGAAGCCGTAATTAAGCTGGTAATTAAGAACAGATATACATTTTAAGCTTGAAACTGAAACGTCTTCAGACGCTTTCTGAACTGTTGCAAAGTTGCACATTGTTTCAGATGAAGCAGAATCATATTCCAATTTTTAGGGCCCCAGGCTGCAAAACTTGCTCCGCCTAGTTTTTTTAATGATCGTGCGCTGTTGGGTCAAAAACATCTGATTATTAGGACGTAAACTATGTTTAGATGTGGCAATTTTTAGTCTAGCTTTAAGGTATTCTGGAGCACTACCTAATAAACATTTGAAACTATAACTATCCCCTTAAAGGTCAGTCATTGCTCTATAGAGAGCCAATGTAGTCTTTTACAATGTTCTGTAATATGTGATTGACGACTCAACCCACAAACAGCCCGTACTGCTCCATTTTGGATTGTTTGAAGGCTCTTGATGTTGGATTTGGTATTGCCAATAAAGAGACTATTGCAATAGTCTAGTTTAGTATTTATTATCTCCGCTGCAATTAGTGCTCTATTAGCTTCAGACAAGTAGGGATGTATTTGCCAAAGAAGGTGTGTAAGAAAGGCATCACATGATTTAATATAGGCCACATGCTACCGAAAAGTCAAATGTGCATCAAAGAGCACTCCAAGAGATACTACAATGTTATTGCCATCTATCTCAAATGTCTTATAGGAGTCATCTAGACTTTTCAGCCTATGGGGTGTGCTGATTCTGGATTGCCTCATAGATTCTATTAATAGTGGCATGATCATCTTTATAGACCCCAGATAGTTTAATAACTATTTGGGTGTCGTCAGCATAGTTTGCAAATAGTATGCCCATGGATTTTAGCAGGTCACACAGGCATTTAATATATATATTAAACAATAATGGCGATAAGCATGATCCCTGGGGATCACCACAATCAACAGGAACTTTCTGGGATTGCAAGGAGCCCTTGGCTACCCACGCACTTCTAGGATCAAGAAATTACTTTAGCCACAATACTGCTTCTGGGCAGCAAAAGCCTATATTCAGAGGTCTCTCTGCCAAAAGATTATGGTCAACTAAATCAAATGCAGAGGATCGGTCTAGCAAGAGCAGAAGAGCAGGACTACCTTCCTCTATGATTTCTATAATGCTGGCCTTCAGATCCAAGAACGCTGTTTCTGTTCCATGATTAATTCTCAATCCAGACTGCTCATTAGCCAGAATCTTGTTGGTTTCAATGAATTTTTGGAACTGAATGTAAGCAATTTTGTGCAGAATCTTAAGTATAAACGGGACATTAGTGATAGGTTGATCATTTTCTGGAACCATGGGATCGAAATTATTTTTCTTCAGGAGTGGAGTAATCCAAGCCTCCTTAAGGGCAATAGGAATAACTTCCTCCTCAAAGGAGCGGTTAGCACGTTCTGTAACCCATTGTGTAAGAATGTTAGCAAATTCTTAAAAGAGTGTACAGGGAAATATGTCCCCCTTGCACAATGTTGGTTTGAGCCCTTCTATAATCACCAAGATCTCCTGTTATGACATCTTGGTGAAGGTGAAGGGTTCTACCTCTTGAGCAGGTCCCCTCAAAGTTGGGGTCACTGCGTCTTCAACTAGAGATTGCGACATGATTTTTTCCTCGATATGTGCTTGATGAAACTGTGTTTTCTTACAGAAACTATCAAGTGTATCCTGACACCAGTCGTTATTAATATTTAGTCTAGATTCTATAACGGGGCCTTTAAGCTCCTTTAGAACTGAAAAAAGTTCTTTGGACCTAATAGAAGCATTCTCAATTCTTTCATTAAGAAATAATTGTTTAGCTTCTAATGTAGAGTCCTTGTATTTCTTAACTGCTGCTTTATAAGCTGGCAGGGTGATAGGAGAGGGGTGATTACGCCATTGGCGTTCACATTTTCTTTTATTTTTCCTAGCAGAAATTAGCTCAGGAGAGAAACAATGTTTATATCCCTTGCGCTTTTTGTTTTTGATTGGGCGAGAAGGAGCAAGAATATCAAACGCTTTATTCAAAGCATTTCTGAAGGCAACAGTAAATTCTTCCAGTGACAATTTACCACCTAATGGTGGTAATAAAAGTTGTATAGTTGATTGGAAGGCATTAGCTGTGATATTTTTTATATTACGCATTTCACTATGGGCACTTTAGTTTGAGCAACATTTGTAAAGTGGTTGGCATTAACACCCTAACAGTGACTTCTGTGTACAGACTTCATGGACATTTCTGACAGTCCACAACACAGCTAAAGCTTGGGCATTTTTAAAACTGATGTTTCCTCTGTGTGAGCACCATATTGCTATCGGTAGCTGTGGGTCAAATTGTTGTGATTTGTTGCGTGGTGAAATTGTTGAATTCCGGGGAAACTCTGCCTGCTCTGCCAATTTTCCTGTTCAGCAAAATCTGCCATTTCAGGTTACTTTTCCTGCTTACTGTTTTTTAAGGTGGTTTAGCCAGAAATGTTGGTAAATTAGGGACTGTGAAAATGTTGGTGCCCTAATTGGTCGACATTTTGCTCAAAACTACTCAAAGAACGAAATTTCCAATGGATAATGAAATTGGTTTCACAGTGGCCAATCTGGAGAAAGCCCAAGACACTGGCGCCTCCTACTAGCGACTAATACCACAGATGTTGCTTAACCTGCAGTAATTACACTGAACCCTTGCTATCAGTTTAATAAGGAATGAATTGGCAACCTCACTGGAACAGAGCACGGATCTGCTGTGTAGTAATGTTAAAGCCCATACAACTGGAATGATAAACAGGGAAATGTAGAGTGACTGTAGCATTTCACATTTCCTCTTGTTATTTTTGAATTCATATTTCATGCTTTTAGTTTTTCAGTCATTTACCTCCAAACCCGTGGGTAACTGGGCGCAAGCAGTACATGTAGGCTTTAGGCTTAGGTTACAGAAGTTTACAGTTACAGTATTTGCAGGGTACAATGATTACATATATTTACGATTACAATATTTGCAGGATAAATAGGTAACATGTAGGTAATGTAAGGGGAGCAATCAGCAAGATACGTACATAGAGTCATCAGCAAAAATCAAAGTTCAGAACGGATACTGTGGCATGTAATTAGATTAGCACGTTATTTTGGTATTAGGTCATAGGGTGAGCCTCGTTGGTTTGCAACCATTTCTGTATGTTACGTCTTAAGCTGAGGTAAGTTTCATCAGCACGAACTGAAGGTGAGAGTGAATTCCATGTTTTGGCTGCCATAACTGGGGAGCTTCTACCTCCAGATTTGGATAACTTGAATCATGGTACAATAAGGCAGAATGAGTTGGCAGTCCTGGTCGGGCGATTGGTCGTTTCCCTGACTATCCGGTTGGTAGCGTTGGTCAGGCATTTGTGGGTCAAGGAGGTTGTTTTAAGCAGGATTCTGTCCTTGATTGTCAGCCAGTGGTTTTGTCTTCTGAGCTCAGATATGTGATCTTTATTTGGAATGTTTAGGGCTGTTCTTAGGGCATTATTCTGTAGTGTTTGGATCTTATTTAGCATGTACTTGTTAGCTCCCAGGTAAAGGGCATTACAGTAGTCCAGTTTTGAGAGTATGAGGGGGTTTACTAAAGTGATGTAGCTAGATGAGGATAGGTACGGCCTGCAAGCCCTATTTAATTTACAAGTATATGCTGATGTGGAAGCCAAGGAGTTGACTTGTTTGCTCAAGGTTAGAGTGGAGTCAAGGTTAAAACCTAAGGTTTTTACTTCCTTTACAACGTTGATGGTACTGCCATCAATTTTGAAGGAGGAGTAATCAGTGTTACGTTTTTTGAGGTTGGGTGTGGTTCCTTGAATCAAAAGTTCAGTGTTATCGTCATTCAGGCAGAGCCCATGGGTGGTCATCCATGCCTGAATGAGGAGATAAATTCTGTTCACCAGAGCTGTGTTACTGAGGTAATGAGGATCTGGGTGTCGTCTACGTACTTAGTGTAGGTGACACCCAGATTATCCAATTTGTCAAACAACGGCTTTGTGAAAATGTTGTACATGGTGGGCAAGACACATGAGCCTTGTGGAACGCCACATGATATAGGGGTCTGCTGCATCTGAAGGTGAAAAGACTCAATTTATTCTATTTATAAGGAATGATTGGACCCATGCTATTGCGTCCTTAGAGAAATGAGCTGCCAAGGCAAGGTGTTTACATAAGACTTCATGATCTACCAAGTCAAAGGCGGCTGACAGGTCAAGGAGGAATAACATGGCAGTTTTCCCTTTTGTCCTTGAGTTCCTCGATTTGTATCTTTAGGTCGATTAGTGCAGTTTCAGTGCCATGAAACCTGATTGGTGGGTGCCTAAAAGGTGATTAATTCAAGGTACTGTTGTATCGGACGATACGCTACTCTGTCAAGTATCTTCTGAAGGAACGGCACCGTTGTGATGGGCCTGTAGTTGGTTGGAATGGATGGGTCTAAGGTTTGCTTTTTAAGTAAGGGTAGGACCTAAGATTCTTTCAAGTTACTTGGGACAGTGTTAGCTGTAAATTACGCATAAATGAGTTTGGAAATAAATGGTGCCAAGTCTCTGGCGGCGTCTTTGATTAGTTGTGCTGGGCAATTATCGCCCTGGCATCTTGATGGTTTCAACGAGGAGATCATTTTCTCCACCTCAAGGATGCAGACTTTAGAGAATTTAAATTGATCTGGTTTGTTAGTAAGTGTCTCGGGGATTGGAGTATAGGTTTCCTGTTTAGGTAGTGAGGATTTCTTGTTGGGTATCTTATCTTGGAGTAGTACTATTTTGTTGGCTAGAGCATTCTGTATGTTAGTATAGCAGGTTTTGTCTTTGGCGATGTTGAAGGCTGGAGGGATTTGGGACTCCATTTCTTGTAGGATGCTGAAGAGCTCCTTTGTGTTAAATCTGGCTTTGACGATCTGATCATTATATAAGTCTTTCTTTGTATGTATTATTTCTTTTTTTATAGTTATCAGAGAATTTAGTCAAAGTGGTTTTGTTTTCTTCTGAGGGTGTATGGCGCCATATAGCTTCCAATTTTCGTTTTCACAGCCTGAGTGCTTTTAGGTGTAGGGTGAACCAGGCATTCAGATGTGCCCGTTGTTTACTTTTGCGTACTTTGAAAGGTGCAATGGAGTCTAGCGCTTTAGACATGGTGTTATTGTAGGCATCAACTAAGATGTTAGGGTCAGAGCCAGACGAGAGTAGGTTCAAGGAAGGGAGGATATGTGGAAGTAGTCTGTCGGCCGTGATATCTTTAGTCTCCATTTAACATTTCAACAATGTTTTTCAAGGTACGAAACATGTTGTTATCAAAGGTGTATCAAAACCCACTGTCATGGATCAGGGCCTAAGAGCAGCAACTTCTTCTTGATGCTCACAGTTTTGTAGCACAACAGAAGAAGAAGTTCTTACAGATTCTATTTTTTTCATCTACATCTATAGTGGCTGTCAGAACTCTCTTCAAAACCTTGACCCCATAGTGTAGAAGAAGAATTCTTCCCACTAATGTATCCCTCTGGATGTACAAAGGAACATACAGGGGGATCAATTCATTGAAAGACTGGATACCCCAGAGACAACAGTGGCTGCAAAGAAAACACGTAAGGTTAGTGTCTTTTGATCTTAGTATAAGTACTCCAGAAAATATAAGGCAGGTTACCCACTAACCTGTGCCGTGGTAGCAGGTAACCCCAAATACCATATTGAATGAGAGGCAAAGTAAGATGTTATACATTCTGCAACAGAATGATTGCAAGGAATAGTCAGTAAACAAAGCAGAACAACAGGCACACTTAGAAAAATGGCCAAAGCAGAAATTGGGCTTACCAAGAGGGATCCTTGAGTGCTTGTAAGTTCCAAAGATGACGTGAAGTTCGTGGTAGTTGATGAAATCCAACACAGACTATTCCCGTAGGCACGCGGATGCCTGATATGTCCAGAAACCTTTCCCGACAGAACGAGAACGCCTGAGGCACACACAATTGCGAAAGTCTCTAGTTCGTGTTTGAAGATTGTATTATCAGAAGTCCACAGTTCTTTCGTAGAAAAAGCAGGATGGGCAGAGTCACTCACGAGTGAAGCTGAGCGCGATCCAACCAAGATTCCACAATGCAGTTGGAGCGGGAAAAAACAGAGTCACTGGGCAAGAGGAGTCCAAACACACTTTCCGAGTCGAGGCACTAGCGGGCAAAGACAAAGCAATAATTTGAAGCAATGCATGAACCAAATACGGTCTGGGTCGTAGCAACAGGGGGCAAGGACAAGGCCGAGGGTTAGGCAGAGTCAAGGTTTGAAAGCGGTCTGGGTCATAAAAACGGTACCAAGGGAGAGACTGAACAAGGTCAAGAGGCATAATCAGAGGGTCTGTAATACCAGGGAAGTCAAGAATTACCAAAACAGACTAGGGCACTACAAAAGACAGGTCAAAAAACAAACCAAAAGTGGAGTGAACAAGTAACTTCAGGAAACAATGATGTAAACGCTAATCAGAAGCAACAAGAGACTGCCGAGGCGGGACTAAAATAGGACCAGTCATGTGAGACCAGCGTCGGAGCCCAGGACGTTGGTTACCTTCCCTTAGCAACAGATTTCATAGCTTCCATGGCAACCTCTAGCCAACATTGAAAAAGACTTCTGGATTCCTGGAAGCCGATGAGCACATATGTTCATGGGAAGTTTTCTTTTAATATGCTGTCTGTTGCATAGATGACTTAGTTGTTTATCAGGATCCAGAGCCAGTCTTGATGTCGGAGCACAGCGCCCAAAGTGCCTAATCCTGACAGTACCCTCCCCTAAAGATAGACCCCTTCTCTGAGAGACCCAACATTTTGCAATCAGCTGGGTGGCATGTATATAACCAATAGGCTCCCATGTCTGGTCCTTGGGACCATATTCTTTCCAGTCCACATAGTATAACCTCACACCCCTTAATAGCAACAATCCTATTGACCTCATACTCCTCCTTCCCCTGAACCTGAATAGGAGGTGGTCGCAATGGAATTCCATTTTGTAGCGAGAAGCAAATGCACTGCCTCTGGATTAATCAAGCCAGTACATAAGGACCGACAAATTATGGCAAAAGTGCCCTCCACCCAGGAATGCGTAAATTCCTTGTGGACAACCAGACCTTACTACCTACCGCGTAAACCGGGGCAGGAGAATGGTGGGCGTCTGCGTAATGCTTAGCACGTTCCTGTGCCATTTCCAAATGTTGCTTCACCCACTTCTTTATGGATACCAAATGATTGACACAAGAGGTAGCCGCCCGATTTCTTGCGGGCAGGACAGGAGACAAAGGCGAGGACCTGGGATGGTGACCATAAAGGCGATAAAATGGGGAGTGGATGAATGGAGAGAATTGTTGTACGCAAATTCCCCCATACCGAGGACAGAAAGCAAAGTTTCCTGGTACTGATGGGTCAGGCACCTGAGATATTGTTCCATGGTGGAATTAAGACGTCCCGTCTGACCATCCGTCTGAGGATGATAGGAGCTAGAATACCTCTCGTCAATACCAAATGAGGCCGTAAGAGACCTCCAGAAGTGAGAAATGAATTGCGAACCCCTATCGGTGATGATTACCGAGGGGCGACCAAAGAAATGAAACACATTCTTTGAGAACAAATCCGTCAACACAGGGGCCGACGGCAACCCTTGACAGGGCACAAACAAAGCCATTTTGATTAGGTAGTCAATAAAAATCCATATGGTATCGTACCCAGAGACTAAAGGAAATTCAACCACAAAATCTATGGATATCATATACCAAGGGTGGTCAGGTATTGGCATGGATTGAAGCAGACCAACGGTTCTGGTGTTTGTGTTTTTGCATTGGGCACAGACATAACAAGCCGCAATGTAATCAGAAACGTCCTTTTTCATAGTTGGCCATCAACACCAACGATATAGGAGGTCTAAGGTTTTCGTAATGCCCGGATGTGCGGCTAACATAGAATCATGGCACCATTGTATTGCTTTCCTACGTGAGGTGTTATCCGGAAGATGCAATAAACCATGAGTGTATAGCAAAGAACATATGACGTCTAAGTGGAGTTGTTTAATCTCACCTGGGTGATCCTTTACCCATTCTTGTAGGTTAGTACGAAGAGTGGGTTGTAACGTACAGCTACAGACCACCTGATAAGGCAAAAGGAGCGAACCATCGGTTCTGCTGACAGAAGGAACCCTATGCATCTGTGACAAAGCGTCTGCTTTAGTGTATAGAGAACCAGGTCTATACTTGATGTTCAAATGGAAAATAGAAAAAATGTGTGCCACCTGGCATGACGCGCCGTGGTACACTTCACTGACTGTAACGCCAACAGATTCTTGTGATCGGTAAACACCTGTACAGGAAGAGCTGTGCCCAGCAAATGGTGATGCCAAGTCATGAAAGCGTCCTGTAACGCTAAAAGCTCCCTCTCTGTGATAGTGTAGTTCCTTTCATAGGATGTTAACTTTCTTGAGTGAAACGCCACGGGGTGTAACCCATTAGCTTCTGGGCATTCCTGTGACAAAATGGCTCCAAGAGCGATGTCAGAAGCATCTGCTTCTACAACAAAAGGAAGGGAAGGATTCGGGTTCTGGAGAACAGGGGCTGTGGTGAAAGCGATCTTGAGAGTGATGAAGGCTTGACTGGTTTCCTCATCCCACCGAAAGGGCCTTTTGCTACTTGCAAGGGCTGGTAATGGAGCAACCACAGCAGAAAAATCCTTGATGAACCTTCTATAAAAGTTTGCAAAGCCCAGGAATGACTGAAGGGCTTTCAACGACATAGGTAGAGGCCATTCCAAAACTGCTTTGACCTTAGACTGACTCATCTGGACTCCCTTGTTTGTTATTTCGTAGCCCAGGAATTCCACCTCAGTGGCATGAAAGATGCACTTCTCCATCTTGGCAAAGAGATTGTTTTCTCGTAGCCTTTGAAGGACCTTGGTCACATGAAGTACATGCAGCTCATAGGACAAAGAATAAACCAAAATATCGTCCAAATAGATGACCAGTTATTGATCCATCATGTCATGAAAGACATCATTAATAAAGTATTGAAAGGTTGCGGTGCATTGCAGAGCCCGAAGGGCATTACCCTGTATTCAAATAACCTGTACTTAGTTTTAAAGGTGGTTTTCCATTCATCACCGCTACGTATTCAAACCAGGTTATTAGCACCTCTATGGTCTAATTTTGTTAGGTTAAACGAAGACCCCAACTGGTCCAACAGGACTGAAATAAGAGGGATGGGTTACTGGTTCTGAATAGTGATGACATTGAGGGCCCTGTAATCAATACAAGGACAAAGGTCCCCCTACCTTCTTAGGAACAAAGAATAGAGGAGAAGCTGCAGGAGAACGGGACGGGCGGATAAACCCTGATTTGAGAGTCTTATCGAAATACTCCTTAAGGATAAGATTCTCCTTCTGTGTTAAGGAGTAGATCCTTCCAGATGGTATCTTAGCTCCAGGAATGAGATCAATGGGGCAATTGTATGGTCTGTGGGAAGGCAAAACCGCACCTCCACCTTCGTCACTGACGTCTTGATAAGCAAGTTATTCCTTAGGCAGAACTTCGGTGACTACTGCCCCGATTGTGGTGGCGACGTCCAGTAAGGGACGACAAGGACTGTTAACCTGAGGACTGGAACCCCCACAACTGTTTTCACAGTGTTCCGACAAGAACACAATACTGCCAGTGTGCCAGTCTATAACCGGATTATGTATCCAAAGCCATGGAATCCCGAGTATGAGCTTAAACTGTGGAGCGGAGATAAAATCAAAAGAGATCACCTCAGTGTGATCTTGTACGGTTTCCATGAGTAACTCCGCTGTCTGCTTGGTCACCAATCCTGATAACAGGGTTGTGCCATCCACAGCGTTTACAACCACAGGATTTTATTTGTCCATGATGGGTAATGGCAGTTCTTTGGCATATGGGGTATCAATATAATTCCCTGTAGCACTGGAATCCAGTACTGCAGTAGCTGGTGGCACTACCTGAAGAGCCTCTAAAGGCCACAGTAATGGAGAAAGATATCACTAGTTGTGAGTCCATTTGTGAAGAATAGTTCGGCAACCGGACTCTTTATTGTCAAGCTTTCAAGTTTCCCTGTTTCTTAGTGGGTTTCTTGGTGCATAATTTCAGAAATTGTTCAGAAGAGCCACAATAGAAACATAAGTTGTTATTTTTTCAGTGTTCGCCTTCTTCAGGAGACAGAGGACCATGTGTGGCAGCCCCTACCTGCATAGGTTCCGATGTGAACAGGTGCAGCATTTGCTTGTGAGGGCTCTATACCAGACCCAGAAGGAGTCATAGGCAGCGGAGCGAGCATTGAAGGGGGTTGTACAGCAGCCTGAAGTGCCAATATCTGCTGTTGAGTGGAGGCATGAGCCATAGCTATGTCAGAATGGAGAACGCTAGCCAATGTCTCGTTGAGGTTCATTTTGTAAGGCTTCTCCACAAAAGCTTGATCCCGTAGTGTAGAAGAAGATTTCTTCTCACTAATGCATCTCTCTGGATGTACAAAGGAACATACAGAGGGATCAATTAATTGAAAGACTGGATACCCCTGAGACAGCAGTGGCTGCAAAGAAAACACGTAAGGTTAGTGTCTTTTGATCTTAGTATAAGTACTCCAGAAAATATAAGGCAGGCTACCCACTGGGGTTACCTGTGCCGTGGTAGCAGGTAACCCCAAATACCTGTCATCATTCCATTACAGAATGATATGATATGATATGATATTATATGGCATTTGTAACGCGCATATACACAAGTGTTTCAAGGGGCGACGAGGCAGGGAGGGGGGAACAAGGGGAAGACAGACAACGATCCTACTAGGCCAGGTGACATTCAGACCGTGCAAGTACAGGGGTAGGGGAAGGGAAAAATGCAAGGGGAGGGGGAGGGGGGGAAGTGCAGTACAAAGTAAGTAGAATAAAATAAATAAATAGGGCCAGCTGGTGGCAAGTGCAAGGTAAGTGCAGACAAGTGCTGGGAAGGGGGGGCTGTGGGGATACAGAGACAGACCCGCAGTGTTGGGGTTGCCAGGGAGGCAGTGCAAGTGGAGAGTGGCTGGGCCCCGGACCGAGGTCGGTGAGAGTGGCCCAGTTGCAGATTCAGTGCAGTTTCAATGAAGAATTTAGCAGGGGAGAGGGAGAGAGAAAGCAGAAGCAAAGAGGAAGGTTTTGAGGTGCTTCCGGAACCGGAGATGGTTCTCCTCAAGTTTCAGGGAGGCAGGAAGGCTGTTCCATAGGGAGGCCCCTGCCGCGGAGAGAGAACTACCCCCAGCTCGTTGCTTCGAGAAGCGGCTGACCCTGAGGGAGTTGGAGAAGGATGAGCGAAGGGCTCGAGAAGGAAGATATTTAGGAAGAGAGAGTTGAAGGTATGTAGGCCGCAGGCCCCAGAAGGCCTTGTGGACAATGCAGAGGGTTTTGAACTTAATCCTCGCAGCCACTGGGAGCCAGTGTAGAGATTTCAGTCCTGGAGAGATACGGTGCCAGGTGAACACAAAGCCTCACATCAAAATCCACCTGGGCGTCATGGAAACATCAGAAACGGACCAGTTAGCCCACATGTTGGAGCAGCTACGTATATGCGGCCAGGCAGGAGACCAACACCCTGAGAAGAGAGCTGTTAGTAGCCAAAGAACGCACTGATGATTTAAGCCGGCAACTTCTCCAGTCACAAGCAGGGCATGCACCATTGCCGGGAAGCATGCCCTCGATGCCAGTGCCATCAGCCAATCCCGTTCAGATAACCCTTCTTGGGGCAGATCGCTTGGCCCCGCCCAAACGATTTACGGAGGATCCCAAGAGGTTTGCAACGTTCATGAACCAGTGCTGCCTGCACTTCCTTTGTAGGCCAGGGGCCTTTCCGAATGACCAATCACGGGTCGCTTTTGTGCTATCATACCTGAGTGGTAGAGCCACGGACTGGTCTGTACCCTTTGTGGCCCAAGACGCTCCTTTGCTGCATGACTTCAGGGGCTTTCAGCCGGAGATGGAAAAGCTGTTCGCCCGTTGTACTCATGGGCAGGCATTAGTCAACAAACTTCTGTCCCTACACCAAGGGGATCAAGACCTATTAACATGCATAGCCACGTTCAATAGACTCGTAGTTGAAGCAGAATGGCCAGTGGAGAAGAGTGACCTGTGAAGCCACCGAGAAGGACGGTAGGGGCCACGGACAAGGAAGATACCATCAAGGAATCGGAAAACTCCCCAGCCCGGCAAGTGTAGGGTTCCACTTGTCGAGCGAAGAAAGTGAAGTACAGACCTCCCATTTTGCACTATCTCTGGTCTTGATCAATCACCAACAACCATCTCGGATGCACACAGTATGAGCGTACATAGACAGTGGAGCCATTGCAAATTACATCAACCAGGATCTTGCGGCAAAGATGGGGCTTCCATTATGCCCTAAATCAACCACCGACACTGTTACCACTGTCGACGGCACGGAAATAGCTTCTGGTCTAGTATCCCAATGCACTGTAGCTTTAACCCTTCTGTGCCAGGATGGACACCAAGAATCTATCGTTTTCGACCTCATTAAGGCACCACAGTTCCAGTTGATTTTGGGAATGCCATGGTTGGTAGCTCACAATCCTCGAATCGATTGGCGAGCAAAAGAATTGGCCTTTCCCGACACTAGTGCCCACACATGTTATTGCCAAGAGAAACAACCAATAGACACCAGAACCTCCATGCTTACGACTGTGGCAATTGGCACCCTACCAAGTGAATACCAGGACTTTCAAGATGTCTTTCAGAAAGAACAGGCTAATACCCTGCCACCGTATAGACCATACGATTGCCATATCGACCTGATACCTGGCGCACAAATTCCTTGTGGGTGAATTTACGCACTCACGGAACCAGAAAACCAGCACCTGAAGGCCTATCTTGACCAATACCTGGCCAACGGGTTCACCCGTCCCTCGAAGTCTCCAGCAACCAGTCCTCTATTCTTCGTACCGAAAAAGGAGGGGGACTTGAGAACGTGCATCGACTATCGCGCACTGAACCAGATTACCGTAAAAAAAGCTACCCCCTGCCACTGATCCCTGAATTGCTTGATCAAGTCAAAGATGCCCAAATCTACACAAACCTAGACCTGAGGGGGGCATATCACATTGTTTGCGTAACACAGGGGGGCGAATGAAAAACCGCTTTTCGCACCAAATACGGCATGTACCAATCTCAAGTAATTGTCATGATCTCTGCTTCCAAAAGGTCAGGGTTTTCCCAACTCCCTTGGAAGCAGATCCATAACCCAGGTTCCGAGTGCCAACCAGTCCCAATTGGGACCTTTTGGACCCAGTCCTGGCGCCAGTGGCACCAGGCTCATAAATATGCCCAGTCCCAGCGCTGGAAGCGCCGGGCTCATAATGCTTGGGTGGACTTACCTTCAGCAGACCATGCTGCTTACTTGCCTGCCAGTTGAGCCTCTGATCCTCTTCTGTTTGGAACTACTTTTCCTGTTGGGTGGGGCTGGAGCCACTCCCTAGATTCAGAACACTGGAACTCTTCTGGAAGGCAGGAACTCTTTTCTTACCAGGAACTCTTTTCTTACTTAGGCGTGGCTGTGGAAGGAGACAACTAAGCACTACAGGAGGCTATTTAAACCACACCCGGTGGATGAATCTTGCTTTGCGTTATTCTGCAAACTCTGCAGCAGAACGCTCATCGTGTCTTCTGCATCCGGTCCTGGGCCTAAGGAAAAAGGCTTACCATCCTGAATCCAGTCTTCAGCAACACCTATAAAGACAAGAAAGAACAGGTTAGCATTCCGGCATCTGAAAGGCAAAGGCTTACCATCCTGAATCCAGTCTTCAGCAACACCTATAAAGACAAGAAAGAACAGGTTAGCATTCCGGCATCTGAAAGGCAAAGGCTTACCTACTCTTCGTGCGCTCCGGAGGTCTTCACACTGCATTCCGGCATCTGAAAGACAAAAGTTTACCAACTCTTCGCACGCTCCGGAGGCCTTCGGCGCTGCATCCCGCATCTGAAAGACAAAACGAGGTGCGTTTAAAGACATTGGGGAACTTTAATACTCACGTGCCATAACTCCTTTCCACATCTAATCCAGTGGGTATTCCGGCACCCTGCAGCCGCTCCGAACTCGTACCTGCAAAATAAAAAGACAGTTAGAGCGCATAGTGAAGCAGGCAACAAGCGCTTACTTACGTGCTTCCAGGCGCTTCTATTCATCACACGGGCTCCATCTTCAACTCACTTCAGCCCGTCATCCGCCATCGCCGGAACCCTGCAAAACAAGAGACATCATTACTAAAGACTTTAAAGACATTTGAATGACTCGAAACTTACCGTTCGTGCAGTAAACGACGGACAGCAGTCCTCTGAAGTCAAGAGGCCTGCGCTACCTATCCAGTGAAGAAACTGGTTACAGCACCCTGCCCCGAGGCAGATGGAGAGCTCGGCATTCCCTTACCTAAGGTGAGAGCGTTAACCTTTGGGGGTCTACAGGAGAGGAGAAGAGGAAAAAGATAGGGACACCCCGATAACCCCAGTTCATTAACCCCATATTTTCTATCTGCAGACATCTTACTCTACACGTCAGGCATACAGTGCACAGAGGTCCAGCCCAAAGAGCCAACCGGGTGCTACACATCACCTTTGAAGATACGGTAGTCGCCCAGTCAAGACCGGCGCCTCTGCGAGAATCAGGTGAGCGTTACAGAACGCAAAGCCTACCGCAAAACTCTCGCCCAGGCGCTATGGAAACCTCGGATACTGACCCCCTAGCCCGGTTACTTGGGGAACTAAGGGCAGAAGTGCATGCAGCTCGTCAGGAAACGAATGCTCTAAGAAGGGAACTAATTATTTCCAAGGAGAGAACAGACAATCTTGCTAGACAAGTGCTACAGTCACAAGCCGGACAGACCCCGTTACCCGCATCAGGGGCAAATCTTCCTTCAACATCCTCTATGAATCCAGTGCAGATCAACCTACCTGGGAATGTACCTCTGGCTCCGCCCGAACGATTTTCTGGTGACCCAAAGAGGTTTGCAGTATTTATCAATCAGTGCCGGTTGCACTTCTTATGCCGGCCAGCAGCCTTTCCAACTGATCAAGCAAAAGTAGCTTTTGTACTTTCGTACCTTAGTGGCAATGCGGCAGACTGGTCGATCCCTCTAGTTAATCAAGATGATCCGGTTCTCCATGATTTTCAAGCCTTTCAGCTTAGTATGGAAAAACTGTTCGCAAGACATTCACAGGGGCAGGCCTTGGACAATGAGCTTCTTTCGTTGCGACAGGGTAATCAAGACCTTTTGGCTTATATTGCATCTTTCAATAGACTAATAGTGGAAACTCAATGGCCTGAGGACAAAAGGATTACGCTGTTTTATAGAGGTCTACGTGGAGAGCTCAAAGACGTTTTAGCCCAAGTAGTGAATCCCCCACAAGACTGTTCGGATTATATAGACTTGGTCGTTCAAATAGATCACAGGCTGCAGAACAGGAAGGCCGATCGTTCCAAGTTTGATGCTCGAGTATTTTCCAAACCGCCAACTCCTTCCAAAGGAGTAGACTCCGGGGAACCCATGCAAATAGGGGGTCTGAAAGGTCCTCTAACACAAAGGGAGCGGGAAAGGAGGAAACAGTTGCAATTATGCCTATATTGCGGAAACTCAGGGCACTTTCTTCGAGACTGTCCGGTGAAACCTGCCAAGAAGGCAGTAGGAGCTGCAGTTACCAAAGTTACAAACTCTGAGCAGGGAAACGACCTCGCCCGACAAGAATAGAGGTCCTCTTGCCGAGCGTGAAAACCAGTTCCGTGACCTCGCATTTCGTGATACCTATGGTCCTCATTAGCCCTGATAATCCGGATCGATTACATGCAATTGAAGCTTACGTCGACAGCGGTGCCATCGGCAATTATGTGGATCATGAAATGGTTTTGAGGATGAATCTAACTCTTTGTCCCAAGGCTGTAAAGGACGTCATTACTACGGTGGATGGTACGGAGATAGCCTCCGGGCCAGTAACGCATACCACTCAAGAGGTGACGCTAGTAAGTCAAGATGGACACCATGAGAAGATCGTGTTCGATGTGATCAAGGCCCCTCAGTTTCAGATTATTCTAGGAATACCTTGGTTAGAGAAACACAATCCTCTGATCGATTGGCGAGCAAGAACGGTCCAGTTTCCAGAATGTGTCTCTACTTGTCACCCTCCACCTGGTGTTGCACTGGCCGCAATTTCTTCAGAGACTCCCCAGTTACCTCCCTAATACCTAGCATACCAAGATGTTTTCCGGAAGGATCAGGCTAACTCTCTACCTCCTCATAGGTCTTATGACTGCCAGATAGACCTGATACCTGGATCTACTCCTCCTTGTAGTAGAATTTATGCCCTCACCGAGCCTGAGAACCTTCACCTTCGACAATACCTGGATCAATACCTGGCAAATGGGTTTATTCGTCCTTCCAAGTCCCCTGCTTCTTCAGCTTTGTTCTTCGTTCCAAAAAAGGAAGGAGACCTTAGAACTTGTATCGATTATCGCTCCCTGAACCAGATCACCGTTAAGAATAGATATCCGTTACCTTTGATCCCTGAACTCCTGGACCAAGTCAGAAAAGCATGCATATATACAAAGCTGGATCTTAGAGGAGCTTACCACTTGGTACGAGTAAAAGAGGGCGATGAATGGAAGACGGCCTTCCGCACCAAGTATGGGCTATTTGAATATCAGGTCATGCCCTTCGGACTTTGCAATGCCCCGGCCGCCTTTCAATATTTTATGAACGATGTCCTCAGAGAGCTCATAGATGTATGTGTTGTTGTTTACATTGACGACATCCTCGTTTATTCTTCATCGGAATCTGAACATCGGAAACACGTGAAAATGGTCCTCGAAAGATTGCGTCAACACAAACTTTTCGCTAAGTTGGAAAAATGTGTTTTCAACGTGACTGAAGTTGAATTCTTGGGATTCATATTGTCACCTGGCGGAGTGCGTATGGATTCAAAGAAGGTCGATGCAGTTCTCAAATGGCCATCACCATCCTCCGTAAAAGGTGTGCAAAGCATGTTAGGCTTCGCTAACTTTTACCGCAGGTTTATCCCCGAATTCTCTCGAATAGTCCAGCCCATCACTGCCTTGTTAAAGAAAAACAAACGTTTTGAATGGTCTACCGAGGCGGAACAAGCTTTCCAGGATTTGAAGACTAAATTTATCTCTGCACCAATCTTAAAACACCCTCGCCCCGAACTCCCCTACATCGTGGAAACTGATGCTTCAAGCCTTGCCATGGGGGCAGTTCTATCACAAAAGGACCCGGTAACCAATCAGTTGCATCCCGTGGCATTTTGGTCCCGCAAATTCTCGCCTCCTGAAATCAATTACACGATTACTGACAAGGAACTTCTGGCTATCAAGTCTGCCTTTAAGGCTTGGCGGCATTATCTGCTGGGGGCCCGACACACCGTTACTGTGATTACGGATCACCGAAACCTGCAATATTTGAAGACCGCAAAAGCCCAATCCTCTAGACAACTCCGTTGGGCATTATTCTTTGCCGAGTTTGACTTCATAATTACCTATCGACCTGGTACAAAGAACGGTAAAGCCGATGCCCTTTCTCGGATGGGAGTGGAAGAACACTTGGTCAACCCTAAACCTGTACCAATCATTCCCGAACAAAGAATTCTGGGTGTAATCGCCACAGAATCCATAGAGGAAGTTAAGGATAAAGCCAGGCAACTTGTAACTCCAGCAGACATACAGAATTGGCATCTGCAGGGAAAGGACTTTGCAGTAAAGGACAACTTATTGTATTTCCAAGAACGATTATACCTACCCAGCACAGATTTACAGAAAAAAGTAATCTCTTGTTATCACGACTCTTTAATGGAAGGTCATCCCGGTATAGCCAAGACCTCAGAAAAGATCAAGCGCTACTTCTGGTGGCCGTCTTGGAAAAAAGATATCAGAGACTTTATAATGTCCTGTGGAGTATGCGCCCAAAACAAGAGTCAAAAGGAAAGACCAGCAGGCCTCTTACGCCCTATTGACATCCCACCTCGCCCTTGGCATACGCTTTCTATGGACTTCATCACCGATCTACCTCCATGCTCCGGATACAATACGATTCTAGTAATCGTGGACTTATTCTCCAAGATGGCGCATTTCATTCCGCTCAAAGGCTTGCCAACAGCAGCAACTCTGGCCCGAGAATTTCTCGAAAACATCGTCCGACTGCACGGTTTTCCTTCGGTTCTAATTTCGGATCGAGGTAGTCAATTTATTTCTCATTTTTGGCGAAGTTGCTGTCGGTCGGCTCAAATTGATGTGAGACTATCGACCAGTCACCACCCTCAGACCGACGGACAAACCGAGAGGACCAATCAAACTCTGGAACAGTATTTACGCTGCATGCTGCAACAAACTGAAAAAACTTGGAAAGATATCCTTTGGATAGCCGAGTATGCCTACAATAACTCTGTCCATTCGGGAACTGGGAAAACCCCGTTTTTTCTTTTGTACGGCAGTCACCCTCGAACCTCAGAGTTGGATCCCCTCCAAGATCTTGAAACACCAGCAGTAGACTACCTGCATTCTACAATCACCCAAGCCTTTAAGGAAGCTGTTTCTCACCTTCAAAGGGCTAAAGAACAATACAAGAAAGGAGCAGATCAACATCGGAAGGAAGCCCCTCACTATCAAGTAGGGGATCAAGTCTGGTTATCCACCAAATATCTATCTCTAAAAGGGCCACGCACATTCAACCCAAGATACCTTGGTCCCTATTCCATCACTACCATAGTAAACCCAGTAGCGGTCAAGTTGGACTTGCCCCCGCACATGAAGATACATCCGGTCTTCCACGTCTCTCTATTAAAACCCGTGCAACCTCAAACCCGACTAACCAAATCTCCAAAACCTATCCTAGTGGATGGAGAACTCGAGTTTGAAGTCAAAAGCATTCTGGATTCCAAGATCTCCAAATCTAAACTATTCTACCTAATTGACTGGAAAGGCTACGGCCCCCAAGAGAGATCCTGGGAACCTGCTGAATATGTCCACGCTCCTCGCCTAATGAAAAGATTTCACCGAACATTTCCTGACAAGCCAAAACACCCGGAGAAGCCCGGTTTGGGAGGGGCCTTGAGGGGGGGTACTGTCATGATCTCTGCTTCCAAAAGGTCAGGGTTTTCCCAACTCCCTTGGAAGCAGATCCATAACCCAGGTTCCGAGTGCCAACCAGTCCCAATTGGGACCTTTTGGACCCAGTCCTGGCGCCAGTGGCACCAGGCTCATAAATATGCCCAGTCCCAGCGCTGGAAGCGCCGGGCTCATAATGCTTGGGTGGACTTACCTTCAGCAGACCATGCTGCTTACTTGCCTGCCAGTTGAGCCTCTGATCCTCTTCTGTTTGGAACTACTTTTCCTGTTGGGTGGGGCTGGAGCCACTCCCTAGATTCAGAACACTGGAACTCTTCTGGAAGGCAGGAACTCTTTTCTTACCAGGAACTCTTTTCTTACTTAGGCGTGGCTGTGGAAGGAGACAACTAAGCACTACAGGAGGCTATTTAAACCACACCCGGTGGATGAATCTTGCTTTGCGTTATTCTGCAACCTCTGCAGCAGAACGCTCATCGTGTCTTCTGCATCCGGTCCTGGGCCTAAGGAAAAAGGCTTACCATCCTGAATCCAGTCTTCAGCAACACCTATAAAGACAAGAAAGAACAGGTTAGCATTCCGGCATCTGAAAGGCAAAGGCTTACCATCCTGAATCCAGTCTTCAGCAACACCTATAAAGACAAGAAAGAACAGGTTAGCATTCCGGCATCTGAAAGGCAAAGGCTTACCTACTCTTCGTGCGCTCCGGAGGTCTTCACACTGCATTCCGGCATCTGAAAGACAAAAGTTTACCAACTCTTCGCACGCTCCGGAGGCCTTCGGCGCTGCATCCCGCATCTGAAAGACAAAACAAGGTGCGTTTAAAGACATTGGGGAACTTTAATACTCACGTGCCATAACTCCTTTCCACATCTAATCCAGTGGGTATTCCGGCACCCTGCAGCCGCTCCGAACTCGTACCTGCAAAATAAAAAGACAGTTAGAGCGCATAGTGAAGCAGGCAACAAGCGCTTACTTACGTGCTTCCAGGCGCTTCTATTCATCACACGGGCTCCATCTTCAACTCACTTCAGCCCGTCATCCGCCATCGCCGGAACCCTGCAAAACAAGAGACATCATTACTAAAGACTTTAAAGACATTTGAATGACTCGAAACTTACCGTTCGTGCAGTAAACGACGGACAGCAGTCCTCTGAAGTCAAGAGGCCTGCGCTACCTATCCAGTGAAGAAACTGGTTACAGCACCCTGCCCCGAGGCAGATGGAGAGCTCGGCATTCCCTTACCTAAGGTGAGAGCGTTAACCTTTGGGGGTCTACAGGAGAGGAGAAGAGGAAAGAGATAGGGACACCCCGATAACCCCAGTTCATTAACCCCATATTTTCTATCTGCAGACATCTTACTCTACACGTCAGGCATACAGTGCACAGAGGTCCAGCCCAAAGAGCCAACCGGGTGCTACACATCACCTTTGAAGATACGGTAGTCGCCCAGTCAAGACCGGCGCCTCTGCGAGAATCAGGTGAGCGTTACAGTATTGCCCTTTGGCCTTTGCAATGCGCCTGCTGCATTTCAATACTTCATGAACGATATCCTATGGGAATTGATTGATGTCTGTGCTCTAGTGTACATCGACGATATCCTAGTAAATTCTGCAACAAAGCAGGACCACGTTAAACACGTCCGATCCGTATTGGAGAAACTCCGTCAACACGAGCTCTACGCCAAGCTCAAAAAGGGCTCATTCCACATCTCCAAGGTGGAATTCATGGGCTTTATTCTCAGCCCGAATGGAATCCGAATCGATGTACACAAGGTAGATGCTATCCTGAACTGGCCATCCCCAAATTCATTCAAGGGGGTTCAAAGTATGCTGGGTTTTGCAAACTTCTACCGCCGGTTCATCCCAGGATTTTCGCAAATCGTGCATCCGATCACATCATTACTAAGGAAAAGCAACAAAACGTTCCAGTGGACAACAGAAGCCGAGGAGGCTTTCCAGGAACTCAACGCAAGATTCACATCTGCCCAAATCTTACACCACTCTCGCCCTGATCTCCCATACCTGGTGGAAACGGATGCCTCAAGCATGGCTATGGGAGCCATCCTCTCACAAAAGGACCCGAAACGGGCCAGTTACACCCTGTTGCCTTCTGGTCGCTTAAATTCACACCCCCTGAACTCAATTACGCTATCACAGACAAAGAACTCCTGGCCATTAAGTCAGCCTTTAAGGCATGGCGGTACTAACTCTTGGGCGCCAGATGCACAATCACTGCAGTAACTGACCACCGGAACCTCCAGTACCTAAATACAGCAAAGGCCCAATCCTCACGACAACTACTTTGGGCGCTTTTTTTTGCTGAATATGACTACGTGATTACATTTCGACTAGGGGTGAAAAACGGGAAGGCCGATGCCCTTTCCCGTGTGGGGGTGGAAGAGCAAGGGTATCAGACCGTGACCCAATAGCAATCATCCCGAGTGACAAGCTCATAGGAATCACAGCAACCATAACTCAGAAAGAATTACATGAAGAAATCCAAAACCTGATGAGTCCGGAGCAATTACAAGCGTGGAGTGCACAAGGAGAACATTACATGATAAAGGATCAGTTGCCCTACTTCAGGAATCGTTTATTCTTACCAAACCAAGAACTACGAGAACAAGTCATGTCTAGTTATCATGATTCCTTGATCGAGGGCCGCCCCGGAATCGCTAAAACCCTAACCAAGGTAAAACTAAATTATTGGTGGCCCACGTGGCATAAAGACATTATCCAATTCATCCTATCTTGTGGAGTGTGTGCTCAAAACAAGTCATCCAAGCAGAAACCGACTGGGCTATTACAACCATTGGAAATCCCACCAGCACCCAGGCACACGTTGTCCCTCGATTGTATTACTGATTTACCACCGAGTCAAGGTTTTAACACTATTCTTGTGGTCCTGGACCTATTTTCAAAAATGGCACATTTCATTCCTCTTAAGGGGCTCCCAAATGCTTCCACTCTGGCAAAAGGTATTTCTTGAAGGCATCGTACAGTTCCATGGATTTCCTTCAGTTTTGGTCTCAGACCGAGGTACTCAATTTGTATCTAACTTCTATAGAAAATGCTGCTCTATGGTCCAGATCGACATCCGGCTATCCACCGACACCATCCCCAAACGGATGGTCAAACTGAGAGGACAAATCGGAAGCACGAGCAGTATCTGCGTTGCATGTTACACCAAGCTGAAGGAAGCTGGTTTGACATATTATGGATAGCTGAATATGCTTATAATAATTCCCTACACACCAGCACTGGGCAGATTCCCTTTTATACCATGTATGGCAGGCACCCACGTACTTCTGAGTTGGATGTTCCTACAACCCTGGAAATGCCAGCAGTCAAAACCTTGCACACGACCATTTCTCAGACCGTTAAAAGGGCAGCTGAACACCTACTTCAAGCTAAGAATCGCCAAAAGAAGTTTGCTGATCAACACTGAGCAAAGGCCCCCAACTACCAAGTGGGAGACAAAGTCTGGCTGGCGTCTAAACACGTGCCCATTAAAGGAACCCAAACTTTCCGTCAAAGATACCTGGGTCCATTCACCGTCACCTCCGTGATAAATCCTGTGGCGGTCAGACTAGCTTTGCCGTCAAACATGCAGATTCATCCTGTGTTCCACGTGTCTCTCCTTAAACCTGTTCAACCTGGGACCCGGGTAGCAACGCCACCGCAGCCAGTAGTAGTCACCGGGGAGCCAGAATTCGAAGTCAAGGACATCCTAGATTCAAAGTACATCAGATCCAAATTATACTACTTAGTAGACTGGAAGGGGTATGGTCCACAAGACAGGACATGGGAGCCTTGTGAGTACATCCATGCACCTCGCTTGCTTAGACAATTTCATCAAAACCATCCAACCAAACCAGGACCAGACAGAAGAGCCACCTTGAGAGGGACCTTGGGGGGGAGTGCTGTCATGATTCCTGCCCCTCATGTCCCCAGCCCTCCAAGATGTCAGGCTAGAGCCAGGCCACAATCATCTACATGGCCCTCAAGGGCCTCTCCATCCCTCCAAAGACCCACTTGGAGTCAGACTTGGCGCTTGTGGCACCAGACTCACTCACTCCCATAGGATAACATTGGGGATTGGACTTGTAGTGCATTGATGGGGACAAGATGGATGCCCCCACATATTTCAGTTCCCAGAACTGGATGTGCAGTCTAGTCCTTTGGGTGTGGTTCAGCCCAGAGACACCTGGGATACCCGGAGACTATTTAAGCCATGCCCATGCTGAGAAACATGCTTTGTGTTTTCTGCACCTGCAGCGTGACACTCACCGTGTTCGGATAGGTCTGCAGTAGGCCTGCATCTTTCTTCTGCGCTCAGCTCCTGCAAGAACAAGAACAACGTTAGGAACAGCCTTGCGGCGCTTCTGCCCATCATTCATCGCCTCTTCTGTTCTGCGGGCATCTTCGGCAGTGTCATTCCCATCCCGGCACGCTGCTTCCTAAGGAAAAGGGAAAAGAACAGAAAAAAGGCATTAGTAAGCATTCTGCAAATCTTCGCTTATTTTTAAATACTGTACGAGCTTCAAACGCTTACCTGAATCCCAGCGCTCTGGGGGAACTCTGTCTCCGGAACTTCTCATCCATCTGCAAGAGGGAAAAGACACTCCAGGTTAGCGTGGAAACATCTAGAGGCGCCGCATAGCGCGCTTACTCACCGCATTTGTTCTTCATAACCGGCATCCACGCTGAAAACGTTGTGGCACCTAAAAGACACAGGAAAAGAACACAGTTCAATACAAATACGAAAGGGGTGCATCGCGCATCGCGCTCTCACTCACCTTCAGCGCTACTCATCTGAGCAGCACGCCGCCATCCCCGGGCGCCAGCCATCATCTAAGGAAGATAAGGAATGAAGTTAGAGAACTGTTCAAAAGACTCATTATACTTACCTGTCGGACTCTTGCCAGTGAAGTAACTAGGCAGCACCGAGCCTGCATCAATCAACGTGCCCCTGCGCTGAAAGCAGGATCGAGAGAACACTATCCAAGAAAACAAGGTGAGCTGTGGATCAAAGGGAAGGGTTGGACCCCGGGGAAGAAGGGGTTCAAGCACACAGAGACAATAGGGAGTTATACTCTACCAATCCTGTGTTTCAGGCCCAGTCTCCAGTCAAATAGCCTCCACGGAAGGTTTCGAGGTCGTAAGAGGTCAGAACAGGCTGAGTGACGTCCCTGTGGATACCAGGTGAGCGTTACAATACCATATTGAATGAGAGGCACAGTTAGATGTTATACGTTCTGCAACAGAATGATTGCAAGGAATAGTCAGTAAACAAAGTAGAACAACAGGCACACTTAGTAAAATAGCCCAAGCAGAAATTGGGCTTACCAAGAGAGATCCTTCAGTGTTTGTAAGTTCCAAAGATTACGTGAAGTTTGTGGTAGTTGATGTAATCCAACACAGACTATTCCCATAGGCATGCGGATGCCTGATATGTCTAGAAACCTGTCCCGATGAAACGAGGACGCCTGAGGCACGCACAATTACGAAAGTCTCTAGTCCGTGTATGAAGATTGTATTATCAAGCAGTCTACAGCTCTATCGTAGAAAAAGCAGGATGGGCAGAGTCACTCATGAGTGAAGCTGAGCGCGATCGAGCGAAGATTCCACAATTCAGTTGGAGCGGGAAAAAACACGGGGCAAGAGGAGTCCGAAGACACTTTCCGGGTCAAGGCACTAACGGGCAAAGACAAAGCAGTAAGTTGAAGCAATGCGTGATCCAAATACAGTCCGTGTCGTAGCAACAGATGGCCAAGGACAAGGCCGAAGGTTAGGCAGAGTCAAGGTTCAAAAGCAGTCTGGGTCGTAAAAACAGGCAGTCAAAGACAGTACCAAGGGAGAGACTGAACAAGGTCAAGAGGCGTAATCAGAGGGTCCGTAATACCGAGGACATCAAGAATTACCAAAACAGACTAGGGCACTACAAAAGACAGGTCAAAAAAACAAAGCAAGGGTGAACACGTAACTTCAGGAAACAACGATGTAAACGCTAATCAGAAGCAACAAGAGACTGCCGAGGTGGGACTAAAATAGGATTAGTCATGTGAGACCAGCGTTGTAGCCCAGGACGTTTGTTACCTCCCCTTACCAACCGATTCCATAGCTTCCATGCAACCTCCAGCCACCATGGAAAAAAGACTTCCGGACTCCTGGAAGCCGATGAGCATATATGTTCATATGTTCATGGGAAGTTTTCTTTTAATATGCTGTCTGTTGCATAGATCGCTTAGCTGTTTATCAGGAGCCAGAGCGAGTCTTGATGTCGGCGCACAGTGTGCCGAGTGCCTAGTCCTGACAGTGGCCTGTTTAGCCAAATGAGATTGACTACACAAAAGCCACAACAGTTGGCTTTGACAATGCTTTGTTTTGGAGGCATGGCAGTTTTCTGGAGACTTACCCTTTTTTAATTCATTTTTTAATGTATTAATGAAAATGTTTGCACCTTTGATAACAGCTCACTAAATCTCCCTATCGGAAAATCTACCTGCCCCTAAGTTGTTTTCCCTTTCCATAGTTGCTGCCTTTTCTAGATATAAAACAAAGTAGATGTGGATTATCGCATTCGAGGTCTGTGCGCTAGTATTCACTGTTGGTGTTGATACTGGAGAAATTGAAGTGTGAGCTGCACTACCACCTACGCCAGCCAGTCCACCCTGGCTGGTACCAGAAAATATGTACAAGAGGGGAGTTGAGGTGGAGATGCGCTGAACACCATATGAATAAGGAGCACTAATTATAAAATTGATGCTTTAATTGTTGTAGAAACAGCCGACACGTGTTTCGACACGCAGGTCGTTTTCAAGGCTGAGTAGTCACATACAACATTTGATTTATCATATTATTCATGACAGAAAAGAGGATACAAAAAATTGTAACAATCACATTGAATTTGAAAAAAGTAAATACAGACCATATCACATAAAGTTAAAAAATAGTAGTGACATATAGCAAAAAAGATAGTGACATATAGCAAATATCATAATATTATATGAATAAGAATCATTGGCATACCGTAAACCATGGTTGGAGGGTGGAGTAAACAGAAGCAAACGGTAGTTGAAAATAATGAAACAAAAACAGAAAATATACAGTAAGAAACAAGCTTAAACATTTGAGGAATACATCCTTCCTTAAATGGAAGAACAAAAGAAACACATAAAAAGGGGGATTTCCTTGACCTGTGCGCTACAATACCGGAGCCCTCAATCAAGCATGGTGTGCACACTTCACCCATGCAAATAATGAAATTGTGAACTGATCGGCACCAAAAGTTAATGGACACACGTTGAGTAGAAACCAATAGCTAATGCAAAAGATACAAGATCAAAGTAATAAATTGAGCTTACCACAAGAACACAGAGTATATCGAAGAAATCAATAAATGGGAAATCCCTGTGTAGAACAAGCATGAATGTCAGTTGGACAACTCAAAACAAAGGATTGCTGATAATTTTAAGAAAATACAAGATATAACCCAAAATATTCGAGTCTACATACCACAAGAAGCAGCGCGTTATAAGTATTACGCTGGTGTCAAGTCCAAGCCGTGATGGCCGTAACCAATATATAACCTGAAAACCAATCAGTAGAATATCTAAGTACTTCAGCCAGATAGTATGGAATCAAATCACTGACTATTCAGCAGCAAAAGATCAAACTCACTCGTTGGATCGAGCAGTCACAGTTACAGAGGAATTCCCCAGAGCAGTCATCTGTACCAAACATTGGAAAAAGATAAAGAAAAGGCAACCGACGTCACAGCGGTGACGTAGGTTGCGTCGCATGCATCTGGCGTCGCGTGAGTGACGTCAGATGTAAACAAACAGTAAAAGTGAAAATAAAAATAGGACTAAGCCGTCAAGTAGGGATAGTATAGAGAAAACTACTAATATGTGGCCGGTAACCAAATACTAATTAAAAAAGAGAAGGAAATAGTAGAAAAGAAGCAGCAGACGTCACAGCGGTGACGTCCGTTGCGTAGAACGCTGTTAGCGTCGCCCTGATGACGTAAGTATATTCAAACAACCTATTCCAATGGTAGGGCATATCAAATATTTAAATTGAAATGGAAAAACATTTTTTATTAAAACTAAGGGTGCCAGTGCACACGAGCATGATGTAGCGGCTCCGGCAAAGTGCGTCTCCATGTCCTATTCAAAAAAACATACAATCCATTTTGATTCATTAATCAGAATTATTATAGAAATACAGACATCTCGTGGTCTGTGTTGAGACCCCGTGTGGTACAACGAAATAAGCAAATAATTTTCGCCTCCATTTGGCGCAATTTCAGCTCAAGGTTGCCACCCCTTTTCCCCTTATGAGCCTTCATCAGACCAATAAAGCGCAAGTCAGCAATGTCATCTAGCTGATGTTCCAATTGCCAATGAACGGCCAAGGGTGACTTTGGTTCAAGCATTTTAAGGCTAGACAAGTGTTCCCGGATTCGGATACGGAGTTGACGAATGGTGCTACCCACATACAATTTCTCACAGGTACAAATGATAGCATAGACCACATGAGTAGTCTTGCAATTAATAAAATCACGTATTTGAATTTGAGTTCCAAAATGGTCACAAAAGGTTTTGCATTTAGCAACAGCCCAAGGGCATTGGTTACAATTACCACATTTATGAAAACCCCCCGGTTGTTTTAACCACATAGAAGAACTTGGTTGGTTATCAAAAAATGAAGGACTCACAATACTTTTGATCGTAGGTGATCTTGTAAAGGTAAATTTGGGCTTTGGAGTCAAGAATGGTTGTAAATCTTTGTCAAGTCTTAGAATATGCCAATGCTTTGCAACCATTTTATATAGCAATGAAGAATCATTCGTGAATGGAGTGATTAGTGAGATATGTGAGGGATGCTCTTTTGACCTAGTCACATTAGTCAGGAGGTCACGTTGATGAGTTTGGGTGAATTTGGAGTAAGCCTTGTAAATAACTGAACTCTTATACCCTCGATTGAGGAAGCGTTGATTAAGGATATTGCATTCTCTTTTATAGTCACTGGATAGAGTACAATTACGTCTGGCTCTATGAAATTCTCCCGTTGGGATGTTATCAATGATAGCACGTTGGTGATTGCTCTGTGCAGCCAAAATTGAATTCACTTCAGTAGGTTTTCTAAAAGTATTGGTAAGTACAGTGTTTCCTACAACAAAGATATGTAAATCCAAGAAGTCAATTTCACATGAGTTCAAAAGACCAATAAGGCGAATTCCAAACCTATTGGTGTTGGCATGACCTAGAAAAGTAGTGAAAGAGTCTTCAGACCCTTTCCAAATTAGAAAAATATCGTCAATGTAACGACGCCACATCACAATATTTGACACAAATTGCACTTGATTGAGGATATGCGTTTCTTCATAGAAAGACATAAAAAGGTTAGCCAAGGAGGGTGCAAACTTGGCCCCCATGGCAACCCCCCTCACCTGCAGATAGAATTGGTCATTGAAAATAAACATATTGTTCCCGAGTACAAATTGTAAGAATTGCTTCAACATAGATACATGGTCAGAATAGGATGCTGAGGTGTTCCTAAACACATAGTCAATTGTCTGTAGTGCTAAATCATGATTGATATTAGTATAGAGTGCAACTACATCAATTGTTGCCAACAGATAATCTGGTTCCCAAATAATATCTTGCAAGGACTGTAAAATGTGGGCACTATCACGTATGTAGGATGGCATTTGTATAACAAAAGGTTTAAGTGCCTCATCCAGATATTTCGAGAGGCCTTCAGTGGCCCAATTGATACCACTCATGATGGGCCGGACCTCAGGTAAGGTCTCAAAAGGTTTATGTATCTTCGGCAGAAAGTACATGGTCGGTATGGTAGGATTAGTGTTGGACAAAAAATGTTTCTCATCATCAGTAAGAAAACCTCTTTGATACCAGATGTCAATTAATTCTAGGAGACCAGTTATCACACGTTTGACAGGGTTGGAGTCAAGAGTTTCATAGCAACCAGGGGTATGCAAATGTTTGCAACCCATAGTTATGTAGTCAAAAGTATTAAGTATAACAATATTGCCCCCTTTATCGGCCTCCTTGATAACAATTGAAGGGTCTTTGGCCAAGTTTTGCAGTGCTTTCCTTTGCTTAGTAGTAAGATTACTTATTTTGTTTTTATGTGAGACAACTAGTTTGTCCAAATATGAATGGATGTCTTGTGTGAGTGCTTGGTTGAAGGTTTCAATGACATTATCTGCAGGCAGTTGAGGTGTAAATTTAGACTTCGATTTCAATTCTTTGAGATTCAAATGCAGTGGGTTGATATTTAAATCTTGAGCAACATCACATGACTGTGAACAGACCTCGCGATCTAGGGTGACTAGGGTCTCAATTACATTTAAATCCCCAATACTGAAGGAACTCGGGGGATCAGGTATAGTTTTCGGTTGATACATTTTGACTTGAGTAGCAAAAAACTTTTTTAATTTGAGTTTCCTCAAAAATTTGAATAGATCGACCTGAAAATTCACAAAATTAGTACCACTGCTGGGAGAAAAAGACAGACCTTTATTGAGTGCAGAATTCTCGTCATGAGACAAAGAACGATCAGAAAGGTTGATCACCAAATCTGAATCAACTATAGTCCCAAACGTTTCTTTGAGCGCGTCAAGATCCCTGAACGAGTCATGTCCTCGTCCGAACTTCCGCTTCCGCTGCCGCTTACCCCCCCTCCTGCCCCTGGTGTGCTTGGCATGGTTGGAGTAAACACGGTTGGATGTTTGGTAAATCTGACTTGTTTGGTGTTGGCAAATCTGATATTGCCCTTTTTGTAGCGCCTGATTTCGCCCAAAAAAAGTTGTCCTTTTAAATTGGGAGTTACACCAGGCTGTGCCTCATTAGCATCTGATTCAATTGGTTCTGTTTCTGAGTCTGGATCAGAACTAGCAGGGGTAGTAGTTATTGAAGGTGGTTTAGAATGGGTGTTGATATCATCATACTTGGGTTGAAAAGTATAGACTCTATCCTGACGATAATCTTTATCGTCACGAAAATATTTACGAAATTTACGCAGTTTAATTTCGTCTTGATACTCAACTAAGATTTCATTCATTTTTTCAAAATTCTTATGTTTAGTTTCTTCTGCATTAGGCATTTGACTGATTTCCTCTTTAATTACTTGAATCTTAGTTAGAACACGTTTATGCTCTCTAGTCGCATGTAGAATTAATAGCTCCAACATATGTTTGGAGCTTTGGTTTAAATTATCTACCCATTGTTCTGCTAGATCCGCATCCTCTTCGTGATCAAAATTAGGGAATGTGAGAATCCGTAAGCCTCTAGGGATAAGATTGTTCTCAAGATAATTGGTGAGCGAAGCTTGCTCCCAATACTTGTTAATTTCTTTTTTCGAAAGACGTTCGAGTTTAATAAATTTTTGTTTAAGAGTCTCAGGTGCTGAAGAATTACGTTTGAATGGATTTTCTGTGCTACCCCTAGGGGCAAATAATGCTGCCCTATCCTTGTCTCTATTAGACATATAATCAACCATTATTGTGCAGTGAAGGTCAGCAGGCGCAGACTAGCGACAATAAATGTAAAACAAAGTAGATGTGGATTATCGCATTCGAGGTCTGTGCGCTAGTATTCACTGTTGGTGTTGATACTGGAGAAATTGAAGTGTGAGCTGCACTACCACCTACGCCAGCCAGTCCACCCTGGCTGGTACCAGAAAATATGTACAAGAGGGGAGTTGAGGTGGAGATGCGCTGAACACCATATGAATAAGGAGCACTAATTATAAAATTGATGCTTTAATTGTTGTAGAAACAGCCGACACGTGTTTCGACACGCAGGTCGTTTTCAAGGCTGAGTAGTCACATACAACATTTGATTTATCATATTATTCATGACAGAAAAGAGGATACAAAAAATTGTAACAATCACATTGAATTTGAAAAAAGTAAATACAGACCATATCACATAAAGTTAAAAAATAGTAGTGACATATAGCAAAAAAGATAGTGACATATAGCAAATATCATAATATTATATGAATAAGAATCATTGGCATACCGTAAACCATGGTTGGAGGGTGGAGTAAACAGAAGCAAACGGTAGTTGAAAATAATGAAACAAAAACAGAAAATATACAGTAAGAAACAAGCTTAAACATTTGAGGAATACATCCTTCCTTAAATGGAAGAACAAAAGAAACACATAAAAAGGGGGATTTCCTTGACCTATGCGCTACAATACCGGAGCCCTCAATCAAGCATGGTGTGCACACTTCACCCATGCAAATAATGAAATTGTGAACTGATCGGCACCAAAAGTTAATGGACACACGTTGAGTAGAAACCAATAGCTAATGCAAAAGATACAAGATCAAAGTAATAAATTGAGCTTACCACAAGAACACAGAGTATATCGAAGAAATCAATAAATGGGAAATCCCTGTGTAGAACAAGCATGAATGTCAGTTGGACAACTCAAAACAAAGGATTGCTGATAATTTTAAGAAAATACAAGATATAACCCAAAATATTCGAGTCTACATACCACAAGAAGCAGCGCGTTATAAGTATTACGCTGGTGTCAAGTCCAAGCCGTGATGGCCGTAACCAATATATAACCTGAAAACCAATCAGTAGAATATCTAAGTACTTCAGCCAGATAGTATGGAATCAAATCACTGACTATTCAGCAGCAAAAGATCAAACTCACTCGTTGGATCGAGCAGTCACAGTTACAGAGGAATTCCCCAGAGCAGTCATCTGTACCAAACATTGGAAAAAGATAAAGAAAAGGCAACCGACGTCACAGCGGTGACGTAGGTTGCGTCGCATGCATCTGGCGTCGCGTGAGTGACGTCAGATGTAAACAAACAGTAAAAGTGAAAATAAAAATAGGACTAAGCCGTCAAGTAGGGATAGTATAGAGAAAACTACTAATATGTGGCCGGTAACCAAATACTAATTAAAAAAGAGAAGGAAATAGTAGAAAAGAAGCAGCAGACGTCACAGCGGTGACGTCCGTTGCGTAGAACGCTGTTAGCGTCGCCCTGATGACGTAAGTATATTCAAACAACCTATTCCAATGGTAGGGCATATCAAATATTTAAATTGAAATGGAAAAACATTTTTTATTAAAACTAAGGGTGCCAGTGCACACGAGCATGATGTAGCGGCTCCGGCAAAGTGCGTCTCCATGTCCTATTCAAAAAAACATACAATCCATTTTGATTCATTAATCAGAATTATTATAGAAATACAGACATCTCGTGGTCTGTGTTGAGACCCCGTGTGGTACAACGAAATAAGCAAATAATTTTCGCCTCCATTTGGCGCAATTTCAGCTCAAGGTTGCCACCCCTTTTCCCCTTATGAGCCTTCATCAGACCAATAAAGCGCAAGTCAGCAATGTCATCTAGCTGATGTTCCAATTGCCAATGAACGGCCAAGGGTGACTTTGGTTCAAGCATTTTAAGGCTAGACAAGTGTTCCCGGATTCGGATACGGAGTTGACGAATGGTGCTACCCACATACAATTTCTCACAGGTACAAATGATAGCATAGACCACATGAGTAGTCTTGCAATTAATAAAATCACGTATTTGAATTTGAGTTCCAAAATGGTCACAAAAGGTTTTGCATTTAGCAACAGCCCAAGGGCATTGGTTACAATTACCACATTTATGAAAACCCCCCGGTTGTTTTAACCACATAGAAGAACTTGGTTGGTTATCAAAAAATGAAGAAATTCAAATACGTGATTTTATTAATTGCAAGACTACTCATGTGGTCTATGCTATCATTTGTACCTGTGAGAAATTGTATGTGGGTAGCACCATTCGTCAACTCCGTATCCGAATCCGGGAACACTTGTCTAGCCTTAAAATGCTTGAACCAAAGTCACCCTTGGCCGTTCATTGGCAATTGGAACATCAGCTAGATGACATTGCTGACTTGCGCTTTATTGGTCTGATGAAGGCTCATAAGGGGAAAAGGGGTGGCAACCTTGAGCTGAAATTGCGCCAAATGGAGGCGAAAATTATTTGCTTATTTCGTTGTACCACACGGGGTCTCAACACAGACCACGAGATGTCTGTATTTCTATAATAATTCTGATTAATGAATCAAAATGGATTGTATGTTTTTTTGAATAGGACATGGAGACGCACTTTGCCGGAGCCGCTACATCATGCTCGTGTGCACTGGCACCCTTAGTTTTAATAAAAAATGTTTTTCCATTTCAATTTAAATATTTGATATGCCCTACCATTGGAATAGGTTGTTTGAATATACTTACGTCATCAGGGCGACGCTAACAGCGTTCTACGCAACGGACGTCACCGCTGTGACGTCTGCTGCTTCTTTTCTACTATTTCCTTCTCTTTTTTAATTAGTATTTGGTTACCGGCCACATATTAGTAGTTTTCTCTATACTATCCCTACTTGACGGCTTAGTCCTATTTTTATTTTCACTTTTACTGTTTGTTTACATCTGACGTCACTCACGCGACGCCAGATGCATGCGACGCAACCTACGTCACCGCTGTGACGTCGGTTGCCTTTTCTTTATCTTTTTCCAATGTTTGGTACAGATGACTGCTCTGGGGAATTCCTCTGTAACTGTGACTGCTCGATCCAACGAGTGAGTTTGATCTTTTGCTGCTGAATAGTCAGTGATTTGATTCCATACTATCTGGCTGAAGTACTTAGATATTCTACTGATTGGTTTTCAGGTTATATATTGGTTACGGCCATCACGGCTTGGACTTGACACCAGCGTAATACTTATAACGCGCTGCTTCTTGTGGTATGTAGACTCGAATATTTTGGGTTATATCTTGTATTTTCTTAAAATTATCAGCAATCCTTTGTTTTGAGTTGTCCAACTGACATTCATGCTTGTTCTACACAGGGATTTCCCATTTATTGATTTCTTCGATATACTCTGTGTTCTTGTGGTAAGCTCAATTTATTACTTTGATCTTGTATCTTTTGCATTAGCTATTGGTTTCTACTCAACGTGTGTCCATTAACTTTTGGTGCCGATCAGTTCACAATTTCATTATTTGCATGGGTGAAGTGTGCACACCATGCTTGATTGAGGGCTCCGGTATTGTAGCGCATAGGTCAAGGAAATCCCCCTTTTTATGTGTTTCTTTTGTTCTTCCATTTAAGGAAGGATGTATTCCTCAAATGTTTAAGCTTGTTTCTTACTGTATATTTTCTGTTTTTGTTTCATTATTTTCAACTACCGTTTGCTTCTGTTTACTCCACCCTCCAACCATGGTTTACGGTATGCCAATGATTCTTATTCATATAATATTATGATATTTGCTATATGTCACTATCTTTTTTGCTATATGTCACTACTATTTTTTAACTTTATGTGATATGGTCTGTATTTACTTTTTTCAAATTCAATGTGATTGTTACAATTTTTTGTATCCTCTTTTCTGTCATGAATAATATGATAAATCAAATGTTGTATGTGACTACTCAGCCTTGAAAACGACCTGCGTGTCGAAACACGTGTCGGCTGTTTCTACAACAATTAAAGCATCAATTTTATAATTAGTGCTCCTTATTCATATGGTGTTCAGCGCATCTCCACCTCAACTCCCCTCTTGTACGCCTTTTCTAGATAGGTGGCACTTCAACGCCAACTAGGGAAAGTGCAGTTTCTTTTACTGTAAATACAATATAAAAAAACCCAGATGAGATTTGTTTATTCTCATATACCTTTAATGGCTGCTACTCTAATCTACCATTCAGGGCGGGAAAATAATGCTGTAATCATATATGTTTGTCCTCAACATGTTTCTATAACCATTTAGACAATGTCAGGTTCACTTATTTTCTGATTGTGCACTTTTCAAGACATTGCCATCAAACTAATTATTCTTGAATCTCTTGAAACCCAAATCTTAATTAATACTGACCTGAACTATAATTGGGAAGATGTGAGCCACATGTGTTGAGATAGGACCGACGCAGTAAGGAGTTTAACAAAAGGCTTTATTTAAGTTAAACTATGCACAGGCAGCAGACGCACCTTCAGCTTAAGGTACTCAAGGCAAACTGTCTGCCAGTTCAAAGCATGCAGTACATATACATTCCGAGAGAATCCTAGGATGCAGGAATTCTCGGAATGTGTATGCATGAATGGAACACAGCATAATAAACCTCAAAGGTCTGTAACACATATAAACAAAATGATATGACATTTAAACCTAACACATCTCCCTCCCTTAATGTGGAAGACTTTTAGCTAAACTATTCAAGGTAATAGTCTTTGAAACGATCAGGCAGTCTCTTTGTTCTTTTGCAGTTGTCTCCAGCATTGGATTCATCCTCCACTTGCTCACTAATGTTTGTAGGTGATTGATATGTAACTCCTTCACCTCCTGGTTCCTCTTGACTATCAACATTGACATTGTCTCTCATTATATTTTCTCTGTTCACATTTGGTGCCGTTTGACTAATTTAGACTTCGACCAACACTCACCCCCTTCAAGAATGACCACGCTACTTTTAATAGTTTCAACTCTCTTGGGACCTAGGAATTTGCTTTCTGTACACTTCGCACCAAAACGTGGGTTTTTGATTAACACATAATCTCCCATCGACAACATCATCTCTTTTACATTGAAATTAGAATTGAATCTCTGTTTGTACTCATTCTGCGCATCATGAATCAAATTAATCATTGTCTGTCTATCTACATTCATGGCCTCTAGCCATCCAGGACATAACCTGGTAGCTGGCTGCCTACCTTTTAATGAGACAAAAGGTGACACCTTGGTTACTGAATGTGGAGTAATACGATAATTCCACACCAATTCTTTCAAGACTTCTGACCATTCAAGACCTGAGTTGAGAGCTAGCTGAATACCCCCTTTAATGAATCTATTAGCCCTCTCCACCAAACCATTCGCTCTAGGGTGGTAAAGCGCAGTTCTCAAATGTGTGATACCATACCTGACCAGGATTTCATTCATTCTCTGAGAACAGAAATGCACCCCGTTGTCTGTTATGATCTCTGTGGGAAAGCCCTCTCTGTGGAACACCTCTTCAAAGAATGAGACCATTTAATTTGTAGTGGCCTCTCTTAGAGCCTTCCATTCAACCCACTTGGTTTGACAAGTACTACCATAAACCTAAAGCCATCGCCCAAACCTTGTGTCGGGCCAATTATATCCACAGCTAATTTTTTACATGGCTCACATGGAACTTGAATAGGGTTAAGCAGCACTTCTCTGACTACTTTTCCCTTAACCGCTTTTTCACATTCATGACAACCCCTCACCTTTTTTTCCACCATGCTGTCCATGAATACGATTGTCTTAACAATCTTTTGGTACCGCTTATTCCCAGATGACCTTGATGAGACAGATCTACTAAACGGGCCCTAATACCTGAGGGAGGGATAATCCTGGACCCTCTCCTGGGAGTTTGATTCCATCTTCAGACAGATTTAGCTCTTGTTTCACCTCATACATACGATCGAAATTCCTATCTAGGGCATCCCTGCTGGGCCACCCATTAATTGTCCACTCTTTCACCCTGGTGATAGATGTGTCACATGCATCTGCTTCTAGCCATTCACCTTTCCCCACTGCAACTGCTAACATGTCTGAAATAGTTATATCTTCTTCCATGACTATTTCTGATGTGCCCTCAGTGTGTTTCACTGGCATTCTAGACAGGCAGTCAGCCACCACATTTTCTTTACCTGGAATGTGAACAATCTTAAAATTGTATCCTTGCAATCCCACAATCCATCTAGCAATCCTGGGAGAGCCTTTCACCCAATCACAGCCCAATCAGAGCCTTTCACCCAATCACAGCTACTTAAAAGTTGAGCCAGCGGTTTATGGTCAGACTTCACTAAAAATTCTTGCCCCCACAAAAAAAACTTAAAATGTACAATGGCCCAGTACACCGCTAATGCTTCTCTTTCTATTACTGAATAATTACATTCAGCCCTCCTCAGAGGCCTGGAAGCAAAAGCAATCACCTGGCATTCTTTCCCCAAGTCCACTTGGTACAATGAGGCTCCTAACCCAATAAACTAGCATCGACCATGAGCACAGTTTTCCTACTGCTTACAAAACCACCAAGAGATGGTGCTCTTGATATCCCTTTCTTTATAGCAGCAAACGCTTCCTGACACTCAGGAGCCAATTTCAAACTCACTCCTTTTTTCAATAAGTTCCTCAGGGGTGCTGAGATAGTGGAAAATGTTTCCAAAAACTTATGATAGAACTCCACCATACCCATAAATGATCTGAGTTGATCTTTATCGTTAGGTGGAGGTACTCCACATATATTCTTCACAAGATTGGTTTTAGGCGATAAACCATGACCTGACACTGTGTGTCCCAGGTACTCAACCTCCCTGAGACCAATGTGACATTTTTCTCTTTGTACCGTCAGCCCTGAAGATTTCAACCTTTGAAGAATATTCCTCAATGCCACATCATGTTCACCCTCTGAATTAGCAAAGACCAAAATGTCATCTTGAAGCACAGTTACATTCTTCAGACCTTTAAGTACTTCCTCCATGACTTGTTGAAACACGGAAGCAGCTGATGCTAGTCCGAAAGGCATGCGCAAATACTTGAACGTGCCCTTCAGAGTGACAAAAGCAGTTAGATGCTGACATTTGTCCGATAGCGGCACCTGGTGATATGCTGCAGAGAGATCTGTTACTGAGAACCAACTAGGTTCGCCAAGTGTAGCCAGAGTCTCAGAAATTATGGGTAGAGGGTGCCTTTCAATGAAAATGTTCTTGTTAAGGTCCCTGAGGTCGACACATAGTCTCAGGCTACCATTGTTTTTCGTTACTAGGACCACAGGGGAGAGCCATTCTGTTCCATAGATGTGCTCAATCACACCTTTTTGAATCAAACTCTGAAGTTCCTCACGGAGTTGTTGCCGAAGTTTAAGTGGAACAGGCCTCACTTTATGCACCACCGGCTGTGCATTAGGCTTGAGCCTTATGTTGTGCTCAAAGTCATTCAACCTTCCTAGGCTGGACGTGAAAACCTCAGGAAACTCTTTGGACCACCTGTCCTCAATGTTTGCAATAGTTACAGGTTCTGATGCACTTGCTTGTATACAGGCACCTAATACTCTTTGCTCTTCCCAACCCAGTAATGACGCTCCTTTCTTTGCAACCATCATTTTTGCCAAACATTCTCCCCCTTTATAAGATACTGTGCCATGAAACTCGCCAGTGAGGGCAATGTCTGAATCTCCATAACCACAGGGTTATACTTCAGCGGGAAGAAGAAGATCAGGAGTCTTGCCTAGAATATTCACGAAGGTATCTTCTGAAATTATGGTCCAAGGCGAACATGAATCCACCTTCATCTTGATGTGGCACCCATCAATCATGAAATGGTCAACTGGTCCCTTGGCATCACCTGATACAGCATCAAACTGGAACACCTGCCTAGCATTTCTCTCCTGGACAGGCGGCTCATCTGGTATTCTTTGCAGGGGCTTTGTGGAAGATTGGTATTCTGTGTCTCTTTGTTCAAGACAATTCACTGAAGCATCTTTACATATATTCGCAAAATGACCCTTGCATTTGCACTTGTAGCATTCTGCAACTCTTGCGGCACAGGATGAAAAATGTGATGAATGCCTGGTACTTCCACATCTAGAGCACCTCTGATTCCACCACTCCTTCCTGGTATTCCCCTTCCTCTTTGGCATGACTGCACATACCCCTTGTGCCACGCTGTGTGATGATTGCTTGTCACTTTTCATTGCCCTCATGTATTGAGAGGTTTGCTCAATGCAGCGTTCCAACTCCACCGCCTGCTCTAATGACACATCCTTGGCAAGTAACTTTTCTTGTACCCTGGGACTGTTGGTGCAGCGCACTAGTTGGTCCCTTATGAGGGCGTCTGCGAGGTCCCCAAAGTCACACGTGTGGCTCAATGTCCTCAATGAAGCCACATAAGATTCCACATTTTCTGCACTGTCCTGTGCCCGTTGAAATAACTTGTGTCTTTCAAATGTCACATTCTTCCTGGGTTCAAAGTGATCCCCCATCTTTTTCAAAGCAATTACATACTCATCAGCGTCTCCAGATCCGTCCTCCACCACACATGTGAGGCCATCGAATACAATGCGCCCTTCCGGACCCAAATTGTGTAAAGTAAGTGCCTTCTTCCTGGCAGAGCTATACCTATCGCTCCCAATAGCAACAATGTAATTTTCGAACATCTTCACCCATCTGTCCTATCCGACTAAGGGCCTCCCAGGTTCGGTGAGGAATGGTGCAGGCGGAGGAATTGCTGCCGTCATTATGTCAAAGTCAGAGGTGAGCTCTTGGTCTTGCAGTGTAACACTGAACAATGGCAGAATAGGATGAGCTGGAAAGCCTGACAAAATCCAAGAACTTGATGTGATGAGCACAGTCTATTATGACATCACAATGGGCATCAGCGCAGGGAACCTCTAGTGTGATGATTCCAATAAGAACACAGTCAATTATGACATCACAATGGACATCAGCGTAGGGTATGGTCTGCCTGAGGGCTCTGAACAGGGTGCCCAGCAAAAGACCATTTGTTGCATCACAATAACTAAATGGAATGTCAAAACGCTGTCCTGGACGAGAAGGCTGTGCCAGTTCCTGGGCAACCATTTGCAGTCTTTGAAATTGTTTCAGGTGGAAACTTCCCCTAGAGGCCTTGAGATTTCCTTAGCATTTCCCAAAATATATAAAATCTCTTGTGTGGTTCTCATACGAGAAAACACACACACTCCGTCATGAAAATGAGTATGGAGTCTTTTCCAATGCTGATGTGGGCTCCACCCCTTATTTCTGGGCACCCCTCTCTGACCTGGAATGTGGGGCAGTGCCTGCTGCCTGGTGCACCGGCTCAAAATGCTAAGAGTGCGCCGCTCTGAACTCCCATGCAGGGTGGAGCGGTGCTCGTAGGGCACAGCGGGGTGCTGCAGTCTTCAGTAGGGAAGTGCTGCTGGCTTTATCCTTCCTTTTCTTTCCTTCTCAGCTGCGGGCGGGGAACAGCTGAGTGTAAGCAGGGCTCGTCCTCGTCGCCAGTGTTGAGATAGGACCGACGCCGTAAGGAGTTTAACAAAAGGCTTTATTTAAGTTAAACTATGCACGGGCAGCAGACGCACCTTCAGCTTAAGGTACTCAAGGCAAACTGTCTGCCAGTTCAAACCATGCAGTACATACACATTCCGAGAGAATCCTAGGATGCAGGAATTCTCGGAATGTGTATGCATGAATGGAACACAGCATAATAAACCTCAAAGGTCTGTAACACATATAAACAAAATGATATGACATTTAAACCTAACACAGAGTGAGACCACAAAGGCAAATACATAAGGAGGAACAGGTAAGTACATTAATATGGAGGAAGACATCCACCGGCCCCTCATCTACAACTCTTCAGGTCCCAACGGACTCTCCTAGAACGTATAACCCATCTCACAGCCAAATATTCCAAGCCAACATTCTGACCAGCAAAACTCATACTGACATCATGCAAGGGAAAGAAATATACAAACACAACACAAGCGCATTCAGTCCGTAATCTCTGTGCATGTACCTGTGACATGCTTCCTCTTTCATTCCTTATCAGATGGACACATTTCTGTCTCTCCGGCATGAATCCCAGATGGAAGCAAATGCGCAGTCATAACATACTAGGAGGTAGGGACCCTGCGACAACGAGCCCGTTTTTTATGAATTTTGTCTTCATGACCTTTGGTTCTTTTCTCTCTGAATGCACCACCATTGGCTATTTCTCACAGGGACCGCTCTGATATTGGCGTCATCACATGCACATGATGCTCTACCCAATAGACCCTGAATCACCAATGGGCTTTCTTCAATATGAGTAACCTCGCGTTATAAATGCACATTATTATTACTTTTTCACCTGTTTCAGTAACAGCCACCGCCCCACACGCTTTCCTCTCACATAGGGCTACCCTGATTAGGCAACATGATCCACCACTAACAGTGGATGACTGCACCCCCTTCTCCATTGACCTGTGCACACACATCTCTGCTATTGCCAGTATAGTGTTCCATGTTTGCCTCTTCTATAGACACCAAAGCTCCACAGCAAGGGCACCACCTATCCCGTTGGCGACTGCTGAACGGCCCTACTCCTCAACGCCTACACCAGGCCCTACTCCTCAACGCTTTGAGACTTTGACTACCTCTAGTTCCACTGCCACCTTTCCGGCGGGAGCCATGTAAACTAGAGACCATCACTCACCCCTTCAATAACGGGTAAGTGACTATGAAAGTTTCTCAGGCCTCTGTTAACTGGTATATTACCTACTCCAGTCAGTTGACTAAAAGACCTATACTGTGTACCCCACAGGATCTTCAAAGACTCACTGATGAAGGCGAGTTGAAATAAAGTTCCTCGCCAAAACATGCCAGATCAGGCTGTTTTAGAATCTATCGAGACTTCCCCGGTAAAGATCTTTCTCTTGATACAACTAACACGTTGGCAGACCCAACCAAGGAAAATGGAGTCAACGAAACTGATGCCTTCACCTTAAGCAAACTCTAACCTAGGCGAACAACATTTCGAATATGAGTGATCTCGAAATTGTGAGATTGTCACATTAAGTTGTTTATTCACGTATTTGTTCTAAAAAAATTCACGTAAAAGTATTTTCTTTCAATGTTTTGTATGTATAACAATGTGTAGTTTATTGACATGTTTTCATGTAACACTTAACTCCATTCACAGCCATGTCCAAAAATGTACTGTATTCTGTATATTTACATTAACTTTTGCCGATTTATACGTTTTTGTCACATGCTGTCAAATCCACATCCACATCCCTTATCTCTTTGTTCCTTTTATGCCCTTTTGACCAGATTAAATAATGGTCTTTCTTTCACCTTTGTGAACCAACACATTCTTTCACAGTATTAGTCCTTTGGATCCCCACACCTGGAGTATTTCTAGGGATATCTGGCAGGCATACTCACACCTATGAACTTCAATTCATATAAAATGTTACTATGAATAAGGTCCCACAGCAGAACTAATATGTATGCATGCTAATATTTAACCCTAGCCACCCGTGGAAGTACGGGTCCCCTTTTTTTGTTAATCCAGTGTCACTCCCGATCTTCGGGTGCAACTCCTGTAACCCTTCTGACCGAGTGGCATAAATGATTCTTGGTAGTTGTGCTTGAATTTTACTTTGTGATCGATCACAGTTTGAAAAATTGATATATATTGAGCACGAAGGCAAGAATGAGGGTGAGTGGGAGGGAGCTTTCCAATATCAGTATTTACATGTCCATTTGCTATAAGATGCAAGTTTCCAGATAGGATATTCTTGTCATGAGTAATTGAGATACAATCTGTAACAATATATAATTTGACTGAGATAAGCTCGTGCCTTTGAGGCATTGTTTGCTTTAATGGCTGTCACTGGAACCCCCAGTAGTCTGACACAATTATTTGTATTTGTATTTTATTTAATTTATATAGCCCTTTACTCCAAAGTGCTTTACATGAGAACAAGTAAACAATACAGCAAGCATAAGATGACAATTGAACCACAACCTGAAAACAGTATAAAGAACAACTTACAATAATGCAGAGGTGAGGAGGGTGTAGGGAGGGGAGAGGTGTGCAAGGGAGTAGTAGAAGTTAGAGGAGGTAACAACTGGGGAAAGAGGGAATACAGGAATGTGAGGGAAGAAGAGAGGAAAAGGTGAGACTAGATGCGAGCAGGGGGAAGGGTGGAAGGAGGTAGATGAGATGGAGAGGGTAACGAAGAGCAGGAGTAAGAGGTGAGGGTAGAGGGGAAGGGAGGAGGAACGTGGCGTGCTAGGGAGGTGAGTGGAAGAGATAAGATTTTAGGGAAGAGCAAAAGGAAGGGAAGGAGGGAGAAGAACGGATGTGAAGGGGGAGGCAGTTCCACTGGAACGGAGCAAGGAGTTGGAAGGAGCGGAACCGGGAGGGAGTGCAGGGGTGGTGGAGGAGGAGAGAGTAGGAAAAGATTAGCAGAGCGCAGAGAACAAGAAGGGGTGTAGAAAGAAACAAGGGAGGAGAGGTATGGGGGGGGCAAGACCATAGAGGGATTTGAAAACAAGACAGAGGAACTTGAACTTAAGCTGGGAGTGAAAAGAGAGCAGCCTAGAGAGGTGAGGGAGGAGGAGATGGAATCAAGAGGTGAGAGAAGGCATAGGGAGCGGATGGCAAAGTGGTAGATGGATTTAAGAGGGGAGCGATGAGAGGAGGGGAGTCCGAAGAGAAGGGAGGAACAGTAGAAGAGTCTGGAGAAGATGAGGGAGGTAATTAAAAGTTTGGTGGCGTGAAAGGTAAGGAGGGGTCGAATTTTACGAATGTTGTAGAAGTGAAAGCCACAGGATTTAGCAGTGAGAGAAATGTGGTGAGATAGAGAGAGGAGAGGGTCGATATGGAGACCAAGGTTGCGGGCATGGGAAGAGAAGGAGAGCTGGGAGGGAGGAAAGAGAATAAAGGGGGGGAGTGGAGGGAGGAGGAACAGTGTTAGCAGGGAAGAAAAGGAGTTCAGTTGTATCGGCATTCAGAGTAAGGAAGTGTGAGGACATCAAGGATTTAATAGCCAAAAGGCAGGAAGAGAGTTTATAATGAATGTCAGGAGAGAAGGAGTAGAAGGGGAGGAAGAGCTGGGTGTCATCCACATAGAAATGGTGCGAGATGCCAAAAGAGGAGATAATAGGAGCTAAGAATGAGGTGTAGAGCGAGAAAAGAAAGGTGGCGAGGACAGAACCTTGGGGAACGCTGTAGTTGAGGGGAAAAGTAGGGGAGGAGAAGCCGCCCCAGGAGACAGAAAAGGTGCGGTTAGAAAGATAAGAGGAGAGCCAGTTAAGAACGTTATCCTTGAAGCCAAATGATGAGAGGGAGTTGAGGAGAAGAGGATGGTCAACACCATCAAAAGCAGCTGAAAGGTCAAGGAGAATAAGTATGGAGGGGTGCTTTGAGTAGCGTGCTCAGAAGTGAGAGTCAAGAACAGAGGTGAGGGCAGTTTCTGTGGAGTGCAGTGGGTGGAAGCCGGATTGGTGGAGGGAAAGAGTGAGTGGTTAGAGATGAAGGAAACAAGTTGAGAATAGACAATGCACTCAAGAAGTTTAGAAAGGAAGGATAGTAGAGAGATGGGGCGATAATTGGAAGCAAGATGGGGGTTAGCAGAAGGTTTTTTGAGAATAGGGATGATAGTAGCGTGTTTAAAGGGAGAAGGAAAAGGTGAAGTTGAGAGGCAGATGTTGAAGAAGGAGGTGAGGTAGGGTATGAGGAGGGGGTAGATTTTAGGGATAAATCTGACCCCCATAGGGTCAGAGGGAGAAGCAGTCGGGTGAGTGTTGGATAAGAGTAGAGTGGCATCAGAATGCGTGACCGGAGAGAAAGAGGACATAGCGAAGGTAGGGGGTGAAGGAGGAGGTGGAGGAGGAGGAGAGTAGGAGTGGGAGGAGATGATAGTTTGACAGAGATTGAGGACTTTACTAGAAAAGGAGGAGGCAATATCAGAAGCAGTGAGAGAAGAGGTGGTGGGGGATCAGGAGTAGATGGAGAGAGAAGTCGGGCTAAACTTTGAAAGATGCAGCGAGGGTGAGAGGGTGTGACTGGAGAAGGTCAGAGTAGTAGGTGCGTTTTGAGTTGAGGCATGAGTCATAGAGGGTATGATAGGAGAAGTAACAATATTGGTTAGAGGGGGATGGGTGTTTGAGCCACTGACGTTCAAGGCGCCTGAGGAGGCGGCGCATAGAGGAGAGATGAGAAGAAAACCAGGTTTGTGAGAGGGGCAAAACAATACCTAGTCATGTCAAGCTCATCTTTTCCGCGGAAAGTTAAGGATTGGCAGTGTTAGTGGGGTAGGAGTGTTATTGTTCAGTTAAGGTTTGGGGTTGTTTGGTCGATTTTTAAAAAAAAGAATTCATTTATTTTTTTATTCGTGGCAAACTGACCACAATTTATCTGTTTGGGCCCCATTTAAACCCACATTCGTTTTGTTCCCCCCGCCTCCAATATGTTTTTTTAAACTTCTTTTTATTGGTGTTTTAAGAAAACAAGTCATGGTCATCATATCCAATATTAATCAATCAACAAAGCAGGGTCGCAATTACATAAGCATCATATGGCATCATATTAGGTTTTGGAGGCGGTCGGAGGGGGGCCGGCATAGGCCAACCACGTCAGGGGTCCTCATTGTGGGTCAGCGGGGGAGTCCAGGTACTTTACTTTACTTTTACTTTACAATATTTATAGTGCGCACTGTGTGCCCTGAGGCAATAAGGCACAGACATTTAAGCACTCAAGTTTCAGACAAAGATGACATCAACTAAGATGCACTCTCCATTGAAGCGCTGGCTGATGGATATTAGGTTTAGGCGAAGAGGAACGTTTTCAGGTCTTTCTTAAATATCTGCAGTCAGCTTTGGATTCTTAAAGTGGGAGTGAGCTGATTTCAAAGTTTTGGGACAACAAATTGGAAGGCTCCTTTCTCAGCCGTTGAGGTTCCACTCTGGGGGTTATCAAATGATTCTGACTGGATGTTCTCAGCTCTTTCTTGTAGATTTTGTCATTAAATACATCTGCAGATAGGATGGCATAATGCCCTGTCTGCATTTGAAGGTGATTATTCGAATCCTATCCTTGAAACGAACTTCAACAGGAAGCCAATGAAGTGAGCGTCTTGCATCTGTTATATGGTCTCTCTGGGTCAGCCTTAAAACCACTCTGACAGCCCTGTTCTGCATTATCTGTAATCTATAGGCGTCTCTTTTTTTAATTCCTACTATTAGACTACCACAGTAGTCTATCTTTGCTCCAAAGATGGCTCTGGCTATGGTTTCTGCACTTGTCTGCATGATGAGTGGTCTGAGGTGATGAAGAAATTTGATGTAATATGCTACGGCCGAGATTACACTAGTGACATGCTGGCTCATGGACAGCGACTGATCTAATGTTACTGCTAGAATCCTAAGTTTTGGGAGAGGAATAATATGGTCAGACCCAAACCTGAAAGCTAAAAACTTGCTGTCCAGGTTGCTGAGGGCAACGGAACGTCCTATAATCATAAGTTCACTTTTACTTTTATTTAGGGCCAGGTTGTAATTGAGCATCCAGGTTTCAATTATATCAAATACTCTGTTTAGCCCCGCTTCATCTCGTGGACGACACATTGCGCGGTGTTCGCGTAATATGAAAAGGTAATCCCCTCTGCCTCTAAGTTAGAGAAGAATGGTGCCATAAATAGATTATATATGCAAGGGGAAGTGCTCGTCCCCTTTGGGACCCCGAAGAGAACTGGAATGGGGGAGGCCTCTGCTGTGTCTGAGCAGACTCTACTATGTATGTTTTCCAAGAAAGACATAGTCCATGAGACTGCCAAAGGTGAAAAATTGGCTATCTCAGACAATCTGGATTTCTGTATAGAGTGGTCGACTAAGTTGAACGCTGCTGATTGGTCAAGTGATACTAATAGGGAAAGGAAACTTTTATCCAGCCGATCTAAGAGTTTTGACTTTAAGTCGAGAAGTGAAGTCTCGGTTCCAAAGCACCGTCTGAAACCGGATTGGTGCATATTCAAAATTATTTTTTTTTCTTTTTATGGTTTAATCAACATGAGATTTTTTACAATATTACAGTCAGGGATCAACTACACCTTGACTGGGTCAATGTTTGCATCATGTTGTTACTTGTTTGTTGCAGTGTCACTTTGAACAAGTCAGTGGTTTCTATTGAAGCAGATTGTTCACAATGTGTACCAGAATCTTCGCTGTGGCGATTTGCCAACTAGTTCTGTCACCGTCTATAAGCCTGTTCCAACAAGTCTCTTCCTGTGGCGGTATGTCAGCTCCGACTATACTTGATAGATATCATAGTCTTATCACTCGTGTCCCTGAGCATACCATCAGTAGATGTCGAATAGTTTCTTGAGGCTGAGGTGATGTGTCTTGGCAAAAGCGGCAGATTGATGTTTGCGAGCGACCTCTAATGTATAGGATTTCATTGGTTTCTAGCAAGTTTAGTCTCGCTCAAAGTATCAGGTTTCGAGCCAGCCTGTTGGGAAATTTCTTGATATAATTTTGCAATTCGTTTAACTTTTTTGTGTTGTAAGGTAGATGTGACGTCAATTTATTTTTGGCCGCTGTTTCTGTCATCTTTGCCCAGTCTAGATCTTTGATTTTGCGCAGAACTCTGCATGGATTTTGAATGATCTCTTCTTCTTCTGAAGCAATGGTGTCTAATAGGAATTAATTTTCCTTTTGCCAGTTTGTTAATAGTTCACATCTGCCCGCATGCATTTCTCTGTTGATCATTTTGTAGGTTGAGTTACTGTCGGCCATTCTGCACTCTCTATACAGCATTATGGAGTTACAGCTCACAGTGCACTCAAGTGATTGTAAACTCAGTTCGCGCCTGATCGCGACTCCAGATGTAGAGTTCGGCAACTTTAAGACCGATCTCCAAAAGGCGGTTTCTAATTTGGGCCACAGTTCCCTTGGAATAGTCGGCATGGCTTCGGTTCCATACGTCACGGCAGGCACAACCTTCATTTTGTAAAAATGTATTGTCGGGATTAAGGAGAACCTCCCAAATTTTCTATCAATTGCTTTTGCCTGGGCCGCTAGTTTTTAGATCTTTTCATACAGAGCAGTTTGCATAGCATTTTCATGTTTGGAGCTGTCCAACAGGACTCCCAAGTATTTAAATGTTGCAACTGACTGTCTCTACTTGAGATTCTCCCAGAAACCATTTTTTGTCATTTACTTTCGTGCTAGATTTTTACAGTATCATGACTTTCGTTTTTTCTTTGTTGATCTCAAGAAAGTTTTCGTTTGTGTACAAAAGCAAGCCATTCAATTGCCGCTGGAGGCCAATGGGTGTTTGATCGAATAATGCAAGATCATCCGCGTAAAGAAGTCGCAAGATTGTTGTGTTTCCGATTTTTGTAGGGAATGCTCGTATCAACGTCTCACTCTTTTGGAAGTCTCCTATATGGGCCAAGAATAGAGCTAATGCCAGTGGACAGCCCTGTTTGACTCCACGTGTAGTAGGAATTTCTGCCGATAGATTGCCTTGTCGGCTGAGACAAACTCTCATGGAGGTTTTAGAGTGTAGGGCATGAATTGATGCCAAGATTTCTTTGGAGCACTTCCAGGCTAGTAGTTTCTGCCACAGGCGATGTCTTTCAATGCGATCAAACACCTGAGTAAAGTCTATAAAGACAACGAAGAGACGCTGTCTGTATTGCCAGTGTTACGCTCACCTGGTATCCACAAGGACGCCCTTATGCCCTGTTTGCCAGATTCACCCTGGACGTTCCCAATTCTGGACGATGCCTTCAGTGGCAGTCGGGCCTGAAAACACAGAAGGACTGGACTTAGGAACAGACTCTGTTTCCTCCCACCAGCCCCCCGGACTCGACCTGATGGCCCACTCCTCACCTTGTTATGTCTGGCGTACTCTCCGTCCTGCCTTCTGTGCAGGGGCGCGTAGTCTTCTGCGGGTTGAAGCGACCGAATTAACTTCACTGGTGCTTACCCATTCCAGTGTCTTTAAGGAGGTAAGTCTGGTTATAGCAGTCTTTAAATATCCTTTCTTGCTAATAATGTCTTTTCTTGTTTGTTTCCCCTTAGGTGCACGGAGGTTCTGTGGGTGCGCTTCTTGGATCAGGCTCCTGCCAGGATGATGGACTCAGGAGCGTATGATGGATGGATGGAAGGTTAAGCGCGAGGTGGGACGCGGTAATGTCTTTTCTTGCTAACCTGTATTCTTCATTCCTTTTCAGGTCGCAATGGTCTTTCTGGGCGTGTGAAGATTTCCGGAGCAGAACCAGTCAAGAAATGCCCAGCCAGGTGAGGATTTTGTGATTACTGCCGTGAATGCCGTGAGTAACCTGTTTAACGTTGTCCTTCTTTCTCTCTCCCTCCAGGTGCTTCGTTCTGGTGCAAGCGTGGTGTCCTGATGATGCTGCCAACTGGATGGAAGACCGCGAGCAGTAGGAATCGACGGATGGAAAGTTGTAGGTAAGCAGAGACTGCTAATGATGTTCTTGTGTCTCCTCTGCAGGTCCGCTATTCAAGGATCGCCGGGTGCTGGTCTCTGAACACGATGAGCGTCACGCTGCTGGCTGCAGAATAATGCAAAGCACATTCTGTAGCTTGGGTGCGATTTATATAGCCCTCTGTAAAGTAGTCCAGGTAAAAAAGTCCAGGCTACCACACCCTATAACACTGCACCGCACAGTCTGGTTCCTAGGAACTAGACTGTATGGGTGCCTCCATGTTGGCTGCAGTCCTTCAGAGGAAAAGTAGTCCCTTCAAGTCCCTTCAAGGTAAAGTCCCAATCTGAACATGTGCCTAGCGCCAGGACTGACTCCAGGAGAGTCTATGATGATAATGCAAGGCCCTTGGGGCCCCAAATGAACCGTGAGTCCTGACCCTACCTGGCATGTGACCATGCTAGTGGGGTTCTGGGTCACGGGTCGTGACAGCAAGGCCTTACTTTTCAAAATACTGAGCACCAGGATGTTTCCTGCTGTCCCTGCATTTTTTTTTAAACCCGCTTGCCGATCGTCATTGCAGTTTGCAGAGGCTGCCCAAGTTTGAGTTGGACGTTGTGAGGATAATTTCTGTCCCCCTTTTTATAAATCGAGATCACGGTCTCAGTGGTCCACGATGTAGGCAAGGACCTCGTGTCTGCACATTGATGAAAAATTAATCTAAGCAGGTCAGCCCATTCGTCGGGGTGAGCTTTCAGTTCAAAGTTGGTATACCGTCAGGTCCCGGAGCCCTAGAGATTTTAAGCTTCTTAATTTCCTCCATGATGTCCTCTCTGTTTTCATGGTTGATCCAGTTCATATTACTATACTGAATATCTACTGTGCCCCCTGGCCTGACGGATTTAAATACTGCGTCGAAGTGTGTTTCACAGGTCCACTGACTGGTGTTGTTGGGCATTGTATCTTCCAGTGGTGCATCAATGGCTCTAAGCAGTCCAGAAGTCTCTTGCATTGTGTGTGCTTAATGCTTTGGCGATGTCCTCTGCGTCCTGCTGGTATAGTTTGTCCTAGTGAAACCTTACCCATGCCTTGTACACTCTTGTCATTCCTTTGATTTTTGTACAGGCTTCTGGCGTTGCCAACTTTTTTTCCAACCTCATGGCTCTTCTGAACTTGCGTCTCTTTTCTACCAGCTCTTTGTTGTAGACATGATTTTTTGAGATGCGTAAGCATTTCTGGCTTATCGATTGCTGTTTGTATGCTGCTAATAAGGGTTGGTAGTCAACTGATTTAACTTGTTCTTGTTGACCATTCGCCTTGTATTTTACCGTCAGGTCCTTGATTGCATTTGCACTCAATTTAATTCGGGAACCTTGCACGTTGGTCTCAACTTGTGTGTTTACCATATTGTCCTTTTTACCTGGGATTTGCCAGCATGTTTCCAGTAAGTTATGGTCACTGGCGATTGTTCGCCGAACTTCAAAAGAGGTTGTTAAAGTCAGCAGCGGCTGAGAAACAAAGATACAGTCGATTGTAGCGGCCGAATCCGCACGTTCACATGTAGGTGCTCTATTTACTTGCGTGAAGACGTAATCAAGATTGTGTAACTCTCGCGAGTGGATCAGATCAAGCCATGCTTTACCTCGCTGTTCTGCCGGGGAGTTCTTGAATTTTGCTCGATTTCCTTTGCGTGTTTTGAAAACTGCGTTCAGATCACCGCAGATCAATAGAAAGGTTGCTATTAGCGTTGTCATGGCCTCGTCAATCACCTGTTCACATAGTGAAATGAATGTTTCCACATTGATGGCAGCTGGATTCCAGTAGGTGTTGACAATTACTACTAAATGGGGTATTTGTTAAGGTGTTCCGATATCTGGATATACGCCACCTTATCCACCATTTTTAATAAGAAAGGTGTACTGGAGATGGGACGATAGTTCAGAGAGTTATCCCTATCCAGACCAGCATTTTTAATGATGGCTGTAACCATTGTTTGCTTCAGGTCATCTGGGACCTTACCTTCACTTAGCGAGGTGTTAACAAACGTGCAAATATCTTTAATGAGCAACGGGGGACAGGTTTTTATTATAAGTGAAGAATAGAAGTCCCCTTTACAACTGGAAGGTTTTAATTTTTCAATGATATTTTGCAGTGTTTCCACTGTGATTGTGTGAAAATTAAATTTGGCTATTGTCGACTCAATGCTTATGGGCGCCTGCGGTAGACTTGGTGCCTTAGAGGGTAACTGTTTCTTTCTAGCATCCATGTTCTTATTCCTAGAAGTTTGTTCTCTTGAGTCTCTAATCTCAAGTTGATCCTCTGGTGGGGGAACTGCTTCTTGTTCTTTTAAGATTTTAAACATTTCCCTGACATCTGAGGTGGCATGGCAATTCGTAAATTATGAAAGTTCTGTTTTGCAACCAAGACTGCTAGTTTATAGTCCTTTACTTGAGTCTTGTATGATTGAAGAGAAGCTGGGGAGGGACCGGATTTCCAGGAGTAATATGCTTTTGTTGTTGCAGTCTTAAGCTTTCTTAGCTCCTCCGTAAACCATGCTAGACTTTTGAACTCTACATGTTTTTGTTTCTTCGGTTTTAGTGGGGCTAGGATGTTAGATATACTAGCCATACTACTAGCCAGGCAAGAGGACATGTGATTGAGGGGGGTTTCTGGGGAACATTCAATGTTATTATCCAGTAATGGTGCTATGTTGTTAAGAGTAAGGTGTTTTAGGTGTTACGAGCCAACACGTGGCCTTTGCAATAATTTATTTGTTTCACAGGGAAAGGTACTACTATAGAGATATGTATTAACACATGATCTGACCATGGGCACAACACAGTGGAAACGTACATACAAAAGGTGTTAAGAGTTGCTACCCAGTCTACCATGCTTCCCTGTACATGGGTGGGTACCGTCACTTGCTGAGAGAAGCCTAAATCAGAAAGAGAGTGTTCCAGATCGGTGGCATGCGTATCTTCTATGTCACCTAACCAATGATTTATGTCTCCCAGAATTATGAAGCGGGTAAGGGGTTTTAACCGGGGGAGCATAAGGTTAAACAACGCTTCTGTCCAGAAATCCTTCATGGATGGGGGACGGTAAATCAGCAGAAAGTTAATTGTGGACTCAGCATTCATTCCAATTTTAATAAATAAGGAATCTATTTCTTCCTTGATAAAACCAGGGGCTTCCCAGATGGATTACTCCTTTTTAAGAATAAAAGTGACACCGCCCCTCTACCCTCCTGTCTGTCCTTGCGTACCATAACGTATCCAGCTGGTATTGCAAGATTAAGACTCGGCCCGGATGCTTCTGATGCCCACGTCTCCGTAACGGCACATAAATCTAAATTGTTCTGTTCAATATAGTTAGCCACCTCTAGAGCGTGCTTAACTAGGGAACGTGTATTAATAAGTAGGCAGCGCAATTCTGTTGTTGATATGATTGGTATTGGTATGCGGGGTGTACATTGACTTTGGGAGTAATCACAAGTTGATTTGGATTTCCCACTTGTGCAGGGCTCTCCAAAGGGCTAAATGAGTCCAACACCGTAGCGCTGAGTGTGTTAGTAATATTCAGCACACCCTGAGGTGCCTGAGGTGCTTCAGTTGGATCATGAGTGCATCGCCATTAGCTACATGAAGAGTACAAGTATGCGCCGCGGTGTGCCTTATGGTCTATGCCAGGGTCCGGTGCACGATAGTAGTTATGACTCATCCATCCATTTCCCCCAAACCTTAAGGTGCTTTCCGGGGCATCACCCTGGTGGTATATATGCGTTTCTCAAGGGCGCGCGCCGGTCGATTTCGTTCTCCCCTGATGCCAAGTATGACCAGTTTAGGGTTGTGTGGAAGGGGGGACCCCAGCACCCCGCTGATCCTGTTAATACACTGGACACAGAAGCCCTGGATGACATCGCAGTCCCAGATCATGTGAAAGAATGTTCCCTCTACAGCGTAGGCAGTTTCCATTTTGTATTGTCCACCATTTCAGCATCGTGGACCTGGAGTGGTAGGCCTGGTGTAGTATCTTGTATTGGATCAGGCGAAGTCTGGTGTCTATGCCGATTTCTCGGGGGAACATCAGCGCTTCGACCCACTCCTCAGGCTTCAGTGGGCCCAACAGTCTCTCCCATTTCTACCGGAGCGTGAAGCTCCTGGACCCTGAAGGCGGATATCATCTGATAGAGAGTGGACGTGACCTTGGCAGGGATCATAGTTTGAAGCATGTTTGCTTCAAGGGGAAGCACTTTGGGATGTCTGCTGGGTTGGGGAATTGTGTCCGGATGGCATGTGCGAGTTGCATGTGTCTGTATCTGCCCCAAGCCGGGAGTGAGAATTTGTTCTGTAGATCATTGAATGTGACTAGGTAGCCCTCCCGGAGTATGTCCGCCATCAACCGTATTCCCTGTGACTCCCAGCGCGTGAAGTGCCCCATTTTCGGGACCTCTGGGATGTATGTGTTGTTCCATAGGGGTTGGTCCACTATCGGCCTCCCTTCCCAACCCATGTGATGCGTCGTTTTCTCTCCCATACAGTACACGGAGAGGTGTGATTGTCCCCATGTGTCTGATCTCTCCTTTGATGTGTGGGAGGTCCGGGTCCCCGTGGAGCCAGTCATTCACTACTCCTAGTTAGGCCCCCCAGTAGTAGGCCCTGGAGGCATGGTAGGCTTATCCCACCCTCCCAGACAGAGCACTGTAGGGTTATTAAAGCTATGCAGGGTTGTTTCCCAGCCGAGAGCAGTCTCCTAAGGGTGGTCTCTATAGAGACAAAGGTCAGCCGAGTGATGTGGAGAGGGGCATTCTGGAGGGCGTATAGGAATCTCAGAAGGGCTAACATTTTAATGAGGGCTGCCCTGCCCATGAGAGTCAGCAGGAGGGACTGCCAGTGGCTGGCGTCAGCCTCAAATCTGTCTACCACTGGCTGTAGGTTGAGTCGAACAAAGTCCTCGGTTTTGCGGCTAACTACAATACCCAGATATGTTAAGCTCTGTTTGGAAACGGGGTAGGGGCAGCGCTTCAGGATAGCCTCTGCCCCCCCCCCACCCCCCCCTGCAGCAGGAAGAGCACCATCTTTTGTTTGTTAAACTTCAGGCCACAGAAGGCCTGGTATTCAGTAAGAATATGTGTTACTGCTGGGCACGTGGTCCGGGGGTTACCCATGTATACAAGGAGATCGTCTGCATAGAGTGAGACTCTGTCTTCCCTTCCCCATGGCCATTTGTAACCAGACCATTCCAGCGCGGTCCTAAGCCTAATTGCGAGCGGCCCGTTCACTCTCACCATTGCCTCCGGGGAGTCGTATAGTATCTTGACCCATGACATACACTTAGGCCCGAATCCCATTCGTTCTATAATGTCCCAGAGAGCCGACCAACTCACGGAGTCAAAGGCTTTTTCAAAGTCCACCGCAAGCAGTGCAAGTGAGCCTTTTATTGCAGCTGCCTAATCAATAGCGAACTGGACCCTTCTCAAGTTCATCCGCGTGGATCTAGACAGCATAAATCTGCATTGGTCTGGATGAATTAAGGAGTCAATGGCCCCTAGTAGTCTGTCGGCCAAGACACTGGCGAGGACCTTGGCCTCTCCATTAATGAGAGGTATTGGCCTGTAGGAGGCACAGAGTTCTGGTGGTTTACCGGGTTTAGGGATCACTACTATGGCTGCTTGTCTCAGATCCCGAGGGAGCTTCCCTTCTTCCCAGGCGCATCTAAGCGGTATCCGGTCATTGCATCGAATCCAAAGCATCGAGAGACCTTACCATTGAAAAAAATGCATTAAAAGAAACAATCGAATGCATTCATTTAAAAAATGCATTCAATGGTTTTTTTTAATGCTTTTTTGTCAATGGTATGGTTGTCGATGGTTTGGCTGTCGATGGAATCACTAGGAACCCATCTAAGCATGCAGTGCATGTGGGTTGTAACTGCACCCCCATAGGCTCTTCCATGTTTTCACCGAAAACCTGTTGGGGCCTGGGGCCTTCCCAGATTGAAGTTGGGACAGGGCCGCGGCAATCTCTCCCTCCGTGATTTCTGCTTCTAAAGCACCTATTTGTTGTTCTGTGAGTCTGGGTATTGCAATGGTCTCCAGGAATTGTGAGCCCAGCGATCCGGGTAGTGTCAGCTGCCGGGCGTATAGGCGTTCGTAGAAAGCTGCAAATGCGTCCGCAATCTCGGCGTCATCTGAGAGTAATTCCCCTTTGGGCCCCCGTATAGCACGTACATACCCCTTGATTGGGCCCGTCGTTCTAGCCATGCTAGCGTCTTCCCAGCCTTGTCTCTGGCCTCATAGATCTGGCTAGCGTGGCCCAGTGTGCTGTCCTGACATTGTGTAAGGCCAGGTTTCTCAGCGCTTACTGGGCTGTGAGCAACACATACATGGACGTCTCTGTTTTATCTGCGAGAAACTCCTCTTCTGCCTGCGCTGCATGTTCCTCGGCAATGGCAATTTTTTTTATGTAGTTTTCGATGGGCCGACACCAGGGAAAGGGCCTCTCCCCGAAGCACCACTTTATACCCTTGCCACAGTGTAATGGGGCTGTCTACCGACCCTACGTTGATGGAGAAGTATTCCTCTGTCTTCTGAGTAAGAGCTTCCATAACTTGGAGCATCCCCAGGTAGTATGCACTAAGGCGTCAGGCGGGGTGAGGGGCTTTCTTGCCATGTTTCAATGTCATGGTCAGGGGTGAGTGGTCTGAGATGCCCTAGCTAGGTAAGTGCCGTCAGCAGTGTTTGTGCCATGTCTTGCGGGACAAAGAAATAATCAATGCGGGATAGAGATTTGTGTGCACCAGAGAGGAAGGAGAACCCAGAGTCTGAGGGATGAATTGAGCACCACGCATCCACCCACCCGAATGGCGAAGCAAAGGAGTGGAATTTTGTTGGGTGATCAGGGTTTCTGTTTCCCACATGCGGTCTATCCCTGGTCCCTTCCATCGCCTTGTTAAATTCACCCCCTAGCACCCAGTAGTCTACCTGCTTATCCAGCAATGCTGCTTTAAGATCCAGGAGGAGTTCATGCGTGAGCGGGGGGGCATAGACCGCAGCAATTCCCTAGGCGTTCCCATGTCTGCTACCGGTCACCACTACAAAGCGTCCCCTTTTGTCTGCGTGTACCCTTCCCAGCTGGAATGGGACCGTTTTATGTATGAGGATCATAGTTCCCTGTGACCCACTGGTAAATCCCACAGGATAGGCCGTGGCGTAGTTGGATCTTTTGAAGAATTTGCATTTGGTGCCCTGAAGGTGTGTTTCGGTTAGGAGTGCGATATCCGGAGAGTGCCTATTCAAATATTGAAGTACTAGTCTGCATTTGATACTGGAGCCCAGCCCGTTGTCGTTCTATGTGAGCAGAGTTAAGCATCCCTCATATGCCATTGTTATCCCAGGGAGTGTATATCCTGTGTGGGTGGGCGTGGGTACCTCTCCATGCCCCGCTTCCACCTCCTTTGTCCAACCATGTATGCAACCCTCCAGTAGGAACCATGACGGTATGACCGTGCAGATCAAATAAGAAAAAAACAACAGTCAACATATTAACCCCTCTTCCCTAGTCATTGGAGCCCCTCATAGACATTTAGTCGCATGTACAGGTGCTCCGGCACGAGCTACCAGGACCAAAGATGGGTTGTGCGTTCTAGTTAGTGCTGCAAAGGCTCCAAAGCAGGGGCATGTCCCAAGGTGGACTATCTCGTCTTGTGGTTTTCTACCAGTCCCATAGTACCCCCATCCCTCCCTGTACTTCCCCCCCCAAACAGAAGCACTTGTAGCCCGAACTGTGCGCCAACAGGGCATGGAACTCCAAACCAAAACATTGCTAAGTGTTACAAGATGTTCGCTCTATCCACACTTAAGTGTCTTCGTCATCTTTCAGAGGCCGCCGCTATGTCATCCCCTTGGTCCCCTTGTACCCATCTACCGTTTTGCCGCTCTACAAGGTCCGGATTGAGTGTCCTTGCAGGGGTCTGACCCTAAATAGGTCAATTTTGCTTTGGAGGGTCTGACTCTTGGTTTTGTCCTTGCCCATGGCTCTACTGGTTCTGGACCAGGGGAGGCGATGCGTTCCGCCTTCTCCTTGGTTTTGTGTCGTGGGCCTCGCAGATCCCTTGGCAGCCCGGTATGGAGCACAAGTTTACACTGTACAGTTTGTAAAGCTGTCTGGGTATCTGCGGGCGTTCCACCCAGCTGGGAAGGGTGAGGGGAGGCCTCTTGGGTGGACTGGTACCAGAGGTGGGCCCCTTTCTCTGGCTCTCGGTAGTGTCCTTTGTGCCTGGGGTCCGACTGCTACGATGACCCGTTATTTCTTGTGGTAGCTGAGGAGGGTCTTGGCTGGCACTTTTCACGGTCAGCACCTCGTTTGGGTCTTTCCCTTGATAGCCAGGGTTGCTCCCTCTCCCCTCAGCGCTGTAGGCTGTTGTTGAGGTGATGTAGGTGGTCTTTCCTCTTGTGCATGGCCCTGGGGCTTTGTAATCAGGTGCACCTGTTTGGGGGGATACGTTGTCATTCCGGCGGGTATGTCTGAAGCCTGGGTGTGTTGCATGGGGCTCAGTCGTCCTTTTGTCCATTCGCCAGGTTTCCTGCCCCCTTCCTGGATGTCTTGGAGTCGATCCCCAGCGAGTAGAGCTTAGGGCCCGGGACTCTGGAGGCTTAAGAATCTGCTGTGCGGCCAAGTGGCTGGGGAGCACTGTCTGGCTCTGGGGTCCTTAGTGTTGTTGGGGCCAGGGGAGGGATCTTGTTGTGCGGGGTGCCTCACTTCTGGTCCGGTATTGCGCTGTGTCTTGGGCCAGCAGGGGTTCCCCCCCTGACTGCAGGCTGGTGTAGCAGGTGCTGTGTGGGCTCTGGGACACATCCACTCCCTACTCCTGTGCGGGCGGGAGGAGAGATTATAGACAGTGTATGGGCCTCTGCAGGTGCCGTGTGCAGGTGTCACTGCCTCCTCTGAGCACCTCCCTCACAGGTTGCTTTCTTCCGGTCTGTGGCTCCTGGGTCCTGGACCTCGTCATTTGGATCCTGGAGGCGCCTGGAGCATATAGGCGATCAGAATGCCTGCGGCTCTCGGTGCGGTGCCAAGATGGCGCCGCCCACTCCTCTGATGGGTTATCAGCCCGTTTATAAGTTTTCCGGGCACCGATTTCACTCGGGATTAGAGCTGCCAGTTGTTATGGTATTCTACCACTATATTGCTTCGTTTCCCGGTCAAAGCGAGAGCAGGGGAGCAAGCTCTTTTACTTCTGCATGCGCGGCTCGCACATGCGCACTCCCCCGACTCCAGTTTTAAGGAAGCAGGGGACACCCCTGCACCCACCAAACCACAAAATACCGAACATGAAGGGCGGGGCACACCCGGCAACCCCTTCTCTCCCGGTTCAGTATTTTGCAAAGTATGCGGGCAAAGTGCCCTGCAGCCCAAATCACCCATGCCAAACCCAATCAAATGGGTCAGTAGATCAAACATTTTCGGTCAGATAGGCTAATTCCATTAATGTAACTTACATTTCTTAAAATAATTGTTCACAATTTCATGTTTGCTTCTTAAGTGTGGTATGCATAGGACAGCATTTTGGATTAGTAGAAGTCATTGAAACAAACCAAGGGGAAGTTGCGAGGCCAACCGCCGTACACATTCCAGCTGGAATGTCTCTGGCTTCATTAATGTGGTTTAAGAAGCCAGAAGGAATCAGGCATATGTAGAAAAGCCAGGGTCTAAATATAGCCATGCTTCAGGAATCTTATTTGAAAGGAGCATTGATGGAATCCTATGCCATGCTTGGGGTCTCCTGCCACACTACACTTCATGATCCTCCACGTCAAGACGCGTCATTATCCTGATGCATAAGACACCCAGGTTGATCTGGATGGAGGATTTTCTTTTCAGTCTGCTCAGTTGAGGGGAGTATCACTCACCTTGGTGAACGTGTTCGTCCCTAATGTTGAAGACCCTCTTTTGACCTCTGTGTGCCAAATGTTTGGAGGGACCCCATTCCCATTTTCTGGGGACATTAATGCTATCATCGATGCTTTCAGAGACGGTCTGCGCCCTTACAAAAGATCCATGCTCAGGCTGCGGAAGAGATCCATTGGATTTAGAGGATCCATGGCAGAAGATGTGTCCTGAATTACAGCAGTAGGCTATTTACTCTTCGGAGCACGACATGCACTCTAGGATACTGGCATCACCAGTAGGCTTAGAAGCTGGTTCCACACCTTAGTTCTGCGGCAGTGTGGCTCGAGGACACTATTTCACCCGGATTCCAAGGCAACATCGCCCACGCTATGTACGGCTTGATTCCCAGAGACCTTATTCATATTACAATGTTTTTATTGGCATTTGAAACATACATCAGCAATTTGCTTCTCATTTCGCTATCACTGTTTCATAAGTGTTTGTGTTATACCAAATCAACAATTAACTTCAAACAAACAAAACAAAACAAAAGTCTTCAGCATCTGTTCCATACTACGAGAACAACATTCACTGTGTCAGGAGGGCTCGTTGTGCAGGGCATGGCTATTGTCCAGTGGGTGCAGGGAGTGTCTTCTTGAGAATTGTCATTCTAGTAACCAACCTGCAATGATCCATAATATCTTAAATATGAAGACAATTCGTTCTTGGGGGTTTATCGTCCAATGGGTGGAACATTTCCCAGGTCAGTGCCTTCCAGGCTTCGTATGCTGGGTCCGCCGCTTCTCCAGCCCTAGCCACCCCCTCTCCACATACTCTCGTCTCTGCATTAGACCAGTGCTACAGTTCTTTGGGCCATTTGAAGTACTGCGGCTCCCCGCTTTTTTCCATGCCATTGCAATTTGATTCCCAGAGACCTTTTCGTGCAAACCGTGACGCAATCTATGACCAGAGCTCTGGGTACTTTCCTCTTGTAAACTTGATAAAACATGTAATTCTTATGGCCCAAGTGGTCCCCGTGATTTGTTAATGGGGTCCTGTGATTGACATTCTGCAGCACAGTTCTCAGATAGATGCTAATTTGTTTTATTAAATCCATGCGTCATACTCTGTTCAACGTGGAGTACCTTTTTGCTGTTCTACTCTGCGTTCGATAAACAGAATAAAAAAAACGGCATGGCCGGGTATAGTCTTCACCAGCAGAAGCAGCCTCGTTTAGGGTAGCAAGTCCAATGTATACTTTTAAGAGATGTGTAGTTAGGTAATACGAATTAACTGGTCTCTATGAAGCAGGCAAGGGTCAGTAGCAGGATGGTCGTAAATGGCATGTCGTTTTCTTCTCTTGTCACCTGGGAGAAGGCCAAACAGTTCTGGTGTTGCCTTTGCATTCTGGTAACAACCCAACCACCACATTTTAGGACATATCCACCCCCTTCCTTTCACAGAACCTTGGTCCTCGGAGCCGGACTGACTCGCACCATGTTGTCGCATAACATTCTTCTCCTGCTGCACCCCCCCTGTGTTCGTAGCATCTATTTCCCGCTTTCTCATCCTCTTTTCTTCCCCTCGCTCATTCTCTTTTTTTCAGCAGAGCAGATAAGGTTTGGATAGGGTTGGGTTGGGAGCTGGGGGGGAGGAGGGGGATAGTACACCACTCAGGGCTTTAATGCTCCGGGGCTAGTGGGGGTGGAGCCCCACAGTCTTCAAAAGCTTTTCCCTGACTGGGGCTGTGCCGTGGCTCCAGGGAAAGGTATAAGAAAAAGTCGTGACATTGTTATTTGTTGACAGGAGAGGAGCAGAAAGGGAGATGATGGTGCATCAGAGCCTGTGTGAAAAGGCTGCCTGGAAGGGGTCAGCGCCACATTAACAGAACAAAACGAGAGGCGTCAATGGGCAGTGCACGTTTCATGAAACCTGTTCAAGCACATCTGTGGAGGAAGCCATTGATAGAGGGTGCCATCCATGATGAGCAAGAGGAAATATTGGCGAGAAGGAGAGTAACAGGGTACAAAATAAAGTGAGAGTGTAAATTACAGAAATCAACTTGATAGGTTTGAAAAAATTGTTACCTTGTGACTGAGAGGTTGGAAATATAAGTAAGATGAACAGTGCAGTTAAAAAATGCAAACCAGGGAGCCCTGATACGCGGTAAGATGGAGTAGTCTGGCTCTGACCGCACTTTGCTCCAGCAGGACATTGGTGAGGCTCCAGTGAGCCGCCATACTATGATCCACCGTGAGAAAAGGTGGGGACAGGGGTCAGAACAGTGGGGGCACCGGGTGAACCCCTTTCGAGAGGCTGACTTCACTCCCGCACTGAGCAAAAGAAGGATTAGCTGGCAGCCGCGGCGTACGCTAAAATGGCATTGTGAGCTGATCCCAGAGGCGGCAAAATTGTGGCTGTGGCAGGTAAGGGAGACGGAGAACCAGACCCTGGCGGTCCCCATGGTGGCAGAGAAGGGGACCCCCAGTGCAGATTGAAAGCAGGAACGGAGCCGCCAGCTGATGCGTTGACCTGCTCGGAGCGTGACACCACAAGAAGAAAGGAGGGCTGATGGCTCTCGACCACGGAAGATACAGGATGGGGAGAGGTGGAGGGAGCCCTGCGAACAGTGCAGCAGAGAGTGGAGGTATCTGGAAGGGCTGTCCCTACGGCAACGGTCTGAGCGGGCTGCATCCGCAGGGTGCATTGAATCCTTAGACAAGCAACCAGTTCAAAGCATTTTTGGGCACATAGCCAGAGCGAGCAGCGAGGGTGACTGCAGGGGTCCCCCCAGACAGGCAAGAGTGGAAGAGGGATATGCAACTGGTGACCACCAGGAATTTTACTCATGCCAAAACACAGCAGAAGAGGGGGGATCACCCTGCCCTCCCAAGACCTGCAAACCTCGCCAGAGATAGCACCAACGCACAGCGCGAGGTGCCAGCTGTGGGAAGGGGAGGAGAGCGGCGGGAGAAGGCCTGCCCACCCAAAACAGAGGGGGATCTAATGCCCACCCTAGCGCACAGCAGGAGAATGGAGGCCCCATAGTGGGGGTCAGTGACGGAGGCTCTAGGGAGAACCCAGGTGGACCAGCCAAGGTCACTGGAGGTAGTCCCGGAGGGCCGTCTGGGAAGGAGGAAATATCCTGTCTACATACGGTGCAGCTAGGGCTCACGCTAGGAACACCGGTGGAGCCCATGGCCAGTATAGGCCACCCCGACAGTGTGTACCTGCAACCATGGCCAAAGGGAAGGGGAGGAAATCCAGCCTACAGGCAAAGATGGACGCATACAAGGTCTCCCCGACAGGGGCAGTGTCGGATGGGGGAGGAGCAAAATGACAGCTCACAAAGGGCAACCGATACCCTCAGCATAGCACATCCTCTGGGCGATCCGCGAATCAAAAGCAGTGCTAGAGTAGAAAATCAGCAGCATGGGGGAAGATGTGACCCTGCTGAGGAAAGACTTTTGTAAAATGTCAGTGCGAATGGTGAAAGTAGAGCAAAGGGTCTCCGACATGGAAGACACAATGGGCCCGGTCAAGTAAGACATTGCAGGGTCGAGGAGGCAGAGGGACGAGCCTGCTGAAATAACATTTGCATCGTGGGCTTCCCCAAAAAGAGTGAGGGACCCTCCATGGAGCTATACCTGGAGGGCTGGCGAAAGGAATAGATGGAACCACATGGACTATCACACTTCTTCTCAGTGGAACAAGCCCACAGGATCCCTAGCAGCGGACCCCCCCCCCGGGTGCTCAACCCAGACAAGTCATTGCCAAGCTCCTTAATTACGGGGCCGCTTTCCTGAATCTTCCGAGCCATTGCGGGTTTGCAGAAGGAAGCGATCTGGGGCAAAAAAACTCAGAGAGTCACGCTAACTAGGTTGGTTAGGTTGGTGTGGGGGGCTGGTGGTCCTGTACGTCAGGAAATATTATTGGGCTTCTCAGCTGGTGGCTGTGAACTAATAGGTGTACAACGACCATGGAGCCACACGTATCCAGCTAGAAAAACAGATGATGGGGTACTACCCACCAGCACTATTGTGATATGGGCACCCGCAAAAGGCCACCTTGCCACCACTGTGATGTCGCACTATTGAGGCGGTGACTGCAGCCCTTGGTGGGATGGGATAGGGTTGGGTGGTGACGATATAGGCATATGTTTGGGGGAACAGAGAACTCCCAGAAGTGGGGAAGATAGTCTACTAAACCAGATGGGCCACAGCAGGGTGCAAAAAATGAAGCACATTATAGAGCACAAAGACCTGGCCCCCTTCTGTCACTTACAGGTTTCTCACGGGCTGAATAACAATGATCGCTTTACCAATACACGGCTGCAACACGCCATGAACCACAAGGGTAGGGCAGAGTAGGACCTCCCTGAGCACTACTCTCTGGAGGCCAACCTGCTGGATGGGAGGCTACCTGGGAAGGTGGTCACGACACTCTACCAGGTGATCAATCATTTCTCTACTCCCCCCCCATCCTGAGCAAGCTGAAGGATCTTTGTGACAGCGACCTGGGGGACATCTAGGAGGAGGACTGCGTAGGGGCGCTGGGATCGGCAAGGAAAGCTGTGGGTTCCAGCAAACTACGACTTGTCAGTTCAAGATTATACATTGGGTATATTTCACCAGGGCTAGGCTCTACAAGATGGGGAGAGCAACAGACCCCAACTGTCTGAGATGTGCAGCAGAGGAGGGCACCTTCTTTCACGCTAGGTGGGCCTGTCCGAGGATATAGCATTTTTGGGGGGCAGTATGGGAAGCAGTGGCAGGGGCTCTTGGGAAACCAGCACCAGACTGTCCAAGGTTTTGTTTGCTGCATTTATGGGGGGACTCAGACCTCTAGTAAGTAACTATGCTTGATGAAGACACCATTGATGGTGGCCAAGAGAGACATAGCCGCGAGCAGTGGAAGCACGGTGACCTAGAAACGGTGGTCTCTGTATGGCTGGAGGGAATGGACCACTGCTGTGACCTAGAACAGCAGGTGTATAGAGACAGTGGTTGCCCCCAGAAGCATGAGCGAATTTGGGGGAAATGGCAGGAGATTAACTGATGATGAGGAGGGAAGTGGAGAGGGGAGGAGCTCCGTACTGTGGGGGGTGGATTGTTGGGGTACCTGGAAGTTTTTTGGTACCTGTTTTGTTTAAAAACTCAATAAAAATGGTTTATAGAACAAAAAAAGCAAACCAGGATCTTGCTGGATGGTTATAAGCATCCGGCTTGAGCAAGTAAGTGTGCTACCTCACTTAGAGGTGTGAATGCCCTCCACCTTCCTGGTTATTTGTGTTTTTGTGGCTGTGGGTCATAACACATTGTCCAAGGCAAGCAAACGAATCTTGGCCCGGCCTCCTTTCTAGGGGCCTTGAGGGTGGCCACACCCTCCTGGAGCCAGACCTGCATAGAATCATAATGTGAGGACTTAATGTGAGCTTCCCCACTTATTTATTCGTATTTTATTCGTATTTACACAGCAATAAAAATGAGGCGATTAAATGAACAAATAAAAAGAAATGAACTCAAGAAGAAAATAAGAGGAGAAGGTGGGTTTTAAGATGTGAGTGAAAAGTGTAGTGAGAGGGGGAAGCACTGATATATTTGGGAAATCGAACAGAGTTCGTCAATGCACCGCAACTTTCATTTTCTGCGTTTGATGTGGCGAGCGCCTCACAAATATGGGGGCTGGTGTCCCAGAAGGCGGCAGATGCTCTGAAGCCACTGTGTCTGTCTGAATTAAATTGAAGAAAGAAAATCATCACAAAATGGCCACCACATTTTCATTTGGCGAGCAGCCTTCTACATTCTAGCTGCCCCACAGTGATTGGCTCCATTCTGCTTCATAGAGCCAATCAGATGACCGGTAGGCGGAAGCCGGCCCCTCGCACAAAGGCCCCGTAACCAAGGCTCCTGTCTGGGCCTCATTCACTCCACTCAAAAATCTGCCAGCTCTACAAAGACTTGTGAGGGGCAGGAGCTCCTCTCTCTCACACGCGTGCTGCAGGAGGAGCGTGATGCCAGTGCAAGCAACACAAGGTATGCCATGTGTGCTTGCAGAGGCTGGTGGCATTCAAAAAGTAAATAATGTATCTTTTATTGAGAAATCAAGCAGAGCACTTCAACGCACTGCAACTTTTATCCTAGGCATTTGTTATGGTGAGCACCTCACAAGTATGGGGTCTGCTGTCCCAGAAGGCGGCAGATGCTCTGTAGCCACTGTGTCTGCTCTGAATTAAACCAAAGAAAGAAAATCATCCCAAAATGGCCACCACATTTTTGTTTGGTGAGCAGACTTCTACACCCAAGCTGCCCCACAGTGAGTGGCTCCACTCTGCTTCATAGAGCCAATCAGATGACCGGTAGGTGGAAGCCGGCCCCTCACACGAAGGCCCCATAATCAAGGCTCCTGTCTGGGCCTGTCCGATCCGAGGAGGGGCTGCAGGGCCCCCACATTTTTCGATTCCCTGATTCAGGAATAGACTCCAAATGCAGCTGGTGTGCAGATGAACTTGTGCACTTGCAACTCCACGCTCTCCCAACATCAACACGTGAGTGTTGGCTATGCTCTCCCACTGCCTCCTCCACCATGAAACCTGAACCAATCTTCTCCCTCTCTCTGACTTTCTGCCCAACTAATCATCCTCCTCTTCATTGCATTTTTGTTCCCAGTTGGATTCTTGAACCTAGGTGTGTGTGTTTGTCACCTCTTGCACTCCACATTTTGCACATTTTGCATTGCATGGTTGTGCCCACTTGGATTCTTGAACCTAGGTGTGTATGTTTGTCACCTCTTGCACTCCACATTTTACATTGCATTTGTGTGCCCTGTTGGATTCTTGAACCTAGGTGTGCGTGTTTGTCACCTCTTGCGTCCCAACATTTTTGTGCCCCTTCTGTAACTACTACATCAACTGGTGGGTTTGGGCTAGGACTGTGCAATGCAGCCATGCCCCCTTATCTTCAACTATCAGGCACTTACCATCTCTTCCAGCTTCTCTAACTGCTACACTATCACCTACCCTCCCTCTCTCACAAAGTCTGGAAGACAAAAGCACAAAAAAACTTCCTGAGTGCCAACCCTGGTATACCCATCACAGGCACCTATGTCAGTGCAACTTCCAGACAGGTCTTCACTGATATCCACTTCTCTGTTGCCACCCCAGATATATGAAGTCCTCATCTCATCTGTACTCTCTCCCCTTTCACCCTCAGCCATTGATGGTGGCACCAAGTGGGAAGTCCTCTTGGCTGGCTTCTCATTATCACATTGTATAATTAATGTCTACCACACTGGCCTCAACCCAACCTCCTTCTCTTTGGCTGGCACCTGCCGTCCCTCATTAACTTCCTTCCCCCACCTGCCTCCCCCCTATCAGTCCCCTGTACTCCTCCTCGGAAACCCTTCAAAGGTGGAGACCACCTTCACCTGGCCACACTTAATGCCCGATCAGCCAGCAAACAATCCGCCGACATATGCCTCCTTGAAGACATTGACCTTGACATTCTCGATCTTACTGAGACGTGGTTCAATGCCAACTCAGTTACTGCTTTTGACTCCCTTCTCCTAACTGGATACAAGATCTTATCCAAGTCATGACCTAACCGTGCTGGTGGTGGGGTTGCTTTAATATTCCCTGAGTGGGTTGCTGCCTCCCTCATACCCACTCAGCCTTACTCTTCCTTCGAGAGTCTGGTCTGTAAATTGGTCATCTCTCCTTCCTCCTCTCTGACCATTGCCACTATCTACAGTCCCTATGGCACCACCGCCTCTTTGAATGGGCTGACTTCTTCTCCTCTCTCCTCACTGCAATCCCCAAACTTCTTCTCTTGGGGAACTTCAACATCCATTTGGACTCCTCTACTACAGCATCCAATTTCTTCCCTTACCGTTGCACCTCACTCTCCCTCTCCATCCTCCCATCTGGTCCAACCCACTTGGGAGGACTCACCCTTGATGCCCTCATCCACTCTGGCCTTTCACTCTCCCACCCTCTGATCAAGCCTCTCTCATGGTCAGACCACACTCTTCTCTCTTCTTACCTGGGTCCCCTCGGCCCTCTGTCTGCACTTCCTCGAGCCGTGCCAACCTCGTTCACGAACATCTGTCCAATGAAACGAATGTAAGCTGCTGCCTTCTCATCCACCTTGATCCACCTTCATCCATTTATCCCCCCACCACTGACTCTACCTCTGACTCTGCTCTCAGCAACCTCTTTCTGGCCATTACTAACACTCTGGATATTCTTACCCCAATCATAGGGATTCGCCTTAAACCTGCCTGTAAGCGTAATGCCTGTTACGACTCTGAACTTGCAGCGCTGAAATGCAAGTGCAGAGCTGTGGAACGGACGTGACAAACCCCAGACTCACCCTCTGACAAACTGGCCTGCCGTCTGCTCCAAAGGCAATACAGACTCTCCATCCATACCAACTAACGGGCCCACATCCAGGCATAGGTATCTGGTGCATCCAACAACACACCTGAACTCTTTAAAATCAACCCTTCCGCAGCCTCCTCCTCCCCTCTTCCTTACCAGGCCCTCTGCAATGCACTGGCCCCATACTTCATCACAAAAACTCTAGACATCTTGAACAACCTTGCTAGCTCCTCCCCAAATACCTCCCCCAACTCTTTGCCTCTGATGGCTCTCCCCCCTCCTTCTTCCCTTCTCTCCTCCTTCGCTCCCGTCTCACCTGATGAGGTCACCAGAGTTGTCCGCTCTATGAAGGTCTCCTCCAAACAGGTTTCCCCTTGCTCCTCCAGAACCATCAAGGACAACATTGGCTCTCTTGCCTCCACTCTTGCTGATTTCCCAACCACTCTTTCACTACTGGATCTTTCCCCTCCTCCCTCAAACACTCCCTTGTGCACCCCCTCCTGAAAAAACCTTCAGCAGACCCCACTTGCCCAGCTAACTACTGCCCTATTTCTATGAACCCCTTCCCTGGGAAACTCCTGGAGAAGCTGACCTTCCCCCAATTTACCTCACACACTGAACTTGTTGACAGTCTCCACGACCATTAATCTGGATTCCAAGCATCCATAGGCATGAAAACTGCTCTTCTGAACACCTGTGAAGAACTGCTCTGCTTGCATCTCTGGATTCTAACTCTCCAGCTGTCCTCATTCTACTCGATCTCTCCTCTGCCTTTGGCTCGATCAACCACTCCATCCTCTTAAAATGGATCGGGTATCTCGGAGTGGGCACTGGACTGGCTGACCTCCTTCCTAACTGACTGTCTGTCCCAGGTTATTCTGGACACTTTCTCCTCAGTCACCGCCTTCTCCACCTGTGGTGCTCCCCCAGGGCTCCAACCTCTTCCGATGGCTCTTTAATACTTACTTTGCTCCGCTGGCACGCATCATCTCCCCTTTCTCCCCCAACTTCCAGTGCTACACAGATGACTCTCAACTCTTTTTCAAACTTCCTGATGACCCTCTGGCTTCCTCCATCATACCGGACTGCCTGTCTGCTATCCAGTCTTGCTGCACCTCCAATGATCTCTGCCTCAATGCCAGCAAGACTGAGATCCTTCCTATAGGGACCTCTGTTCTCTCTTTCTTCCCCTCACTCTTGCCATCCTCTATGGGCTCTCCCCCTCTCCTTCATCTGAAGCCAAAAACCTAGGAGTCATCTTCGACTCATCTCTCTCCTTCCTCCCTCACATTCCAGACGTTGCCAAAAAGTCCAATTTTTAAGTCTTCCTTCTCAAAGGAATACTCCCTTTTCTCACTTTCCCTCAGAAGCTCAATGTTACCCGAGCTCTGGTTCTCTCTAGGCGTGACTACTGCAACAGCATACTCTTGAATCTACCCTCTTCCTCTCTAGGACCCCTCCAGCTAATCCAGAATAGGGCAGCAAGACTTATCCTCGGCCTCAAGACGAGGGACTGGAACTCTCCTGCCCTAAAAACTCTTCACTGGCTCCCGGTTGCTGCACGGATTCAATTCAAATCTTTCTGCATCATCCACAAAGCTGTCTGGGGCCAGAGACCATGCTATCTGCAAATTGCTATCACTAAATATTCTCCCTCTAGACCTTTATGTTCCTCTGGTACCAACTCTCTGCGTGTGAAGCATTTCGCTGAACAGAGGGCAGGAGGCCGACCTCTTGCTTCAGCAGGCTCCCTCTTGTGAAACAGCCTCCTCCTTCCTCTTTGTCTGGAGCCAGACCTCCTCAAATTCCAGAAGCTCCTCAAGACTTTCCTTTTCACTTCCTCCTTCCCTTCTTCCCTCCTTTGCTAACATCACAGTCGCTACAATTGGTGACCAGAGTCCTCATGTGTCCTCGGGGCCCTGGCACCCCACACTCAATCGCCTCAGCTTCTGCCTACACACAGCACTTGCAGCAGCAACCAGTGACCTCCCCCACTGTATGCCTGCACTTACCCACTTACTGCAACTCACTGCTCCCTAGTACTTACTATACTTGGCACTTATGGGGGTACACCTTCGCTTACCTCACTTCCGTGAAAGGGGACCCCACTCCAAAAAAGACTCAGACGGCTGGTCAAGTCACAAAGGTTTATTCGTCAATCTTCCATGGAAGGGCATGACTTCAGCGTCCTTGAGAGAACGGGGAAGTGAGCTGATAAGCATTAGGTCTGCATGGTTTATATACATTTTCAAATATCATTGGTTCCAATCTCTAGCATGTGCACAGAAAAGGAGTTTACATAAGCATTGTAGTTAGTCACGTAACCTTCCTCCCCCATCCCTCCTTCGTGCAGAAGAGTTCCTCGTAAACACACTCCTGGGGTGAGCTGGTAAGCCAAAAACTGCACAGTCATTACGCTGTTCTCTACATCGCAAGGGCCCTCTTCGGGGAATTCACTTGTGCTGTTCATGACTATCGTGTATCTGTCGTGCCAGGCCTTTACCACCCTCTGCCCTTCCCTTCTTCTTGGAATTTGACATCTGATTAACGAGAAAACAAATTTTGCAACACTACCTAGTCGCACGTAATCACCCTTTTCTAATCTGGGGCTCTACAGGATTCATCTTGCTACAATATGTGCATGGCCTTACTAATTTTGTGTCCACAATTTGCCCCTTTTGCTCATATTAAGCAAGATTATATGTCAAACTTATTCAAATCCTCCATTTCCTTCAACCACATTATCTGCAAATGCTCCTTTTCCTGATGAGAGGGGGTATCCTGTACCTTGCGGGCTGTCCTGCTACCGCAATCCATACAACCTCCAATAAGCTTTGGAGAACATTGTATACATAGGCAGCAAAGCAGGACTAATCCTATCACTACCAGTATTGGGGTTAGCATCTTCTAGCCAAGATCTTTCAGTAACTTCATCCACCAACTATCTCCGACCCCCTCCTCATAGTGGATTGTCTTGGCTATCTTATGTAACCTGGATATCCCGGACAACACTCCCTCACTTGCATCGGGAATATACATGCAACATTGGGAACCCACCATAGTGCAAACTCCACCCCTTTCTGCTGTCAACACATCCAACACATACCTATTCTGTAATGCAACTAACTGTATGGCCTTAATCTCATATGTAATATTAGTGAGAATATCAGCTGTTTCACTAATCATGCTCTCCACTGCCCTACTTAGTCTGCGTACCTCTTGGGAGTTCAGGAATATTCCTACAGGGAGTGTCATTGCCTTTACTATGTTAATAAATATATCCAGATCAGTGTCTGATTGGTAAAGCCCTTTCCTCGTCTCTCTCTTATACCTGTGTTTAGTATACATTTCTTTAGGGGTATAAGTCATAGTAGCAGGTATTATCCTTGCAAATTAACATGTTCCCAAAAAGTTCTTGGGAAGCCATAGATAAGCCTTTTTATTACAAACATAAGCATACCCTTCAATCTTACCTATACCCCTACTATACCTAGAAAGATCGTATATTATGCTACATCCCAAAATAGTTTCTCCTTTCATTCCCTTGAAACAAATATTCTTCCTTGAATACTCTCTGGTTACCATCAAGGGGGGTGGAGGTAATTTCCCTACCCTTGCCTGACCTACAAGGTCTCTCGAAGAGTAGGTTACTCCCTCCTGTTTCATTTTATGAACTATACCTGCTGATATGTCTGACCATTTCATTGTAAAGCACCTAGAAGTATTTGGCATATACTTGTCTAGTGAGAGAACCCTCATCCAAAGCAAAAATACAACTGTCAACTTCTGGTACCGCAAAAGCATACATAGGTATTCCATCTCCTGCATGGCAGGGAACATGACTACATATCCAACAATTTGACAAATTCAATGCCTTCTGTGTTGTATTCATTATGCGTATATATGCATTCCTACTATACTCTTCATCTACATGACCATCATGCTCATAACTAAATGGAATGTCAAAACTCTGTCATTTTTGGACTCTGGACGAGAAGGCTGTGCCAGTTGCTGGGCAGCCACTTGCAGTCTTTCAAATTGTTTCAGGTGGAAACTTCCCCTAGAGGCCTTGAGATTTCCTTAGCATTTCCCAAAATATATAAAACCTCTTGTGTGGTTCCCATACGAGAATACACACACACTCCGTCATGAACGTGAGTATGGAGTCTTTTCCAATGCTAATGTGAGCTCCACCCCCTATTTTTGGGCACCCCCCTCTGACCTGGAATGTGGGGCAGCAACTGCTGCCTGGTGCACCGGCTCAAAATGCTGAGAGTGCGCCGTTCTGAACTCCCAAGCAGGGAGGAGCGGCGCTCGTAGGGCATAGCGGGGTGCTGCAGTCTTCAGTAGGGAAGTGCTGCTGGCTTTATCCTTCCTCTTCTTTCCTTCTCAGCTGCTGGCGGGGAACAGCTGAGTGTAAGCAGGGATCGTCCTCGTCGCCAGTGTTGAGATAGGACCAACACCGTAAGGAGTTTAACAAAAGGCTTTATATTAAGTTAAACTATGCACAGATAGCAGACGCACCTTCAGCTTAAGGTACTCAAGGCAAACTGTCTGCCAGTTCAAACCATGCAGTACATACACATTCCGAGAGAATCCTAGGATGCAGGAATTCTCGGAATGTGTATGCATGAATGGAACACAGCATAATAAACCTCAAAGGTCTGTAACACATATAAACAAAATTATATGACATTTAAACCTAACAACATACTAAACATCACATACCGATCCCACATCCTGGCTTCACATCTTCAGCAAAGTGCCTGATCCTGGGCACATCAATGAAACTCACTGTGCCTTATCTGCCAAAAAGTGGGATCCAAAGAAGGGATCCTATTTGCAGCTGTTGCTATTAAAAAATCCTCTTCCATGGTTTACTATGCTATAGAGTCATATTAATAATAGCGACCATTCATATCTTGCACACAAAGAGGTTATTTGTCTCTTGGCGTACCCATGGAAACGTCTTTGTTTCTGTGATGACACTTCTGATCTACCAGAAGCCCTTGCAGCAGAAATCATCATTGATCAACATCACCTGCACTTGCTGTGAGCTGCAAGTTAAGACTGCCTCCCTGATGACGTGTAAGAGCACAGAAACCGGTCGGAGGAGAACACTAATGGCTTAGAAGGTTGTGCAGGGAACTGGAGTGCGCACCTCTCCTCGTTTTACCATATTTCCAGGATTGTGAAGGGTGGAATCTTCAAGACCTGATAGGGTGCTGCACCGGGGTGACATATGCCCTGCTTTGGAGTGCCTCACTGCAGGCTACTCCCCCCTTTCTCCATTGTGGGATTGGGCGTGAGCTTTTTCCTTGCTAAACCTCATGACTACATCTACCAGAAGCCCTTGCAGCAGAAATCATCATTGATTAACATCACCTGCACTTGTTGTGAGCTGCAAGTTAAGACTGCCTCCCTGATGACGTGTAAGAGCACAGAAACAGGTCGGAGGAGAACACTACTGGCTGAGAAGGTTGTGCAGGGAACTGGAGTGCACCCCTCTCCTCGTTTTACCACACTTCTGATGATGTCAATGTATTGGCAGAGTAGGGGTCTGCATGTCTTGTGCCACAGAAGACCTTGGCAATCCCAGCACTTGCCCTGGAGAGCAATCCAACAGGTCTGAGGTGAGCCTGGTGCAGATAAGAGTCTACGGTGCTGTTATTCTCTTGTGCTGTGTGTGCCGTGCTGTGCTGTCCTCACTACAAACTGCTCATTATGCAAGTGTCCTGCGAAACCATTTTGTCAAGTTGGCCACACTCGCTCCTCTTCTGCAGGTGTGTTAACCCATTGAGCTATCCCACCATCATGCACGACAGCTTCTGCAGCAGCACCATCTTACTTTGCATGCCACCCAAGGGTGCAATAGTAGATAACACGGCTTTTTTTTTTTTTTTTTTTACCTAACTCACTATTTCTAAAATCCTGCTATTAAAAGGGAAACAGACAGATTCAGCGAGTGTTTTTTTTCCCCTGGCCTAGCCTCCCTCTGCATTTGGCGATTAGATAAAGTTAAACTGGGAGTAGGGATAACCTTGTGCCCTTTTAGTTCAACGCGAAAGCCCTTTCTGCAAGCAGAGGGAGGGGGGTTTGCGAAATCGGGGAATTTCACAAGAGGGCGGGGACTCTGAAGCGTTCTGGAGTTTGGGGCCGGTTCACCTGGCTCAGTTTGCCCTACTGGACCTCTGGAGGCAGTGGTTTGTTTGTCTGACTTGTGAGTGACCCCACCCCAGGCCGACTGGCTTATCAGAGGCATCGGCCTACTTGCTTGACTTGTGACTAGTCCTTTGTAAAGATCTATCGCCCACACAATGCGGTTTTGGTTTGTTTGAGGGTACAGTTGGGATCCTTTCAGGACACCACTGTCATTCAACTAAACTGTTTTGTGTTTCCACACTTGGCGGCCTTTTCACGTCTAGGCTTCACGAGCATCGCTCCTGTCCCCTTGTGTCTTTCCAAGCAGCTTCTTTCCCAGCGTAAACGGACGCCAGGTCTCCGTGGACATCCGTCTTCTGATCGCCCCACTTTGATCTCTGGCCAGCTGTACCTGACCAGATTCGCCGTGGCTCGGTGGCTTACAAGCCACGCACTCAGTAACACTCTGCAGAGGCAATGTGATTACGCATGAGCGCTCGCGCGTGGACTGCTTTCCACATACGGAACCCCTCTTTATTTAAGTAACACAACAACGCTGCACCAGCACCAGCACCAGCACGTCTCCCTTAAAGGCACCACGCAGTACAACATTTCTCCTCTACCACAACAACAATGAAGATACAAAAATACAACAGGAGACTTCTAAATAACACTTATTCAGTTGGGATGTATGATATGATATGGCATTTATAACGCCCCTATACACAGGTGTTTCAAGGCGCGAAGAGGCAAGGGAGGGAGAACAACACACGAGGCAAGGGAGGGAGAACAGAGGGAAAACAGAGACAACGATCTTACCAGGCCAGGCTACATTGAGATTGCCTAAGTGCAGTGGAGGAGTAAGGGGAAAAGTACAGGGTGAAAGGGGAGGGGGCAGTTCAGTGCATAGGATAAACAGTAAAATAAATAAATACACTAAATAAATATAAAGTGCGGCCAGCTGGTGGCAAGTGCAAGGATAAGTGCAGACATCAGGTGTCAAGTGCAGGTAGGAGGCTATAGGGATACAGAAACAGTCCACGAGTTCAAGGGTTGCCAGGGGGCAGTGCAGGTGTGCAACTGGCAGGGAAGGGACCTGGGCGCGAGATCAGATGGTAGCCAGGCAACATGTTACAAGTGCATAATGTACTTTACAGTACAGTGTGATAGGGTCTTCCTTTCGTTTCCAAAGGACCTAGACTCCCTCAAAGGATTTTTTAGGAGAAGTGCAGATGTGCCGTGGCCAGGGCTGATGGCAGCTTATCTTTTTGTTTATTTTGAACCCTTTCTTGCCATGCAAACCGCGTTACCGCGATTGGCACAGGAAGGTTGCCTGGCTTCAAAATTGCCATGCCACGAGGTTCTTTGTCCTGTCCTTTGGCCATCTTGCCCCTTTGCCTTCCCCAGGTTGAGCCGATCTGGGTCAGTCCTTATTTGGGCATGCATTCCCCCGAAAAATGCCAAGCTTTTGCAGGCTTCTGCATGCCTTGTGGGCTGGACTGTCTAGTTCCAATCCACATCCTGGGTTCCAGAGAGTCTGGTGTGCTGGGAATAACTGGGACCACCGTGGTCCGTGATTGGTCCATGTCTGGTGTGCTTGTATGTGAGCAGATCTCCCATTGGGTCCTCTTCGTTTTGGTACAAATGAGATTCCGGATAAGAGAAGGCCCCAAACATCCACACCAGGTCGTTCACACTGGACCTAGGACCGGATCCAAGCATCCTGAAATAAAGAAGCAGAGTCAAGAAACCGCTGGTGACCCGCCGGAAGGTTTGGCACCCTGAGCCCGCTGTTGTCCCGCAGGACCCCTCTGCAACTGATCGAACCAGAAGGTCTGCAAAGGCGCTTCCACCCATTTGAATAGTGGGAACAACTATTCACGGCACCTTCATCTAAACCTGCAACTAAGCCTCTTCGGAAGTGTCCCTGGGCCATCCAGTGGGCTGACCAGCTTGCTCAGGACCTTTGCTCTGAAACCACCACCGTTTTGAGGAGGCCCTTGAAACTTGGTACATCGCAAGCTCTGTGTTGTGTTCAAGACACTCTCACACCAAATTTCATAAACTTGGCATTCCCAGGTTTGGAATAAAGCGAGAGCAACTGATCCGAAGTACACATGGTTACTCTGTCGCCCAGCCGTGTGTTAGGCTCACCACGGACGCTGCCCAGTAGCGTGGAAGGAGAAACCGTCTGGCAACCCCAGTTCGCTCATAGCTGACAAATTCTTCCTACCAACGTAACCCTCTACTTGGTATGTGAACAAGCAGAAGGATCTATTAGTCAAAAGATGGAACACACGCACCCCTGACACGCTGGCTGTAGAAGAAAAAAGAAACAACTTAAGTACACTGATTGATACACTTGACAATACCAACAATATAAAGGGCAGACTGAACCAACCTCAAGTAGGTTGAAAAAGGATCCCAATAAGTGGCAGTGCGGAGGAGTTGGCAATAGGTGTCCCTGGGAAACTCTTCCGATACAAGCCCATACCTGCAATTCAAGGTGCACTAAGTTATGGCGAAGGCAGATCATGAACAGAGCACAAAAACAGTACAAACAGAACTGAGCTTACCAGAAGGATATGAGTCTTGAAGTCCAAGGCGAAGATCTGTAATCCAAGACAAAAGGGAGCTACCACTCATGATGCCTACCCCCGGGCATCAGGACCAAGGCCCTCAGCTCCGGAGCAGGCATCCAGACATTTGTTTAAACCTCAGCAGCCCCGGCTAGGGGCTGTCTGGGTTCAGTCCTGGTGCCTTAGGCGCCAGGCTCATCATAGAAATCAGTCCTGGCGCCATAGGCGCCAGGCTCATAGACTTTACTTACCTGATGCAGACCATGCTGCAAAAGAGTCCAAGCCTACATGAGGCCTGGATGGGACTATTTTGTTACAAGGACAATTTTTTTACTCGGGCGTGGCTCTAGGGAACTTCTTACCTGGAACTACTTTGGAGGCTATTTAAACCACAACAGCAGCGCATGCTTCACGTTATTCTGCATCCAGCAGCTTGACGCTCACCGTGCCTGCAGCCAGCATCCAGTCTTCTGCCACACCGGCGTGCCTGCAGCCAGCATCCAGTCTTCTGCCACGCCCGCCTCGAATCCGGAGCTCCTAGAATAAAGAAGAAGAAAAGGACAAGGTTAGAAAACGAACTTATTTCAAATTCCTCACCTAATTCCGGAACCATTTCATCTCCGGACCTGGAAAGTACATCAGTCCTGCACGCGTCGCTTCGCCAGCTCCAGCACGGCGCCATACTCACCAGTTCTCACAGCATCTTTTGATCTGGCACTGTCTCCATCATTTCTTTGCCATAATCCGGCACCTAGGGGACACAAGAAAAAACAAGGTGAGCCAAGGGAATCAACAAATACAACCTCTTACCACCATAGACTTACCACCGGCGGTATTATTCCATAACTCTCCACATTTTCATATGCCGCATCTGTAAAGAGGGAGAAAAACAACACGTTAACGCATGCAATAGTTACCGCACAGCGTTGGGTAACACAGACTCTTAACAGAACGCCAGCAGCAGCTACGAGACCTTCTTCTCACGAACTCAGTTGCAACTTAAGGAAGGAAGGGGACAAGAGTGAACATCGGGCACATTGAACTCTTTGAACTTGATGCTTACCAATCCCGCCAGGGACTTCAGAGTCAATACTTACTGGAACTCTCCCAACGCCTTCAAACCAGTGAAGTAACTGGTATCTACGCGCCCCTGCAAGACACGCAGGATGGAGAGCTCATCTTTTACGAACATAAGGTGAGGTTACTAAGGGGATATCGGAGGTGATTAGTGGGGGAGAGCGAGAACAGTTGGGAGGCCATCACAAAAACCCACAGGTGGTTAATCCCTGTCTCCACTTGCAGGAAAATACTTCTTCGGGTCCAGCAGACAAGACTAGGCGGGCCAGTTCAGACAGTCATCTCTGTCCTACGCATCACGTTGAAGGAGACCGCAGCTGTCCGGGTCCGATCGACACCCCTGTGGGGTCCAGGTGAGCGTAACAGAACGCAAAGGCACTCTACAAATATCTACCTGGATGTTATGGAAACCTCGGAAACCGACCAACTGGCCCAATTATTGGGGGAACTTAGGGCGGAAGTACATGCCGCTCGCCAAGACACTAATGCCCTCAGGAGAGAACTGATTGTCTCAAAGGAGCGCACGGATGATCTGGCTAGGCAACTACTGCAAAACCAAGCTGGGCAAACGCCCCTACCTGGATATGGGGGAAACCCAACCCCGTTTCATCAAGCAATCCAGTGCAAGTGGTTTACCAGGAAATATTCCGTTAGCTCCACCCGAACGCTTTGCTGGGGACCCCAAAAGGTTTGCCGTGTTTATGAACCAATGCCGCTTGCACTTTTTATGCAGACCAGGAGCCTTTCCAAATGACCAAGCCAAAGTAGCCTTTGTATTGTCATATCTTAGTCGCAGCGCAGCGGATTGGTCCATTCCATTAGTCAACCAGGATGATCCTCTTCTCCAGGATTTTCAGGGTTTTCAAAGGAGCATGGAAAAACTATTCACCAGACACTCACAGGGTCAAGCCCTGGACAACAAACTTTTATCCTTACGACAAGGTAACCAGGATCTGCTAACCTATATTGCAATCTTCAATAGGTTGGTGGTGGAAACCGGGTGGCCGGAGGAAAAACGAATTACATTGTTTCATCGTAGACTTCGGGGAGAACTCAAAGATGTCTTGGCTCAAGTTGTGAACCCACCTCAGGATTGCACAGAATTTATAGACTTAGTGGGCCAGCTAGACCACCGACTTCAGAACCGAAAGACTGATTGAGCTAAGTTCGAGAACCGGGTATTGGTTAAACCCAACGTTGCCCCCAAAGGAAATGATGCATCTGAACCTATGCAGATCGGGGGGGTTAAAGGACCCTTAACTCAAAAGGAAAGAGAAAGAAGACGACAGATGAAGTTGTGTCTGTACTGTGGAACCTCAGGACATTTTCTACGGGATTGCCCTACAAAACCACCCAAGAAGGTGGTAGGAGTTGCTGATAAAAGCCACATAGAGGCTGATTTGGGAAATGACCACGCCCGACAAGCGTAGAGGTCCGCTTGCCGAGCTTAAAGAAGGACACTCAGACCTCGCATCTGATCATCCCAATGGTCCTACTCGATCCCAGGCAGCCATCATGTATGCACGCAGTAAGGGCATACATAGATAGCGGGGCTGTAGGAAACTATATGGACCACGAATTGGTGTCAAGGATGAATCTACCTCTTTGCAAAAAGACCACTTCGGATGTCATCACCACAGTTGATGGGACTGAGATTGCCTCGGGCCTGTAACTCATTCCAGTACAGAGATGACACTGTTGAGTCAAGATGGGCATCGAGAGACTATTGTGTTTGATCTAATCAAAGCACCACAGTTCCAGATAATACTGGGGATGCCATGGTTGGAAACACATAATCCTTGTATAGATTGGTGAGAGAAGAGAATAACCTTCCCGGATTGTGCACACACCTGTTACCCGGAGAAAACTTTGAACAAAGGCCTGGCTACAGTCGTTAACCCAATCGTGCAGTTACCTCAGGAATACCAAGAATTTCAGGATGTTTTTCAAAAAGAACAGGCCAATACATTACCTCCTCACAGATCATACGATTGTCAAATCGACCTCCTACCCGGTGCACAACCCCTAGGCAGTAGAATCTACGCCCTCACGGAACCTGAAAATCGTCACCTATGGCAATACTTGGACCAATACCTTGCTAATGGCTTTATTCGTCCTTCCAAGTCTCCTGCATCCTCAGCTTTATTCTTCGTGCCAAAAAAGGAAGGTGACCTTAGAACGTGCATAGATTACCGCGCATTAAATCAGATTACGGTAAAAAACCGATACCCATTGCCTCTGATCCCCGAATTACTAGACCAAGTAAAGGATGATTGTATCTACACTAAGTTAGATCTCTGAGGGGCATATCATCTGGTACGTGTCAAGAAAGGCGACGAATGGAAGACTGCCTTTCGCACCAAGTACGGATTATTCGAATATCAGGTGATGCCCTTCGGGTTGTGCAATGCACCAGCAGCCTTCCAGTATTTTATGAACAATGTCCTTCGTGAACTCATTGACGTCTGTATCGTCGTATACATAGATGATATTCTAGTGTACTCCTCCTCAGAATCGGACCATGTTAAGCACGTGCGTGCAGTCATTGAGAAACTACGCCAGCACAAGTTATATGCAAAATTGGAAAAATGTGTTTTTCATGCTACGGAAGTTGAATTTCTTGGATTTATCCTGACTCCAAAAGGAGTCCGAATGGACTCTCGAAAGGTGGACGCAATTCTCAAGTGGCCATCACCCAGTTCAGTCAAAGGGGTACAAAGCATGCTCGGATTTGCTAATTTCTACCGCAGATTCATTCCGGACTTCTCCCATGTTGTACACCCCATCACAGCACTTTTGCGAAAAAACAAACACTTCTTGTGGACCGAAGAGGCTGAAAAGGCCTTCCAAGAGCTGAAAGCGAAATTCACATCAGCACCTGTCCTAAAGCATCCACGCCCTGAGCTTCCATACATAGTAGAAACTGATGCATCCAGTTTAGCCATGGGAGCTGTCCTGTCCCAGAAGGATCCTGAAACCGGTCAACTTCACCCAGTGGCGTTTTGGTCCAGAAAGTTCTCAGCACCTGAGTTAAACTATGCGGTTACCGATAAAGAGCTATTAGCCATCAAATCCGCCTTTAAGGCTTGGCGGCACTATCTTCTTGGTGCCAGGCATACTATTACCATAATCACCGATCATCGGAACCTGCAGTATTTAAAAACAGCCAAAGCCTAATCATCGCGACAACTTTGATGGGCATTGTTCTTTGCCGAATTCGATTTCGTGATCACTTATCGACCAGGCTGCAAAAATGGCAAAGCAGATGCCTTATCCCGAATAGGGATGGGAGAAGCATATGCAAACCCGGAACCGGTGCCAATAATTCCCGAGCAAAGAATTCTTGGCATAACTACTCTACAGACACTAGAAGATATTCATTCAAAAATCCAACAACTCTTCGATCCAGCAACCCTGCAGGACTGGGTAAAGAAAGGCCCGGACTACTCAGTCGTCAATGACCTACATTACTATCAAGGACAACTATTTCTACCACACAAGGAAATACAAGAACTAGTCATCTCCAATTACCATGACACCCTGATGGAAGGGCACCCAGCTATCGCAAAAACTGAAGCGAAAATTAAGAGACAGTTCTGGTGGCCCACTTGGCGAAAAGATGTAAAGTCATTTGTGATGTCTTGTGGCATTTGCGCCCAAAACAAAAGCCAGAAGAAAAAACCTGCTGGCCTTTTACAACCTTTGGATATTCCACCTACACCATGGCACACCTTGTCTTTAGACTTTATTACAGATCTACCTTCATGTAATGGATTTATCACCATCCTAGTTATTGTAGATCTTTTTTCCAAGACTGCCCACTTTATTCCTTTAAAGGGGTTACCTTCTGCTTTGATTCTGGCCAAGGAGTTACTCGAAAACATTGTTTGATTACACAGATTCCCTTCAATATTGGTTTCTGACCGAGGTAGTCAATTTATCTCGCATTTTTGGAAGAAATGTCAACTGGCACAAATCGACATGAGGCTATCAACAAGTCACGATCCCCAGACCGATGGTCAGACGGAAAGGACCAACCAGACCCTTGAACAGTACCTACGCTGCATGCTACACCAGACCGAAAGCAATTGGAAAGATATTTTATGGATTTCCGAGTACGCATACAATAACTCTGTACATTCAGGAACCGGACAAAGCCCTTTTTATACCATATATGGACATCACCCTCGAACCTCAGAACTCGATTCGCCTCAGCACTTAGAAATGTCCGCAGTTAGTCATTTGCACTCTACGATTACACAAGCCTTTAAGGAAGCCACAGAACATTTGAAACAAGCAAAAGAGAAATACAAGAAAAATGCTGATCAACATAGAATTGAAACTCCACAATACCAGATTGGGGATCAGGTTTGGCCGGCTACAAAGCATTTACCTCGGAAGGGAACTCAGACTTTTAATCCTAGATATTTGGGACCTTACACCATTAAGGCCATTATCAACCCAGTGGCCGTCAAATTGGAATTACCCTCTAATATGCAAATTCATCCTGTCTTTCATGCTTCACTTCTAAAACCAGTTCAACCAGGGACAAGATTAACCAAACCACCTGACCCCATCTTGATAGATGGAGAACCTGAATTCGAGGTAAAAAATATCCTGGACTCCAAGATGATTAAATCAAAACTTTTTTATTTGATCGATTGGAAGGGCTACGCACCACAAGAAAGATCATGGGAGCCTAGCGACCACGTTCTTGCACCTCGGTTGGTGAAAAGATTCCATCGGAACTTCCCAGTCAAACCGGGGCCAGGGGGAAGAACAACTTTAGGAGGGGCCTTGGGGGGCAGTGCTGTCATGATGCCTACCCCCGGGCATCAGGACCAAGGCCCTCAGCTCCGGGAGCAGGCATCCAGACATTTGTTTAAACCTCAGCAGCCCCGGCTAGGGGCTGTCTGGGTTCAGTCCTGGCGCCTTAGTCGCCAGGCTCATCATAGAAATCAGTCCTGGCGCCATAGGCACCAGGCTCATAGACTTTACTTACCTGATGCAGACCATGCTGCAAAAGAGTCCAAGCCTACATGAGGCCTGGATGGGACTATTTTGTTACAGGGACTATTTTTACCTGGAACTACTTTGGGGGCTATTTAAACCACACCCGAACAGCAGCGCATGCTTCGCGCTATTCTGCATCCAGCAGTGTGACGCTCACCGTGCCTGCAGCCAGCATCCAGTCTTCTGCCACACCCGCGTGCCTGCAGCCAGCATCCAGTCTTCTGCCACGCCCGCCTCGAATCCGGAGCTCCTAGAATAAAGAAGAAGAAAAGGACAAGGTTAGAAAACGAACTTATTTCAAATTCCTCACCTAATTCCGGAACCATTTCATCTCCGGACCTGGAAAGTACATCAGTCCTGCACACGTCGCTTCGCCAGCTCCAACACAGCGCCATACTCATCAGTTCTCACAGCATCTTTTGATCTGGCACTGTCTCCATCATTTCTTTGCCGTAATCCGGCACCTAGGGGACACAAGAAAAAACAAGGTGAGCCAAGGGAATCAACAAATACAACCTCTTACCACCATAGACTTACCACCGGTGGTATTATTCCATAACTCTCCACATTTTCATATGCCGCATCTGTAAAGAGGGAGAAAAACAACACGTTATCACATGCAATAGTTTCCGGACAGCGTTGGGTAACACAGACTCTTACCTGAACGCCAGCAGCAGCTTCGAGACCTTCTTCTCACGAACTCAGTTGCAACTTAAGGAAGGAAGGGGACAAGAGTGAACATCGGGCACATTGAACTCTTTGAACTTGAGGCTTACCAATCCCGTCAGGGACTTCAGAGACAATACTTACCGGAACTCTCCCAACGCCTTCAAACCAGTGAATTAACTGGTATCTACGCGCCCCTGCAAGACACGCAGGATGGAGAGCTCATCTTTTACGAACATAAGGTGAGGTTACTAAGGGGATATCAGATGTGATTAGTGGGGGAGAACGAGAACAGTTGGGAGGCCATCACTAAAACCCACAGGTGGTTAATCCCTGTCTCCACTTGCAGGAAAATACTTCTTCGGGTCCAGCAGACAAGACTAGGTGGGCCAGTCCAGACAGTCATCCCTGCCCTACGCATCACGTTGAAGGAGACCGCAGCTGTCCGGGTCCAATCGACACCCCTGTGGGGTCCAGGTGAGCGTAACACTACCCCGACTGCACGAGGACGCCTAGCATGGTCTTTGATGATAGTGTCCTTATGTCCAGTAGAAAGCCTACCCCGAACGCACGAGGACGCCTGATCAATACACCAGCAGAAAATGTCTCCAGTCCGGGTATCACAGTTCCTCGATGGAGTTCAGCAGATTCAATGTTCGTGAAGACAAGATTTGAACTGTCCGTTAAATGTTGCCGCGTGGAGCTGGAGGATCCGTTGGCATGTGAGGATAGTCGCCGGAGGGGAAGCAGCACTGAGGAAAAGCCGGGAAGTCTGTGATGCCAATAAACGGGTCAGTAAAAGGGCGGGCAAGAACAGGGTTTGATTCACTATCCAAAAATGCAGTCAGTTAAGCAGGCCAGGTCTGTTGGGAGGCGGGCAACAAATAGGGATGGAATCACTATCCGCGATGCAGTCCGTTAAGCAGACTGGGTCTGTTGAGAGGCGGCCAACAAACAGTGATGGAATCGCAATCCGTGGGAGTCCGAAAAGCAGTCGGGTCAGCAGGGTTTGAACGTTCGTAGCAGTAGAAGCAGGCAAGAACAAGACTGTGAAACGAAACCAGAGTCGAGAAGGCTTGAACCGTAACTTGATCAAATGCAACGTAACAACTTCAATTAGAAACACCAGACTGTATCTTGAGGCAGTCTTTTACGTGTTACGCGTCCTAGGATACGCGTCACCTGAGCTTCCTTGCAATGCTGTTTTGTATGAGGCAGGGCTTCCACTGTCGCCCTGGCAACCGTCAGCGTGTGAGAAACAGTGTTTTTTGCTTTTGCCGGGATAAAAACCGTGTTCTCCCCCTAAATTGAGAGCGTGGAACATGGGCTACGCAGGATGTTTGCCAACGTGCACCCATGGGGGCTTGGGGGTGCCGATTCCTGACACTGTGGTTACGAACTACACAGGTGCCTTGCTGCTGTGCCCCTCTGTGTGTTGAAGCATGCTGCAGTGAACTGGCTCGATCCCTTCATCTGGAGTGGAGAAATCGCCACTGTCCCACCAGGGAATCATCACTGTATTTTTGTCGCTGAAAGCCACAGAGTCGCACAACTGTCGCATTTGAACCTGCAACCGAAGCGTACTCGACTGACGAAGTTTGGTCCGAGTGCTCCGGGGGTCTGTGCGTACCTGCAACCCTTACCGTTGGCCCTTAGCGCATCCCTCCACTTTTACACATGAGTGTCCCCTGAGGGCCACTCACCTTTCCACGGGTAGCCTCTGCTACCACCCATTCCCAACTGTTGGAACCTTTTATGCCCTTTTGGGGAGACCCTCCACGAATAGTGGGAACTCGTTCATCAACACCTCACTCCCCTTCCTGAGCTGCTACAGCCCCTGCAAGAGACCCCATTTTCGCCCTTCTGCATTATCGTGTGCACCAGCAATTAACAGTAATTTTGAGCACCAGGCTCCACTCTTCATAGGGACAGACTGCCACTCAGTTAAGGGTTGATTGATAAAGAACTGCCTAAAGACTATTTGCACTGATTGCCTCCTTCCCTTTTAGGCTGTAGACCCATTTTGTGCTTTTAACCCTTTAGGCCACTTTGTATTGTCTATATGTGTTATAGTAGTGTTGTATTTGCTTGATGTATTACTGTTTATAATTGCTTTGTGTTTGAGTTCAAAGGCCTTGAATACATGCATATGTATTTTTAAAATATATATACACCTGACTGGGAGTGATGTGTAGTGTCCTTTACTCTGTGTGCTCATTGAGGTCTTTCAGTCACCGTCAACCCTCCTGAGACCTAGTCTTGACTGCTGCCAGTGCTATCCTGTTCCAAGAAACTAGGCTGGCCTTCTGAACCTCTGCCCACAAGGTCAGAGTTCAGAAGTGCATCTTAACATCGATGACCAAGTCATTCATGACACTGTTCACGACAAGCAAATCCCTGTCTACGGGCAAATTTCCATCAACAGAGGCCTCATCCACAAAAGACCAACCGAAAAATCAACATGAACAGTCTGCGTCAACTGCATCATCCACAAAAGCTCACTTTTGATGGAGAAAGTATCGACCCTGAGAGATCCATTGTCTATGGTCAAATTACCGTCTACATGAAAATGTTCTCCCTCAAGCGGATGCTCATCGATGAGTGCTGCACCAACCATGGAAAAGACCATAACAAACCTGCAACGGTCCTCATCTATGGAGTATCAATAAACAGAGGAAAGGGACAAGCAGGCACCGATAATATAAGCTTCAGGGCTCAATACTTTAAATCTCTCTCCTATAAAGGAAATTACAGAATTACCTGATATAATTCAGATGTTGAGGAAGTCTTTCAGAGACCGAGGTCACTGCCCTCCATGGTAAACGACTTCCGAGGACACAATGGACACAATGGACAATGGATCCTTTTCAACCATCACTAATGCAATCTCTGAAGAATATAATGGATACATTCCAGAGAAGGCAGAAAGCTCGCATAACTTAACCTTTCAGGGTACAAACCGGCCAGGAAGATCCAAGCATGGGCCCCATTTGGCATAACCAGCCAGTACCCCCAAGAGCCAGAGAAGCATTTCCCCGTGAAAATCTACCAAGCACAATCCCTAGAATCAGTACATTCGGAAGGCCCCATCCATGGCAAGACCCAAAGGAAGAGGCCTATCACAACTTCTCTGACCCAGATACAGAGATGGTGGAAGGAGAGATTCCTCAGGACTCACCTAAAGATGACACGGATGAATGGGAAGATGACTTCATAGAAAAGCAGAAGAATAAAGACTCCACAGGAAGCTCATCACCACCTGCCAATATTGTGCCATTCCACTGTATTAGGTAAAGCTGCAAAGATGTTTGATCTCCAAGTTTCAAAAGAAAAAAAGAAATCTGTGTTGTCTGAACACAGAGATAAGAGGAGAAGAATGACCACTGCTATAACCATACTAGATACCACAGGGAAGCAGGAGAATGAATACTGGCTAACCCTCTCACAACCCAGCTACAAAGGCTAGGCCTGAGAAAAATGTGAAGGCACCAGAGGATGCACCTTTGGTGCTGCTACGAAGAAGCATATGAATCCTGCTTCTCCACTCAAAGCCTCGCCAGACAAGAAGGGCAGGAAACTGGAAACGGCGGGAAGTAAGGTCTGAGCTTCAGCTTCAATTTCCATTAGAACAGCCAACGCACTGGCAATGACAGCCAGATATGACAAGGAACTATGGCACCAGATGACCAAGTCCATGGACCATCTGCCAGCAGAATTCCAAGAAGAGGCTCGGGCGATTTTTAAGGATGGAGAAACAATGTAGGACCACATGATCGATTTTGCAGTTGAAGCAGCAGAATTGGGATTTAGGCAAATGGCACACGGGACAGTCCTCAGGTGCCAAGCTTGTCTGAAGGCTACTAACTTCTGCCCTGAAGTACAAGCTCAAATCTTAGACGTGCCATTTGATGGCCAAGAATTATTCAGAAAAAAGATTTTCTATCACCTAAACTGGACCAAAACTCATACTGACACAGTCAGGGCCAATGTTCCCTCTAAGCTGTGCGCATGTGCGCTTGCCCAGCTTCCTTCTGGGTGCCGCTCAGAAGATTTTTAGCAGCGCACACAGACAATTCTCACCTATACAAAAAGATTTAATAAGGCACAAGCCACAGCAATTACCTGACAGTTTCTTTCTCTTAAAATAAGCAACTAGTTTTCATATTCTGCTAATTTGAATTACTCTACTATGGCACCTACAATCCCTACAAAATACCACACAAGAGGTTACAAACTAATATGAAAACTGGCTCCACGAATAGAAGAATCTAACCAAGATATGCCTGCACACATTAACCGAAGATTTTCCCTCCCCACCTATGACTCCTAAACCTGACTCTACCACACCCTTATGACTCTAACTTCTGCCCCAGAGTACATTAAGATACTACTGGACAACCTTGACTCTTCCTCTCTTGGCTCTGCGAATGGTTAGCAGACGCATACCTATCTCCACTTGTTTTATGTTTGTTGTAACATGAATAACGTTCACGTGCCAGAATGTCTGGTAGTCATTGTGCCTTATGAAAAGCGTCACCCCCACTACATAATTGAACTACCAGCTCAAATATCGGATACTGGCTGTAAGTAAGCAGGCTACTTGGATGTGTAACCAAATCTCATACTTCCTCTTCTTTGTACATCTGTCACGCAACTGCTTTGAAGTGTTCCCCTTGTAAGTTAACGCATTATAAAACTCAAATATTATTTTGCCCTATAAAGATTTTGAAAAGACAAATGTGTTGCTCACTGTCTCCTACTTCCGCATTACTACCATTACCCTATAAGTAGAGAGCGACATTGCAATATCATTTACTTACCCTACAAGGGATAATGGGTATGGACCAGCCTGGGATTACTCGACCATATTATCAGTGCACCGGATATTCAGACAGAAGAATGCTTTTAAAAAAATATGCTTCATTTCCAGGTGTTCATAGTTCTTTGGGCATAGACCGTAACACATTATATGCTAACTTGCTTCTATACAAAAATAGTTTCAACTGAGCCCTTGTGTAATCCTACACAATGATATAAGGGTGGGTTGGGGTATGTTGCAAATAATCTTGTATGCGCTGCAAAAGAATTGTGTACATGCAGAGTCATGATATTGTTAAAATTCACATCATATGTTGTCATTTAAATATGCCTTGCTTGCAAAGTATGGTGGGTCTGTCAATATCCCAGTGAGTGTTTACTGCTACAATCCTTTACTTTTTACAGTTCTCTATAATAATAATAATTTTGCATTTATATAGCACTACGAACTCTCAGGCATCGGAGCGCTGCTTATTATTACCCATGGTGTGTGGTGCTCATTTATTGACCTCAGAAGGATGAAAGGCTGAGTTTGGCACTGCCAGGATTCAAACCTGCATCAGCAGGCTCTGCACAGATGGCAAAGCGAGCGCTCTACTCACTGTGCTATCGGACCAACTGGTCTATCAACTAGTATTGGAGGCAAGCACAGGGGCCGGGGAAGGGTATGAGTGGATGCATCACTCCTTGCGGGGGATGAACAAAGCGGCAAATTCCAATGACCAAGTCAGACGTTTCAGCAATACACTGAAGGAAATGTGCTGCATGTTTGCTAAAGGATAGGGAATTCTAGTACCAATCTAGACAACAGCGCCTTCTTTTTCTTTCTATGCTCAACTGCTGTGGGCTTTTCAATATAGCCATCCGGTCTGTTTTTGCAGTTTCTAGCATATCCCTGCATCTTATCTAACTGATCAAAAAGAATTACAGATGAGGGATCCATAGTTACAGAAGAAGGCACTAAATCGGTTGTATCTCTGATGAATTGATGCAATTACCTTAAAAAAGCATATATATGTGATTTTCTTCAACATGGCTCCAGAATAAACCTCAGAAAGGCTCTTGTTTAATTTTATCTAGGCTTATGGTGCGAAAGGGTGGGAAAAACTATACACTTTATTATGTGCCTTGTCATTTCACTCCCTATGTCAGGGTTACAAGCAGGACTCTAATCAGCTTTTGCTCCCTACTTGGAGTCAAATGATTTTTATGGGAGTAAAAAAGTTATTAGTTTTGCCAATAGGGATACTTTATGCTTATTAAAAAGATGTTCTTTCCCCATAAAATTCCTCTTGAGATTGGGCATTAATATTATTAGAGTTCCTTTCTTCCTATGCCACTGCTCTACTGTTCACTAATTCGAAAAAATATCAGTGGAGCTTTGTGGGTTGAAGCAATGATATGTTCATTGTTTCTCTTTTTTGTTAGGCACATTTTGCTTTTTAGGGAGTAAAAATGCATGGTGCATATGTCTTACCTCTAAGGATGGTGTTATCACTATCTACAGGAGAGCGTAATGTGGATAAGTAAGCAGAGGCACAGGAATTTTGGATCATCATTTTCTAAGGTGAAGTTATTCTGATACAATTATCATCCTTACACAAATTATTAGAAGCACGTTCTCCTGGAGCTTTTAACTGCCATTAATCCATCGACAAATGTATTCTGAGTTTCTTGACAGCCACATCATTTATGACAAGAGATATTTGTGTTTTGTAATACAAATGAGTGATTTTCCAGTGGCATAAAACATACACATTTTTCTCCGCACAGAAGTATGTTTGCAAGGTACTGTGGCAGATATTGAAGGCTTGGACTGGTTGATGAGTTTTCTGTATAATCACATATGATATATTTGATTTTAGTTTATGTGTTTGGAAAAAGTGTTGTAAGATTTTTTTAAGAATTGCAGTGGCTGGGAAGAGGAATTCCTTTCGAAACTCTGTTCTGCGACGGTAGCTCATAAAGTGTCTTTCCTCATTAGTCAGTTTCGCACATGGAAAATAATGTGCGCACAACAGCCAACCGGTTCCGCACATAGAAAAAAATTATTAGAGGGAACATTGGTCAGGGCTATCAGCTCATTGAAGGACAAGGACCGTAGACCCTATAGTTCCTTTCGTGGAAGAGGACAATTCTGTACCTCTTCTAACAGACCATATTCGTCACAGAGATCAGTATCGGCGAACCCGCCCTCGTCAAGGTACCAGCAGCCATCCACAAGATATACTGCACAGAGAGGCAGACGAGGCTCAGATCAATGAAGGCCAAAAACATCCAAACTGACCTGACTTACCATGGGCTCCTCTTCCACACTTCACACCAGTGGGAGGATGAATCAGCCACCATTTACACCAGTGACAAAGAATCATCTCGGACAAGTGGGTGGTACAAATAGTGAGCAAAGGACACACAATAGAGTTCCTAAAACCACTACCAACTTTACTACCACGAGCAATCAACGTACCTCATCTGTTACAGCTCACAGTGGAGGTATACATGCTACTACAGAAGGCTGCCATAGAAAGAGTACCACTCTCTCAGAAAGAAAAAGGTTCCTATTCCAGTTTTTCTTAGTAAGGAAAAAGAACGGACAATGGGGCGACCTATTCTAGACTTTGCACCCTAACCAAATATGTGAAGCACATGAAGTTCAAGGTGACCACGCTACCACAGGACATACCATGGATACGAAGGGCATGTTTCTGGCAACCATCAATCTAGAAGGTGCCTACTTCCACATTCCAATCCACCCGGCTCATAGGCGGTACCTAAGGTTCACTATAGGGAATAGGCACTATCAGTTCTGTTTACTTTCTTCAGTCTACGATCAGCTCCAAAGGTTTTTTACTCGATGCCTCGCTCCATTAGCAGCAGGAAATTACAGAGTGGAAGTGTTTCCATATCTGGACGATTGGCTTATAAAAGCGGCATTGGAGGATCAAGCAATCCAGAATGTCAACCACACAAAAGACACAATTGCTGCTCTAGGATTTCTCCATCAACAGTGAGAAGTCCATGGACACACCTTCACAAAGGGCCCGGTTCCTATGGGCAGATCTGAATACATCCATTTCCCTTGTAAAACTCTCCAGTAAAAGGGTTACAGCACTGGTGCAATTAACACATTGGTTCATGACAGCAAACACCACCACAGTGCGTTTATACAAGTCCCTGCTGGGCATGTTGTCCTCCTGTATATTGCTGGTTCCAAATTACAGGTTGAAGATGCGTCCCATCCAAGGAGAGTTGGATCGACAGTGGATACAAACTTCAGGTGCCTGCAAGGATCTAGTTCACCTGACTCGCACCTTCCATCGGGCTCTACTGGGTGGCGGGATGAGCGAAATCTCCAAGAGGGCATGCCATTCCAATCTCAAACAGCGACCTCATCCTCAGCACAGATATACCTCTGTCAGGCTAGAGAGCACATCTGGGTGACTTGCAAACAATAGGCACATGGTCTAAAGAGGTGTCAGCCCCATATATCTATGTCCTGGAACGCAGTGACATTCATTGGGAAAGGAGGTTGTTTCAATTAGTCCTAGAAGGTCAGGTTGTGACAGTTGAAATGGACTCCACCTCCATGCACTACACAAACAAGCAAGAGGGCACAAGGTTTGTCAGTACTGTCCGAAGAGGCACAGGTAATGTGTTAATGGGCTCTTACGGAAGGAATACAAGTCAGAGCGGAACATCTTCCAGGGAAGGACAACATCCAGGTGAATCAACTCAGCAGGGAATTCTCCACATCCCACGATTGGGAGCTTGACATGAATGGTCTTCAGTGAGACTTTAGGCAAAGGGGTTCACCTCAGATTGACCACTTCAACACAAGACCAATGCAAGGTGCCCCCTCTTTATGTCAAGATACCCTGTGCGGGATCCCTAGAGGCTGCCTTCTCACTGCCTTGGACCAGCAAGTTCCTGTATGCCTTCCCACCAATCTCATTGCTATCCACAGTGCTGGGATGGGTGAGAAAACCACAATGCAGGATGATTCTTATCACTCCGGCATGCCTGGTATCCGATTCCCTTCAGGATGACTCACAAAACGCCCATACATCTCAAGACACATGAATCTTTGTTAACAAAACAGAATGGACACATTCATCACCATGACCCTGCAGCTCTCTCTCTCATAGCTTGGTTACTGAACAATGAAAACATACCCATCTGAAATTGCCGGACGAAGGCTGGGATATCATCTGAACATCTAGCGCTCTTTCCGCATGCCAGACATCTGATGGGAAGTGATGGGAAGTGGAGTCATTTTACCGTCTGTGTGCTGCTCAAGGACTGGGCCCACTGCAAGTCACAGTGGATCAATTGCTTCTCTACCTGCTCCATTTATCCAAAACGGGTTTATTACAAACCTCCTTAAAGGTACACCTTTCCGCTAGTACAGCATACTGAAGGAGGCCAGGATGTTTTCTCTGATCCAGCAGTAAAGACATATTTTAAGGTCTGCTTAGGTCTTGTCCTCCTATACCACGCCCTACCCCAAGCTGGCAACTCAACAGAGTTCAGACAGCTTTGATGGCAGCACCTTACGAACCCATCCACAAATGTGACCTAAAGTTCTTTTCATGGACGGTGGCCCTCGGTAGCAATCACTTCAGCCAGATGCTTTAGTGATTTGCAAGCCTTATGTGTAGATCCTCCTTTCACTGTCTTTCACAACGACCGGGTCTCCCTCAGACCACATCTGAAGTTCCTTAAAAAAGTGGTTTTGGAAATTACTCTCTCAGAACGAATTGTGCTTCCAACCTCTTTTGCAAATCACACTACTGGTGCTGAATGCGCCCTGCATTTGCTAGATTTATCACGTGTCCTTAGGTTCTACATGCAATGTATCAGTGTGTTCCACACATCCTCCAGATTATTTATTTCTTTTGCTGGTCCACACAAGGGCCAGGCCATCGCCAAACAAGGTCTTGCCTACTGGGTAGCGGGCTGTATTACTCACTACCATGAAAAAGGTACTGTCCACTCAACCAGAGGGAGGACAGCAACAGAAGCATTCCATGCTGGAGTAGCCATGAAAGACATATGCATGGTGGCTACATGGAGCACTCTCATACGTTCCCCATGCAATATTGTCTGGAGGAAGAAACCAGAAGGGAGTCAACTGTCAGTCAAATGGTACTACAACACCTGTTTGCTTAGGGTATGCGCAGCCATGTTATTTCCCTCCTTCACTTCATGATTCATGCCTGCATAAAGTATTCTTTGGTGCACTTCTTTTGGGTACCGTATTGAATTATTCTGTGCTTCTTGGAAGTATGTGGCATGCGTCCAGTGCTTGGTATTCTATTCAAGCATGTGAATCTATGAAAGTTCCATTGCTGGAGAATTGTTAGTTACCTGTAACTGTATTTCTCCAGCATTGGTATATTGCATAGATTCACGTGTCCTCGTGACTCCCGGTGAGGCTGCTCCAGTTACAGTTAGTCATCAATCACTGCACTGGAGGCTCAAAATATGAAGAAGGGTGCCTGGGGTGGAGCTTAAGACATCCTCTTTATGGGCTAAGTAGAAAAGAACCAAAATGTGGTGGATGGACTACAAAAGTGAAAGCCTTTCAGTCTTTGTTAGCAATGTACATTGCTTTGTGTGTAAAGATTGTTAATTACTGAGGATTCCTAGTCTGACGACGGGGAATATCCAAGCATGTGAAAGATACCAATGCTGGAGAAATACACTTACAGGTAAGTAACTAAGACTTCTTCTACCTTCGCACCCCTGAGGGCCGACTCCAGTCTAGATGCCCTTACCTCTTCCAGTTCTTGGGAACTTCCTAGCTCTAGGTATTCTCACTACCTTTTTTTTCAGTTTTACTGAGAAGTAGCCTTGGATCACAGGGCTTTGATCTCATCTTCTTCATTCAAGAGCACACATGTAAAGGCAAGCTGTCGCAGCCATTTGTGGAACCTATCGCTGTTTCGCTCTCCTTTTGCTTGTCATCACGCAGCAAGAATCTCTGGTAGTCCACATTCACCATTGGGCTGAAGTGTTAACTCAGTACATTCGTAGCAGCATCATAAGAGCTATCTACAGGACTAACATTTTAAACATCTTATGTACTGGTGAGCCTGTTGCGTAGAGGAGCATGGATCTTTTTGCTCTGTCATTAGCTTCACCAGTAGCATCAAAGTACATTTCAAACCATTCCACTCAAAGTTCCCATCTCAGGCTCTAGCTGGGTGGGGCACCCAGGATGTCAAATTCAAGCAAGCAGTCCAAGGAACCTTGCTGTCCTGGTATCACCATTGGACCTGGAGCTGCCCCAGTGTCATCTGCCACTATTTCGCAGTAGGACGTGTCCTACACTCAAGGAGCTACTGCCTCCAATTACTCTATTCTCCATAGACCACCACTCTAGCTAACCACACCTGGTATTAGTGACACTTGTCATTTTGTAAAAATGTCATCTCATAAGATCAGTTATACAGTCCATGCCATGTGGGCAATACGCAGATAGGTTTGATGGACTGCATGTTTAATTTTTCTTTTAAAGTGAGGCACATGCTCACTTCTCTCCATAGCCGCTACTTATTTAATGGTTGTCCATCTGTGCACACCGCTACATTCACTGGTGTGTTCTGCTTCCCAGCAATGACCGCCGTGTACAGTGAGTCCCTCTCCATGTTCCTCCAGGGTCAGGCTTGATGGGGGGCACCAAGTGGAGTCAGGCACTTCACACCTTCCGGCACCGCATGGAGGGTCAAACACTTACAACGAGCAGTGTGGGTTGGTCAAGTGCCAGTAGATGGTGTTGGCTGTCCCGCCTCATTGCCAATGTTGTGTCCAGGTAGATTCACAATAGCTCAGTGGCTTATAAACCATGCACATAACAACACACTGCAGACACTATGTGATTACTCATAGGTGCTCGCACGTGGACTGATTTCCAAATCCGGTGACCCCCTCTGGTGTTAAACGGAAATCATTTTGTGCCTCCTTTCTAATGTATATTGGCCTAAGCCCAGTCGCTCTGCGAAGAAAACCGCGTTTCAAATGTTCCAATTTTAGATTGACTTCGCCGTCATTTTGGGATCATCCGCCATTTTGATTTCTGTTCAAATGTAACTCTGTGTTCTAAAATGGTGGACTGTGTTTCCAACTTGTAACCGAGCTGTCCCGACCCTTGCACCTTAGTTAATGTTTAGACTGCCCGTTGGCCGAATGTTTAGGCTGAGTAAAATGCCTGACTTGTGGTCTAAGGATTGTCTGCACCAATAAGCCTCATCCGCGAACCTACATCGAAACAATGTAAAGCAAATATTGAACGTGGACACTGGCTTAACTGCATTGTGAGGGACATGTGCAAAGGCTTACTGTTAAATCCTGGAATACACTGTTGCCATTGTAACTTGTTTGCATGTAAACCAAAGATGATCCGTGTGCATATTGTTGTATAAGCCATAAGTGAACTCGGCACGAACTCTAGACCATGGTTTATTAACTTGCAGAGGGGCTGGACATTATTTCTGAAATGTATAAATGCACAAATGTCTAGATGTCCAGTACCTCTCACTTCTCAGACTGAAGGGCTGGTATTTGCTGGGATGTACTGAGGGCCAGATAGCTATCTGATTTGTTTCTTTGTAAACTGCGCAGTAGTAATAAAGATCTGTGAATCTTTATAAGCCCGTGTTTGGTGTACTTCCTTTTGGTGGTACTCAGCCTCGATATTTCCTCTTCCCGAATAGGGACCCTCAAGATTGATGCCATCTCGTTGATGGTTGATGCGGCTATCAGACCGGGATCGGACGGTGAAAAATTGGGCCCCTTTCTTGGATGAGAAGCGATACCTCAACATTACTGCACGACCCGATCGCTGGACGGTGAGCCCGCGGTCCGAGACGGCATCTTGACGGGGGTCCATATATCGAGGCAGGCAGTTTTGCCGAAATCACCAACCACGTGGGTCCTTTGTGTCCTTAGAAATCCGATCGGACCTCCTTAGTTCTTTGATCAGGTGAGTCATGACCCAATTCTTAAGTATCCTGATAATTTGTTTTGGCGCATTCCACTCGCAAGTACAATTATTGACCAGGTAACACCAGTAATCTGATATGCCTGGGAAATTGTCTGCCTGATTCAGGGCGTTATTCCGCAGTGACAGACAATCTTTGGAAAAGGGTCGACCGCCGCCCATGGAGGGGTCGCCCGTGTGTACTATGTACTGTAAGCACGGCATTGGTAGTATAGTGTTTAATGATATTTGGCACAGACAAACTAGACATGCTTCCGAACTTCAGTGGCCAACCAATGGTAGTTCTGAAATCCCTAGTATATTATATTTAGAGTCTATATTATTAAAGAAAAAGGCTAGACCTACAGCGTTTGATGTATTACAGAATTGGAAAAAAGAAGCTATGCAGCAACTTAAAAGTAGAGAAAAACATGCGCGCAGTCATATGACCAATACCGAAAAAGCATTGTTGTATGATCAAAATAAAACAGTCTGAGTCAGTTAGAAATATGGATAGGGCTTTTTCACTTGGTATTCAGAAAATCTATCCGTCTAAAGACTTTCATGTATCTGATGAGCTAATTTATAAACTCCTAAATGAACGAAGGCCTGGTGCCACTGCGCCACCTCCATATGTACCTATTCCTGCTGTTTTGCCTCTTCCTGCTGTTGTTCCTCCTCCCGTAGTAATTCCTGCTTCTCCTATCTTTCTTCCTAATGTTCCTCTTCCTCCGGCTGTTGTTCCTCGTTTTATCATTGCTCCTCCACTTGCTCCTGCGCCTTTGCCTACTGTTACGGGTTTGGTAAATCTGCCTTCTGTACCAGTGATAGCACCTTTGTTACCGAGTGTACCAGATTTGTCTACTCTTTCTCTTCCAAGTGGTTCTGTCCCACTTGTAGATGATAAGGGAGCGGGATCAAAGATTGTAACTCGTAATACTGTGTCTAAAGAGAGAAAGCGTGATTTGACTGCATAGGCCAAACAGTGCATGGAGAAGGGTGAACAAGCTGAAGTTTTTGCCACACTTTCTAATCTAGACAGTTTTCCTGAGAAAAATGTTTTTATCGAAGGGTTGGGAATTCATTTATGTGTAATGTGGAACAGATTAGATGATATAGTTCTGCCACAAGGGTTGAGGGATCTGAATGTTTTAGCATATTCAAGAGATACTGCGGAGAAAGTACATGAGCACGTCGAGAGGGTTTTTGAGTATTGAAGGGAGTTAGAAAAGTTACGGAATGAAGAAATTGATGGTGATAGTTTGGGCGCTATGTTTGTACAGAAACGGTTCCCTCCTTGTTGTAAGTCAATAAGTGAGGAAACGCGAATTTGCACAAAAGATGCGATTAGGTGGATTTTAGACATGTCGATATCTCCCGTAGAAGTATATGACAAGTATAGTCAGTATATGCCAGAAATGCAGAGGAAAGTGATACAGGTAATGGTAGAATACCTGCAGGATGAATGCATAAAAAGAAAGATTTGTTGTCCCGCAGAATTACTGAATATCTACAAGAGAGCTTTTTCGTTTGACACACCTTCAGCTGCTTTAGCGCTAGATTTAGCTCTGTTGCTCAGTAAGCATTCGGAGTTTCCTATCTCTCAGTTGCCTACGAGAGAGCTTCCGCCGACATTTGTCCCAAAAGTTGAGATTCCAGCTGATCCTGCAACAGGTGCAGCTGCTCAGGATATTCCTGCACATTATGTGTCACAGTTCATTCACGTCCCGTTCTCAAGACAGCAAGTGAACACCATTAAGCAATCCATTCCCGATATTACAAAGAATCTGACAGGGTTCTATAACAACATAGAATCTGTCTTGCAGTCATCAGTATTTACCTTGAGCGATATTGATTTGCTATTTCCCGTGCACCTACCTGTTGATTTGTGGAAGCAAATTAGGACTGTAGACGATGTACCAAGGTTAGGAGACGCATGGGTTAATATAGTTCAATTAGATAGAGAAAGGCCAGCTGGCGAGAGACCGCCGCAGGTAATACTGACTTTGCCTGATAGAATAGTCATGAAACTAAAAGCTATAATTCCTGAAAGAAGGATTATTTGGGAGAAACTTACTGCTTGTGTCCAAGGGAAATGTGAGAGTGCTACAGAATTCTTTAATCGGTTCGAACAAATGTTCTCAGATTACAGTGGACAAGATTTGAGCACAGAGTCTGGAAAATGACTTTTTGTGGACAAGTTTGTGCGTGGATTGTTGCCTGACTTCAGAGAGCGCTTGGCAAGCTAAGTCTCAGTCTGAAGTATTGCATATGGCTCAGTACTATGAGAACCGAGTCAATAATGAGAAAGAAAGAATTGAAAAAAGAAAGGGAGACCCGAAAACTAAAGTTCTATTGCAACAAATTGTTCGAGGGCCTAGAGTGGGTACTTCACAATTTAGGGGACAATATGCTCCACAGCGAAATGCGCCATTGGGTCCTGTAAACGTGAACCAGTGTGCTTATTGCAGACAAGAGGGTCATTGGCGAGCACAATGCCTGATCCTCCAGCAGAGGTCGAATAACGCATTTAGTAACATGGGTAGACGATCCAGAGGCTGCCCTGGGGCAGGGGGTCCTGGTAGAAGTCAGTTTTCTCAAGATCCACAACCTTTTTCACAGGATAATCAGGCACCGAGTGTGGATAATAGAAACATTTTTGATCATCCTTCTGCAGCATATCTCTCTGAAGACCTTCCTTTTGACGACATTCTGTTTTTCTGGGATTGCCCGAAGCAGGGTTTGGAACCGACGCCTATTCCCGTCAATCAGAAAGGTCCCTACGTTGAAATGATAGTGGGAAATAGGAAACATCTATTCTTGATAGATACAGGAGCACAGAAGTGTTCCATTGACCATTCACGGGTTCTAAACATTCCACTATCAGGGCAAACCAATGTTTCTGTAGGGTTTTCTGGTACGCCAGTAGTCTGTCCGGTTTCTTCGCCGGTACCGATTACACTGGGTCTATTCATGGACCACTGTCCATTTCTTTTGACTATGAACTGTGGAGAGACTTTGCTGGGGTTCAATCTGTTGAAGGAATTAAATGCGGTAATTCATTGTTCTTCGGATGGAGTGCGTTTGACGATTTCACCACAGCAACTTTCTTCTCTTAGTTCTTGACTAGACCTTTGCCATCGGAATTTAGTGATGTTCCGGAGTGTTTGTGGGCAATTGATGACAATGATGTCGGTGTTCTACAGATTGAGCCTGTTAAGATAATTTTGAAACATGGAGTAAAGTTGCCACGTATTCTCAGTATAAGATTTCGGTTGATGATGAGCAAGCTTTGAAATGCATAGTCTCTGATTTTGTACATCGTGGGGTAATTGAGGAAATTGCAGGTAGTTTGTGCAGTAGTCCTATTTTGCCTGTGTACAAGGAAGGCAATAATGCAATTTCTTTTTGTTTCATCATTGATTTACGTGCTATTAATAAGATTGCTACCCCACAATTTCCTATTGTGCCTGATGTGACAACAATATTAACCATGATTCCGGCTTCTGCTACATTCTTTAGTGTGGTAGATCTTAAGAATGCTTTCTTTAGTATTCCTATACACAAGGATAGCAGATATCTGTTCGCTTTCACCTTAAGGGGACGCTTGTTTACCTTCACCCGTGAGCTGCAAGGTTACACGGAAAGTCTGAGTATCTATAGTAGGGCTTTGAAAGAGCAGCTCGATACACTCAAGTTGCCCACCACTTGTACACTGCTCCAGTATGTGGACAATCTACTTTTAGCTGCTGACTCGGAGAGTGCCTGTAAAGAGGGCACCGTGTTGTTGCTTATTCACCTAGCAAAACATGGACACAAAGCTTCACTCAGAAAGTTTCAGTATTGTCGACAGGTGGTTGCCTATTTAGGCTATCTCCTGTCAAAGGACGGAAGAAGGTTGACGCCTGGATGAAAATAATTTCTAGCATGTCTGTCCCAAATACACAGAAGGAAGTCAGAGCCTTGATAGGAATGGCTTCTTACTGTAGGCAGTGGATCCCGAACTTCTCGTTAATGATTAAACCAATGTTGGCTTTGACGAAGAAGGGCATTTCTTCACCATTGCCGTTGAACTTGGAACACCAGCAAGAGTTTGATCTGCTCAGGACTGTACTGTGTTCAACACCAGTTTTGGGCACACCAAATTATGAAAAGGCCTTCGTGTTGTATGTGCATGAACGTGATGGATGTGCTTTGGCTGTTTTAACGCAGGAACATGGAGGGAAGAATAGGCAGTGCGGCTACTTTTCTTCTGTCCTTGATCCTGTTGCATGCGCTTTGCCAAGATGTTTGAGAGCTGTTGCTGCTGCTGCTGCATCTGTAAAACAGAGCGAGGGTATGGTCCTAGGCCATGCTTTAACCCTGATGGTACCTCACTCTGTAGTTGTTCTATTAAACAGAACACAAACACAACACCTCACCTCTGCACGATTAATGAGATATGAAATGATCTTGTTTGCTCCGCACATTAAAATTCAGAGATGTTGCATTCTGAATCTGGCTGAACTTTTACCTTTCCCGCAAGGTACTGCTTGCAGTGACGAAGTGTCACATGACTGCCTTTACACGACACAGCAAGATACTAAAGGCAGAATCGATCTGAAAGATACTCCTTTGAACAATCCACAAGGGGAGCTGTTTTGTGATGGCTCCTGTTTCAAACTTCCGGATGGTACATCCACGGCTGCTTATGCAATCACCACATTGAGCACAATTGTGGAGACCAAAAGAATCACGCATAACTCTGCGCAGGCCGCAGGGATTATAGCATTAACTTGAGTTTGTGAACTTTCCGAAGGACTTAGAGTAAATATATATACTTACAGTCAGTATGCTTTTGGGGTGGTTCACAACTTCAGTAGACTTTGGGCAGAATGAGGTTTCTTGACCTCACATGGAACTAATCCAATAAGGCTCCTTGATAATATGGTTACTCTCAGCGCTTGCACTCCCCACTCAGATAGCAATCATGAAATGCGCAGCACATCAGAAAATCATAGATGATGTGGGAAAAGGGAACCCTTTCGCTGACCAGATAGCCAAACAGACTGCCACTGATCTCTATTCAGAAATGTATACTTCAAGGGTAATCTGCAGTCATTCCCCGTTACCTTCCATAGGGTTCTACAGCCACGGGTGTGTCGCAGCGCTATACATCATGCAGATCTAAACACATTATTGTGTCATCCTACTCTGCAAAACGTAAGAAGCACAGGCACTAAAAGCAGACTCTGGGCTCAGCTATTCATCATGATAAACCCTCGAATCATACACATAAGCCCTCTAGCGTGGAGCCTTTCCTGTTAAGATCTAAACACAATATTGCATCATCCTACTCTGCAAAACGTAAGAAGCACAGGCACCAAAAGATCTATGTGATGCCAATATCGAATCACTTAGAAGGCTGTGTTTGAAGAAATGTCTTGTCCTGATGATGGCCACTACAACTGTATTCTATATGGACACTTGAGAAACTGTCCCATATGAGCATTGGCCGAAACATGTCGACACTTTAAATCTCAGCAAATGCTAAATTTCTCGCTATTTTGCAACATTTTTGTACCAGGAAGTGAAGGTGTATTATTTCATCTCGCCTGTATTTGTTTCTCCTTAAGGCTTTTTGTCACCTGGAGCCTTGCCTTATATAATTGTTTGACACTAATTTTACATTTCTTCTATTTGTGTCTTTTCACTTGACTTGTATGTGATTGATGTGCTTACTTGTAGTTTTTTAATGTTTTAGATTGTGAATTAAAATTATTCGCTTATATGCCTCTCTCCCTTCTACCCTTGGCTTTTTGTGCTATTGACAAAAATTCTTTTTGCTGTTATATAACCATATGTATGTGTGACTAACATTGTATCCAACCTTGCTCTGTATGAGGGTAGTGAGGGGTAAGCAACTCCTTAGCACCAGGTCTCTGGTACTTTTTCTCTCTACTTCAAGGGAAGCCACAAATGTTTGTACTTTGGATGAGGATATTGAATCTGTAAAGAGTATTCAAGCTGATGCCACGTTAGAGGAATCTAGACAATGGGCTGAGGGTTTGCCAAGACTGGATGATGACGGGTGTTGGGTGGACAAGTTAGAAGGGAAATGGTTGTTGCCAGATGTGTACATTACAATGATGGTCGCAATGGCTCATGGCCCCACCCACATCTGTGCACGGAAGGTTTCCAAAATGTTACAAAATGTCTGGATGAATGATAAAATCTCCAAAATAGCTGAATGTTTTGTTCAGAGCTGTATGATCAGCTTACAGCATAATATGGGAAAGGGCACATCGACTCCAAGGGGTAGTTTTGCTCGACCTTCTGTCCCCTTTGAGGTTATCCACTTTGATTTCATTGAAATGGAGCGTTGCAACAATTACAAGTATGTACTAGTTATTATTTGCGGCTTTAGTAAATGGGTTGAAGCCTTTCCTGTTAAAGATGCCACAGCAATGACAACGGCGAAAACCATGCTTAAGGAATATTTTCCTAGGTTTGGTTTGCCAAGGGTCATCTGGTCGAACAATGGTCTACATTTTATCACTGCTGTAATTCTGCAGATATGCACAGGATTACAGATCGATAAACGGTTCCATTTGGCTAGATATGCTCAAAGTGCTGGTTAGGTAGAGAGACACAATGGCATCATAAAGCTCGGTAAGACATGTGCCGGCACCAAACTGAAATGGCCGGACGCCTTACCGATCGTGAAGTTATCAATGAGAACAACTCCTCAGACTAAGACTGGGCTCTCCACATTTGAGGTGGTTATGTGTAGGCCAGCTAACATTTGGAACCTACCTAAGCCCTGATCTTTGCGTGACATTGAACATGTACTTCTTTCCGACTACTGTGACCGATTAACTAAATATCTGTATTTGATTTATCAACAGGTGCGAGAAGCCCTCCCTGCCAAATACGAGGGCCCAGGCCACAGCATACAGCCTGAAAGCTGGGTGTTAATCAAACAATTTGAAAGAACATCCTGCCTCGCACGCGTTGGAGGGGCCCACATCAGGTTTTATTGGCCGCACAGACAGCAGTACGAGTGTCGGGATGAAAGCATTGGATTCACGTGTCGCATGTCAAGAGGATTCCCTTCCCTTTGCCACACGATACAGAAGACACAGAAGTCCTTACCTGCGCTGCTCCCAACGATCACGTAGCATCGAGCAGCATCAAGAGTGCTTCAGAGACTCTCCCTGAGCCTGTGGGGCCTGCAGAAACAGCAGCTTTATCTCCAAACTCTCCTACAGATCCTTTTTTGTCATTGTCGGGGTCTGTCACGGATCTGCCACTTCCATCAGGAAGCAACGACACGTTGTTCGCAGATCACGCAGTACCAGGAGTCACAAGGTACGATCTGCGTCCAAGGAACTAGACTTACTGCACGGTTCAGCTGTGCCACCAGGAAAAATCATCGGAGGGCTTGTCTTTTGGCCCTGTTCTTTTTGCACGTAAGGGATTCTGTTGGCTGGGGTTAGTGAAGGACTAAGAAAACGCGCAATAAGGAGATTGTCAGCAAACAAACTCTGGAGTGTTCGTTTGAAGAAACAATGCCTGCAATCGCTCCCACTCGTATGGAACAAATAAGAGACTGTGGGCCTCATTACGAGAATGGAGGTAATGCAAAAAGGAAGGCGGAATGGTAATAGCGGCATCGTTAATGGGTCTGGGGCATTCCAACGCGACAACCCGCCAATACCGGCACCGCCCGTACCGTGCCCCCTCATACCGCATGGGCGCGTACACGCGCCCCTTCAGGGAACAAATACCAGCATGCCAGTAATAGGACATCACAACCCATGCAGACATGCAATACCAGCATCCCGAAGGCAGTAATCAGGGGCTGCACGATGCTGGCCATACAGGCATCGCAGACCACCCGCAAACAGCAATCAGCAATCAAGCCAACTGCCACAGGTGCACACAATCACCACAGGTGGAGTCAATGGAGGCTGGGCCAGTATAAAAGGAGTACATCCACACACCACACCCCTTCCTACACCAAAATGCTACCACTAGCTGTTGCAATCATGGTGTTGGAGGACATGCCTATACTGCTACAATTACAGCAACAACAGCAACTCCAACAACAACTACAGCAGCAACAACAGGCAGCACAGAGGAGATGCAGGAGGAGAAGGAGGATGAGACAGGCCCAGCAATTACCACCAGCGCAGCCAGCAGTGCCTTGTAGGCAGCCACCAATCCCTCACATCAGACCCAGGCCATTCAACCTAACCCCTGAGCAGATCCACACCCTGTACCGGTTGGACCAGGACACCATCACCACCATAGTGGACATGATACACAACGACATTGCCAGCCTCATAGAAATACGCAATGCCATCCCCCCGCTACTAAAGGTGGTATCTGTGCTCCACTTCCTGGCCACAGGCACCTGTCAACACACAGTGAGGCAGCTGCATGGCATTTCACAACCACTATTTTCAGGAATGCTGAACTAAGTGCTGGATGCCCTCCTGAAGCACGCAAGCACCCATATATCCCTACCACAGACTGCTCAGGAGATAGCTGACACCAAAGTAGGCTTCCATGCACTGGCAGGCATGCTCAATTGTGTTGGTGCCCTGGACTGCACCCATGTGGAATTGGTAGTTCCCCATGCCATAGAGGCGGTGTACCCAATCTCAAGCAATACCACTCCATCAATGTGCAAATGGTATGTGGCTCTAGCAAGATCATCACACATTGATGCGCCCGATTTCCCGGATCAACACATGATGCCATGGTGCTGCGCAACTCCATGCTACCCCATCACATGGAGCGATATGCTGGACCACATGCCTGGCTGCTTGGTGAGTTGCCCAACCGGCCCATGGCAGTGCTTTGGGGTACTGATGTGTAGGGATGCATACTCCACCTGGGTGGGAAAGGGGGGGATGCATACTCCACCTGGGTGGGAAAGAGGGGGTGCATACTCCACCTGGGTGGGAAAGGGGGATGCATACTCCACCTGGGTGGGAAATGGGGGGATGCATACTCCACCTGGGTGGGAAAGGGGGGGATGCATACTCCACCTGGGTGGCAATTGACGGTGATTGGAGAATGCATGAAGAGCTAGACACTCCTGACCTGAACCTCCCAAACCCAACATGACACATCACTGGCAAACATTATACCAATTATGCATATCAATGACAACAAGTAAGAGGCACAACCAGGCCACCATGGGTATGTCAAGCAATGCATAACTGAACAGGACTGCAACTGTGCCAATGTGGCTAGAGTGACCATGCACAGTGTAGAATACACAGCATAAATGGGAGGCTAAACATTGTCATACAACCACAGTACATCCGTCACAGCATGCATCATTTCACCCTGAATCATCTATTGAACGCCATCCAGACTACCACACCTCATAGCAGTATAGTATGCATCTAGGTAACATTCTTGCATACGTACAGGGCCATGTGCATGTCCACGCCAAATAGCTGCGGCCACGACTGTGCTTCCTGAAGGTGGCAGCTCAGAGTGACACACAACTATTTGTATTTGTTTGCAGCTGATGGAGGATATCCCTTGAGGCTGTGGCTACTTACCCCTGTGCGAAACCCACAGAACAGCCATGAAGAGGAGTACAATCGTGTTCACACCTGTACCCGTGTTGTGATTGAGCAGACCTTTGGCCTGTTGAAGGCACGTTTTCACTGCCTAAGCAGGTCTGGTGGGGCACTCCTTTATAGGCCTGAGTAGGTGGCAAAGATCACCATGGCCTGTGTCATGCTGCACAACATGTGCGTCCGGAGAAATATACCACTGCCACCTGACATTGACATGCATGCACCCGGTGAGGATGATGAGAATGGAGACAGAGGTGAAGTAGCACCCCTGCCAGCACGTAATGCACGGGATGGCCATGCAGTACGCCAATCACTGATTCACAAATACTTCTGAACCACAGGGACTATGATAGACATGTGTCAGTGACACACTGGGTCCATGTGGACATGCACACAGGGAATGTTGGGAGTTGGGCACTGAACACTGTCACACCTTAAATAGATACACACAAAATGAACAATGTCCAGCCATTGAATGTTTTTTCTCACAACGGGTGTATTAGTTCAAACAGCAAAAATGTGACATCTCCCCCAGCCCCCAGTGAAATCCCAACCCCCCCCAGTGAAATCCCAAACCCCCACAACAAACTCCAAAACCCCCCAATAAACACAAAATGCTCCCCTTCACCCCCAACCATGTGTCCCACTCCCATTGTCCGCCCACACTACTTGCGGGACTTTTTGCTGTCCGGGGGCAGCATTTCGGTGTGCCTTGCACTCCTTCTGGTCTGGGGCACAGGGCTGGTGGGGACTGAGGAAGCCGGTGTGGTGGCTGATAAGGAGTCGGTGGCAGGTTCCACGCCTGCTGCAAGGTGTGGCCGCTGCATGTGGAGCAGGATTGATGTTAGTACTTGTGTTATTGCCCCCAGACAGTCCCTCATCAGCACAGCCGACGCATTCACAGCGGCTGTGTTTGCTGTAATGGCCGCTGTGGTCCCCGCAATGGCAGTGGCGATTTGCCGCCTGGTGTCCTCTCCATCCGAAATGTACTGCCGCAGGAGCTCCAAAATTGACTCGTGTCGGGCCTCCACCCTTGACAGACGTGACTCGAGGGTGTTGGTGGGAGCTGGAGTGGTGGGTGGTGCTTTCACGGGGCATGCATTTTCGGTGCTGTCCTCCTGGAAGGGGCTCAGGTCCGAATCATGGAGGCAGGGATCAGCACTGCTGTAGGTGGGTGAGGGCTGGATATGGGGCGGGGGTGGACACTTCTGTGACTCCCTCCTGGTCCACATTGTCCTCCAAGTCATCCTCAGTGGTAGCCAGTGCTTGCAGGGACTCCCCTTCAACTGGTGTGGGTGTGGGCTGCTGGGTCTCAAGTGTGTCAGGCACACTGGCAGCAGGTGTTGTTGGCTGTGTCTCGGCTCGGTCAGGCACACTGGCTGTGGGTGTAGCCTGCTTGGCTGCCACGGAGGTGGTGGTGGCGGTAGCCCTTTTCTTTGGGTGGGACGTGGATGCCCTCGCGGTGGTGTCTTGGCTGGCATCTTCCTCATTGGTGCCTGGGGGGTAGAAGAGATGCAGGGCATCAGTGATGGTGTTATATGCCAGAAACATACAATGGTGCTGTTCATTATTCATTTCATCATGCATTCATGTCTTACAGGTGTGTCACACAGGGTATGAAAAGGGGCATTTTGGCATTTGCTGCATGGCAGGTGGCATGCCGTTCATTTGGGGTTTGTGTGATGTATTACATGGGCTCGGTCCATGTGTGTTAGCTGTGTGTTGGTTATGGGATTGGCACTCAGCATGCATTTCTGTCTGGCAGGGTTTGGCCCGCCATCTGGACTTGTATGTGTCCATGTGGGTGTTGGGACATGCATTGCCTAGCCTAGACTCTCTTCCAGATCACTTGTGCTACATCATGGTTTCCCCTGCAGGGATCTGCAGGGTCACTCACCTCCTTCTGGTGATGATGCTGCACCCGTCTCCATCTCCCCAAATCCCTCAGTGGTCTATGGACTAATGAAGGTGCTTGCGGTCTCCTCCCAGGTGGTCATTTTTACAGGAGTGTGGAGACCCCCGCCTGTGGCCATGGCATCCCTCCTGTTGCTTGCCATGATGTTACGGACACGCAAGCGAAGGTCATCCCACCGCTTCCTGAAGTCCTTCACACTACGTGGGGTGGTTCCTACAGCCGACACCTTGCGGGCTACCTCCTGCCAGATGTCCTTTTTCTGTTGCTGCACCTCACGCTTCAGGCCCTGGGATTTTATGATGTCTGCGTGTGCAGCAAGAGTGTCAGCTAACATTTCTAGTTCTGCGTTGGAAAAGCGTTGTTTCCGCAGACAGGGGTGGTCTTCCTGGTTGCTTTGGACATTATGGAAGGATTGGCACAGAGCTCTCCAGGAATCAACTGGTGGTTTTGGAGGATTGCAGTGGATTGTGTTTTTTTAAAGATGGCCGCCGCCCATTTCCCGTTCCGACGCGATGACATTATTTCGGGGTTCGGGATTACGAGCCCAGTATTAGCATGTTGGTATTACCGGGTCGGTATTTAGGGGTTCCTCCTAGGTGGTGGCGGTATCGGCGGGTCCCGTGATGGCGCTATCGGGGGGTTGGAGGGCCTTTTGTGGCATGCCGGTATGACCATTACTGGCATGGGGATTCGCGCGTGCTCGCGCACTCGTAATCACCCGCTATTTGCGGGGTCATAAGAGCACAGACCCGCTCGTTCCGCCATGCCGGAAATGACCACGTTTTTACTGCACTACTCGTAATGAGGCCCCGTGTGTCCGATCGTAACAATGGACAATCGAATGTGTGGGCCCTGAAAACGTATTGTTGTCTTGTGATTATGTTAACCGGCTTCACAATAGTAATTGCCTTAGGATTTTGGTATTTGGAAGAAGTACATCCGCTTGAAAGTCTGTTACCTACTGAAAATGTACCTACTGCTTCTACACCTTTTGTGCATCTGCACACTCTATCTCCTAGAGACTCTCAGCACAGACAGAGTTACCATAATAACACTTTATTACTCATAATGAATGCCACACATGCACTTTTTAATAAGTCTAATTGTTGGGTCTGCTTGCATTTACCGCAACACAGAGATAAGGGGCTGGGCTGGTATATTCATCCTTTACCTCTGACTACTGCATGCTATGCTTCTTTAAGGGCACTATTCTTTGGCCGATGGAACTAGCATCTTGGGGAACTTTGATGGAACTAATTTGAATGATTTTGAGAAACGAGTTCTAATACCCCTGGGATGCTCACTCTTTGTGAATAGAAGTAAGCTTAATGTTGCTTCTATTAGGCCTTCTGATAGACTATCTCGTCCTTTTCAATCTCTGATCTCGTTCAAGATGGCTCCTATAGGCAATAGGGATGCCACGCCACCTCCCGACACTGTTAACCACGGCCCCGATTCAGTTTCTTTCTGCATACAGAGGAATGGTACTCAGTCAATGGGTGATTTCAAGGGCTGCGCCAACGTTGCGAACTTGACCAGTGAGGACAGACCTTTGTATGTAGGTGAACCTGTCTACTATGTTTGCAGTAATAAAGCTTTCCCATGGTTACCTAGGGATTGGCATGGAACCAGTTATTTAGGGATTCTGTTACCCAGGGTATTCATAGCAAGCACCCTAGAAATCTCTAAGGATCGTCCAAGGCAGGACAATAATGGTGATACTTCAGCACATGTTCTGGGTGACGTAGCTAAATACTTTGTACCTTTTTGGGGGCAAATATTAAACTCTGAGGATATCAGAAGACTCGCGAGAGTACTGGAGACTACCATCAATCAGACCACTGACATACTCTAAAACATGACTTTATAACAAAAAGTGATGAGGTTAGTGGCACTTCAGAACCGGATGGGGTTAGACGCCATCCTGGCTGTGCGTGGTGGGGTATATAAATTAGTGGGGTCCGCTTGTTGCGTTTTCGTGCCAGATTCCTCCCCAACCATCTTTAAGGCAACACAAAATCTGCACGTCCTTAGTTCAGAAGTGCATGTTCCCGAGGGAAACTGGGATCTTAGCGCTTGGTTCTGGGACTTCTTATTATCTTGGGGATGGAAGTCACTTTCAGTCTTGCTGATCATGGGTATTCTGTTGTTTTTCTGTTGCTGTATACAGTGTCTTCCTGGCATATGTTCGGTGTTAGGAGGATGTTGTGCACAAGCGATGGGAACGTTAGGGCAAAAGGTACGCGCCGCAGAGAAAATGACGAACAAATTTGTGTTGAAAGAAATATTTGTTTCTGTCCTCATGGCGATCGATATCTCTGGTGATAGTGATTCAGGGTGTATGGACATTGAGACGTGGAGTTACTCGTAAAGTGACTGGAAGTAGTTTAGCGCTTGGCTTAGGCCAAAAGGAGGGTTTGTTAAATGGGAAATCATATTGTGCCTCCTTTCTAATGTATATTGGCCCAGTCGCTCTGCGAAGAAAACTGCGTTTCAAATGTTCCGATTTTAGATCGACTTCGCTGCCATTTTGGGATCATCCGCCATTTTGATTTCTGTTCAAATGTAACTCTCTGTTCTAAAATTCTGGACTGTGTTTCAACTTGTAAACGAGCCGTCCCAACCCTTGCACCTTAGTTAATGTTTAGACTGTCTGTTGGCCGAATGTTTAGGCTGAGTAAAGAGACCTTGTCCCATGCCTGACTTGTGGTCTAAGGATTGTCTGCACCAATAAGCCTCATCCACGAACATACATCGCAACAATGTAAAGCATATATCGAACGTGGACACTGGCTGAACTGCATTGTGAGGGACATGTGGAAAGGCTTACTGTTAAATCCTGGAATACACTGTTGCCATTGTAACTTATTTGTACGTAAACCAAAGATGATCCGTGTGCATATTGACGTATAAGCCATAAGTGACCTCGGCACAAACTCTAGACCATGGATTATTAACTTGCAGAGGGGCTGGACATTATTTCTGAAATGTATGAATGCACGAATGTCTAGATGTCCAGTACCTCTCACTTCTCACACTGAAGGGCTAGTATTTGCTGTGATGTACTGAGGGCCAGATAGCTGATTTGTTTCTTTGTAAACTGCGCAGTAGTAATAAAGATTTGTGAATCTTTATAAGCCCGTGTTTGGTGTATTTCTTTTTGGTGGTACTCAGCCTCGATATTTCCTCTTGCTTTTACACTGTTTTTTTCTGCCTTTTGTCTTTTTCCTCAGATCTGGGCTGGTTCCGGAGGTGACGCCATTCTTTCCTGGTTGTTCATCTAACGGAAATTGTGGCGACCCCCCCGGAAATGACCCTGTCTCTTCCAGAAGAAGGGAGCACCAGACGAACAAACAGCCACCTCATCTGAATGGAACTCCGACCTCTCTGACTCAAATTCTTCAAAGTCCTGGGGTTCCAGGAGCAGATCCCAGTATGATGTGCAGGAGTGGCTTGGTTACGTGATCACCGTAGACATAAAAGTGAACAGCCAGTACATTGTGCACGATTTGTGAATACTGCTGCTTGAGGGTGAGGGTGCAGCCGGTGTATGCGACGGCCATCTGACACCTGCCTTGCCCCCTTTTGCCAACATTGTGCTTAGGGCCCCTGGACTGGCTCCCACTATTATTTCAGATGGCTTTGAGGGGTCATAGAATGCCTGTGTCTTGTTAGCGAACCGCGCCTCTTTTGTGTTAAAATATACTTTTTGTTCCACAGGGTTCCATATCCATTGGTGGTCTTGCCTGGTTCTCCGACAGTAACCAGATCATGGATGAACCTCTTGCAAAAGTTCATCATCCCCAGGAATCTCCTCACCTCTGACAGGGATCTGGAAGGAGGAGCTATGGTAATGTTCACAAAATGTTTCAGGTCCACAGAGAGTGTCAATGAAGATATATCAGAAAACCCCTAACTTCGAGTTCACTGACCCAAAGCCTGATGTATTTCTTCTCAGAGGCCACAAATATGTGGATGTCAACACTGACATTTAAAATGCCCTGGAGTCCCATTGGCGCATACATGGACTAGTGTGGCGGAAACCCTCTGTTGCTGGATAGACACCAAAGCTGGAGCACCGATATCTGAAAAGGCCTATATTAGAGGACCTCATTGATATTGTCCTCGACTCTTCAAGCAAGTGGACATGGTGGTAACCCACATTGAGTATGATGGTAGAGAAGAACATGGTGCCCTGCAAGTCCACAATGTTGCGTTCTAGTGTGGGGATGCAGCAACTTTCTATGCGAGGGGCCTTATTTGGCAGCCTCCTGTCCACACAGATGGTACCCCATCCGGTTGTTTTGGGTTGGGGGCAAAAACAAGAAAATTAACCCAGGGTGTGGGGCATGTCGCCCTTAGAATGTTGCCTTGGGACTCTAGGGATTATTGTCAACCTTTATCTGCATGTCAAAAGGTATTCTGCGGTACCTGAGAGCCATCAGGGTAATTGTGGTGCCTCAATTCATGGCTTCTGAAGCAGCCAGTTCCCTCAAACAGGTTTCTGAACTCCTGAAGCAGTGACTCCACCTCATCCTGGAAGACGCAGAATATGAAATGGAGGCTTAATTCTTCTTCCATGAGGCCTCAGCCTCAGGAGACCCAAAGAAGCGGGCAGCGGTGGAGTCCTCTCATGGCATACTCTGGTGTGGAATGCCCCATCCTAGTGTAATGGGTGTGTATCCCCATTTGTATGTATGTGCTGTTTGAGACGTGTCAGTTCACCTTGTGATGTGAGGTGCAGGTATTGGTGGATGGGCAACACCTTAAGCAATGCTCCTGTCTCTACGAGAGCCAGCACTGCCTCTGCCTCTGTTTGCACCACACATCTTGGTTGTGTCTATTTTCCCTTCTGTCCTTTGTAGCAAGCTAAAGAAGACCTCTCCTGTGTCTCTTTCACCAAACTAAGGAAGGGTGTGCGGGGTGTTACTTCCTAGAGCGCAGCTTATCTTATGTGGTGGAATCTTGCATGCCTTGGAGACCTTGCATGGGTGGTGAGCTCTGGGGCCCTTTGATCTTTCACGAAGTGATTGAGCTTTGCATGCCACCCGCACACCTGACTTACCACCGGACAGCTTTGGATATGGGGTTATTTGCCTGCACGTGAATCTCACTGACCTTTGGGGGACTCTTTCAGTTCCAGTTGCATGTTGATAGACCTTCTGAGCGGTCTCTCTGGAGTGTTTGTTTCCTAATGGCATGCACCTCGTCTACCAGCACTAACTTGATGACCTCCTCCATGTGTGAGGCTTGGCAGTGGCAAGTTTGTAGTATCGGCCGAGCTCCAGGATGCGGTTAGTCCAGTCCTTGAGGGCAGCGTTTTGTAAATGTTATGAATGGTTCACCCTGCGAAGAAGAGATAGGTTAAGCCTTTGATGGCCTCATTCAGCTCCCTCGTTGCCCAGTTAAGTTATTTTTTCATTTGGTTAATGCGCCCAGATACCTACCGGGCAAGGTGTGCTATAGAAATAAATAAAACAAACAAACAATAAAAGTCTTTGCTCAAAAGCATGTCACCTGTGTGTCAATCTCATACTTCTGCATCACACTAGGTACATGTTTTGGAAAAATTGAATTTTAAAACTTTGTATCATTTCTACACATATATAAATTTGAAGTTATAATAATGTTTCTTTCAATACCCTTGTATGGAAATCTTAAAAAATATCCTAATACATACTTGTTCCTTGTTTAAAAGCAGCTCTAATGACATTTAGAAAATGATCGCTGTACACATTTTCCTTAAAATAAAATCATTGAATATTTACATATATTTATTTCGAAATGTATTAAATAACGAGGGTTCAATGTGCGTCTCTATTTCTACTAATATTTTTTTCTAGCAGTATATACAAATAATATAGTGGACATATCTTACATATATTTGGCACAAAGAGGAACATTTTAAGCAGTGTTCTTTTTTCACTTTATTACTATTAAAAGAAAGTAAATATTAGATATTTATAATTCAGATATCTTTTATGAAACTACTACAAATGCAAACTTCACAAGTAGTGATATGTGTATTTGTAGCTTTTTATGATTTTACGCAATGTACTCTGTGAGAAACCAAAGGGTGTCTCACTGCTCAGTCTCCACGGAGCTGTCATCCAGGTGGCTGGGGCACATCCATCGCTATTGGATCCAGACCCTGAGGTTGGACCAGTGTGGGAGAATCATCTGGATGGGGGGTCCCTGGGGAGTGGGAGTGGGGCACCCACAGGAGAGACACAGTAACACTGTTCCCATTTTTCTGTTGAACACCCTCATTCCATTTTCTATCTAAGAACTTTATCCCCCCCTTTCCTACAACCACTCTGCTACACGGAACAAACCCTGGAAGAGAAGACAGACTCACACATAGCTAGTCTGGTTGACATGTCCCAGTATCAGGGTCAGGCAGAGTCAGGCACTCGATCCTCACAACGCACACCTGAATCATGTTACCTTTCCCCACTGGGATAAAAGGCAGAGCATGAGAGCGCCCGGGGAGCAAGGCGAGAAGAGCAACCAAAGCGAGCAAGACCAGCAGAATGAAGGGCAGGAAATCCCGGGAAGGCGACGCGACCAGGAGGCAAATGAAAAGCTGTGGTTCTACCAGCTGCGGAGTGAAGGTCACTGCAGCATCCCAAAGGGGCAACTCCCTGCCACTGCAGAAGGTCACAGCGGTACCTCCTTCATGTGCAGTGTTGAAAGGAGGTGATCGCGCGGGGCCAAAAGCCTTGTCTTGACGGAAAGTCTTATTAAACTGTATCTGCCGCCTGTGAGTGAAATGGGGGACCAGCTTGTGTTGACAAATGAAAAGTACATTACGTTTGAAGTGCTCACTGAGTTGTCGAGAAACCGTGAGCGAAAGCACATTGTAGCAAGAATGAAAAATGCTAAGATTGTGCGTGTGAGAAAAGCTGTGAAAGAAATCTGAAGTACTTGAGAGCGTAACTCGAGAGAGGAGGCAAATAGGCAAAGTGGTTATACGAGGGTAAAGTCAAGGGTACAAGTCCCCCTTGTACAGTCAAAAGTCATTGACAAAATGTGAAACGAAGTATAAAGCTAACCTAAGGAATTATTAGCCCTGTGATCCTAACTAAGAACTGCAGATGCCAGAAGGCCTTGGGAGAAGAGGTCGGTATAAACCTTTGAACTGTATCCAGTATTGTGGGCTGCGCGTAGGACGGCAGCCATAAGAAAGAGAAGCCTGATTGGTGAAAGTAAATGCACTTGCTACTATATAACAGAGTGACCCTGTGAGGCGCGATCGCCTACCAGAAGTCTCTGCATTGAACTGGCAAGTACTTTGAAGTGAAAGCATGAAAGGTTGCAAAGTAAAAAGTGTGATGCAAGCAGTTTGATGGCTCGCGCCTGATCGAGGGAAGCCAGAACTGCCTACAGAGGAAGGTCTATGCCCGCAGGAGGGGTACCTGAGCAAACTGGAGAAAGTGAACCAAATATTTGTTTAAAAAGACATTAAGAGGTCCTGAGTGTTATAAGCTATTAGGACTGGCAAATTTAACTGAACTGTTAAGTGAACCCAACGGAGGGATGCCAAATGAAAGCAAGGGAAAGTGAAACCAGCATTTTGATAAAGTGATTGAACTTTATCAAAACTTGAACTTTCAAGTGGTGTAAAGACGAAGGTGAACCCAATGAAGGGATATCACAAGAAAGCCGTGGAACAGGGGAATCCTGCATGGGAGAGCTTGGGAAAGGTCTTGTGATGCCAAGCAAAAGACATTGATTCGAGGGATCCTGCCCTTTCTGAAGAAACTGCTTCCTGATACCTATAGACTCAAGAGGTGCTCACAGTCATGCCAGTGCTCTGTATTGTCCCGTTCTGTAACGTGGGTAAGGGAGAGCACTAATTCAGCAGTCCTGAACTACCAAAACCCTTTTGCACATTTCAGTTTGCACTACACTCTTCTTTTATACATATAATTGTCCCACACCCTTTTGTTATGTAGAGTAGGGATTTAGCAACAGGTTTATTAGTATAGGCCATTTTGTTTTGACACAAGTCATAGCTTTCTGCCATCTTAGATTCAGGTTTAGATTAGTTGTTTTACTTACCCATATACTGTTCAACAAACACCCTTGGACTGTACTCCTTTTGTCTGTCATACTTCTGATAACCATGCCTTCCTTACATATGGTGGGATATGACTCAATTGGTAGAAATTGAGAGCCTATGTTAGTGATAGTTATTCCACCAGAGGGGAAAACCAGAATTGTTGTTCTTACCCACAAGAAAGCCTTGTGTGTTCAATTACATATTCCAGTTAATCGACAAGACCTATTTTCCAAAGCTCAGGTCCTTTTAGATAACCTACTGATCTCTCACTATAACATCCGACAGTGGGATCGGATAATCCTAAGAATCGGACCACACCAGGACTTTATGATACCATTGCACTTTAAATCCCTCCTTTCCTGTACCATTCCTCTTTGTATGTCACCCTATTGTGACCCCAGGTAGGCCCGAGGTTGAAATCAACCAACCTAGATCTCCTCCAGCTCAAGACTCTGAATCGGACGACTCGGATGATTTTGAGACCTATGCGGAAGAAACAAACACTTTATTTTTTCCAGAAGACACCCTCAACCCTTCCGAAGAACTGGCCGACCTAGACACCCTTATAACCCAGTTGGCTACCCATCAGATGTGGGTGGAAGCACGTCTACAAGAAAACCTGACGAAGTTGGTAGAACTACAAGTGAGACCCCTTTTACTCCAAGGGAAACGCCAGCCTTATCAGGAAGGTGAAGAGCTAGGGAACCTCTTCCTTAATTTTGAAAATTTAGTGGGACAACTGGGATGGGAGGAAAGCCTAACGAAATTTTATCTGGGGCCCCTATTGAAGGGAAAGTTGCAAACCACCTATCAACTACTAAATCTAACCATAGGAGCCATCTTTGGTCGATACAAGAAGGTCTTCTTAAACGAGTGGGGCAGACTAGTAACTTCTACCGCCAGAAGCTACGAAATACCAAACTTAAAACAATGCCTCATTATGGATCAGTAATAAAACCCTTGAAGAATTAACAGAGATGATTATGCTAGAGCAATTCATCAACTCTTTACCTTCTTATTTACTAAAATCCGTCTTGCAGCTAAATAAACCCACTCTTGCAACAGCTATTGAAATGGCCCAAACCCATTTGGATGCTGTGAAAGACTTTCTGATTAAGTACCGCTTGGCCGCTCTACTTTCATGGCGTTCCGTGATCCTGCACCTTTCTACTGTGGATTATCTCCTTTGTGGACATTTGTGGAGTATAATCAATGCAATGTGAACCGCTTACAAATACATTGGGGGTCAATCCGAGGTGGACGGTAAGGGGTTACTGGCACCGGTAAGGATGCCGGTGCCGGTAACCCCTTACCGCCCTATTTCGAGGTTCCCTAGCGCGACCCGCTGAAAACGTCTGGTCAGACCATACGTCCTTAGCGGGTCCTGTTAGGGGAGGAGGGAGCAAATAAAGAACCTGCTATTTGCGGGCCCGTTATTAGCGCCTTCCCCATTACAATTGAGTCCTATGGGGGCTCGAATGGGAATGGTGAATGGTATTCGGCATGGGGACTTACCGGGTCCGCATAGGTCGGAATGTCCCGGTAAGTCCCCATTCCGCCTACCCGGACCCGAGTTTGGAGGCAGCCGTGGTGCTAATAGCACCACGGCTGCCTCCAAACTCGGAATGACCCCCATTGCCTATATCTATCATTTGGAGGGTCATGAGTATATTTACATTGGGCCTCATTACGACCCAGGTGGTAGAGGTTTAACAGCGCCGGTAGAGCTGCCGGCGCCGTTAACTCTCTACCGCCTCATTACGAGGTCTGCTTGCGGGTCCCGCTAAGGACGTCTGGTAAAACCAGGCATCCTTAGTGGGACCCGCTAGCAGACCAGGATGCTAACATCGGGCCTGTCATTAACGGGCCCGTTGTTAGCATTCTCCCCATTCCCATTGAGCTCTATAGGGGCTCAAAGGAAATGGGGATGTACCGGGTCTGGGTCCCGGGAAAGGGAATTACCAGGCCCTCCAAGGTCGGAATGGCCCGGTAATTTCCCATTCCAGGAACCCAGACCTGTTACCAGCTATGGAGGTAGCCATGCCGCTTTTAGCACATGTTGCACCGTCTATATTCTCTAAAAACAAATATGCCCAACACGCCAGGGACACCTGCACATTCTTCCCCTTCTAAAATAGTTGATAAAATGAAAGGTTTGTCACGTACTTCACAGAAAGCTATTATCCGCACACCGGTTCTACGAACACTACTGCTTAACAAAGCTATTTGGAATTTTTGTGAGATACACAATAATGTTCTCTGAGTAATCACAAAATAAAGTCGGTGCTGACAACTCCATCTTGCTCTAATATAACCTTGCAAGAGGCTGATTCAACTATAGACGTTAGACAACTGCCAACACCACAAGTATTATCGGATCAAACAATTTTGAATTTAGCACAGACCTCTCAGAAAAATGAACGAAAAGAGACGAACATGTGCCCGGTGGAAGAACTTTCGGAAACAAGTGAAGTGATCTCTAATATTTCAATTCATGCCAGTGGTGGAGATCAAAATATGTGTAATTCCCTTACCTCGCCCTACTACTGAGAACGCTGTTCGATGGACAGTTCCATCCAATCTTCATCTGTTTCCTTTATCCACCCGACTCCACGACGAGGTTTCCCATCTATGTCTCGAGTCAACACGACTGATAGTAATGCATTAGTTGAAATAACTCTTGGTGCAGTCAATACAACCGTCTCAAGTTTATTTAAACTCTTCGAATCTCTTGAAGCAAAGATCCTACATCAATCCATACAGATTCAACAAATAGTCGAATGGACTCAAAAAACATCTTGCGCCATCAAGATACCAGATACTTGTTTGAAAGGAAAGAGCTGATTGACCCCACAGGTGATCAGGAAGCAAAGTCATATATGACAAGTGAGAGCTCGATGGTGTCAATATTACTGGCGTTCACACAAGTAATACGCCCAATGGATTGAGGCGAAGCAATGATAGTGAACCTAAATGACTCATGGATTAGTGTTGACACAACCTCTGACAATCAATGAAAACCCAGACTAGAAGATTATTTTGATGTCTTGACACAACCACCTCGTAATAGAGGCCACGTAAGACTTCTGGCGTCTAAACCAAATCCAGTGACACGAAAGAAAAATAAGATGGCCAATCATCAGGTTCGTCCTCAACTTACAGAAAACAACAAGCATCCCATATAAACTGATGAACACTGTGATGCAAGTCGCAAAAATCAAACCGGCAGGGGAGGAGATGTCTAAAGTAAAGAGTCAAGCCCCTCCTGCAACTGCATTAGGAGAACCATCATCGAATCAGCCATTAAATCATGCACAATTAGATCAGCTGATAGATTTAATCAAAGAAAATACAGACCCCGGGGGTGGAGCAGTGTGAGAGGATCACCTAAATGGGGGGTCCCTGGGGAGTGGGAGTGGTGCACCTGGAGGAGAGATGCAGTATCCCTGTTCCCATTTTCCTGTAGAACACCCTCATTCAATTTTCTATCTAAGATCTTTACCCCCCCTTTCCTACACGCACTCTGCTACACGGACCAAACCCTGGAAGGGAAGACAGACTCACACACAGCCAGTCTGGTTGACATGTACAAGTACCAGGGTAAGGCAGAGTCAGTCACTTGATCCTAGTGACTCACACTTAAATCCTGTTACCTTTCCCCACTGGGATAAAAGGCAGAGCATGAGAGCACCCAGAGAGCAAGTTGAGAAGGGCAACAGACGCGAGCAAGACCAGCAGAACAGAAGAGCAGAAAATTCTGGGAAGGCGATGTGACCATGGAGGCAGAGCAGACGGGACCAAGAGGTGAATGAAAAGCTGTGGTCCTACCAGATGCGGGGTGAAGGTCACTGCAGAATCCCAAAGGGGCTACTCCCTGCCACTGCAGAAGGTCATGGCAGTACCTCCTTCATGTGCGGTATTGAAAGGACGCCAGCTGCGCTGGGCCCAAAGTCTTCACTAGACGGAAGGTCTTGATAAACTGTATCAGCCGTTGTCAGTGAGTGAAATGGGAGACTGGCTTGTGTTGACAAATGAAAAGGACATTAATGTATGAAGTACTCATTGGGTTGTCGAGAAACCGTTGTAGCAAGAATGAAGAATGCAGAGATTGTGCGTGTGAGAAAAGCCGGGAAAGAATTCTGAAGCACTTGAGAGTGTAACCGAGAGAGGAGGCAAATAGTCGAAGTGGTCATACGAGGGTAAAGTCAAGGGTGAAAGCCCCCTCTAATACAGTTGAAAGTCTTTGACAAAAGGTGAAACTAAGAATAAAGATTACCTAAGGAATTGCTAGCCCTGTGATGCTAACTAAGAACTGCAGATACCAGAAGGCCTTGGGAGAGGAGGCCGGTATAAACTTTTGAACTGTGTCCAGTATTGTGGGTTGCACCTAGGACGGCAGCTGTAAGAAAGAGAAGCCTGGTTGTTGAAAGTAAATACACTTGCTACAATATAACAGAGTGACCCGGCAAGACGCGATCACCTATTAGAAGTCTCTGTATTAAACATTCAAGTACTTTGAAGTGAAAGCATGAAAGATTGTAAACTAACAAGTGTGATGCCGACAGAGGAAGGCCTGAGCCCTGAGAAGGGGCACCTGAATGCATCGGTGAAAGTGAACCAAATATTTGTTTAAAAAGACATTAGGAGCTCCTGAGTGTTATAAACTAGTACGACTGGCAAAGTTAAAAGAACTGTGATTTGAAGGCTACAGTGAACCCGACAGAGGGATGCCAAGTGAAAGCCAGGAAAAGTGAATCCCCCATTTTGATAAAGTGACTGAACCGTGGTGTAAAGACGAAGGTGAACCCAATGAAGGGGTATCAAGAGAAAGCCGCAGAAGAGGGGAATCCCCCATAGGGAGAGCTTGGGCAAGGTCTTGTGATGTCAAGCAAAAGACATTGATTCGAGGGATCCTGCCCTTTCTGAAGAAACTGCCTCCTGATGTCTATAGACTCAAGGGGTGCTCACAATCATGCCACTGTTCTGCATTGTCCCGTGATGTAACGTTGGGAAGGGAGAGCACTAGTTCAGCAGTCCTGAACCACCGAAACCCATTTGGACATTTCAGTTTGCACTACACTCTTTTGTTATACATATCATTGTCCCACACCGTTGTTATATAGAGTAAGGATTTGGCAATAGGTTTATTAGTACAGGTCATTTTGTTTTGACACGGCACCACAAGGACACCGTTTTCTTTACTTTGATGGTCGTAGCTTGCTCCCATCTTAGATTTAGGTTTAGATTAGACATTTTTCTCACCCATATACTGTTAATTAAAGACTCTTGAATTGTACTCCTTGTGTCTGTCGTACTTCTCATAACCAGGCCTTCCTTACAACTCATGCTTATAAACTATTCTAAAATGATAAAATTGCATATGTATAAATGTAAGGGTGATCTAAATATGTGCACACTACCTAGAGTGATCTTGTGACTGATACCATCAGTTAAATAATCATTGATGTCATGTATGCTGTTATTAGTCATGTCACCAGAGATGTCATTGGTGTTGATATCAGTGACATCATCAGTGATGCCATCTGTGATGTCATCATTGTGGTCATAGGCTGCACAACAGGGGGCACCAAGTTAAGGGTGCTTTAGCTGATTTTCAAGAGTTGTGTTGCATTAAGTTTCTCACCTTACCGTCTCTGCAAATATTTAAGTATATAAATATATTAATTTCAAGGGTTTTGTTATACCATCACGTTTTTTCACACCACTGGCCATGGTACGTGCATTATAGGAAAAATATTGTGCACAGAGTGACAGTGCAGGGGTGTCATAGAAAGGGCAGAAGAGTGATATAGAGTTCCCATAGGTAGAATGGGGTAAAAAAGGGAAGTGGAAATCTGTAGAGTGAAAAGGCTTTTTTATTTTCAGCAAATAACTGCGGCTACGAAGCAGGGAGCCTACTCTAGCAGCGGTTATTGTAAAAATAAAAGCCTTATTTTCACACTTTCTCTATAAAAAGGATGATAGAAGGGTTATTTGCCCATTTATATAGAGTCTGTCTTTTCTTCTTTTCTATCTTTATAACTGAAAGATTAACCCTGAAAAGGGCTGTTTTGGAAAAGAAAGGAGGAGGAGGAAACTTAAAATGGGAGAACATTGGCTTCAGAAAATATAACACTGGTTAAAAACAGAAACATACATGTAGACGTGTCACGCTCTAAAAGACCCTTAAGCAGTCCATTTGAAGGATTCAAATAAAAGTATAACTCCCCTCGATGCTCTTTCTTTATATGCTGGATTAAATGTCTCTTTTCAAAAATAAAATGTCTTCTAAACCCAATCAAAAATGTTGTGCCACAAGATAAACATGTAGTTAATCTTTTAAGAAATACTTCTATCCTCATACCAAAAACAAGTACTCAGCCAATGCTTCTCTTCAAGGTCCCCAAATTCCTCAACATCACTGCTTGTTGTGATATCACAATTAGGTCTCGCAACCCAATCTCCTGAGCAATGAGAATCAGGATGAGAGAAATCTGTAGAAGAGTTGCTTGCATCTTCTTGACCATTTCTCTATCAATATCTACTCAAATATCTACTAATACTCACATATATATGTATGCACTCTTCAACCTCACAACTACTAATGTCACACCTCTCTGAACAATGCAACCACCTTCCAATCAAATTATACAAAATATGTCTTGCTTCACACATACTCTATAACATGTATCATATAAAAGGTTATTGATCAATTAATACAGTCTGTGTTTTTTTATTCTATTTTTGAAACTGAAAGGTTGGCCCTGAAAAGGACCGGTTTGAGGGAGAATGAAGGAGGAGGTTAAAAAAAGGAAACATTTATGTTTTTGTTTTTTTCTTTTTTTTTAAAAAGGGGGACAACGTTGACATTTCGAAAGAAAAAAATGCCCAGTGGATGCAGTTGGCCTGATGTTGGGAAATGCTTCATGCTCAGCCATCAAGGGTGACATCTCCCACTGTGACCCACTCGCAACACTGGCAGCACATAGTTTTTCACTGCCGTGGATCAGGTGTTCGCGGTTCTGGATGAGGTTGGGTGCTGGTGGAAGGAACAGAAGCAGTGGCAGCAGAGGTGGATGGCAGTGGAGCAGTGGCAGAAGAGGTTGATGGAGCGTACATGTTCTCGACCTGGAGATACCTGGAGGCTGACTGTGGACCATGAGCATTCACCTTTGTTGGCAGTGAGTCTTTGTATATGGTTCCCCCACTTTGTCCCAGTGGACCTGAACAAGATGCTGTACCAAAGTGGAGGTGCCCAGTCTCTGCAAAGGTCAGTGGTCGAAGTGTGCGGAAGCGGCTGGGAGCGGTTCTCCTCTACATTTTTTTTTCAATTTTCACTGTTCTTACCCTTTTATTTTAAAAAGAAACTGCTCTGGAATGGTTTACTTTTTAAAATAAAAGTGTAGGAAGAAGCTTACACTTGCACTACAGTGCACTGCACTGAATAGTCACTTAAACAGCAGGTGTGTTTATTTGGGGGTTTGGATTGCGTGTCACAGAGTGTATGGTGCTGGGGTTTGTGGGGAGCACGAGCAGGCCAGCAGGGAACATAGTTCCACTACTTCTTTTCGTACTCTTCAACCACTGCCGAAGGATTGTTACAACAACCTCTCCATAGCACCTTCCCGCAGAAAATACACTGTACCTCCTCAACCTCCTTCTTGCTGTGGTGCCCCTTCACTCGGAAATAGCCAGCTGCTGGTGATAGTTTTCAAGGCACACTGCTTGTTCCTAGGTGGTGAGGCAGTAGCCACACAAATGGCATATTCATCGCTGCTGCTGGTCCCAGACATCCTTAACTGTTGGACTGGGGAGGAAAAGTCAAGAAAGTAAAAAAGGACAATACAGAAAGGACTCTTAAAAGAAAAAACGTTTTTTAAAAAGTAATGAGGAAAATGAAACTAAGTGCCTTTGGGTGTGGGGAATAGCCACGGCTACACCCACAGGCCGATCAGGAGACGGGTTTCATACTCGTGTCTATAATGAATAGCTGCGTCATCGCTGGAGAACTAATCAGAATCCGTGCCGCGGTTACGCGGCTACACATGACCCATAGCCGCATGAACAGGGTCAGCCAATCAGGTGATGCATTGCGTTAATGCGAATACACCCAGGTGCAATGACAGATGTTCATGCGTACCCTTTTGACCAATCAGATTGCGCTCTGCGCTTACGCAGCTACACATGACCGGTATCCATGTGAATAGGATCAGCCAATCAGGTGGTGTGGTGCGTTAATGCAGCTAAGCCCATGCCTGATGACAGATATTTGCGCGTACCCTATCAGATCACTCAGTTTATAATGGAGCATATTGTGATGAAACCTGATCCCCAGCATATAATCTCCTCCTATGTGACTAGGGGACAGCAGCTGCTACCTGATTCTGACCCTGGGCTTAGTATTATGACGCAGGATCGCATCGGAGGAGAGGCCTGTCGGGGAAAAGTGGTGACCCCATCAGGAGAGACACAGTATGGCCCTCTTCCATGTGAAAAAGATGTTATAATCCCTGATTTCTTGATGGCTTATTGCCAGTATACCAATCCTTCTAATAATACAACTCAAAGTCCTCTTCTTGCTAGACACTCTAGGCAGGATGACATTCACCCTTTATGTACATGTGGTGTTCACATAACATCTTCTAGGTCTTACCATCTTGACCTGAATGTAAATCCAATTTATCCAGTCATTTTTTCAACAGGAATTCTGCCGAAGTACTTTACTTTGACAGACTTCTGCTGAAAAAAACGAATTGAAATATAAGGGATGGGGGTCAAAACGGGTGGGGAGGGGCCTGGGTTAGGGGCATTAGTGTGGAAAGGCTTTTTCTGGGATAAAATACCCTAAAAAAAAGAAATTAAAAATCAATGAGTTTTTTAAGCAGAATTCAGTTAAAATAAAGTACTTTGGAAGAATTCATGTTGAAAAAATAACAGAGAACCAAATCCAAAGCATTATAACTTTTACAAAGTCTCAATCTACAATGGACTCCAAGTCCCAAAAAACCTATAGTACTGGTCATAGGAAGAGGAGAAGTGAGTTAATGTGGAGCAAGAAGCACACAAAGCTAAATGTGCAGACTAGTGGTTGGAGCCAAAAGCAGAAGGAGAGGAAAGATGCAGAGGGGGCACAGCAGGAAGGAGAACCAGAGACAGACACAGTCGGGCAATCTACGCTGAATTAAGTAGGTGCTTCCTGTCGGAGTGTAGAGAGACCGGAAGCAGCGTAGCAGAAGGCTGGCGAGAGCACGGTCACACTGCAGAGCCATTATTCCATCAGCAAGAGAGAGAGAAGCCGATGGGAAGACCGAAGAAGTGTCTGCAGGACGGGCAGTGCTTCACCACTGTTTGAACATTGCGGCAGCAGTACGCCAAAGGTCGGTTATTCCAAGAACCACTGGTTAGTCTGCCCTGGAGTGTTGGGAGGCCTGGGGCGTACTGACAGGAGTATTGGCAATTACCAAGATGTTTTGTGTCTGCCAAGTAACATTGAAATACTTTGTTTACGTAAGTCTCCATGAGAGGGATGCCGATATGGGGAAAGTTGGAGTAAACATCATGAAAAACGAATTAACATTACTAGTGAAGTAATTGAAAGGTAAGATTTGTACAACTCTTCATATACAAAAGGTTGATATGGCGTAGATTGGAACAAACATTGCCGCAAACCAATTAACAGTATTAAGTACAAGCGCAAAACTTGAACAAACATCTATATAAGGGATGCCAGTATGGGGGAAGTTGGCAAAAGTAATAACTGAAGCCAGTGGAGTATAAATCAGTAAGAACGGCACTATACTCAAGGAAGAAAGAGTATTGAAATATTGTAAGAAGACGCAGTGAAGGTGTTGCATCAGGCAGTGAGCCTTTGCGGGAGGGGAGTTACCTGCCAAGAGAGTATGCCATGGGATCTTCCGAAACCAGATGAGCTTTTGGGGGAGATAACTGGCAGGAGAGTACAACAGGGGTTTATCAAACACAGAAGGGGAAGCAGTCTAAGAAGAGCTAGTGGAAGTGTTGCATCAGGCAGCAAGTCTTTGTGGGGGAGATACCTGGCAGAAGAGTACACCAGGGATGTTCAAGCCCAGAGAGGGGGATACCTGGCAGGGGAGTACACCAGTTAATCTAGCCAAAATATGTAAAAGAAGAAAAGACATTGTAAAACAATTTCCTGGCAGGGAAGGATACCAGGAAATCCTCATCAATAAATTGCTGAGTGGAAAAGACACTTTCTCCTGCCATCCTTACAAAAATCATAAATTGCTTTGAGAAGATACTCTTTGCCATTGTTAAGAAAGTGTTTCATAAGAGAGACATTTCCACAACCCTTGGATAATCAGTGTTTGGGCAGTACAATATTTCATCATCCCTCAGAAAGTGCTAAAACCATCCTTGCTCAGTGACACTTTACCATCCTAAAAACATCACTTCTTTGGAAGAGACATTTTCATCTCCTAAGGAACTGTTGTTTGAACTGATCATTTTATACCTGAAACAATTCAGGGGAAGGGAACTATCCCCTAGATCCAAGGATTGTTCTGTTGGAATTATATACTTAGTTTTTGAATATATTTTGCTAAGTTTAAACCAGAGGCATTTACCTTGCACATTTTGTTGTTCATTTTTAGTGTGAGGGTCAGATACGTTTTGGACACAAGGGCAGTTTGCTTAAGGTGGACAATGAGACACAGACTGTTCACTAGTTTTGATTTTCATAGGTAGGGAAACTCTCATTTGGATAGGGATAGAAAAGCCTGGATATTGTAGCAGCAAATATAAACCACTGGATCCTATTGGCAAATAATGTAGGCACAGCTACAAGCAGCTTGCTTTCTTATATTGATGCAATAACAAACCGTGCTTTTGGATTGGTTGGTAGGTGTAGCTGCAGCTATTTACCACACCCAAAGACAACTTCTCTACTTTTCGTCATTGCTTTTTGTCCTTGGTAGTGAGCAGGTTGTCTTCTTTTGCCCTTCTTTGTCCCCATATATCTTGTCCTGTCATTTGCTGTGTTTCACTATTCTTTATTTTAGTTTATTATCGTTTTAAAAAAATATTTTTGATTTTAGTGCCATTGTCTTTTTTTGTCTTGTTTTTTTCACTATTATTACATGTTCCTCCCTGGTCAGACATTGTTCAGCATGTCTCGCCACACTAGTATCAGTGATGACGACGTCATCTGGGTACCAACACCATCTTCTCCCACAAAATGTTGTGTGGCATGAAGAAGATGGCTGTTGGCTCTTTAAAGTTCCTTGTTAAAGAACACCACTAGAGGAAAGGAATCGAGAGATGTAAGGCACCTTCAGTCAAAAGGTGCTTCGTCGTGGCCCATCGAATGTTCTGTCTGAAGGCTTGGTAACTTTGGTACTCATCCAGCACCTGGTCTGAGTACATTGGAGCAATGTGGACCAGGACTATCGTCAGGCCCATGGACACCACAAGGTGAAGCTGTATGGGCTGTCAAACATCTGCAGTGCCATCAACTTCTTCGGCTTACACATCAGCAGCGCCTATGATGACATCACCTCCACCACGCATTGCTGCTACACCTAGTAATCCGCCTGCTGCTATTTTACCAGCAGCAAATTTGAATGAGTGCAGAATTCTCTGCACCGTGTGTCACAAGTGGATTGAGCCGGGAGATTCCACTGCCGCTCAATGGGAAATGGCCATTGCACAACCCCAGGTCAATTGCCATCACTACATTTATTTTTTAGGTGGCAATTTCCCCCCACTTTTTCGGAGAAACATAAAAACCCCAAAAATCACAAAACAGCAAAATCCCAAATGTTCAATTTTTTAACCCTAGTTAAATGTATCAACCCCAATGTTCTTCCCTTTGAAGTTCCTCTGCATCAAAACCATGATATGATCAATGTTCTACAATATGTGTCCAAAAAGGCCCTTTTATATGTGTTTTATTATAACCGCGGCTATGATAGCCACCCTTCCTTGTAGCCGTTGGTTTAAGAGACATTTTGCAAAAATGTAAGTCCCTTTTTCTTTCTGCAAAAATCAATGACCCTATTTGACCACCTAAGATCAACAACATTGCTCCCTGCCTTCCCATAATGGCCACTTCTCTCCCTCGGCACAGTGCATTTCTCTGTCGTGTACTCGGAATTTGCTTATTCCCCGTCTCGGTAGCAGCGGATATATAAGCGAGTATAGCCACAAATATCATTGGATTTCATCATTTTACAAAAATTATTTACTGAATTTTACACTCCACAATTTGACATCATTTATTTTTCCCCCCCTATCAACCTCTAGCCTGGTGTCATTGTACCTTTTCCTTACCTCTAGGCTAGGGATTGCACGTCTTTACAAATTGCATACTTGCGGCTATAACGTTTTTCTCTTTTTCTCTGTATAGCCACAGATACCATGACCACCTTCAATAGCTACGGTTGTTGCAATATCAAAAATAGAAGCCTTACTTTGAATCAAACTATATGAAAAGGATCACTCCACTATTTCTTTTAAAACACTAATGAGCCACTAGCCATGGCCTTTTCTTATAGTCTATAAGTTCTTTTGTGCTTTGCAAAAATAATACGCCGATTTAAGCCGGTCCTCAGTTTCCCAACGCATTGAATTTCAAGGCTTTTGTTGCGTTAAGTTTACTCACCTTAGCTGCACTTCAACTAAAGTTTTTTCTTTGAAAATCAAGGGTTTTGTTATTCCATACATTTTTTCGGCGCCACTGTATGTTTTTCAGCACTACTGTTCATGGCCTTCTTCCGTGGCAAGTGGCCACGCCCTTTGGCAGTGCCCATTGTATATTCTTTGCCAGTAGTGCCCATGGCCTTTGGCCGTGCCCACTGTATATTTTAGAACGCTAACTGGCCACTATCCTTGGCCCTCAGCCATGCCCACTGTATGTTTTAAATCACTCCCTGTTCACCAGCCGTGGCCTTTGGCATTGGCCAATTTATATTTTACAGCACTATTCAGCCATTTAAAATGCTACCAAGTCACTGGCTTTGGACCACGGCCGGTGATCTTTCATCCCCTACGTCACTGTAGCTGCCAAAATACATAATTTAGTTTAATAACTTTTTTCTATAACCAAGGTTATATTTGCAACGAACTACAAATACCCTTGGTTATTCCTTTTACGTACACTTACAGTAACATGCACCTTAAGCCAAGCATAAAGTATCAGCACACACAATGAGAAGTGTAAACTAAAATGGTGCCTATAAAACTTGTCAAAAATGCAATGGCAATAAACCTTGGACTACAAATCAACACTACCAAATTGGTAGACACATTTTTACACTTCCCAAAGTACCAAAATGGCGGACACAATTCGCCTATTTCCCATCTTGGAAGCCGCGTATATACATGAGACTATAGCTGCGAATACCATTCAATTCCTTCATTTTAAAAGTATTATTTACTGAATTTTGGACTAGTGTCATTCTTCATTTTACACCTCTCTAAACTAGTGATTCCAATTTTTTCAAATGTGCATACCTGTGGCTATAACCCCCTACTATAACTGCGATTATTGGACCGCATACCTGCGGCAACGGGAAACTTTCATTCTGCAAATTCGGTCCCCAGCCCACCTTCAACTCTCGAATTTCCCATGCTGCTCTCTGCCCCCTCACACCTCTACCAATGCCATTTCACTGTTTGTCCACCTCCAAATGCCATTTTTCTGCTTTTAATTTTCATGTACCCTCGGGTATAGCCGCGGCTATCTCTTACATCGAGAACAAAAAAGGTGGTGACTTTTTCAATTATAAACACCCTAAACACCCAGATACTAAATGTATCCGGGTAGATATAGCTATTTATTTTAGAAGGGGGCACCCCGATCTCCATCAAATATTTTATAAAGTACTGGAAGGAATAACACCAGCAGCAGTTTGGGCTGTGCAGTGGATAAAATAATTGACCTTTTTTGTCAATGGAAAAATGAATGGGTACTAGGACTAAAGTGCTTTTTTTTGTTTTCTTAATAACTTATTTTTTAACAAATCTTTCTTAAACATTGCAGTCTCGTGTGGGAGGGGGGCACATGTCCGTGCTCAAATCAAAAGTTATTAGCAATTCATTACCAAACTTTAAACATTCAAATAAATTAGGCAAGTTGGTACAAATGGACTCTGGTGATAGGCATACCTTCATGTGGTGCCACAGAGATCATGTATGTGCTGTACCAAGTTGCCTTATTTATTTGAATGTTTAAAGTTTGGTGTTACACGTGTTTTGAATGTAAATGGTGAGGTATGAGTATGTTTTGTGCAACATAGTGCCTAATAAGCCAGCATGCCTGGGCCCAGAGCACTGTGCATTATGCAATCTCTGATTGCATTGCCCTTCCCCTAGTCACCAAACTCAAAAAGCTCATGGCACATTGTCCCTAATGTGTGACACCATCCCACAGTAGCGACAGTATAGTGAATGCATATATATATTTCTGTTATGGAAAATAGAACAGCCCTTTTAAGCCACAGTCTCAAAGCTAGTGCATAAGAACGGTATCTGGCATGCCCATTTCTCTTTCCAATTACTAGAATTCTTTCCCGGTCCCCAGCATCTCCTCCCACTCCCTGTACCCCTCTGCACCGACTCCCTGGGCCCCTTCTAAAACCCAACCCCATACACTCTTTGCTGTCCGTAGTGGCTGCATTTTTCTCCGATCCTCTGTGTCAGATGGTAAGATTTTCATTCGGGCGCCAAAACACAGACACAAGACAAGAAAAAAAAACGGGACTTAAGGGAGCAGTAGAAAGATCAACAGGGGCAGCCTAGCGGAACAGAAACGTTTTCAATTGTCGTCTAAAGCAACTCAGGACTCTCTGAGATCTTAGATCCAAAGGAAGGGCGTTCCATACTTGAGCTGCTTGAACAGGGACAGATCTTCCCATGCCATTTGCCAATTTAAAAGTAGGTCTCCTGGCCATAGCCAATGAGGAGGACCATAAAGGTCTAGTAGGTTTATACATGGTCACCAGGTTCACGATATAATGAGGAGCATTGCCATATAAGGCCTTATGCCCAAGCACTGCTGCCTTGAATTTCAGTCTTGCACCAGCTGGTAGCCAGTGCAGGTTTTGCCGACTATGCGAGATGTGGTCTTGTCTAGATTTTCCTTTGACGATCCTTACTGCGTCATTTTAAATGACATGTAGTGTCGGAATGCCTTTCTTCTGGGCCTGTACTAGAAGTGAGTTGCCATAGGCCAATATGGAAAGAATGGTAGCACGGGAAACAATGGAACAATTCAATTCAGAAAGAAAGGGGCAGAGGTTCTTAAGAAGATGCAAGTGATAGGTGCAGTTTTTGACGGTCTGGTTAATGTGAGAATCAGAGTCCGGGGTGGAATTAAGGTGGAAACCTAAGGTTTTGACTTTCTTCACTACTTTGATCTGGCAGTCGCTGATTAGAAAGGAAGCAAATCTAGGGTCAAGTTTAGAGCAGGCGTGAGAGGAGCCGAATATCAACAACTCGGTTTTATTGCCGTCAAGGCCCATCCAGTGCTGGTTCATCCAAGAGTCAATGTTATTATAGATAGTTTGGAGAAGGACAGAATCCAATTCATGGTCACCGGACAGTTCACAGACCAACTGTGTGTTCTCTGCACATTGTAATGTGATTTTGAGTTGGTTCTGGAGCAATGAATGGACTGTGGTGATGGGTATACCCCTATGTGGTGCCAGAGAGATCAACATATATGTATACTGTACCAAGTTGCCTGATTTATTCATGTAAAGGGAGGAACAATGCTCCTTTGATCCCAACAGAACATACACTCGGTAAGAAATCAGATTTGATAGGCAGCAGTGAGTTTCTTACAATGGGGTGAGTTTGAGTGACAGTCTCACCAGGTTGTGGAAGGGAGTAAATGGAATAGTCACCAGGGACAATACATGGGTGTACTTACATAGATAAAGTGAAGGTAGGCGGGATGGCAAGCTGTGTTAGGGATCTGACCGTGATGGATGAAGTGCTAGAGTGAAGAATGAGAAAGTGAGGGACACAGACAGGTTAGAGGCGAGGGGAAAATGTTAGCTGGCAGGTAGATGAGAGGTAGGTTAAGAGGGTAACTCAGAGACAAGATAGGCTTTTAGTTTGGTTTTGAACAAATCGGTGTGGACTTATTCTTGGTTGTTAAGGGGAAGAGAATTCCATGCAAGTGGAGCAAGAAGAGAGAAAGAGCGGAAGCAAGAGAAAGCACGCAGAGGACAAGGTGCCACAAGGGTAGTCGTGGAGGATGAGCAGAGATTTCGAGAAGGCTGGTATAGTTGGATAGAGGAGGATAGATATGGCGGTGCCTTAACGTGGATAGATTTGTGAACCACGAGAAAACATTTATATCTGGCCCTGTTTTGCATTGTCAGCCATCCAGCCTGGTGACGGTACAAGGAAGTAGGTGTGAAGTGAGGGAGTTCAAAGAGAGTCCTGGTAGCAAAGTTAATGATCTTGCCGAGAGGACAGAAAGCATAGTTGGGGACGCCAAAGGGGATGCTGGCACACTAGTCCAGTTTAGAGAAGACAATAGTCGTTGAGAGATGCATGGTGATGTGGAAAAGAAGACGGTGGATGATTTTCCCTGTATTTAGATGGTTTAGGCGTGCTGCCATTGCAGTTTTGGAGATGAAATAGAGAAGGTGTGAGAAGGACCATACAAGGTTACATACAGGCTGAGCTAGGTTAAAAATCATATTCCAACTGTGATCTCGATCGATATTCTATTGAGTAACCATACGCAAATATTACATGCCCAAAACATTTTTTATTTCTGTAGCCAACACGTGTGTCAACCCACCTGGGTCTGAGTCAAGGCTAAGGTAAGCATTGTATAACATTAAAGTTTGCCAATTGCGCATATCACCCAAATTGTGCATCCCAAAGAGTTTCACAGTGACCATATGTGAAAGGACATGAATGAAAATGCATGGTCATGATTATAAAGAGCTGTAATGATAAGCAGAATTCACAAAAGGTAGTCGATGATGATTCAAAGGTTCCATGTGTTAATATCCCAGCAAAAATATTGCGATACAAAAATATTGCCATATTTCTGCTACGATATTGAGCCACGGACCCTGCGGGGGGACACCCCCGACACCCCTGCATTATTTTTAAATGTGTGGGGGACACCCCTGCAACCCCTGCTCCCACAAATTATCCCCCTCAAAAATATTACCTATGACGAGACGGACGACCATATGTACCGCAATATTTTTGGTGGGGATAATATGTAGGGATACCGATTCAAATAAGTGCAACACAACAGCATTCAACCAATGCATGATGAAGCTCACAGCGAAAAAAAGAATGTAGGAAAATGGAACAAGCAAGAGAGAAGAGAAAGAGAAAAGCAGAATTAGTTCAATACATGAAATGTATTGACCCCCACGGGCCTACTTGTGAACACAGCATTAATGCTTTCCTGAGATGAAGGACAGAGCGTAACTAAGTGTGTCAATGCTGATGACTGGTTGGCCAATGGGAATTCTATTGGATATAGGTTATCCTGTGATTTGGTCCCAATTCAATTAATAGTGCTATTGCTAAAGAAAAGGGAAGATACAAATATGTGTTTTGGAGATGATAGTAGAGAAGGTGTGAGAAGGGTCATACTGAGGTTACATACAGACGGAGTTTTCTAGCCGAAGAAGAATGGGGGAGAGTGTTAGGTGGGAACTTGATAGGAAGGGGAAGAGATGAGAGAGAGTATTTGGCAGGGAAGAAGCTCACCTCTGTTATAGTAAAGTTTAAAATTAGAGAGTGCAAAGACATCCACTATTTAATGGCAGGGAAAAAGTTGGAAATGTTGATGGAGAGATCAAAAGAGGGTTCAGGAAAAGAGAAGATGATTTGGGTGTCATCCACAAAGAGTTGGTACAAGAACCCAAAGGAGGGGATTAGTGCCCCAAGAGCAAAGGTGTACAGTGTAAATTGGAGAGGACCCAAGACAGATTCTAGCGAAACATCAATAGTTAGAGGAGTGAGTTGAGAGGTGTTGTTGTTCCAGGCGACAGAGCATTGGAGAGGTGCCAGGTAGGACTCGAAAGAGAGCATTAAGGAGATCAGAGTGATTGACAATTTCAAAGGCAGTGGACAGATCAATGAGAATTAGGGTATAGGATACGCTGGAGTGCTTAGCAGTGGCGATGAAATTAGAGACATTCTGTGGAGTGACAGTAATTGACACTTGCTTGAAAGAGCTCTCGAAGGTTGTGGATGTCTAAGATATGTGTAAAATGGTTGAACAAAACACCTTAGAGTACTTTAGAGCCTTTCACCCAACCTGCCCTGCAATATCCAGGCATCTCTTGCTGCCCTCAGGTGCTCTGGCTAATTCGAAGGATATGTTAATGCTCCTCAAATGAAAATATCCACCAGTCTCCACTGACCATTAACCACTGAGTCATTTCAAATGCTGGTGCCCCCCCCACACCCACCTGTCCACCTCCCCTGCACCAAACGCTTACTCAACCACTGCCCTTAACCCCAACACAACCCATTTCTCCCTATGGACTTTGCACCCTCTGCATTATTTTTTGCAGAGATTATTTACTTGCAGCGTGTTTGCTGTGCCCTTTAACTCTGGGCTGGCAACCCCTGAATGGTTTTGCCCACCTACAGTCAATCATTAAGCCATCAGTCGCTGCTAACATCAAATTCTATTTGAAAGAAAGTTGGTTTGGGACACAAGGTCACACAGACGTGGATCTATTTTGATTGATATATAAACAAGGGACATCATGGGGCTACTACGATCGAAAGGCAAGCGGTTGCGATGAAGGAATTGTAAGCTGCAGTGTGTCACGTTTCAAAGACCAAGGGCCTCATTAACGCACATTTGCACATGTTCAAATGCATTTTGGATCTACATAAGCAACATTTGTGCATGTACATTTGCATTAAGATTAATACAAATTCATTGTCATTGCATTTTCACAAACACTTGTGCAATTACACTTGAGCAAATATATGTTAATGAGACCCACGTCTCTCCTCTTAAGATTGATTCTTCACAAAATGATTAGTCTAAGATGATGAAACACCATCCCGCAGAAGGGCCCGCTACATTCCTCTCAATGAAACATATTCCCCAGACGTGATGCACAATTGCAAAGGTCACCAGATATGATATGATATAAGTCATTTATAACATGCCTGTACACAAGTGGAAAGAAAGACAGAAGGAGGACACAACAACGATCTTAATGGGCCTTGTGTCATTCAGATCGTGCAAGTGCAGGAGGATTGAGGGGGAGAGTGTAAAGGAATGTGTAAGTGCTTCCAGGACGTGGCTCATAGGAATCAGGGGACTGTGGGGTTGCATATAGTACCTAAGTGGTTGGAGACCTGGAGGTCGTGTAGGAGCCTGGACCCGTAAGTTCAGTGGGTGGCAGCAGACAGGGGAATCAGCAAGGGAGAGGGAGAGAGAACGCAGAAGCGAAAAGGAAGGTCTTGAGTTGCTTCAGGAACCTTAGGTGGCCCTGCTCAAGTTTGAGAGAGGCAGGGAGGCTGTTTCAGAGGGAAGCCCCAGCCGAAGACAAAGATCTACCTCCCACTTTCTGCCTGTAGAAGCGCCTGAACCTCAGAGAGTTGGAGGTGGATGAGCAAAGGGCTCGTGAAGGAAGATTCTTAGGAAGAGAGCGTTGGGTGTTGTGTGGTCCCTGGCCCCAGAAAGCATTGTGGATGTTGCAGAGGGTCTTGAACTTGATCCTTGCAGCCACAGGGGAGAGACTTCAGGGCTGGAGAGATGCGATCCCTGGGCTTGAAGCCAAGGACAAGTCTTGCAGTCCTGTTCTGGATTAGTTGTAGAGGGTGAAGAGCAGAGGCAGGCAGATTTAGAAAGAGGCTGTTGCAGTAGTCCAGCCTAGGGAGAACCAGGGCTCTGGAGACAATGAGCTTCTGAGGGAAAGTGAGAAAATGAAGAATACCTCTGAGGATGTGCAGCTGACTGGAGACTTTAGAGATGTGAGGAGAGAAGGAGAGGGTGGAGTCGAAGATGACACCAAGGTTATTAACCTCACAGGTAGGTTCAGGTAGAGGACCCAGTGTGGGCGGCCAGAGTGTGCGAGGGAAGGCCGTAGCAAGTGTCCCAATGAGAAGGATCTCAGTCTTACTGCCATTAATGCAGAGATCGTTTGGAGGCACACCATTCCTGAAGTGCAGACAGTCAGGTATGAGAGAAGGAGCAGAAGAGGCTGAGTGGAGCCTGACGGAGAGCTGAGTATCATCCGCATAACACTGGAAGTTTCAACAGAAGGTAGAGATGCGGCAGGCCAGAGGTTCCAGGTAGTGGTTATAGAGCCAGGGAGAGAGGTTAGACCCCTGGGGAACACCACATGTAGCGAGAGTGATAGAAGAGAGGAAGGACCCAAGTTGGACCAGAGAGGGTCGATCTGAGAGAAAGGAGGTTAACCAGGCTAGGGCCTGACCAGAGATACCCAGGTTGTCACAGAGACGATTGAGCAGGATGACGTGGTTGACTGTGTCAAAAGCAGAGGATAGATCAAGGAGAATGAGGACAGAAGGAAGGTTAGAGTCAAGATTAGAGAGCAAGTCTTCACTGGTGTTCAGGAGAGCAGTTTCTGTTCTTCTGACTGCTCTGAAGTCAGACTGGTGGTCACAGAGACAACCAACAGATTCAGTATATAGATTAAGCTGGGAGGTGGCAGCTGTTCCAGGAGTTTGCCCAGGAAAGGAGTGATGAAGATCAGGCAGTAGTTTCCCGGAGAGGAAGGATTGGCAGAGGGCTTCGTAATAGGGGGTGCACAAGGGAGTGTTTTAGGGGGTTAGGAAAGGTTCCAGTGCCAAAAGAGTGATTGCAGAAATCGGCCAAGGCTGGAGCAAGGGTGTCGATGTGGTCCTTAATGGTTCTGGAGGAGCAGGGGAACACCTGCTTTGATAAGACCTTCATATATCGGACTTGTCTAGAAACATTGTTGGAGTAGAAAGGAAGAGGAGATACAGCCAGAGAGGGGCCTGGAGTGGTAGAAAGAGAGGAAGAGGAGGTAGAGGAAGAGGAGAGAGTGGACAGGAGGTCCTGAGATTTATTGGTGAAATGAGATGCCTGAGCCATGCAAAAGGCATGGGAGGGAACAGGAGAGTTGGAGACTGAAGTAGGATTGGCCAGCTGCTTGCAGATTTTGAAAAGTTCTGCCCAGTTGTTAGAGGCCTCAGAGACGCATGATTGGATGTAGGCTCTCTTCTTAGAGAGTCTGTATTGCTTCTGGAGCAGGCGGCAGGCCAGTTTGTCAGAGGATGAGCCTGATGCCGTCTACTTCCTCTCTGCCACCTTACACTTGCGCTTAAGGGTGGCGAGGTCGGAATCGTACCAAGAGTTGCACTTGGATGCAGGCTATAAAGGGATCCTCATGACAGAGGCAAGGGCATCCAGAATATTTAAGATTGAGAGATAAAGGTTGGAAAGGCTTGTGTCAGAGTGTGAGTTAGCCAAAAGTGTGGGTGGAGGAGAGAAAGTAGCAGCAAAATCCTCAACTGACACACACATCATGGGACGGATGACCGAGAAGGGGGGGTGGCAGTTCTGGGTTCAGTTTAACCTGAGGGGTGGAGAGCGACAGGTGAGAGGAAAGAAGAAAGTGGTCAGTCTAAGAGAGAGGAGTGGTGAGAGGGTTGGAGAGGGGGAGGTCTGAAGAGATGAGAACATTCAAGTTATTCCCGGCAGATTGAGTCAGGCCTGAAGGAAGAATAGAGAGAGAGAGAGTTGTAGAGGTTTCGAAAGTGCCCTGAGCAGGGGCTAGAAGTCATCCAAGTGGATGTTGAGGTCTATGAGAAGGAGAAGTTGAGAGGTAGAGTCATGGAGGGAGGAGGAGAGTGACCCAGCAGGCGGCCCATAGATGGTGGCCAAAGTGAGAGATGCCATGAGAGATAGAGAGCCTGCAAACCACCATTCAGAGGAAGAGTAGGCCTGTGAAGGAATAACAGAAGCAGGGACCCACTCACTCCGGGAAGATCAGCGCTACTCCCCCACCCGGACGGTTGGTTCTGGGTTCGGAGAGGAACTTGTAGCCATCAAGAAGGAGAGTGTGAAAACTTATGACAGACTGGCCATGAACCAAGTCTCTGTTAAACTGAGTACATCCTGATCAAGCTCTTTGAGGGGCAGGCAGATGTCCGAGGAATGTTTGACAGCAGAGCGAGGTTTAAGAGTAGCGTAGTGGAGCAGATTGCCACCTTTGCAAGACTTCCATGGAGGAGTACAGGCACAGGCACTTCCCTGTGGAAGTGTTAGAGGTGCCCAAGAATGGGCAGCGGAGGAAGAAGGAGATGGCAGGGTAGTAAAAGAAGCAGAGGAGGGTGCCAGAGAGGTGGTGGAAGAGGAAGGTGGTGGAGGAGCCAGAGGCGTGTTAGTAGGAGTAGCAGGAGAAGTAAGGAAGTTGATAAGACGTGGGAAACATCTATTGAAAAGGAGGAGATTGGCCTGAGGGCCCTGGACCAAGATGGTGCCATTTAAGTAGACATTAATGATGGTCTTGGAGGAGTGGAAGCTGTCCAGGAGGGCCTCCGACTGGGTGCCACCATTAATGGGAGAGGCAGGAAAAGAAGAGATGACAGAGACCATATGGGGGATCCATAGGCCGGGAGATGGAAAGACAAAGATGATGTTGGTGAGGGTCTGTCTGGAGGAAGCACTAGTGTAGGTATCAGTGATAGGGATGCCTGGGTTAGAGAACAGTATGTCCCTTTTGAGCTTCTTCCTACCAGACGCAGCGAGAGGGATAGGATAGTCGATAGAATAGCAGTTACAGAAGATAGAGGAGACAGTGCACCATAGAGATAAAACCAAAGAGACAGCCAGAGGAACTATAAGGAGGATACAACCTGCCAAACTTCACTGAATCACAGAAAGAACTAACCATACACACTAAAGTGGATGCCTACCTTAGAACTTTACCAAATCTCACAAAAGCTAAGTACATTCAGAAAGAGCACGGCACATGCTGAAGCCCATCACTGGATCCACAAGAAGCCAAACATGGTACTATTTGCTAATCGAGCACCAGCCCTAGAATATTTGGTGAAAGTGATGGATGGTCGGTCAGGAAAAGAGGAAAACGAACATTTCAAGGACGAGTATGCTCGTCCTTTTTGCATAGACTTGCATAAAATGTGGCAGTTAAGGGGTTAAACAATGTTTTCTAGATGCTATAGTTTCACAGGTCACCCAGATTAACAATTAACTACTATATTTGCACAGGGGCCAATCAACCCAGAATGAAATATTTCCATAACTTTTATTCACCAAATATGAATGATGAAACCAAGGAATGTATTTGGAAAGGGCTAATGATGGGAACTGGATTTTATAATTGTGCAATTCGTTTTGCCATGAAGATTAGGCACTGTTATGAGCAAAAGGCGATGACTGCAGACTCTCAAAGTGGGAAAAACCACAGAACAGGTTATCATGCCATGTTCTTTCGAGAGAGGGGCGCCTGCTACCCTTTTTGAAAATATTTGCAAGGAACTTGGGGTTGGTCACCCTAAGTTACCTGGGAGAACCCAGACATGGACTCCCTGCTCACTGTGCTCACAGAGGCACAGCTCCACCTCACTGATGAAGCCCAACAAGGCTGCAACACATGTATGGGGTTGCTGTAGGTACTCTTGTTCAGAAGGGAATTGCCATAGCATTTTGGTGCTGGACTGCCCATGTGGGCGGGACAAAGACTGATATGCAAATGGTGTTTCCCATCTGTAAAGGTACAGTGAGCAAAAAGCAATGGCTACAGACTCTAAAAGTGGGAAAAAACACTAACCAGGTAATCATGCCATGTTCTTTCTAGAGAGGGGCGCCTGCTACCTTTTTTAAAAAACTGTTGTATTTGGATTGAATTATTTCTGCGTTTTATTATTTTTACTGATATTTGTAAGAAAAGTAACTGTTTGTATCTTGATCATTATATATAGAAAACTAAGTTATTGCATGACTGGTGTATGATGAAAAGACTACCGACAAGAGGCAATCAAACCAAAATAACAACCTCTATGTGCCCCTCAAGAAATGAGCTTGTGACCCCCTTAACTGTTTACTGAATATTGCGTCGAACTGGACAGCAGAGTTGGTGGCTGCAGAACCAACAATTGTTCCGGCAGTTACAGAACTGGTAACTACAGTTCCTACTCAACAACATGTAAATCTCTCTGCATTGTCAGGTCCTTATCTTTCTCTTCCTGGGTCAGTTCCGAATACAAACTCTCAAATATCCTCCATCATTGGTTGGGAAAACATCACCCATGTTAACGGCATTCTTCCTATGAACCATAGAAACCCCCTAGAGTTTTTCCACGCTACTCCATAATTGAGAGCCTTGAACACGGGTGACATTGACTATGTAGCCCTTTCTTTCCAAGGAAATGATGGTGTGGTCAGTTACTTTCACTCTAATGTAATGGCTCAATTGGTAGTGGAAGAACACCCTGTTCTAATATCTCTGGGTTTTGATTTGTATGTATTGATCTGGAGGAATTCGCCACACTCACTAAACCGGAAACCAGAGGCAAACAGGGACGCCCTAGTGGTGGTCTCACAACTGCCATTGATCTAAATTTAAGATCAAAATCAAACATTATGTAATTGCTCCACAAAGGTCTTTTAGCTGTGGGTTTGACTTTACTACATTGCAATTTTGAAATTATTTCAGTCAATCTATATTGGAATCCTTACCGAACCACTCTACTTTCTATCCTGATGGCTTTGGCCTCAATAATTGAGGCGTGGTTGGAACAGGGGCATCCTCATGCAGTAATTGTGGGAGCTGATTTCAATTCGGACTGTGTAAGGGGTGCAAGATTGCACGACTCTTCTGTCATACCTCTCTTAACTACATCTGTTAATACTGTACGGAGCGAGATTCGGATGGTTTTATGCATGGTTGGGATCTATCTCTTGTGCCAGTGCCAAAAGACACAGAGGCCGACAGAATCTTTACATGGCTTCGGGGAAATGTTTGTTCTTGGATTGATCACGTCTATCTATCCAACGATTTAAGATGACTGTACAGCGCCTTATGTTTACACAATCCTGCCCTGGGTGATCATATCATTTTGGATTTTGGCTTGCAACTACTTGTTGATGTCCTGGACTTACATCCGGGTTTGGCAATGCTTTACGTTGACCGAGCGGGGCTCACTGCCAATGAAACGACCAATCCTGCCATACATTTTCATGTATACTAATTGAGGCCATTAAGAGCCTGGGTTCTTTGGACACCAGTTTCTTGCCCCCAAACCTTCCAGCAGACAATTTTAGCAAAATGATCTCTCACTGTTTAAACAAATTAACTCACAAAGGCCTGAAAGTACCTCGCAAACCTTCTCTCCATGCCCATGACGTGAGAATTATGAAATCCAAAAGGCTTAAAAGAACTAGGCTTAGAGACCTTTTTAAACAATGCCTCCCACACTACTTATACATCATTAAGAAAAGGGTTTCTCTTACAGGCCCACAAGAAATACGTTAAGTTCTTAAAATGAGAAATGTATAACAACATCAATCAACATCTCCTCAAACAACTGATCCGCATAACATAGCAGATTTTTGGGCCACAATCAACAACAAATTAGGGGGTACAGAGGTTTATACAGCATGTACTATACCGGAACAGGTCTGGATCAATTATTATACAGAGAGATATGCCTTGCCTGCTGGATTCAGTAAAGATGACCTTAGGTCGACAGGCCCTCTGAGTCCTGGCTCTTGCCCTTGGACAGAGCAAAGACATTCTTTGGGCCATTTCTAGAGCTAAGTCTTTGAGGTTCCCTGGTCCGGACAGTCTGTCCCCCATGGTCATTAAAAATGCCCCAAACATCTGGTATCCTTCCTTCAAAGTTCTCTTTGATACAGTTTATGAGAACCATATTTTGCCTACGACTTGGAGGGAGTCAATCATTTTTCGTATCTACAAGAAAGGCAATATTGGCTATCCAGACAACTACAGGCCTATCGCCTTACTTCATGCCACCAATAAAATGTTGCTTCCATTGTGTTAAGTGACTTTAAAACCAGTGTCTGACAGTTGGGAACTGAACTGAGATAGCTGACTCAGCCCTTTAAGATGAGGTGGCAATACCATAAGGTGAATGGGGGTGCAGAAGATACTCAAACATCAATAATTGAAACAACTCAGGAAGCTGGCAAAGTTGACTGTTTTAATGTTAATTATCTAAAACAGGGAGTACAACAGACATCAATGGATGTCTCATGGCATATTCGCTGTCAGACACTCAACCTTGCGCGGAGGTAGCACGTACACCGCCTCCCCGTTGGGTCTTGGTGCCTGGCTTGGTAATAAACTCAGGCTTCCGTAACCCGCCGGGGAAAGAGGGTTAGGGTCCGCTGGATTGGATAGGTAGGGGGAGGTTAGGGTAACCGGGAAGAAGGGATAAGGGAATGGTGGGTAAGGGGGTTATAGGGAAAGGTCCGTCTTGCTGTCCCCTTGTGGGGTTCCTGAGATCGATGGCACTCCGCCCTTACACTCGCTCATACACTCAGCAAGAACCTCAGAGACCTGTTGGGTCTCACGCTATACACAATGGTGATTGATGCACATAATACGTTACTCTGGTAGAAGCGTTCCTATCACGCTTCTTGAGCTTCACACTGACACCCCTAGAACAAGTATTACAATACACAGTAATAGAATAACTCAAGAGACTTAGCTTCGTGTGATGCAGCTGAGAGGTATGCGGCTTGCCCCAGTTCTTGCCGTAACACTACGGCGCGATACGAGTTCCAGCTGTACACTACAGCGGAGCGCCGCTACAAGAAAACCAAAAACAGGTGTGAGTGTAATGTCAACAACCGTGTTTCCTCACACGGTGCAATCACACATTCATTCGTTCCGGCACGGCTGGAATGTTCCGCCAAGACGGATTTTGGAATCTCTTCCAGTGCTAGGCTTCATCCCACTCCCCACGTGTGCACCCAACGCTGAATCCCAACCAGCGTGTTCCAGACGCACACTGGCAGTATCTGTTCCAGACGCACGCTGGCAGTATCTGTTATTCTTTGTAAGCGTTCCGTTAGCGGTCGCTTGTTCGCATTAGTTTAGCCCAAGAAAGGATTGCACTTATCTGTCATGGTGCGCGGGGCCTGCAGTATTCACAGGCGGGTTTGGCCCCGCGGGTCGCTGCCTGCAGGAGCCCTCGATCTGCACGTCTTCTCGGGTCAGACTCCTTTAGCACAAGCAGGGATCCATGCGCGCGTCGCGCGCATGCGCTGGTCCTCGGGCGTTGTCCCGAAATAGTTCTTTTGCTCGCGAAGGCGCGAGCATGCTGGGTATTGTAGTCTTTCTCGGTCCTGATGCCGAATGCTGCATTCTGCTGCCTCCAGGCTTGCATTCTACAAATAGGGCACAACAAAGTCCTAAAATACAGATGCTTGGACCACTGCCTGTTCTTCCCTAGCCCAGGATGTTGCTCTTTGTGCGTGGTGTGTACCAAATGCCCCAAACCTGCATTAGGCACAGTCAGAATCCTGACAGTACTCCCCCTCCCAACAGGGCCTGCTTTAGAGGTGTTGTTCTTATGAAAAACACGTATCAGCCGGGGTGCATGAACATTTGACGCTGGCTCCCAAGAGCGCTCTTCGGGCCCGTAACCCAGCCAATCTATCAAGTAATACAATTGCCCCAAACGAAAACGTGAATCCAAAATTGCTTTTACTTCGAACTCAGGAACCCCGTGAACAGTGACAGGTGGAGGTTTCTTGGGGCAAATGGACGCTGGGGCGGGTTTTAACAATGCAACATGGAACACAGGGTGAATTTTCATTTGTGTTGGCAAAGTGAGGCGAACTGCTACGGGATTTAAAACCTTTTCCACAGGGAATGGACCCACAAACCTGGGCTGGAACTTATGTGGGCCTAGCAAGTGAAGATTTTGCGTGTTCAGCCACACCATATCCCCGGCCTTGCATGCTGGAGCTTGTCCCCTGTTAGCATCAGCATATCTCTTGTAGTTTGATTTGGCAGTGTTTAGATTAGTGATGATATTGTGCCACACGCCTTCAAGATGTTTTTTATGCTGGGTAACAGCCGGAACTTCTACAAAGCTCACTTGAGGCACTGGTTGGAAACGTGGATGAAAGCCGTAAGTACCATAGAAAGGAGTTACTTTGGTGGATGCATGCACCAAGTTGTTATATGCTAACTCTGCTAGCCAGATGACATCTGCCCAAGAGGATTCATTATCGTATGTCATACAACGGATGTACTGCTCCAGGGTTTGGTTCACCCTCTCAGTCTGCCCATCCGTTTCTGGATGATAACTAGTGGACAATTTTAGCTGCATACCCACGTTGGCGCAAAAGGCTTGCCAAAAGCGTGACGTAAATTGCGCCCCTCGATCGGATACAACATGAAGGGGGATACCATGAAGGCGCACTATGTTCTGGAGGAAAAGATCAACTAAAGCTTTGGCCGTGGGAACCCCTTTACAAGGGATGAAGTGTGCGAGCTTAGTCAAGGAGTCTACAACCACTAACACAGTGGTGAAACCATGACTCGTTGGTAGGTCCACAATAAAGTCTAATGAAATAGTATGCCATGGTACTGGTGGTGTGGTTAAAGGGCGTAACAGCCCAGCTGGTCTTTGATGACCTGCCTTGTTCCGTAAGCAGCATTCACATGTTCGTAGAATTTGTCGAACATCATGTTTCATTCTGGGCCACCAGAAGTGACGCGTCAGTAGTTCGTAAGTCTTGGCTATTCCGGGATGTCCCACGAAGGGCGAGTCATGGCACCACCTGACTGCTTGTTGCCGAATAGCCGTCGTGGGCAGATACAATTTGGTTCCCAAAAAGGGGAGCCCATCCTTAACAGTCTTTTTCTTGCTAGGATCACTCCATTGGGCCAGCTCTTGTGCTGTTAGCGCCTTCCTGATGTTAGTAAACATATCATCCACTACAACACTACCTATGATCCGTGCTGGTGGCACAATGGGTTTTGGTTCCTCTTCTGTATCGTATTTGACCTCAGGTTCTGGATACTGGGACAGGACGTCCGCTTTCTTGTTCTCTACCCTTGTACGGTATGTGACCACAAAATCAAAGTCAGCGAAATACATGGCCCATCGTAGCTGACGAGGACTTAGAGCCTTGGCTGATTTCAGGAACTGCAGATTCCTATGGTCGGTCAATATTGTTATTGTATGTTGGGCTCCCATTAGATAATGACGCCACTCACTGAACGCCGCTTTGATAGCTAGTAATTCCCTATCCGCTATCACGTAGTTACGTTCTGCAGGTAACAAGGTGCGAGAGAAATACGCTACTGGGTGTAGGTGACCAGTGCCATCTCGTTGGGATAGAATAGCACCAAGAGCGTAACTCGAAGCATCCGTTTCTATGACGTAGGGACGAGTGGGATCTGCATGTAACAAAATCGGAGCTGTTGTGAACGCTTTCTTCAGAGTCTGAAAACTTTCCTCCGCCGCCTCATCCCAGTGAAACACTACCCCTTTTTTCAATAAACGGGTAATCGGCTGTACTTTTTGGGCAAACCCGTCAATGAACCGTCGGTAAACATTGGTGAAACCTAGGACAGTCTGCACATCCTTAACAGACGTGGGGGAAGGCCATTCTACTATGGCTCTCACCTTGCCTTGGTCCATGGTGACTCCTTCTGGCGAGAGAACAAATCCCAAGAATTCTACTGTGGTTTGGTGGAATACACATTTTTCTAATTTGGCATATAGTTGGTGTTCTCTTAATCGCTGCAAGACAGCCTTAACATGTTCTTGGTGCTCGTCCAGATTCTGGGAATAGATAAGTATGTCATCTATGTAAACGATGGCAAAAAGATCCAAATAACCCCGTAAAACTTCGTCTAGGAAATGTTGAAAGGCGGCGGGTGCATTGCAGAGTCCGAACGGCATGACTTGATACTCATAGATCCCATACTTGGTCCTAAAAGCAGTCTTCCACTCGTCCCCCTCACGCACCCGCACGAGATGGTAAGCCCCTCGTAAGTCTAGTTTGGTGTAGATTTTAGCATTTCGTACCTGATCTAACAAGGTGGGTATCAATGGAAGCGGTATCGATTCTTTACGGTTATTCGGTTGATTGCCCTATAATCAATACAAGTTCTTAGGTCTCCGGTCTTCTTAGGGACGAAGAACAGGGGTGACGACACCGGTGACATGGAGTGATGTATAAAACCATTAGCCAAATTCGTGTCTATGTATTCTCGCAGGTGTTTGTTTTCTGATTCGGTCAATGCGTAGATTCGACTACACGGAAGTGCTGCGCCTGGTTCTAAATCTATTCTGCAATCGAATGTACGATGAGGTGGTAGGGTTTCTGCTGCGGCCTTGCTGAAAACATCCCTATAGGCTTGGTAGACTACTGGTAGGGTTTCTGTACTCCCAATCACGTGCCCTTGCCTAGGCGTACCCTGGATTTTAGGGTTTTCCGGAACTCTGGCGGGGTTGCTGAGGCAATGCTCCAAGCAGTGGTAAGACGAAAAACGTAAGGTACCCCGAGTCCAGTCCACTTCCGGATTGTGGGTTCCCAACCAAGGCAACCCGAGGATCATTCCGAACTGGGGTGCTGCAATTACATCGAACCTAATGTCTTCATGATGCTGGGAAGTACATTCCAAATGTACCCACCTAGTCTGCTTAGTTATGAGGCCAGAAGTGAGTGGTGACCCATCTACTGACTGCACTTCTTCCTTACATTCCCTGTCGTGTAAAGGTATTCCCAATTTACATGCTAGGTCCTGGTCGATGAAATTGCCCGTGGCTCCTGAGTCTATCATCAATGATACTGGAACCCGCTTGGCCGCCCATACTGATATGACCTAAGACTGTCACATGAACCACCTGTACGTGGTGAGTATTAGCCAAGTGCTTCGGCGTGTTTTCTAATTGGCTCGCCCGAACCACCCTTACTGGCGAGCTTTCTCGTTTCCCGGCAGCAGCTCCCCCTTGGGTTTAGCAGGGCATTCTCTTACAAAGTGTCCGCCTTTACCGCAATACAAACAAAGCTTTTCCCTACGTCTTTTGTCTTTCTCTTCTTTGGTTAACGGCCCACGCACCGTTCCTATCTGCATGGGTTCGTCCACTGGCTTCTCATTTTTACTGGGTTTTGGTTGGTGGTCTAATCTGGCTAGTGGTCTCGAATCCCATTTCCTTCTATCCTGCCTTCTTTCGCTTTGTCTCTGATCCAGACGCAATGCAAGGTCTATCATGGAGGAACAGCTTTCAGGCTGCGGGTCTACCTGCGCTATGAGGTCCTTCATCTCATCCCTCAGCCCTTGGTAAAACAAAGCCAGGCGCTTCTCCTCTGGCCAATCAGTTTCCACCGCTAAGCGATTAAAAGTGGTTACATAAGTAACCAAGTCCTTACCTCCTTGACGCAGGGTAAGTAATTCTCTGTCTTTAATTAGAGTTGCTGCCTTACGGTTAAAGATCTTACCGAATTCCTCTAGAAAAGTATCCCAATGATACAGGATAGCGTCATCCTTAGATACCAGTGGCGTAGCCCATGATGCAGCATCCCCACCCAGGTAAGAGATCACAAATGCTGTACGGGACTGAGCGCTGCGAAATATAGTAGGCTTGGTGATAAAATGCAGCTGACATTGCATGATGAACTGATTGTAACACTGTGGATCGCCATGATACCTTTCCGGGGCTGATAAGGGCAAGGGCAGTTCAGTAGATACGTGTACCTGAACTGGGGTGGGTGGAACCTGATCTCTGGGCAAGGGGGTAGCTTGGGCATTACTCTGCACAGTAAGGGTATGCACTTGACCAGCTAAGTTTACGTAATCTTGACGGGTGGCCTGCATTTCGTCTTTCAACTCCCGTAATGCTGCCAAAACCTCCTCCATGGTGTCGTGCTACCCAGGCGCTTAAAAATACTTGGGCTTGTGCTACTGTCAGACACTCAACCTTGCGCGGAGGTAGCACGTACACCTGCCTCCCCGTTGGGTCTTGGTGCCTGGCTTGGTAATAAACTCAGGCTTCCGTAACCCGCCGGGGAAAGAGGGTTAGGGTCCGCTGGATTGGATAGGTAGGGGGAAGTTAGGGTAACCGGGAAGAAGGGATAAGGGAATGGTGGGTAAGGGGGTTATAGGGAAAGGTCCGTCTTGCTGTCCCCTTGTGGGGTTCCTGAGATCGATGGCACTCCGCCCTTACACTCGTTCATACACTCAGCAAGAACCTCAGAGACCTGTTGGGTCTCACGCTATACACAATGGTGATTGATGCCCATAATACGTTACTCTGGTAGAAGCGTTCCTATCACACTTCTTGAGCTTCACACTGACACCCCTAGAACAAGTATTACAATACACAGTAATAGAATAATTCAAGAGACTTAGCTTCGTGTGATGCAGCTGAGAGGTATGCGGCTTGCCCCAGTTCTTGCCGTAACACTACGGCGCGATACGAGTTCCAGCTGTACACTACAGCGGAGCGCCGCTACAAGAAAACCAAAAACAGGTGTGAGTGTAATGTTAACAACCGTGTTTCCTCACACGGTGCAATCACACATTCATTCGTTCCGGCACGGGTGGAATGTTCCGCCAAGACGGATTTTGGAATCTCTTCCAGTGCTAGGCTTCATCCCACTCCCCACGTGTGCACCCAACGCTGAATCCCAACCAGCGTGTTCCAGACGCACGCTGGCAGTATCTGTTCCAGACGCACGCTGGCAGTATCTGTTATTCTTTGTAAGCGTTCCGTTAGCGGTCGCTTGTTCGCATTATTTTAGCCCAAGAAAGGATTGCACTTATCTGTCATGGTGCGCGGGGCCTGCAGTATTCACAGGCGGGTTTGGCCCCGCGGGTCGCTGACTGCAGGAGCCCTCGATCTGCACGTCTTCTCGGGTCAGACTCCTTTAGCACAAGCAGGGATCCTTGCGCGCGTCGCGCGCATGCGCTGGTCCTCGGGCGTTGTCCCGAAGTAGTTCTTTTGCTCGCGAAGGCGCGAGCATGCTGGGTAGTGTAGTCTTTCTCGGTCCTGATGCCGAATGCTGCATTCTGCTGCCTCCAGGCTTGCATTCTACAAATAGGGCACAACAGAGTCCTAAAATACAGATGCTTGGACCACTGCCTGTTCTTCCCTAGCCCAGGATGTTGCTCTTTGTGCGTGGTGTGTACCAAATGCCCCAAACCTGCATTAGGCACAGTCGGAATCCTGACATTCGCAATGATTTTCATTAAAAAGAATCATACTTCTAGTAAGAACTTGTTATTTATGACGTTGACCTACGTATTTACTAACATCATCCTACGTGGCAAACTACAAAAACATATTGAAAAGAGTGATTGGATAAGAGGGAACATCTAGGTAAATGTTCCATACTAGTCTACGAAAGGGTCCTTAACATCAGGTTGGTAACCAAACACATTGGTTACACAACTATAGGAACCTAAATTACTCTACCCCTTACAATTCGTTGGCTCTCTTACATCCGTCAGTACTTTTCCACCTACGTTAGCAGCACACAGGCTGGACTTTCAGGTGCTGGTGAGCTGGTCATAACCATTGCTTCTCACCAATTAGCATATCATCCATTATCACCTCAGTGGTCTGCTGTCAATTAAGCCATCGAACTTGACCTTGGAAATGTTCTTTGCTCTGGAGCATGCAGGGGAGTAGAGGGATGCTCTGCCTCCCTGTGTAGGTGTGAATCGTCATGTTTGTCCTACTTCATCCTTCCACGTGACTGAAGACCACGAATTTGAGATTCTGGTGCATTTAAAATACCATTTTCTAATAGACCTCTGATGTCTTCCTTGTTCTTATCCATGTCTTCTGAACAGAAGTTTTGTTTGTTCACATGATTGTAACTACATTCTGCTCATCTTAGCTCAATACGACCTTGGCTTCTTGGGAGTTGATCCAACCTCCCCTTTCAGAAATTCACTTCTGTATTTCAAGTGATTTTCAACTGTGACACACTGGAAAAGGCCTTCTTTCTTTTGTCCAGCACTGCTATAATATGTTATGAAAGCATCCATACTTCACTTTCTCCTATATATGTATACGTTGGTGCTTGCCGCAATCTATTCACTGCATAGCTAGCCTCAAGAATACTTCGTCTGCTTGAGTTTCTTTGCATCTGTACACATGTAAAATGACTTGATATCTTCATCGTTTCTGTGGCATAAGCTTCTTCACCACAAGCCTGAGATGTCACTTATCCTTAATGCTTTCTTGATGCCTTACAGAATATATCCATTCTCTTGTCGCTACATCTCCTATGTATGTGAGTTTAGCTTAGTGTGATGTCATCACCAGTCTTCTCTTTTGTTCATTTGTTCTGCTTCTTCTGGAATCTCATTTAAAGGGCCATTGTATTGTCTTGTATGCTGGTATGGCTTCCTCAATGGGAACCTTGCTTCCAGGATTCTCCTTGGTAACGGTATTCTCACTGGTACTGCATGTATCTCACACGCTAGTCCCCAACATATAGGCAATATGGGTGAGATGGTTGAGGTGGGGGTACTTAGCTCCTCCTCTACACTCCGCCCTCTGGGTGATTCATCGACAACTCTCCCCTCGTCCTTTACATCTAGACATCCTTGTCTGAAGAACTGCTTTTTTCGGGACCCAGATCTTGATCACTCCTTTCAGGCATCCAGCTGATTTCACATGCTCATCCTTGTTCCACGTCATGAGCATGCACTGTCCACTTCACAAAATCTCTAATTTCTTCATCTGTCAGCTCTCTGGCTTTCCATCCTGATTCAACATCAATCATGATCTTCACCCCTATGGCTTTCTTTGCAATATTTTTGCATTGTGAGATTATTATCCTTATCACAAAGAATCCAAGCAACACCAGTTCTATAAGGGCTCCAAAACATTTGAAAATGTCTGCCATCCATTGTGAATCCAGCGAAAGAGAGATCCAAACCAACTATCATCAGCAACGTCTTCAACTTCATCTACCATCTTGACGTGTAGCTTCATCAGCATATCTATGGCCTCTGTCAAGGTGCCATTCTCATCATCATAAGAAGGTATGAATGTGCAACATGATTCTCCGATTTTTGTACAAACACCTCCATGCATAGCTGTGATCATGTCCAGGACATATCTATTCTGTAGAGTCATCAGTCGTATGGCTCTCATTTCTTCTCTGATAGCATTAAATCCCTTTATGGTAGTATTGATTGTCTGCAGCAATTCTCAACTGGTAATCTGCAGACATTTGGTATTTGCTCCAACCTGGATATTCGGCATGAAGATTAGTGTAAACTCTGAAGAAGTCTGACTGAACAATCTGGGTTCATATGGAATGGCATCAAAAGCTTCTATTGATTTTTCTGAGAAGTAGTTTTCTCTCTTCAGTCTTCTTATCAGCTCCACAGACATCTTCCTCCTCAGGTGAGCATCTGCTTTCGGGAAACTGTCAAGGTTCAAATCACTCTTAGGAATCACCAATGCTGGAACATGGGCATTTACTATTGAGCAAAGTCCTCCCCAATTTTCTGGCAGCTTCATATAAGCTCTGGATCCACAAGCACAGTAGTGATCCATTATCACTGCTGTTCCAATTCTCATTCCTGGTACATCAAAGATTCGACCACAGTTCTGATTCTCTCCAACTCTTCTTGTACCGTTGTTTCTAAAGCACAATTTTGCTCTTTCCAATGGTACTATATGCAAATGTCCTCCTTTATCTTCGGCCCATGTCAGTAGTTTGCCATGGCTCAGCCATGGAGGCTTGCATCCATGTTGCACTATGCCAATAGTCGATTCAGGGTGACCAACTATCACCCAGGGTCTGCAGATGACCACTCCTTCTTCCCATCCATCAGGAGACAACACTGATCCCCAAATCTGCATCTGGCCTCTTTTCTTCCATCTTCGAATTTCGCCTGCAGATTTTCCTGGACTCTCAAGTCTTTTGTTTACTTCCAATCTAATTCCAGCTCCTTTCACTCTGGGCTTTTCATATCTGATCACGTGATTCTTGGTATGCTCTCTGTCTCTTGTCTTGGAGTCTTGCACATAATCATCTTCGTCTGGATCTGTCCATTCAGAAGCCCATTTGAGATAGGCATCTCGGCCCAGGAACTTGCCTCTTGTATGGCAGAGTGCTATGTGTGATAGACAATGTGCTGTCTGGACGTCTATTTCAAAAGCTATGAAGATTTTAGACTTCCCCATGCTATAAGGCAGGAGTGCACAAACAAAGCATTCACCCTTCGAAGTCCTCCTTCGAACTTCTTTCATATGCTGATTCCATATGTTATTCCCCAAATGTGCTGTACTGTCCAAGTAATCATTTAACTCATGATCATCCTCTCTAGCACTTCTCTTGGGTCTTGTTCTTTTCTTATGAGGCTCTATAATCATTTCATGAAGCACTTCAGCATAATTCCTTCTTACTGGACCAATCCTAGAAACATTTGTTGCTAAACGCAGTGCTTTTACATGTGCTACCTGTGTAGGAGAGAGTTTCAAAAGCCTCATCCTATTGTCATACATTTTCTTTGCAGCAGAAAATGATAGCCACAGTGAGTCCACTATAATCTTCACCAGACGAAATGTGTCTCCAGCAAGTAATAGAACACAAAAGAAAGGATGTTCTCCATGTCTGCACTCTACAGTCCCATTTATGATGTTCTCTGCATTCTCTCAGAATAAAGATTGACCTGCTCGATTATGTCTCTTAACAGTTCGTTAAGCACCACTGTTTTCCTCGGATCTCTCACGAAGGATCGAACATCAGTTTGTCTTCCAACAAGATGCAGGCATGTTTCGATCAGGTAATAAAATACCATACTCACTAGTCTTTGTACATTATTATCCGATAGGGGCATTTGTGTTGTCCCCACTGTACTCAGGAAGCTGGAGTGCTTGCTCTAGTATAGCTGTGAGCAATATCCTTACGATTGGACTAGACTTAGGATCTTGCAAGAAATGACAAATGTCAAAAGTTCTACCCCCCAACGCAGGGCAAGAACGAAAAATGTAGAACAAAATAGCAAGGATGATCTGATGAATGTTGTCATTAGGCACCACCATGGGCACCTCCAAAAAGAAATTCAGTGAGAAAGGAATCAGGAAATTGTTCCCTTTTCCAGTCATCAAAAAGGAAATCCAAGTCTGCCATTCTTTCCTTTCTGATCAAGGCTTAAGCATGCCTCAGTCCAATGTCAACATGCTCCTGTGGCTCAAGAACAAATAGCTTCCCTTAACTCCTTTTTTAGTAGCTTAAAAGAGTGTCCCAAAACATGCCACAGTCCAAAGTACTCTTTGTCTGTCTTTATCGCACAGTCTCTGTGTCCTTCTTCCTCATCATAGACCTGGTCTGCATGTGCTGAGGTTCTTGCTCGATGCTTGCTTCTGTTGGGAGTGGGGGTGAAGGGGTCTCTCCAGCATAAATCTTCACATCTACAAGAAATATCCACGCACATCTTCCGATAGCCTTTACTGCTGATGGTGTGACATCTTCCACTATGAACGGGCCATTAAAGTATGGCTCATGCCACTTGCAAGTAAAATTCCTGATCAGGATTGAATCTCTGGGGAAATGTTTGGGAAGACGTAATTCTTCAGATTTGGTTGTTGGATTGTCACCATCTGTGTTTGTTGCCCCACACCGCTCCTGCTTGAGCTGAGCTGAAATGACAGAAATACTTGTGGCCAAACATATCAAGTATGTACCTAACTCCTTTCCTAACAATTCTGCAGTTTACTGGGCATCGCTTCTAGTTCTATATGGAGGTGTGAGGGGTGTCCTCATCCACTTTCCTGTCACTTTGTCATGGGGCGTAAGATGATGGTTGGAACCTGGTTGATTTCTCAACGCATATAATGCCAGTGGTAGGCAATGCAACCATCCTTTTTTCATGGTAAGCTTCAATCTGGCTATTCTTTCTTTAAGTAAGCCATTGAGCTTTTTACAGGCACCGTTCTCTTGCGTGTGACAAGCTGATGAAAATGTGTGCTTTATTCCAAGCAACAAGCATATCTGTTCAAAGACTTCATTAACAAAATGAGGGCCTTTGTCTGATCTTAATACTTCACACATTCCCCATCTGGGAATCACTTCTGGTACTAGAAATTTCGCTGCGCAGGTGTAATCTGATTGTGTACAAGGAACAGCCTCAATCCACCTTGAAAAGGGACATACTACTACAATCAAATATCTGCATCCATTGCAAACTTGCAGCATGTCGACATAGTCGAGACGTAAATGCTGAAAGGATCATTAGGTCTCAGGATAACTCCTCTAACTGTACACAGTGTGTGCCCAGCAGTAAACTTTTGATATACAATACAGTTTACTATGTAAAATGCAACGTGTTCTATCAAATTTGGTAGGAACCATTCCTCTGCAATAGTATATGCAAGGATCTCTCTAGTTGTATGCGCAGGGCATTGCAGCTGTTCCAACACCACCCTTAACAAGCCTACAGGTATCACCGGTTTAACAGTGCTGTCTCTTCGGCACAGTGCTTCGGAAGTGTCTCTCTGCTCCTTTGGCGCTTCCCCTTGCATCTCCATCAACTGAGTTTTAGACAGTTTGTTATAACTGTCTGGCACACTCATCATCACCACCATACTTTCATTCACATCAGATGTGTTAAATCCCATAATGTCTTCTGAACATGCAACACATTTTGCTTCCTTGTTGGCAGCTTGATTTCCACGTGAGATAAAGTCTGCCCTTTTAGTGTGAGCTGTGCATTTAACGACTGAAATGCCTACTGGGAGTTGTAGTGCTTTAATAAACCTGTCCAATAAGGTGGCATGTTGTACTGGAGTGCCATCCGCTCAGAGGTAGTCCCTCCTTTTCCAATGTGCTAGCCCTGCATGTACCGTCGATGTCACATAGGCAGAGTCACTGTACACTGTTACTTCCTGGTCTGCATGACTCTCGAGTGCGACAATCAGTGCCACTAATTCTGCAGCATGTGATGAAAAGTGAGACGGTAGTCGTGTACTTATCAATTTCTGAAACTCTCCATTGGCCATGTGCTTTAGCACAGCAGCACCTGTCTATCTCTGTCCATCATTTTGATCGATTCATGAAGAACCAATTATAAAAACAATTTCTCCATCTGGCAAAGCATTCTCTTTTAGACTAGCAAGCTTGTCATAAAATTCTGCATAGTTTGAGTTATCATGTGCGTGTTCACTTTCTGTCAGGGTTCAGCTATGAACATGGCAGGAGTCACTATTCTGCATCAAGCTATTTTAATCACTGGATTCAATATGACTACCGCAGAAGCACTCTGAGAAGTCAACGTCCATTTCAGTTTTTCCAAAATGGCAAATAAACAATGTTCAACAAAGTCATAGAGCATCCCATTACTATGCTTGCAGCTTTCTCAATTGTGAACGCGGCGGCTGCCAATGATTGTTCGCAAGGAAAGTGACCCCTTATTAGTGGGTCCAAATCCCACTGTAATAAGCTAATGGTTTATGCGCCCAACATAGTTCTCTGCGTAAGTACTGCTATCATGACAGTGCCATTTGTATGTGAAAACAAAAAGAATTCCTCAGCATAATTAGGAATCCCTAAAGTTGGAGCCATGGAAATTGCCTTTTTCAACTCATCAAACCCTTCCTCCATTTCTTCTGTCCACACAATTGTTTCCTGAGTTGCCTGTGCTTTTTTCAGAGCCTGCAACAAGGGCCTTATATATGAAATATAGTCAAAGACCCATGCTCTTGCATAGTTACATAGTCCCAAAAATGTATGCATATGCTTTATCATGTGTGGCTTTGCTGTTTTCAAAATAGACTCAGCTCTCTCTGGAGTAACCTTCTTCCCTTCGTATGAAATGAACTGGCATATGTATAGCACTTCCCCTTGACAATACTGTAACTTCTCCTTATCTACTTTATATCCTTTCTCAGCAAGAATAATCATCAACTGAACAGAATCGTATCTGCACTCTTCTTCTAAGGTGCTGCAGACCAATATGTCATCTACGTATTGCAAAACAACACTTTGCAAATCAATATTACTTAAGTCCATCTGTACAACTCTATTGAAAATTGATGGATACTCACAGTACCCGTGAGGTAATCTAGTGCTTTTTAACTTCTGTTGTCTGAACATAAATGACATCAGATCTTGAGAATATTTATGCAATGGGATTGAGAAAAACATATTTTTCAAGTCAATCACCGTGAAATATCGTGACTCAACAGGTATGCTGCATACAATTGTCACAGGGTTGGGAACTAGAGGGAACTAGGCCTCTTCAATCTGGCTAATCGGGCATAAATCTTGAATTAAATGCCACAACCCCCCTTTAGATTGTTTGATAGGGTACACTGACATATTTCACAGTGACTCTTACATCACTAAGATACTCTGGCCCATCATGGCAGAAATCGTCTTGAAAATACCTTCATCTGTCTCTCGAGACATGGGATACTGTCATGCCCGAGGTAACATTTTTCTGGTTTCAATTTAATCTTAACTTCATCGTCATAGGGCCTTGTTGTCCACAATGAAGCTGGTATTTTCGCCATGTCTTCATAACAAAAATTCAGGACGTTTTAATGCTAACGGCATTTTCTGAGGAACATCATGTTTAATTGCTCTTAACCAATAAGTAATACTCATTTTGAACACTACTTCGTCATCTGATGGATGATCTCCAAACATATACTCATCAGTGACATCAGTCAATCTATAACCTTCCCCAATGGCGATCAGTGTGCATCTGCATTCATTGTCAATTCCATCAAGCATAGCTAATTCTCCTTGCACTATAGCTGCTTGCAATTCTAAGGGAATGGCTCATCTCCCTTCCTCATCCATAGGTATACTTGGTCTAAACAAAAATTCATCAGGTATCCTCACAGTTTTACCCACTAAACCTGGTAGCCATGTTAACAGAATGTATACCCCATAGTGAAACACCTCTGGTTCTAACGGTAATCATCGCATTCTGCAAACGTCATAATAAAATCGCTCAAGTTTAAATAATGCATGCCTGGCATTGAACACACTATGCCTTCATCAATGAATGAAATGTTCATGTTCAACCTTGTCATTAGGTCTATACCTAATATATTAACAGGTGTCTGCCTTAAGTACAATAATGGTACAGACATGTCACACTCTCCTATAGAGACTGGTCATTTCTCAGTAAATGGAACTCTACTTGTAGCTCCTGTGAAACCTTGAGTATTCATGGCATTCCCAGATAATGTAAATTTCCCCTCTCTTATACATGAGTGCGTTGCACCCATGTCTACTAAAAAAGAAAAACCTTTGCCTCCTATAGTCACATCAACTTTCGGTTCCTCTTGAGGATTAGGTGTCACAGATAGTATCAAACACATCAGGTCTCCCAGTGAGCTGTCCTATTGTGGATACATTCTCATGCCTGTGCCTGTAAAAGGATTCCCTGCATCAACAGTGACACCACCTATCCTAGGAGTCATTAACTGAACTGTGCTTGTACTTTGCTGTATCTGCAGAGGTGAATGGTGTGACTGTTCTTGCAACTGATTCATTACTGTCTCCTGCATTTGTATATCTTGCTGCACTCTCAGTGCTTGTTTCTGCTGCACTGTCTGATTTTGAACAACCCCTCTCCTTTTTGTTGAGTGTATGCAGGTGGGTATGTGTTCCTCCCTCTCGAGAATTGTCCACTCTGTAAGAACCCTTGACTTCTACACATCCGTGCAATGTGCCTTGATTTACCACATGTCCAACATACAGGAGGCCTCCTTATCAGCCCATCCTGCATGCCTTGAACATAATTCTGTATGTTTGAAAACCCACCTTGGTTAGTCTGGAAATTTCCCTGATTATTTTGGAAGCCTCTTCCTCAAAATCCTCACCTATCTCGTGGTATGAACCCATTATTAACTTGACCATACTGCCTTTGGTTATTAACCTGTGGCATACCTGCTGTTTGCTGCATACCTGGCCCTTCTCTGGTAGTCAACATCGCCCCTTCAATGGCATATTTTGGCAATTTTTTCTGTACCAATTTAGCCTCTTTACCTTTCCTAACACCTTCTTGCTTGCGATTCTTTTCTTGCAACAGTCTGGAATAATTTGCGATGGCCAGCTGTATTTCTGACCATGGTTTTGCCTCCATGCCCACTAACTTCCTGAGCTGCGTCTGCACTGGGTCTGGCAGCCCTTGGTATACTATATGATAAAATACAGGTATAGATTTTCCCCAAGGCTCACGTGTATCCAAAAACCATTCCTCTTGAAAATGTTGAATGTAAACAAGTGGATCATCCCCTTCCTGCACCTTTTTCGTCATTATAGCTCCCATATCTGACGTGTCCGGATACAGCACTCTAAGCTCTTTCCAGACTGCCACCATACAGTTGTTAAACAGTGCTTCATCATGAGCCATGTTCACTGCAGTGACACTCGAGTATCCTGCCCTTGACCAATCGTTGTCAGCTCTTTCTCCAAGAATGGCGACTAGAAGACCTTTTAGGTCTCCTATAGCTAACGTGTTTCCTCCTGTCATTTTTTCTAGCTCATGTATCCATTCCCAGTGCCAGACATTAAACTCAGGAGTTTACACATTAAATGATCCTTATTCATTTGCGGCCACAGTAAATACTGTGGTCTGGTTCCTCCTTTTTCTAACAAGGGAAACTGAGAAATCCCAAACTCACATTTATCCTTCATTGTCAACCTGTCCACAGCAGGGACAATAGCTCTGCACCGCCTTCTTCCTGGCAGTGACCTTAACCTGCTCACATAAGGTGGCGAGTCCCCCCTTGCACCACAGGATCGCCCTCTAGGTCAGCCTAGCCATGTCAAAGGGTCTGACGCCTGTGACATAGGCATATCTAGATATGACTATCTCACTTCCTTGTCCATCGTAAAACAAACTTCAGGGCCACACGCGTTACCTCCATCCTCCCCACGGAAGGTATCTCTGTCTTCATCTGACATATCCTGTGCCCAACTTGTATGACTTCTCTCCTGTTTGTCTCTATTCAGAGTCAGTCTGTCTAAAGACAGCTCTTTGGGCTTAAAACTACACAAGCCTCTCTCTTTATCATACAACTGCGTACTCTTGGCTTGATCGTTTTTGCCCTCCCCTGTCAATTCCTTCTTAGGCTTCATCTCATGATAGACTTCATCAATTGCGTCCCCAATGCTTCTAGAGTCAAACTCATCCACTAGATTTACTCTAGACGGACCTGGCATTGGTTTGTGTTCTGGGAAGAATTCTTCTATGCCCTCCCATTCCACTACTGGATTAGGTTCCATCAACTGTTTTTCAATGTGATCAAGTTTGCATGCTGTCTGCCTTCTCTTTCATTCTATTTCATCTTCAAGCTCTCTCTACTTCCTTGCTTCTTCCCTTCCCCTCTCTTCTTCCTTTCTTTTCATATCTCTTCTCTCATTTGCCCTTCGTATTTCTTTGTGTCTTCGCGTTTGTATTCTTTATGCCTCAACTTCTGTTCCTCCTCCTACTCTCCCTTTCTTTCTAGTCCCTCCCGTTCTGCACTTGTCCTCTGTCTGTTATTGTACTTTCTCTGCTCGCAGCTCTTTTCTGTTTTTTCAATGGTTCATCCTGATACAGCTGTTCCCGTCTTTGCCTGCCTTTCCTTCTCACCCCATCCTCTTTCAATCTTCCCTCTTGTTCCTTTTCCTTTTTATCTTATTCGTCTCAATCTTCCCTTTACCTTACCTCCTCCATGCTTTTACCATTGAGTTTGAGCAAAATCTGACCACCCATCCACTTATTCTGTATGAGCGCTACCTCATCAGTTTTATCTCTCTCTCCTTTCCATCACTTTATTTCTCATCTTAGATCTAAGGATATGCTTGGTCAATCACTTCTTTCCTTATCTTTTCTCTCTTTGTCCTTCGGGACTTTAGAGATCACCTCTCTTTCAGGAATCTTTTCTGGACCCTCGTCACTGCTATGCGCAGGTGACTCATATGTCGGATTGCTGTACCCTGTTGCTGCCTTAAGCTCTCTTAATGGGTACACACTGTAATTTTCCTTGCTATTGCCATTTACTTCCGGTGTGGCGGGAGGAGCAGAAGGCTCCCCACCCCCCTCTTTGCATATGTTCTTCCCATTCCTCCTCATACATCTTCCAGAGCTGTAAGCTCGCTAGCCTCTTATCTAACTTTTTTCCCGTGTATGCTGCATGCAAATATGTCGTCATATGCTGCAAAATGGCCTTCGATAGTTATCCCCCTTGTGGCCATGGCCTGAACTTTTTGTTTTCCGTGCCTTTGACCCACTTCGCACTATACTATTTAATCTCAGGTGCGTGGTTTGGCAGCTGTCTACAGAAATGTGCAAGTGGAGTAATATCCTCCATTTTGACTCATCACACTTGACTATCAATACTCACCTTTACTCTTTCAAATAAATATGTTTCAGAAATTTAAAACAATATGAGCGTGCATCAAACGTCGCAGGCTCCAAACCCTCTATAACACGTTTTACTCCAATCTACTTTGTTCAAAAAACACCATCAACTTAAGTTCAACACATAAATAATTAACTCCTTGCTCTCGTTAATTCCTTGTTCACGTCTCTTTATTCATCTATTATTTCTTCACCACATATATATCTTTTCAATCACATAAAACAAACAGACAAACGGACATACTCAACCGGTCACATATATCTCAGTCTGCAATCCTCGAGACTCTTTATCCCTGCCCCTAAAAAATACTCCTACGGAGAGTGAACCGTTCTCTTTAGACAAGTCTTTAAACGAGTCTGTCTTCTACATCATCCGCTATGGGACCTAGATACGGTTCCTTCTGTTATGTCTTTACGATGCAGGACACTGGGCTTACTCTGTGAGGCTCCACTTCTCACAGTTTCTTAATTGATTGGCTCCTCCCCTCAAGTCAATTACTAAATACTTGACGTTCACCGTCTCAAGTCACTTATTCCACCTCCCTCCATTCCCTCTTTTCACTTATTGCCCATTCACAATTTTGCCACCTCACTCAGTTCTACTCAACATTCATTATTTCATCTTCTGATTCTCTGGATTGCTGCCTCTTTATCAGCCGCTTCAAACTTCCATCCGTTTAGCTTCCTGTAGACTACGGGATGGGTATTTTTGCCTGAAAACAAGGGACCCATCTAACTTGTGCTTGCAAGTCTGATTTTACAAAGTTGTTCCACTATCTACAGGGAGCTTCATGTCCTTTCAGTTAAATAGCAGAGGATGTCCAATATTGCCGGGAACCCAAAGCTTACTATCTCGATGGATTTTGAACCATCACCTTTGCTACCACGTGAACTGAGACAGCCGAATCAGCCCTTTAAGACAAGGTAGTAATACTATGAGGTGAATGGGGATGCAGAAGATACGGAAACATCAACAATCAAAACGACTCAGGAAGTTGGCAAAGTTGACTGTTTTAATGTCAATTATCTACAACAGGGAGTACAACAGACATCTATGGACGTCTCATGGCATAGTCTCAACAAAGTTATTAAAAAACACCATTTTTATAGTGAAAACTCATCATTGATGACGTTAACCTACGTATAACTAACGCCATCCTACAAGGCAAACTACAAAAACATATTAAAAAGAGTTATTGGATAAGAGGGAACATCTAGGTATACGTTCCATACTAGTGTAAGACAGTGATAGGCTCCTTAACATCAGGTGGGGAAACTAAGCCCTCCCCTTCAACATGTCACTATGACCGTCACTAAATGTACAATGTCCCAATAGTTACACAAACTATAGGACCCTTAATTATGTGGCCCCCTACAATTGGTTGGCTCTCCTACATACGTCAGTGCTTTTCCACCAATGTTAGCAGCACGCAGGCTGGACTTCCAGGTGCTTGGTGAGGTGGTGACAACCTTTGCTTCTCACCAACTAACATATCATCCATCATCACCTCAGTGGTCTGCTGTCAATTAAGCCTTTGAACTCGGCCTTGGAAATGTTCTTTGCTCTGGAGAATCCAGGGGAGTAGAGGTACGCTCTTACTCCCTGCGCAGGTGTGGTTCGTCATGTTTGTCCTATTTCTTCCTTCCACGTGACTGAATGCCACACATTTGAGCTTCTTATGCATTTAAAATACTATTTTCTAATAGACCTCTGGCGTCTTCTTTGTTCTTATGCATTTCTTCTGAACAGGAGTTTCATTTGTTCACATGATTGTAACTACTTTCTGCTCATCTTAGCTCGATACGACCTTGGCTTCTTGGGGTTGATCCAACCTCTCCTTTCAGAAATTCACTTCTGTATTTCAATTGCTTTTCAACTGCGACACACTGGAAAAGGCCTTCTTGCTCTTGTCCAGCACTGCTATAGCACAGTTGTGGAAGCATCCATACTTCACTTGCTCCTATATATGTATACGTTGGCGCTTGCCGCAATCTATTCACTACGTAGCTAGCCTCAAGAATACTTTGTCTGCTTGCGTTTCCTTGCATCTGTACATGTGTAAAATGACTTGATATCTTCATCGTTTGTGTGGCATAAGCTTCTTCACCTTGAGCCCGAGATGTCACTTGTCCTTAATGCTTTCTTGATGCCTTATAGAATATATCCATTCTCTTGTCTCTGCATCTCCTATGTACATCAGTTTAGCTTAGTGTGGCATCATCACCACTCTGCTCTTTCGTTCATTCGTTCTGCTTCTTCTGAAATCTCATTTAAATGGCCATCATATTATCTTGAATGCTGGTATGGCTTCCTCAAGGGGAACCTCGCTTCCAGGATTCTCCTTGGTAACAGCATTCTCACTGGTATTGCATGTGTCTCACACTCTGGTCCCCAACATGTAGGCAATATGGGCGAGATGGTTGAGGTGGGGGTACTTAGCTCCTCTACAGAACCAATTCATAGTTCAGGTGGGCTTTAGACCCCAATTGGGAACGGTCTTAAATGCAACTATTATGGCCCACTCATACGCCTCTGTTAAGAAACCCTCTACTGGAACTACCTACATGGCTTAGGTCTACTTGTCTAGGATTTTTATCGCATAGAGAACCATCTTGTGGCACAAATTACAAATGGGTCTGGTGCCAGAGAAGCTAGTCCAGTTGATGTGTTGTTGCACAATGGGACAACTAAAAAGGTGAGGCTTTTCAGGGAGGGTGCTCTGTCTAACCTTTGTAGAGCTAAAACAAGGATGCGTTTTGGCACCAGTTCTTTTCAATTCTTCGTGGACGAGCTGGTCTTTTTTCGAAAAGATACATATTGGTCTCCAGCGAAAGCTGAACTTTTTCTTTCAATCCACATGTAACAACAAGTTACTTGTAAATGCCCAAAAGGCAAACATTTACATCTTTACTACTAATGCAAAAGCCAAGATTATGAATTGGAAAATTGGCAAACAAAAGCTGGACACAGTGCTCTATCTGAGACACATTTTTTTTTTATTTTACCCCTTTTTTTACTTACCTGACCCCAAAAACACATATAAATAAATAAATAAATAAATAAAAAATTCGATATTTTTTTTTTCGAGATTTTTAATTCGTGCTTTTTGTAATTCGAGTTTTTATTTTCGGTATTTTGACCGACCACCCTCTGAGATACTTGGGCTATAACTTACTTAACAGCAGGTTATTGGTAGTTTAGAAGGAATCGGTAAAGAGTAAGACACAGTCTTTAACTTTACAACTTAAATCTTTACATCCACAGCTGTGTACATTCTCCATGCTTCCTTTGATCAGATTCTATCTTGCCAAGATTGAACCTATTTTGTTGTATGGTTTGGACATGACCACGGTGGATGTGGGGCCATATTTAAATATCATGCAGGGCGGGATTTGGAAAGAAACCTTGGATTTTGCTAAATCCATCCTGAACTCAGTATTGAGGCATGAACTGGGGTTAATGTCTGGTCACTAGAGGGACTAGTAGAGGCAATTGTCTAGTTATTCCAAGACCATTTGCACCCCCTCAAATCCTCTACAGATCAACTTAAAAATAATAATATCTGAGAGATCTGTAGAATGCATCAATATCTTTAAGATCAACATGGCAAATCTCTTGGATTAAATGTGTTCTTCAGAAGATCAAACTCATAAATCGCACTGCTACCACTAAATTCAAACTGTTTAGGTCTGACTGGTGTGAGACTAGTGAGCAACTTAGTACATATTCCACCTATGCATAGTACGCCAAGCTTCCTATTAAAAAAGGAGATCTTCCGAAATATCTTAAACTATTTCCTTGTAACAAGGCATGCTCCATGTGCCTACACTTCCGTCTCAATCAGTTGCCTACACTTGAGCGTATTGGCCATTGGAACACGCATCAACATCGACCACTGGTATTTATTTTATTTTATTTTATTTTATTTATTCATTTCTATTGCACGGGTAACTCGCAAGTCTCGGGTGCAGAGAAATGGACACAAGGGACAAACAAAAATTGAACGAGACAAAAGCAGAGTGCTTACTGAAGCATGTCTGAGAAATCTGGGGGTTTAGTTGAAGATAATAATAATTTAGCATTTATATAGCCTACGAACCCTCAGGCATTTCAGCGCTGCTTATTATTACCCACGGTTTATCGACCTTGGACGGATGAAAGGCTGAGATTGGCCCTGGCGGGATTCGAACCTGCATCAGCAGTCTTTGCACATATGTTAAAGCAAGTGCTCTACTCACTGTGCTATCCGACCTTTCAGATGTATGTAAGATGTATGTCTTCACCAACTTGCGGAAGTGTAGATAGTAAGCTTCTTTTCTTATGTTGATAGGAAGGTTGTTCCATAGCCCTGCTGTGATTATGGGAAAAGATGTTCCCAGTCCTAGCTTGCGCTTGTGTGTGGCTACTGCAATCATGTTTTGATCCGCTGATCTTAACCTACGGATAGGTGCATAAGTGTGAATTTTGGATTTCAAGTACCCGGGTGCTTTTCCATGTATGCATCTGTGGGCTAGAGTGAGAACCTTGAATTGAATTCTATTTTCAACTTTGAGCCACTGAGGCTCTTTCCTGGAATTGCTGATATGATCTGATTTGGATTTGTATTTAATGATCCTAACCACATTTTTCTGTATGATCTGGTAGACTTGGAGGCATTTTTTTTGCCCCTACCATCAGGGCATTGCCATAATCGAGGCGGGATAGTATGGTTGCCCCTGCCACTGTGGCACAATTGCCCTCAGATAAGTACAGCCTGATGGATTTGAGAAGTCTGAGATACTAATTGCATGTTTTTTATGTATTGTGTCTGTTCTTCGGCCCCTAGCGATGCTTCTATCATCATGCCTAATGGTTTAACTTTGTCCAGAACCTTAATTTGAGAGCTGAATTCTGGTGGAAGGGAGTTTCTAGCCTGGTGGGATCCGAAGACCATTAACTCGATCTTCTTGCCAGTATGTGGTGTCTCTAAATATCCGTCTACATTGGAGACTCTAAGGCACTTGGTTACTTCGTGTCACACTCTAAGTACTAATAGGAGTAGACATTTTAAAGAAATTACTTCGACAGGCTTTGGCATCAGGTTTTCTTGTTTTGGTCATGTCTTTTGTCGGTTGAAAATACTTCCCTAATTCTTGCCTTGTACCGATTTGTTCTATATGTTTTTGCAACCATTCATTCTGATTGTTGAACTTGAACTTTTGTTTTAACCTGTTTTTAGTCTTCGTTTTTTTTGTTTTTGTTTCAAGCAACTTACTGTAATTGCACTCTAACTGCTTGACTGTTGTGTGTTTTATAGTCTACATTTCGTGCAATGTTATTCTTTTACATTTTTATGTGGTGTATACTGTCTGAAGAAATGTGAAAGGTTTCTTGTAAACCATAACACAATAATAAAAATTAAAACTAATATCGGTATAATACCAACCATTGCATGTTGGCTACGCCTTAGTCGTAGCAGGTGGTACATACACCAATATTTTATGGGTGTTGGTGAAAAGTAAGTGTGCCTCACACACTGTCCAGAGATCCTGATGGGATCACGATAGGCACATTGTAAATCGTATTCAGCAGGGCATCCACACAGGCAGGGGTGCTAGGTCTGGAAAAGATCCAGGGCTACACTAATGTTGGGATTGTCCTGGACTCGGGGCTAGCTAGCCTTTTGTTTGTAGACCCTGAGATCCTAACCGGGGCTACAACCATAAGACCTGGGGCTATAGCCCACTAATGCTAATATTGGTTAAATATAATAAGTTTTTAACAGTTTCTTGTAACCAAGGAAGGAAGATTCTTTTTTAATATTAATGGGGAGGGTGTTCCAGTGACAAAGCTTTAAGGGAGCCCTGTTTAACAACAACACCAGAGGACTGTTCATCAAGAAGCAGAGGTTGCAGAGACCTGAAACCCCACTCCCCAAAATGAGGAATGCATATGCAAAAAGCAACAAATCAAAACTAGTTTGGTAGCCGTTAACATTGGGCTCGGATGAGTCAATAAAAAACTATAGATTCTTCTATCACACATCTTTTATTGAAGGGGGATCAACTTGACAGCTGCTTCTAGTGAAGGTGGCTCGAACTTGCCAGCAGCTCAGGATTTAGGGATAGAGCCAACAAATGCAAGAACTGACATCAATGATAAGGACCTTTTGGAAAGCTCCAGATTGGTGGAGTCCTTCTTATTCCCTTTGTTGGGGGTATCGCTAACCCCTAATAGGGAAGCTGAACCATCTGCCACGCATAGCGATTCTGTGAGGGAATCCTCAGACCCTATTGAGAAAGATAAAGCTGAGCTGAAACCTGGGGATGCCCCACTCTCTAGTGGTCTTATGACACTCGAGGTTCCTCTCTGCAAGGAAATACCCATGAGGACGATCGAGTCAGCCTCCCTGCCCTTGGAAGAAGGACTCTACATTCTTCTACAAACCCTTCAGCTCAATTGGTTGAGTCAACAATAGTGGGGAATGTGGATAAACCAACCACAGTTATGCAAACTAACCACAACAAGGCTGACTCCCCTGCCTGGTTTGTCAAGAAAAGTAATAAAAGAGCCAGGACTTCACCAGACTGTTAGGTATAGTCTGACTTGGGGGACGGGTGTGATCAAAGCATTCGCTGCTACCATACGTGTCCGACTAGGCAAGTGGAAGAACCATCACCTCAGGGTGCCAAGTCTGTTGGAATTGATGCCAACACAGTGGCAGATTTGGCTATAACACTAGCCCCCTTTACTAAGTTATACGAGAATCTAAATGACCAACTTAAAGACCACACTACCATGTTGGCAATGGTCCACAACAAGATGCTGTTTTTAGAGGGCTTTGTCGTAGCTATACAAGACAGCCTTGACAAAATTTCAGCGCAGACCACTAATATACACAGAAGTATCTTGGATCCGATTATTCCAGACAAAAAAGAAAGAAGAGCCCGGAGGAAGCAAGTGGCAACATCTACTCAGATGGAAGAGGCTGTTGACTTGCCGGAGCCAACTGGGTCAGAACCCCTAACAGTGCACTCTGAGTCCCTAGATCCTCAAGCTGTAGCACCAGGAAATAGCCGAGAGACTGTCATCTTGAATGAATCAGGAGAGGAGGGCGATTCGATCTTGGTGGGCCAGCTCATCTATTCCTCTATTGAGGAGAATTAAGTACTGTGGGAGGAAGAGGGAGATAATTCAGCTCCCCAGTCATTGAAAGAATACACAATTTTTCCAAAAAACAAACTGGATCTAACTTTGGAAAGAAAAAAACCTGTCAAGAATATCAAGTTGCAAAAGGCGACTCAAGGGAAAAAAACAAAACATCTAAAAATGGCGCTAAGACAGCGTTCAAATGGATCACGTCAATTTGTGAGAAATTTGACTCTTCCTGTTAATTCAATGCCGGTGGCGTCCCATAAAGCGACTACAGTCAATGCGGGCCAACAAATAAAAAACAATGGGAAAGTCATTTGAGCTGTCGTGGAAATGGAGCTAACCCAACAGAGCTCTTTTGATGAATTGATGAATCTTTCAACCTACTCAGTCTCCGATCCTGGCTCTCCTGAGTAGTCTAATGAGGTTCTCAACTTATTTTGATGTTGGTGCCGGGAGCGGATGTTCTCACAAACTAGTGAGAGGAGTCATGGATCTAATAAAGTAAAGGTCATGACCCAGAAAAGAGGCCATGAATATTTGATTCCCCAAGTTCCCCCTGACTATCCAATGTTTGAGAAGCTAGGAGTCATCCAAGATCCAACAAAGATAAACTCATTGCAAACTGGTGGGGGTGGAAAAAGCAAGGTTTGTTGTTACAGTACCCCAAAAAAATGAGTTGGGCCTCCTGAAACCTGCCTTGCCAATACCCCCAGCCTCTTGCACTCTTGAAAACAAGTGGGACCTTTTGAGGTACAGGCACAGGAAGCCTCTGGCTAGATCCCCCGAGCGCCAGCTACAGAGGTTCCCTATCAGACAAGAGAGTGTGGTGAACACCCAAGGAGTGGCTAGGCGTTCCCTTAGGAAACAATCGGATGATCATCGGAGCCACTAGCTGAGTGGGGTTGGCACTTGAAGAGAAAAAGCATCTGTGATGTCTGAAAGGTTAACCCCTAAATTTGAAATTAGGCAGGTTGATCCACCATCTCCTCCCTTAATGACCATGGAGGACAGGCGAAAGGGCTTGAAGGTTACCTCCAATAATAGAATTGGTGCTAGGGAACAGAAAGAGACTGCCAATAACAATGGGGGTTTACAACCGCAATCTGGGCCCTCCCAATGTGCCCCAATCAGATACAATTAGAAAGAACATGGCAGGTAAACAACGGCCTAATTCTAAACAGAGAAAACGTACTTAGATTGTTGCACCACATACCCAGATTCTGTGCGATATCATCAAAGGATATACAAATTATTGCATTTTTGGATGCACAACGGCTGGATAAGGTGGCAATTTATTTACCATCTAATATTGTGAAGCAGATCTTATTGGCAGAGGGGCCCTGCCTACTATGATTGGGTTTTGACTTAACAGAGTTACCGGAGTTGCAGAATAACATTGAACCTGAACACTTGCTGAGGTGCGGCACGCCCCATAGAGGCCCTGAGATTTCAGCAACCAATGACGAAACCCCTTGCCCATACTCTGTCATATCGGATCGCACCTTTTCTTCCACCAGAAGAGGGGTTGCCAAACTGGGACCCTCTCGGCCACAGGCCAATCAAAGTTGGGATTGGCTGTCGAAAGCTTTGAAATGTGGTAATGGAAGAGCATAACAACCACGACTAGTCAAACAAAAATCTTTCACTATGGGATCTTGGAACTCTAGAGGACATTCGCACTTGTTTGGTAGTGGGGATTTCAAATTTGACTCATACAAAGTGATTTGTTTACAAGAGACTTGTCTAAGTAATCACCCTATTCGGATGGGTTTCCGGTTTATCTGAATACTGCTTTGAAGGGCTTGAAGGGAAGGCCAATGTCAGGGTCATTGATTGTAGTCAAAAACTCTAGAGGGTTAACTGTGCTGAAAATGCTCAATCCAACCCCATACATTCAATTGTTTTACTTGAAGTGAAAGGGGGGTGTTTGGGTGGTCATAGGTGGTTGCTGTTGTTCTCCTTATACTGGAGCGCAAATGCTGAAGGTTTTAAATCTTTTCAACCACTAGTAATAGTTATGTTGGACAGAGCCTCCGAAATTTGGACAGACTCAGTGATAATCTCTGTGGTGATTTAAATATACACCATTCTAAGGGTTCAAAATATGTATTCACTGTAATTAAGCTGGCCTCTGCCCCCCCCCACCCGGAAAGGCGAGGTCAAGCATGGTGTAAGAACCTGACCAGCAGGTACATTCATATGCTGAACGGCCACTTACAGGGAGGTGTTCCAGATACCTGGAAAAGGGGTAATGAAAAGAGTGTATTAGACAATATTTTTGTTTCAGGCAACATCCACCCTAGATGCTCGAGACTAGAGATAATTCATACCACCCAGAGTTATCATAACATTGTGAAACTTAGATGTAACAACTGGGAGTATAAAGCCATAGAGGTTTACCGCACACAGGTCAATCTAGCGAGTGGTAGGAATAGACTGTATATGAATGAACCTAGAATAGAGGATCTAACTGAGGGCTTCATAGAATCTGTGACCAAATATCCCCTTGACCAAGCCAACATGTTGTTGCATTATACTAGACATCTGGTAAACTTTGTGATAAAAACTAAATCAGGCTGTAGACAAAAAATTATTCATCTGCATGCGTACGACCTTGAGGTGAAGAAAGCTAAAGGAAAACCAAGAACTGATTTGAGAAAACTTAAAAACAAAGCAGTGCGGTGAGGGAGCACCTGACTAAAAAGTTTAAATTACAGTTTTGAACCTAGCTTAAAGTGACAAAATACCTAATGCTACAACCCAACGCTGAATTGATGCTGAGGAAGGTAGAACACAAAAAGACTGGCGAGATGTGGAAGCTTACAAACTCTATATATTCACCTAGGACAGCATTGACAGTCAGTACGGTTTCAACTAAATTATGGGTTGACCATTTTTCCAGTCTTTTCTCTGCATGTGACGCGAGTATCACAGTAGCGAGAACGTCTTTCCAGGGCAAATGGTCATTTCCAATTGAACTCGATGACATTGTGGAGCTAATTAAAAAGGCCAATAATTCTTGTGCACACAGCCCAGATGGCATCACACATGTAATGCTAAAAAAACATCCAGTGGAATGCATACAGTTTTTATGCGAGTTGTTTAAGCATTTAGGAACCACATGAAGGGTTCGATAGTCTTGGAGGACCTTGGTTGTGGTCCCAGTTTTTTAAAAAAGAGACAGGTCCAACCCTAGAACCTACAGGCCAATTGTCTTCTTAGAAACCAAATAATATTGAATTGAATTGATATTTTATTTATATCGCTCTCAAGTGTTTCAGAGCGTGACGAGGCAAGGGAGAGGAACAGGGGAGAACAAAACAACAATCTTACTAGGCCCAGTGAAATTGAGAACGCACAAGTTCATGGGAGAGGGGGAGGGGGAAAGTGCAAGGAGGTAGAGAGATGGCAAGTGTGGAGCAAAAGCATAACAGAATAATTAATAATAAATAAAATAAATAATAAATAATAAAAAGCAATACAAGTGGTAGTGCCGCCAGCAAGTGGCAAGTGCTGAGTTTAAGACAGTAGACGGGGTAGGTCAGATAGGTGCAGGAAGAGTAAAAAGGAGGAGGGGCTGTATGGGTACAGATACAGACCCCAGTGGAAGGGGTGGCCTGGAGGCAGTGCAGGAGGATGCAGGGTGAGCAAGAACCTGGGCCCGAAGGACTGAGGGTGGCCAAGCACACGGTGCCATGAGAGAACAGATCAGCAAAGGAGAGGGGGGGCGAAGGCAGAAGCAAAGAGGAAGGTCTTGAGGTGCTTCTGAAACCAGAGATGGTTCTCCTCAAGTTTTAGAGTGGCAGGGAGGCTGTTCCAGAGTGAGGCCCCGGCCAAAGGCAGAGATCTACCCCCAGATTGTTTCTTTGAAAAACGACTGACCCTGCGGGAGTTAGAGGTAGAAGAGCGAAGAGCTTGAGAGGGGAGGTATTTGCGGAGGGATAGCTGAAGGTATTTTGGACCCAGGCCCCAGAAAGCCTTGTGGACAATGCAAAGGGTTTTGAATTTAAGCCTTGCATCCACTGGGAGCCAATGTAGAGATTTCAGAGCTGGAGAGATAGGAGTCCAGGGCTTGAGGCCAAAGACAAGTCTTGCAGTCCTGTTCTGGATTAGTTGCAGAGGGCGGAGAGTAGAGGCAGGTAGGTTAAGAAAGAGGCTGTTACAATAGTCCAACCTAGAGAGAACCAGAGCTTGGGAGACAGTGAGCTTCTGTGGGGAAGGAGGGCAAGTGCAGAGTACCTCTGAGGAGGTGCAGTAGGAAGTTAGACTTTTTAGAGACATCAGAGATGTGGGCACAGAAGGAAAGTGTGGAATCAAAGATGACCCCAAGGTTCTTAGAATCACAGGTGGAAGTAGGAGGAGGGCCAAGGGAACCGAGCCACAGAGTGAAGGGAAAGGATGGAGAAGGTATGCCAATGAGGAGGATCTCAGTCTTGCTGGCATTCAGACAAAGATCATTGGCAGAAAACCAGTCTTGAATGGTGGTAAGGCAATCAGAGATGAGAGAGGGAGAGGAGGTGGCCGAGGGCCCCTGAAATGAGTTGAGTGTCATCAGCGTAACACTGGAAATTTGAGCATAAAATGGCAATGCAGCGGCCGAGAGTTGTCAGGTATTGGTTGAAAAGCCAGGGCGAGAGATTAGACCCCTGGGGAACACCACATGAAGAGAGGGAGATAGATGATAGGAAGGACCCCAGTATGATCTGGGAGGTTCGATCAGAGAGGAAAGAGGTCAGCCAGGCCAGAGCCTGGTCGGTGATACCCAGGTTATCACAGAGACAGTTGATGTAACGCTCACCTGATTCCCGTAGAGGCGCCGGTCTTGACTGGGCGTATACCGTATCTTCAAAGGTGATGTGTAACACACGGCTGGCTCTTTGGGCTGGACCTCTGTGCACTGTATGTCTGGCTCGAAGGGTAAGATGTCTGCAGATAGAAAATGTGGGATTAATGAACTGGGTTATTGAATGTCTCTCTCTTCTTCCCTTTCTCTTCTCCTGTAGAACCCCAAAGGTTAACGCTCTCACCTTAGGTAAGTGAACGCCGTGCTCTCCATCTGCCTCGAGGCAGGGTGCTGTAACCAGTTTCTTCACTGGATAAGGGGAGCAGGCCGCTTGACTTCAGAGGACTGCTGTCCGTCGTTTACTGCACTAACGGTAAGTTTCGAGTAATTCTAATGTCTTTAAAGTCTTTAGTAATGATGTCTCTTGTTTTGCAGGGTTCAGGCGATGGCGGATGGCGGGCTGAAGTGAGTTGAAGATGGAGCCCGTGTGATGAATAGAAGCGCATGGAAGCACGTAAGTAAGCGCTTGTTGCCTGCTTCACGATGCGCTCTAACTGTCTTTTTATTTTGCAGGTACAAGTTCGGGGCGGCTGCAGGGTGCCGGAATACCCACTGGGTTAGATGTGGAAAGGAGTAATGGCACGTGAGTATTAAAGTTCCCCAATGTCTTTAAACGCACCTTGTTTTGTCTTTCAGATGCGGGATGCAGCGCCGAAGGCCTCCGGAGCGTGCAATGAGTTGGTAAGCTTTTGTCTTTCAGATGCCGGAATGCAGTGTGAAGACCTCCGGAGCGCACGAAGAGTAGGTAAGCCTTTGTCTTTCAGATGCCGGAATGCAGCGCGAGGCGTTGGTGACAGCCGATGGACCAGGCAAGTGAAGAGCTGTCACTGAAGACCGTAATGCTAACCTGTTCTTTCTTGTCTTTATAGGTGTTGCTGAAGACTGGATTCAGAATGGTAAGCCTTTTTCCTTAGGCCCAGGATCAGATGCAGAAGACACGATGAGCGTTCTGCTGCTGAGGATGCAGAATAACGCAAAGCAAGATTCATCCATCGGGTGTGGTTTAAATAGCCTCCTGTAGTGCTTAGGTGTCTCCTTCCACAGCCACGCCTAGGTAAGAAAAGAGTTCCTGCTTTCCAGAAGAGTTCCAGTGTTCTGAATCTAGGGAGTGGCTCCTGCCCCACCCAACAGGAAAAGTAGTTCCAAACAGAAGAGGATCAGAGACTCAACTGGCAGGCAAGTAAGCAGCATGGTCTGCTGCAGGTAAGTCCACCCAAGCATTATGAGCCCGGCGCTTCCAGCGCTGGGATTGGGCATATTTATGAGCCTGGTGCCACTGGCGCCAGGACTGGGTCCAAAAGGTCCCAATTGGGACTGGTTGGCACTCGGAACCTGGGTTATGGATCTGCTTCCAAGGGAGTTGGGAAAACCCTGACCTTTTGGAAGCAGAGATCATGACAGTCCCCCCCTCAAGGCCCCTCCCAAACCGGGCTTCTCCGGGGGTTTTGGCTTGTCAGGAAATGTTCGGTGAAATCTTTTGATTAGGCGAGGAGCGTGGACATATTCAGCAGGTTCCCAGGATCTCCTTGGGGGCCGTAGCCTTTCCAGTCAATTAGGTAGAATAGTTTAGATTTGGAGATCTTGGAGTCCAGAATGCTTTTGACTTCAAACTCGAGTTCTCCATCAACTAGGATAGGTTTTGGAGATTTGGTTAGTCGGGTTTGAGGTTGCACGGGTTTTAATAGAGAGACGTGGAAGACCGGATGTATCTTCATGTGCGGGGGCAAGTCCAACTTGACCGCTACTGGGTTTACTATGGTAGTGATGGAATAGGGACCAAGGTATCTTGGGTTGAATGTGCGTGGCCCTTTTAGAGGTAGATATTTGGTGGATAACCAGACTTGATCCCCTACTTGATATTGAGGGGCTTCCTTCCGATGTTGATCTGCTCCTTTCTTGTATTGTTCTTTAGCCCTTTGAAGGTGAGAAACAGCTTCCTTAAAGGCTTGGGTGATTGTAGAATGCAGGTAGTCTACTGCTGGTGTTTCAAGATCTTGGAGGGGATCCAACTCCGAGGTTCGTGGGTGACTGCCGTACAAAAGAAAAAACGGGGTTTTCCCAGATCCCGAATGGACAGAGTTATTGTAGGCATATTCGGCTATCCAAAGGATGTCTTTCCAAGTTTTTTCAGTTTGTTGCAGCATGCAGCGTAAATACTGTTCCAGAGTTTATTGGTCCTCTCGGTTTGTCCGTCGGTCTGAGGGTGGTGACTGGTCGATAGTCTCACATCAATTTGAGCCGACCGACAGCAACTTCGCCAAAAATGAGAAATAAATTGACTACCTCGATCCGAAATTAGAACCGAAGGAAAACCGTGCAGTCGGACGATGTTTTCGAGAAATTCTCGGGCCAGAGTTGCTGCTGTTGGCAAGCCTTTGAGCGGAATGAAATGCGCCATCTTGGAGAATAAGTCCACGATTACTAGAATCGTATTGTATCCGGAGCATGGAGGTAGATCGGTGATGAAGTCCATAGAAAGCGTATGCCAAGGGCGAGGTGGGATGTCAATAGGGCGTAAGAGGCCTGCTGGTCTTTCCTTTTGACTCTTGTTTTGGGCGCATACTCCACAGGACATTATAAAGTCTCTGATATCTTTTTTCCAAGACGGCCACCAGAAGTAGCGCTTGATCTTTTCTGAGGTCTTGGCCATACCGGGATGTCCTTCCATTAAAGAATCGTGATAACAAGAGATTACTTTTTTCTGTAAATCTGTGCTGGGTAGGTATAATCGTTCTTGGAAATACAATAAGTTGTCCTTTACTGCAAAGTCCTTTCCCTGCAGATGCCAATTCTGTATGTCTGCTGGAGTTACAAGTTGCCTGGCTTTATCCTTAACTTCCTCTATGGATTCTGTGGCGATTACACCCAGAATTCTTTGTTCGGGAATGATTGGTACAGGTTTAGGGTTGATCAAGTGTTCTTCCACTCCCATCCGAGAAAGGGCATCAAATTTACCGTTTTTGGTACCAGGTTGATAGGTAATTATGAAGTCAAACTCGGCAAAGAATAATGCCCAACGGAGTTGTCTAGAGGATTGGGCTTTTGCGGTTTTCAAATATTGCAGGTTTCGGTGATCCGTAATCACAGTAACGGTGTGTCGGGCCCCCAGCAGATAATGCCGCCAAGCCTTAAAGGCAGACTTGATAGCCAGAAGTTCCTTGTCAGTAATCGTGTAATTGATTTCAGGAGGCGAGAATTTGCGGGACCAAAATGCAACGGGATGCAACTGATTGGTTACCGGGTCCTTTTGTGATAGAACTGCCCCCATGGCAAGGCTTGAAGCATCAGTTTCCAGGATGTAGGGGAGTTCGGGGCGAGGGTGTTTTAAGATTGGTGCAGAGATAAATTTAGTCTTCAAATCCTGGAAAGCTTGTTCCGCCTCGGTAGACCATTCAAAACGTTTGTTTTTCTTTAACAAGGCAGTGATGGGCTGGACTATTCGAGAGAATTCGGGGATAAACCTGCGGTGAAAGTTAGCGAAGCCTAACATGCTTTGCACACCTTTTACGGAGGATGGTGATAGCCATTTGAGAACTGCATCGACCTTCTTTGAATCCATACGCACTCCGCCAGGTGATAATATGAATCCCAAGAATTCAACTTCAGTCACGTTGAAAACACATTTTTCCAACTCAGCGAAAAGTTTGTGTTGACGCAATCTTTCGAGGACCATTTTCACGTGTTTCCGATGTTCAGATTCCGATGAAGAATAAACGAGGATGTCGTCAATGTAAACAACAACACACACATCTATGAGCTCTCTGAGGACATCGTTCATAAAATATTGAAAGGCGGCCGGGGCATTACAAAGTCCGAAGGGCATGACCTGATATTCAAATAGCCCATACTTGGTGCGGAAGGCCGTCTTCCATTCATCGCCCTCTTTTACTCGTACCAAGTGGTAAGCTCCTCTAAGATCCAGCTTTGTATATATGCATGCTTTTCTGACTTGGTCCAGGAGTTCAGGGATCAAAGGTAACGGATATCTATTCTTAACGGTGATCTGGTTCAGGGAGCGATAATCTATACAAGTTCTAAGGTCTCCTTCCTTTTTTGGAATGAAGAACAAAGCTGAAGAAGCAGGGGACTTGGAAGGACGAATAAACCCATTTGCCAGGTATTGATCCAGGTATTGTCGAAGGTGAAGGTTCTCAGGCTCGGTGAGGGCATACATTCTACTACAAGGAGGAGTAGATCCAGGTATCAGGTCGATCTGGCAGTCATAAGACCTATGAGGAGGTAGAGAGTTAGCCTGATCCTTCCGGAAAACATCTTGGTATTCTAGGTATTCGGGAGGTAACTGGGGAGTCTCTGAAGAAATTGCTGCCAGTGCAACACCAGGTGGAGGGTGACAAGTAGAGACACATTCTGGAAACTGGACCGTTCTTGCTCGCCAATCGATCAGAGGATTGTGTTTCTCTAACCAAGGTATTCCTAGAATAATCTGAAACTGAGGGGCCTTGATCACATCGAACACGATCTTCTCATGGTGTCCATCTTGATTTACTAGCGTCACTTCTTGAGTGGTATGTGTTACTGGCCCGGAGGCTATCTCCGTACCATCCACCGTAGTAATGACGTCCTTTACAGCCTTGGGACAAAGAGTTAGATTCATCCTCAAAACCATTTCATGATCCACATAATTGCCGATGGCACCGCTGTCGACGTAAGCTTCAATTGCATGTAATCGATCCGGATTATCAGGGCTAATGAGGACCATAGGTATCACGAAATGCGAGGTCACGGAACTGGTTTTCACGCTCGGCAAGAGGACCTCTATTCTTGTCGGGCGAGGTCGTTTCCCTGCTCAGAGTTTGTAACTTTGGTAACTGCAGCTCCTACTGCCTTCTTGGCAGGTTTCACCGGACAGTCTCGAAGAAAGTGCCCTGAGTTTCCGCAATAGAGGCATAATTGCAACTGTTTTCTCCTTTCCCGCTCCTTTTGTGTTAGAGGACCTTTCAGACCCCCTATTTGCATGGGTTCCCCGGAGTCTACTCCTTTGGAAGGAGTTGGCGGTTTGGAAAATACTCGAGCATCAAACTTGGAACGATCGGCCTTCCTGTTCTGCAGTATGTGATCTATTTGAACGACTAAGTCTATATAGTCCGAACAATCTTGTGGGGGATTCACTACTTGGGCTAACACATCTTTGAGCTCTCCGCGTAGACCTCTATAAAACAGCGTAATCCTTTTGTCCTCAGGCCAGTGAGTTTCCACTACCAGTCTGTTGAAAGACGCAATATAAGCCAAAAGGTCTTGATTACCTTGTCGCAACGAAAGAAGCTCATTGTCCAAGGCCTGCCCCTGTGAATGTCGTGCGAACAGTTTTTCCATACTAAGCTGAAAGGCTTGAAAATCATGGAGAACCGGATCATCTTGATTAACTAGAGGGATCGACCAGTCTGCCGCATTGCCACTAAGGTACGAAAGTACAAAAGCTACTTTAGCTTGATCAGTTGGAAAGGCTGCTGGCCGGCATAAGAAGTGCAACCGGCACTGATTGATAAATACTGCAAACCTCTTTGGGTCACCAGAAAATCGTTCGGGCGGAGCCAGAGGTACATTCCCAGGTAGGTTGATCTGCACTGGATTCATAGAGGATGTTGAAGGAAGATTTGCCCCTGATGCGGGTAACGGGGTTTGTCCGGCTTGTGACTGTAGCAATTGTCTAGCAAGACCGTCGGTTCTCTCCTTGGAAATAATTAGTTCCCTTCTTAGAGCATTCGTTTCCTGACGAGCTGCATGCACTTCTGCCCTTAGTTCCCCAAGTAACTGGGCTAGCTGGTCGGTATCCGAGGTTTCCATAGCGCCTGGACGGGAGTTTTGTGGTAGGCTTTGCGTTCTGTAACGCTCACCTGATTCCCGTAGAGGCGCCGGTCTTGACTGGGCGTATACCGTATCTTCAAAGGTGATGTGTAACACACGGCTGGCTCTTTGGGCTGGACCTCTGTGCACTGTATGTCTGGCTCGAAGGGTAAGATGTCTGCAGATAGAAAATGTTGGATTAATGAACTGGGTTATTGAATGTCTCTCTCTTCTTCCCTTTCTCTTCTCCTGTAGAACCCCAAAGGTTAACGCTCTCACCTTAGGTAAGTGAACGCCGTGCTCTCCATCTGCCTCGAGGCAGGGTGCTGTAACCAGTTTCTTCACTGGATAAGGGGAGCAGGCCTCTTGACTTCAGAGGACTGCTGTCCGTCGTTTACTGCACGAACGGTAAGTTTCGAGTAATTCTAATGTCTTTAAAGTCTTTAGTAATGATGTCTCTTGTTTTGCAGGGTTCCGGGGATGGCGGATGGCGGGCTGAAGTGAGTTGAAGATGGAGCCCGTGTGATGAATAGAAGCGCCTGGAAGCACGTAAGTAAGCGCTTGTTGCCTGCTTCACGATGCGCTCTAACTGTCTTTTTATTTTGCAGGTACAAGTTCGGGGCGGCTGCAGGGTGCCGGAATACCCACTGGGTTAGATGTGGAAAGGAGTAATGGCACGTGAGTATTAAAGTTCCCCAATGTCTTTAAACGCACCTTGTTTTGTCTTTCAGATGCGGGATGCAGCGCCGAAGGCCTCCGGAGCGTGCAAAGAGTTGGTAAGCTTTTGTCTTTCAGATGCCGGAATGCAGTGTGAAGACCTCCGGAGCGCACGAAGAGTAGGTAAGCCTTTGTCTTTCAGATGCCGGAATGCAGCGCGAGGCGTTGGTGACAGCCGATGGACCAGGCAAGTGAAGAGCTGTCACTGAAGACCGTAATGCTAACCTGTTCTTTCTTGTCTTTATAGGTGTTGCTGAAGACTGGATTCAGAATGGTAAGCCTTTTTCCTTAGGCCCAGGATCAGATGCAGAAGACACGATGAGCGTTCTGCTGCTGAGGATGCAGAATAACGCAAAGCAAGATTCATCCATCGGGTGTGATTTAAATAGCCTCCTGTAGTGCTTAGGTGTCTCCTTCCACAGCCACGCCTAGGTAAGAAAAGAGTTCCTGCTTTCCAGAAGAGTTCCAGTGTTCTGAATCTAGGGAGTGGCTCCTGCCCCACCCAACAGGAAAAGTAGTTCCAAACAGAAGAGGATCAGAGACTCAACTGGCAGGCAAGTAAGCAGCATGGTCTGCTGCAGGTAAGTCCACCCAAGCATTATGAGCCCGGCGCTTCCAGCGCTGGGACTGGGCATATTTATGAGCCTGGTGCCACTGGCGCCAGGACTGGGTCCAATAGGTCCCAATTGGGACTGGTTGGCACTCGGAACCTGGGTTATGGATCTGCTTCCAAGGGAGTTGGGAAAACCCTGACCTTTTGGAAGCAGAGATCATGACAGTTGAGCAGTATAGTATGGTTGACTGTGTCAAAGGCAAAGGAGAGATATTGAGTAAGATGAGGACAGAAGGAATGTTAGAGTCAAGGCTGGAGAGCAGATCTTCACAAATGTTCAGCAGAGCAGTTTCCGTGCTTCTGGCAGCTCTGAAGCAAGACTGGTGGTCATGAAGACAGCCAACAATACAGTATGATTACCTAACAGGCAGAAGCCCTTTGAATAGTTAACATGCCCTTTGGTTTTTCTAAAATTGCAAAAAAAGCATGTTCCACAAATAACATCATGGAGCATCCCATCACTATGTTTGTTGCCTTCTCTATGGCGAACGCGGCAGCTGCGAAACTTTGTTCGCATGGAAAGTGACCTCTCATTACTGGGTCCAGATTTCCACTGCAATATGCAAGGGGTTTGCATCCCAATGTAGTTCTCTGTGTAAGTACTGCTGAAATAAACGTACCATCTGTGTGCGAGAATAAAAATAATTCCTCTGCATAATTGGGAATCCCTAAAACTGGAGCCGTGCAAATGGCTTTTTTCTGTTCGTCAAACCCTTCTTCGATTGCCTCAGTCCACGCGATTTTTACTTGTGTTGCCGTACTTTCTTTAAGGCCTGTAAGAGCGGCCTAGTATGCGAGCTGTAGTCAAAGACCCATGCTCGAACATAATTGCATAATCCTAGAAAACTCTACATCTGTTTTATCGTGTGGGCTTAGCTGTTTTTAGAATGGCCTCAGCTCTTTCAGGAGTAACCTTTTTTCCCTCATGTGAAATCAATTGGCCTATGTATAACACTTGTTGACAATATTGTAACGTTTCCTTGTCAACCTTATATCCTTTGTCAGCAAGTATAATTATCAGCTGAACAGAATCCCGTCTGCACTCTTGCTCTGTGGTTCTGCAAACTAAAATGTCATCTACGTATTGTAGCACAACGCTTTCTAAAGCAGTATTTTTCAAGTCCATCTGAAGGACTCTGTTAAAAATCGATGGGGACTCACAGTACTCCAGGGGCAGCCTTGTGCTTTTTAATCGTACTTGTCTGAAAGTGAACAATGTCAAATCTTGTGAGTCTTTATGCAATGCTATTGAGAAAAATGCATTTTTCAAGTCAATCACTGTGAAATATTGTGCATCAACGGGTATATTACATGGAATCGTGGACAGGTTAGGGACTCGAGGGAACTCGGCCTCTACAATTGTGTTTACTGGGCGTAAATCATGGATTAAACACCACAACCCCCCTTTTCCTTTTTTCACTGGATAAATCGAAGTATTATATGGTGATTCTGACATCACTAAGATACCTTGGTTCATCATAGCGGAAATTGTCTTGAAAATTCCTTCATCTGCCTCTCGAGACATGGGATATTGTCGTGCTCGAAGTAAAATTGATCCTGGTTTCAATTTAATCTTCACTTCCCCAACTCCTTTCAGTAAGCCTGCGTCATAGGGGCCTGTAGTCCACAATGAGATTGGCACTTTCGCCATGTCTTCATCAAAATATTCAGGACGCTTCTTTGCTAGCATCATTCTCTGTGGGACCTCTCTCTTAATTGCTTTGACCCAATAAGTGATGCACATTTCAAATATCACAAAATCATATGATCGGTCATTCCCAAACAAATCTTCATCAGTGACGTCAGTCACTCTGCGGCCTTCCTCAATAGCAATTACTGTGCACCATCGTCTACCTTTGTCATCAGTTGCATCAAGCAAGGCCATATTTCCTTGAACTATAGCTGCTTTTAAGGCTAAGGGGAACATGCACCCCTCTTCCTCCTCCATGGGTATCTGTGGTCTAAACAGAAACTCGTCTGGTATTCTCATCGTTTTGCCTACTAGACCTGGCAGCTATGTTCCCACCCCTAAATTGAAAATCCTCAAAAAATTTGAAAAAGTACATTGTAAAAGTCACCATACCACATACACTGTCAAACACTACAATTGTGTATTATAACATGAATTTTACAGAAAATGCATTGCAATCGCAAATGGTAGACTTTAACCAACAACAGCAAAGTATACATTCACATAGACACTGACTCGGAAATCCATTACTAGCTCCTTCTCAGATGAGCGGGAAACTAGTCTCCATGTTGTAACTGCGATGCGCGAACCCATGCCCTCTCTGTTCCGCTTGAGACATTTCAACAACTGCGACTTTCCAGACATCTGCAGTTGGCGTGATCAACAGTAAATAAAAACAAACAAACATCCCGACCACTAGGTCTGCACATGTCCCGACCTCCATGTCTGCACCACCGCAGCATGTGCCTGCTCCGCTTGTCCACCAAACCATAGGCCCACTGTCATGACATCCTACCTGTGGCATTATCTCTTTGGAACTTGACTGCGACACCAACCGAAACCTCATCCAGCATCAGACGGCAAGACGTCATCTGTGGCTCACGTATAATTGCGCTTTCAGGTTCTTTACTCAAAACCTTCTCCTTGCCTCCGGGAAGGTGCGTACAATCAGCAGCAGTTCCAGCAAAGAGAATCAACCGCTCTGGAATTTCACGAGCCTGCTACCACTTCGACAACTCCCTCCTGAGCCCCACTGATGTCACCATTTGCCATTAGACATCGGGGCACAAAGATCTCTCCTTTCCAACCATCAACTGGTGCCGCGCTGCTTAAGCACCACCAGACCGAACCAGAACAATGTTGTACAGAGCACGACAAACACCTGCCTGTTGCAGACCCTACTCCAGTCTGTTGGAATTACTTAAGGACTTAACCTTGACTCCTGTCCATCTACATTTCACAGTACTTGCCAACTCATTGGACAATTATCCTCATATACACATATTCCAACAGTACTATCCAGCTATGCCGTATCACCAATCCAGCCTTAACGCTAATTTTCCCACTTAGTCTTATAAAGCACAGCTTCACTCTGTTCCTTATGGACCGTCTTTTATCCAGCTCCAGGACCCAGCTCTTCCTGGAGTTTAAGGAGTATTAGAAGTACTGCCTGCTATGGGACTCTCTTTCTACTCCCCTGCATGGGCCCTGGGTAATGGGTCTTACTTTTGGGGGCGGTGTGTCCTCTTCCTTCTCCTTCTGCACCCCTGCATCAGATTCTCCAGCTTAGCTTTTCCTGCTTAGTTTCTCCAGCTCCACACACGTAGGTAGCTTTGGTTAGAACCAGCTTGTCACCAATGAAATGATGCAGCCTCCAGCCCTCTGAGGTACACTTGTAAGGTTTATTACCAGCTCTTCAAGATAGTTTACAAGCAGTTACTTAAGTTACCTATAAGTTCCTAATAGGACAATAACACCGGCTCCATCACCCAGACAGGGAGGCTTCCAACTGCCTGGCCTCGAACCCTCACCCACACATTCTAACATTCAGGCATCAACACTCCACATGACATCACAGCATTCCTTCTTAGTTAGGCAAGCCATACACAACAGGAACACTTCGGGTTCCAATGGTATTGCTCTAGGCACTGTTTTGTCCTGCGTATGCCCTGATCATTTCGCACACGTTCAAATAATGCATTCCCGGTGTTGAGCATACTATGCCATCGTCTGTAAACAAAATGGTCATATTCATTTTTGTCATTAACGCTCGTCCTAATATGTTGACAGGTGTTTGCCTTGAATAAAGCAGTGGCACCTTCATATCACATTCTCCTATAGAGACTGGTAATTCTTCTGTAAAAGGAACTCGACTCGTTGCTCCTGTAAAGCACTGAGTATTCATCACATCGCGAGACATTAAAAATGTGCCCTCATGTATACATGAGTATGTTGTACCCATGTCCACAAGGAAGGAGTAAGCTCTGCCACCTACAATTACGTCTATCCTCGGCTCCTCACGAGGATTCAGCATAATAGATGGGACTGAACACATCAGGTCCCCCTTTGAGCTGTCCTATTGCGGGTACAGCCTCACTCCATCACTCATGAATGGATTTTCTCCATCAATAGTGACACCTCCATTTCTATGCGTCATAGGCTACTCTGTGTTTGTGTTCTGCTGAAGTTGCAAAGGAGATTGCTGTGATTGTCCTTGCAGTTGATTACCTGTCACTTTCTGTGGTTGCAAGCCTTGCTACACTCTTGGTGTTTGCTGCTGCACTTTTTGATCTTGTACAACTCCATTTCCATTCTGCGAATATGCAGGTGGATTTGGCATTCCCTGTCTTGTAAACTGAGCATTCTGTACCATTCCTTGGCTTCTACACATATGAGCTATGTGCCCTGTCATTCCACACGTCCAACACACAAGTGGTTGTCTTCCCATCTGCCCATTTTGAATGTTTTGATTATTACTTCGGAAACTCTGAAACCCTTGTTGGTTGTTCTGAAAATGTCCTCGATTATTCTGCCAATATCCTTGATTACCATGCCATTCTCTCCCTTGATATCCCCTTCCTCTTGGAGCATACTCATTATTTGTCTGATCAAACTGTCTTTGGTTATTTATTTGCGGCATAGGCACTGCTTGCTGTGGGTTTCATCCGCCCACATTAGTTAACATTGCCCCTTCAATGGCATACTTGCATAATTTTTTCTGCACTAACTTTGCTTCTTCACCTTTTAATTCATCGTCTTTTTTGCGATTCTTATTCTGTAGGAGTCTGCAATAATGTGTGATGGTCAAATGAATTTCTGACCATGGTTTTGCTTCTATCCCCACTAATTTCTTGAGCTGTTTCTGCACTTGTTCTGACAGCCTGTGGCATTATATATGATAAAATAGAGGTACAAACTTCCCCCAAGCCTCCCTTGTTTCAAGCGCCCACGCGTCTTACAAACTTTGAATATAAAGCAACGGATCCTTTCCTTCTTTTATCGTTCTTGTCATTATAGCTCCCATTTCAAATGTGTCCGGATATAGCACTCAAAGCGCTTTCCGAATTGCTGCTCTACAGGTATTAAACGGCGCTCCATCATGCGCAGTGTTGACTGTAGTAACACCAGGGTAACCTACTCGCCTCCATACATCATCAGCTCCTAAGTATGCCGATTAGAAGACCTTTAATATCTCCTATAGCTAATGTATTCCCTCCCGTGATTTTTTCTAACTCATGTATCCATTTTCCAGCACCAGAAGTTAAATTTGGGAGTTTACATTTTAAGTTTTCTCTGTCCATTTGGGGCCATGGTATATACTGCGGTCTGGCTCCTCCCTTTTCTAACAAGGGGAACTGCGATGCTCCAAACTCATTCTCATCTCTCATAATTTGTCTGTCTACTGCTGGAGTAATATTTCCATATCACCGTCTACCTGGCAAAGACCTTAGCCTGCTTACATATGGTGGAGACTCCCCCCTCTGACCATGGGGTTGCCCCTTATGTCGGTCTGACTGTGTAAGTAGCTCTGATGCCTTAGACATAGGTAATTTTAAATCCGACCATCTTACTCCTTTATCCAAAGGCAGATGTTCTTCTAGCTCACATATATGACTCCTAACTTCTCTCGAGTAGGTTTCTCTTTCTTCGTCTGATACTTCTTGTGCCCAACTCATGCAACTCCTCTCATCGTTATCTCTATTTATTGTTACCCTATCTAAAGACAGCTCCTTTTGTTTCCTACTACAGGCGTCTTCCTCAGTGTCATACAACTGAGTGCTCTCAAGACAATAATTTTTTTCTTTCCTTTGTGCTTCTTTCTGGGCTTGCATTTCGTGATATACTTTATTGATCATTTTCCCAATGCTTTGCAAATCAAATTCGTCTTCCAGATTTACTCCAGAAGTGCTTGGATATGGCTCAGACTCGGAAAAGAATTCCTCTATGTCTTCCCAGTCTACCCGTGGATTGGAATCTCTTACTTCCCTTTCCAAAAATTCAAGACCGCGTTTTCTCTGTCTCCTTTTGAGTTCCATGTCATCATCAACTTCTCAGCACTTTCTTTGTCCATTTGCCCTTCGCCTTTCCTCATCCCTTTGACTTTGTATTCTTTTCTCTCATATCCTTTCCTGGTCATCGGCTTCTATTCTTTTCTCCTTTAGTCTTTTCTTTTCCTCAGCTTTTCTTCTTTTATTATCACGCTTTCTTTGTTCTTCTGCTTTCTCTTGTTTGTTAGCTTGCTCATCTTGATATAACTGTTCTCGTCTTTGTCTATCTTTTCTTATCACTCATTCGTCTCTCAATCGTTCCTCCCTTTCTTTGCCTCTCCTGTCTTGTTCGTCTTGATCTCCCCTTTGTCTTACATCTTCGATGCCTTTACCATCGACTTTAAGTAAAATCTGACCTCCCAACCATTCGTTCTGTACGAGCGCTATCTCATCATTTTGATGCTCATCTCCCTTCCATCTCTACGATTCTCTCCTTTTGTCTAGAGATGTACTTGTTTGATCACTTCTCTCCTTATTGCGTCTCTCATTGTCCATCGGGACAACTTTGGAGTTTATATCTTTCTCTGTGTCTTTCTCTGGACACTCGTCACTACTTTGCGTAGGTGATTCGTATGACAGATTGCTATATCCCGTCACTACTTTAAGTTCTCTTAATGAGTATAACTCTTCATCTTGCTTAGTCTTGTCTTTCATTTCAGTTGGGGCAGACGGAGCAGAAGGCTCTTCACCCCCCTCTTGGCCTCTTGACATATGTTGAGTATCCAATATAAAGGAGGCTCCGCCTCCTTCTCGTGTTCATACATTTTCCAAAGCTCAAGACTCACTAGGTGTTTTTCTAACTTTTTTCCTGTGTATTCAGCATGCAAATATGTCGTCATATGCTGTAGAACTGTTTTCGATAATGGCCTGCCCTAGGGCCATGGCATAAACATTTTATCTGTGGTCTCTTTAACCCATTCCGCACTGTACTGTTTAAGTTTGAGCGTGTGCTTTGGTAGCTGTTTGCAAAGATGCACTAATGGTGTAACTTCTTCCATTTCTAATTCTTACTTCTCTTTTTATTACCCCTTCACTTATGTTTTAGTTACAGTTTTCAATGTTTTATTTCAATCAACATACACTTATGAGCGAGCACCAATTGTTGCAATCTCCAATCCCGTTACAATACAATTTTTTACTTTAATCTTGCTAAAAAACAACCATCAAAGTTTAATCTTAAAATAATCACTTTTTGCGTCTTAACATTATATTTCTCTATCACTTAAAACATTTTTCTTTTCAACAGTGATGTCACCACACTTTTCAACCACATAAAACAAACCAGACAGACTTGACCGACCACATATACATGCACCTTACGATCCTTTCCTTAGGACTCGTATTACCCTCTACAATTCTTGTTCCGACTGGAACTTAAGCCAATTCCCTTAAGAAAGTCTTTAAACTTGTCTCGTCCTCTATACGTCCTTCACAAAAGTGGACTCTAAATTAAGGCTTCTGCTAGCATTCTTTAAAATCTAGGAACCGGGCATATCCTTAGAGCGTGGCTACTCCTCACGACTATTTTCCTCATATATTACTTGGTAACACTCAAGTCAATATCTTTCCCCATATACGTATATTTTATGCTCTTACTCTTGCATCATATTTTATTCCGCCTCCCTCCGTTACTCTCTGTTATTTACTACCCATGCATCCCTTTTGCCACACTCTTTGATCTTTCACTCACTGTTCGCATGTTTTCGTCTTCGGACCCTCGGGATCACTGCCTTTGTTACCGCCTCTTCGAGCTGCTTTTCCGATCGGCTTCTCGTAGATGTGGGAGGGGTTTCTATTCAAACTAGGCTTCCCGTCATTCCCACCTTGCAAGTTTTGGGTCCTATTTCTAACCACAATCTACGGGGAGCTTCACGTCCTGTCAGCCGAATGGCAAGGGTTGTGCGATATTGGCGAGACCCTAAAGTTTACTTATGTTGACGGCCGGTGGTATCTTATCAAACCATCCTCTGCTACCAAGTGAACTGGAGACTTCCAGCCCTTTAAGATTTTAATCAAACATCCATAATTGAGAAGACACAAATAGCTTGGCAAAAAGTTAATCTGTTTAATGTAAGTAAAGCAGGAAGTACAACGAACATCAGCAATCGCTTGACAGTGAACTCTCAACTTATTTAAGAAAAAAACATAATTTTATAGACCAAATGTGCCACAACTGACGTGTAGACCTGCATCATTACCAACGTCATCCTATGTGGCAAACTTCTAAAACCTATCGGGAAGCAAGATTGACTCTAAGTGAACTACTAAGCATACGTGTAATATCTGTATAGAGTAACAGAGAAATAATTGGACAGTCAACAACAGGTGGCACAACTATGCCCTCCCTTTACAATGGCCGCTATGAATGTCACTAAATGTACAACGTCCCATTGGCCACACAACTATAGGATCCCCAGCTACGTGGCCCTCTACAATTGGTTGGCTACTAACCCCTGTCAGTAACTTTCCACCTACGTGAGCAGCATGAAGACTGAACAACCAGCAGGTGCAGTTGAGCTTGTCTCGATACCAGCTTCCCACCAATTAAAAGGACACTCCATCATCACCTCAATAGTTCAGTGTCAATTAGTGTCTGAGGTTGGCCTTGGGTTTGTACTATTCTCTGGGATTTTTTAAGGAGTATGGGTGCTGCCTGGCTTCTGTGCATAGGTGTGATCTCTTCATCCGCCCAACTTTCTTCAATCACGTGACTGGACACCATGAATTGAGCCTTTCTCACATATTTAACTGTTTTTTTCCAATTGTCCTCTGACGTCTTTGTTTATATTTGACCTTCTTGAACAGGAGCTTCTGTTCTTTCACATTTGTTGTATCTAATGTCAGCCATTTTTAGTTCTGATAAAACCTTAGCTCTTTGGCTCATCCAATTCCTTAGCTGAAATATATTCTGTTTAATTCACTTGCTTTTTGTTTTTCTTTTTTTTAAAACTGTTTAATAACTTTTCCAATACAATCGATATGAGACAGCAGAAACAAAAAGGGATAAAGCCCTTAACAATGCCCCATCATAGGAAAACAACCCCCCCACCCAGCACCTTCCAGGTCATACATTCACACAACAAAGATACGTCAGCGCATCCCAACCATAACAAAAAATTCAAGACCCATAGTGCCCTAATATTATAAAGAAGAGAAACCCAAAACGGGCCCATGCCAAAATAAAATCTCTAGTTAGTCTTTGGGGCCGATGCCCCCTGACGTGCTGCAGGAGTATCTTCCAGGTTATCTTGTGGGGATGAGACGCTCTCAGCTTTTGTAACTGCAACACTGAATTTTGAAGCCTTCCTCGTTTGTTCAGACTACTATATACATAGTGGAAACGTCATTCTTTATTCAATCCATATGTATCTATGAGGTATATATATGTATATGTTGGCGCTTGCGGCGATCTAGTTACTATAAGCATTCGGCTAGCTTCATAATTGCGTTGCTGCTTGTGTTTCATTGCATCTGTACACGTTTAAAATGGTGTGCAGTCATAATGTCGACATCAATAATGTCGACAGTCAAAATGTCGACAAATTAATGTCGAAAAACAATAATGTCGACAAACAAAAATGTCGACATTTTTCTATATTTTTTCGAAATTTAATTTATTGTATGAATAAATAAATAAATATATATATATATGATGTGTTGAGTATGAGGGGTGGTTGGGGGGGTGTGGGGGGGGGTGGCAGGGGGGTGTTGGGTGAGGGGGGGTTGGGGGGGAGACCCCCCCATAGTAAATACTATTTTTATTTATTTAATTATTGACTAAATAAATAAATATATAATTGTTATGTGTTGAGTATGAGGGGTGAAAGGGTGGTTGGGGGGTGTGGCGGGGTGGCAGGGGGGTGTTGGGTGAGGGGGGGTTGGGGGGGACCCCCCCATAGTAAATGATCCTTTTTTAGGTTATTTATTTATTGAATAAATAAATAAATAAATAAATAAATAATTGGTATGTGTTGAGTATGAGGGGTGAAAGGGTGGTTGGGGGGTGTGGGTGGGGGTGCAGGGGGGTGTTGGGTGAGGTGTTGATAGTTTTAAGGGTTTATAGTCATAATGTCAAAAAAAAAAATGTCGACATTTTTTTTTCGAAAAAATGACTTTTTACATTATAAGTATAGGATGTCGACATTATTATTTTCGACATTTTTTTTTCGACATTTTTGTCTGTCGACATTTTTTTTTCGACATTATGACTATAAACCGTTTAAAATAACTCAATGGCCCTCATTACGACCCTGGCGGAAAGTAACTGACCTGACCGCCATAGCGTAAATAGCGTTTCCGCCATTGCACGACGGGGTAAAGTGCGGCTAATTCTGACCCATCGGGCACGAGCACTACGCCATGGCGGAAGTGCAAAGTCCCCGATGGCGGAAATGTCCCCAAAACGCCCCTCACCACCGTCGTACGGCGCCCTAGGTGCAATTCCGCCACCCATCATAGCGGTCACCGTAATGAGCGGTAATCGCAAAATACGGTGACCGTAAATATACGGAAACGGAAGTAAAAACATGGGCCCGGAACGGGAAACAGCACGTCGTACACCTATAAAATCAGAATCCCAACACAACCATTAAAAATCCTACCCTGAGACACATCCCAACCCGTTAGCCACCCTAGTGAAAACAATAAAAATGGGAAAAGTTGCGAAAAAAGCGTGCGACCGCAAGCGGCAGGTCCACTTCTCCCATGAGGAACTCACTGTGCTCACAGAGACCCTCCAGGAGAATGCTGCCGTCGTCTTCTCGACGCAAATGACCAGGACGGCACTTGCGAACAAGAAGGCCATATGGGCCCTGGTGGCACAGCGGGTAAGTGCGGTGGGGACCGCACCCCGCAACCCACAGCAATGCAGAAAGCGATGGGACGACTTGCGGATACGCGTACGGAGCATACTATCAGCCAACCGTAACATTGCCACAGCTACCGGGGGAGGATCGGAATCACCCATCAAGTTGACCCCCTGGGAAGAAATCTGTGCCTCCACCATTGGAATGGAGAGTATAGAGGGAGTCGGAGGGATGGAGAAAGGAGTGCAGACATCCGAAGAATCAGGTAGGTGGGCCAAATAAAACAATGCTAAATCCACAATGTCCAATCATGTGTACACAAGTACCATGTGTCCACATAGTGCAACAGAAACACATGTCCAGGAGAAGGTCCACATACATTGGCCTGATAGCGCACTTAAAAAGTCACATTAAATACATAAATAATTAAAAATCCTAAAAACACCCTCTACACGTGCAGCATGCACACCCTGACTGCAGGCTGCAAAACAACTGCATCCTCAATCCACACAAAAATGAAACCACCTCCAAGGCCCTGACCCAAATCACCCTCAGGTACCACCCCAATGCATGTGATACATTGCCATTCCAATTTCCACAGACCCATAAATAACGCTTGCCCTCCTTTACTCCAACACAGGGTCCGATTCAAACGACGAGCTTCAGGACACCCCTACCAGCACACCTGCAAAGAGGGCCAAGACCAACGGCCAAAGACCCTCCACCTCAGCTGCACGGATCAAGACACGGCAGCAGCACAAATCAAGTGGCAGCACACAGGAGGGGACTTCAACAGGCACCCCAGCAGGCAGCATGCCCACAACAGCAGCACCACAGGTCCCCCCAATGGATGCCACAGAAGGCACTGCTTCTGGTGGCAGCAGCACCATAGATGACACTGCATTAATGGCAGCATGCTCCGACACAGAAAACGGTGCTGTCGATGTAGGATCCATCCATGACCTGTCTCAATCCCCCTGTTTGTTTCATCCCGTACACCATGAGGACACCACGCAGGGGCACCCACAAGACGACGACTGGCCATCCCCCACAAGCCCTGTGGCAAGGCAACATGAGGTGATCAGCCCCTCTGTGACACCACCGCAAATGGGCATGGCCCAGCAGAGGCAACAGTCCCTCGACCAGGTGATCGTGCAACAGCAGCAACTGGCCACGCTCCTCAAGGAGCATGCTGATGAATGTGGGGGTACTAAGGCAGCAATAGAAACATCTACTGAGACACTTAGGGCAGAAATGGAGAGAAGTACAGAGACACTAAGGGCACAAATGGAGAGAAGCACCGAGAGCCTGAGGGGGGAACTGCATGCGACGTCCAAAGACGTATGTACTGAACTTGCCGCTGTGCGCCGTGTGCTCACTGAGCTCTCACAAACCCTTAGGGACATGCATGGACGTGAGCAGGCAGAGACATCATCCGTTGCAAGTTCCGTCCAGGGCAGCCCCCAACGTAGATCTGGGAGGAACCTGCGCTCCACAGGCAGGGGTGCACCTGATACCCGGAGAGGGGGCTTGCAATAGCGTCTGCCCACTGACAATGAGCATCTTTGGACACTGGTGTTCGGGGGGGAGGTAGGAGGGTGGAGGTGGTGTGTTGGGCTTTCTTGGGTGGCGGGTCGATGGGGTGTGTAACATAATTTCACATATGCTATAAACATTTCACAATCATCCAATGAGATGTGTGGACATTGATCTTTGTGTACGAGGCCTTTATAGGCGTACAGTCCATATTGTGCATGTTCCAGACACACACAGTGCCACAAGTCCCGTGTCCATGTATCAGCCACCAGGCGTGAGTGCTAGAAGCATGAATCTATGATAATCTGACGAATTTCACGGCCCTCCTGTGCCTCGCGGACTCCTTGAGGTGCTGCCACATCCCCACCCTCATCATGACCATCTTCAGGTGCTTGCAGTTCTGCGTCAGGGGGCATGGGCACATTTCTACGTACGCACATGTTGTGTAGCATGACACATGCCATGACCATCTTTGCAACCTTCTCATGGCGGTACAGGAGTGCCTTGCCAGACCTGCTGAGGCAGCGGAAACGAGCCTTCAGTAGGCCGAATGCCTGTTCTATGACTACACGGGTACGTGAGTGGGCATGGTTGTAGTCCTCCTCATGCTGGTTCTGTGGGTTCCGGAGTGGTGTAAGGAGCCATCTCTTCACTGGATACCCGGCATCACCTGTATGTGGACAATAAAGGATGTTTGTGGAATGACATTGCTACGTACGCATCCCCCCCCCTTCCTGCCAGGTCATTGGCGCATCACATACCCCACATCATCATGCATGAAATAAGACTCACCGAGTAGCCAGGATCTGTTCCCTGCGTGACGCTCCATGTAGCGTGGAATTGTAGAGTTCCTCAAGACCATAGAATCATGGGTTGATCCAGGAAATCGGGCACAACAATGTGTAATGATCCTGTTGGAGTCACACACCATTTGTACATTAAGAGAATGATATTGTTTTCGGTTGCGGTACTGGACCTCCATGGCATGTGGGACAACCAATTCCACATGGGTGCAGTCGATGGCACCAATGCAACCCGGTATGCCGGCAAGTGCATGGAATCCCACTTTTGTGTTCGTAATTTCCTGCTCCGAGCGTGGTAGACAGATGTAGTCGTCTGCGTGCTTCAGGAGGGCATCGAGCACTTGCAATAGTGTCCGTGACAACAGTGGCTGTGAAATGCCATGCAACTGTCCGACTGTGTGCTGGTAGGTGCCTGTGGCCAGGAAGTGTAGTACAGATACCACCTTCAGTAGGGGTGGGATGGCGGTTGGGCTATCTATCATGCTGACAAGGTCAGCGTGTGTCATGTCCACAATGGCGGTTATGGTGTCCCGGTCCAAACGGTAGAGGGTGTGGATCTGCTCATCAGTGAGGTTGAACGGATGAGCTCGGAGGCGTGGGATTGTGGGCTGCCTGCGTGGTGGTAGTGGCTGTGCTGGTGGGCCTTGCTGGCCCTGCCTTGCCCTCCTCCTCCTCCTGCGTCTCCTCTGTGCGGCCGGTTGTTGTAGTAGTTGGTGTTCATCTTCTTCTTGAAGTTGGAGTACTTGCAGTGCTATCAGGTCCCCCAGGGCCAACATCGCTAGTCCTGCCGGTAGCATTTTGGAGTGGGTGTGGTTGTGGGAGGGGGTTGGGTGTGCAATTTATGTGTTTTCAGGCAGTATAGCCTCCACCTGTGGTGATTCATTCCACCTGTGCAAGCTGCAATCCCCTTTGGGCGAGCACATCCCGCACACAACGCTGCAATTTGACGCACGGCATCTTGCTATTACAATCATGTATTTAATCCCGATGGCAGTGAAATATTGGTTCATATGTTCATTCTGCTATGGTCCCATTGTTTGACATACTATCTTTACAGTCGCGAACAAACTTGTGAAGGGTCAGTGGAATGTAGTACTCGATTAACGGTGGACCCTCATGCAGCACTGTACCGAGGTTCACCGACGGGCGGGGCGTCCCATTTGTGAGTGAAGCCAGTTGCCATTTTCACACACTGCCGCACTACATGGATGAATTTGTGATTTCAAGCGGTCACAGATGCCTTTTCGACGTGATGTTGCAAATGAGGAATTCGAAGGACAGCGCTTTCGGTTTTCAGCTAGCGGCGAGGAGACGCCCACAGGTCTGACTGCAGATATAAAGTTCTATTGTTTAATGTCCTTCGGACAGGGGCCATGGCGAGAATGCAATGATTGATATGAATAGTATGGGATGCGCAATAGCGTAGTGGACGATAAGGCCGGACGTTCCCAAATACATGTTACTTCACAACACTGGAATTCCGGGCTGGAGCACAGTGGATTTTGCAGACTGCATTACGCACAGACTCAATGGAAATTTCACATGTTATGTGAGTAAATAATCAGGCGTTTTCATACCGGGATGAGGGAATGATGTATGGATGCATGGACAGATGATTTAATTGAGAGTTTGCCATGTACATGGCTTTTTGGAATCTATCCACTTCCCCTGCTCTATGTGATGCAGAGCTGCCATAGTGGGACCATCGTCTATCTGCCCTTGTTGAACCCTCCCTGTCTCGACGCGCCTTCAAACACTTGTGTCTATGCACGTTACTAATCCCATCTAATGGATTCTGTTTTAACAGACGCATGCACACAAAGACTCGTTTGTAATAGTGTTTTCACCTCGATTTATATAGTTATGATTCGCAAGTGATTTTTGGGTGGGAATAATCCTTTTGAGTGGGCTAGCATGCATATGGCTGTAGATTTAGTGTGATCATTGAAGTGAGTAATTCAAATGAAGTTCTGATGCCCATACTATTCTTTTTCATTTCATTTGGGTGACAGGTATCTCCTCCCCTTTTGCCGCTGCCATCTGTATGCCACTCCTGCAGATGGCTTTTACTCCCGACACCTGCTGCTTCGTGTTAATCAGTGGAGCACCATTACGATCTTATGGGACGATCGCCAATGGGCCACATGCCCTTACGCAGTACTAGTGGCTAGGAGCAACATATCGACCTTTCAGCTGGACTAGTGTCTACCTAATGGGACGGCCCTGCGGTTCTAGGCGCTTCCATGTTGCCTTTTTGAACGTGAATGTAGCCCCTGTGTACCATGAAGGAACAGGGCGTCACACAAGAAGACGCTGGTCATTTATTGCGGATGCAGCCCACAATAATGAAATATATTTTGGAGTTCATGACCTAATGGCTGTATGGGCTTGGTGATTTTGTTGTGCATTAAATTTCTATTATGATATTAACCGTGTAGCGTTATTCTTTGCAAGTAATGTAGCATATTCCTATTTGTGGAGCGATGTAATGTGAGAAGATCTGCATTGGGTTCCGGCTTCTGAGTATAGTTGCGTGGTACTGTACTGGGCGCGTTTGCCTACGAAGCCCAGTGAGGTCAGGGATAGGGGCTGCCATTATGACTGATTTAATGATGTCATGCTCAGGGGCGGGGGATTAGCTTTTGTGTAACAGATGCCGGTCAGCCAGGTGGATTGGTGGAATGATGTGATTATCAGAATATGGCTGGTCACAGGTGCCTGTGTTTGCGTGCGTTTCTTGGAGGGAGACTGAGGTCATGTCCATTGGAATAGCTTCTGTATTCATGCCATCTGTGCCCTGCAGCTCCCATTGGCCCCTCTTGAGATGGGCCTGGCTGCTCAGTCACTCTGCCAACTTGTGTGGTACATGCTTATGCTGATCTTTGTTTTGTTTACTGGCAAGAGTACAGGGCTGGTGCAGTCTCCCTCAGGATACTGCTTTGAATGTTGCCTTACACTGGTGTCAAGCGATGGGGGCCTGTTGTTGTTTTGTCTCATATTTCAGTTCATATTGCTGTACTTGAACCTTCACATGCCTGTGCTGCATCAGTACGGCAATGGTGACATGGCAAATATGGATGGCCACTCACAAGGCACTTGGAGCCCCTACATTCATTTGTTCGTTGGCATGCATGGGTGACTTGTACATTTCACTGGTTGCATTGTGTGACTTCATTGCACCTACGAGGAGTTGTGCAATGTGGCCAGGGAGTGGTGTACAGGCACTCAGTAGGGCCATTTACGGTTGGTTCGCGTTGCCGTACTTCTCACCATGGCGGAATGGTACTTTCCGCCATGCTTGATGGCGTTAGGTAAATGTCCGCTAGGGTCAGAATTCGCGTACCGTTGCGCCATGGTGGTAATTACGGTTTTGCATGGCGCGCGTGCGCGTACTTGGTGCAGTTAGCGTTGGCGTTCACTACGGTGTCGCTAATGGCATCGTACTTTACGGTGACGGGTCATAATCGCACCGAGCGCTATTCGATGGCGGTATTGCATTTCCGCCATCGTTTTTCGATTTCCGCCAGGGTCGTAATGAGGGCCAATATCTTCATCACATTTGTGGCATAAGTTTCTTCATCTTGATCCCAAAATGTCACTTATCCTTAGTACTACTTCATTCTTCATAAATCGTCTGCCTGTCAGGTCTGATTATCTTCTATCTATGGAAGCGATTCAGTTTCGTATGAGGTCACCATTCATCCTGGTCATTCAGTTTCTTTGTTTCATCAGGAATCGTATTCAAATGACCATCATATTGTCTTGGATGCAAGTATGGTTTCCTTAATGGATACTTTACTTCCCATATTCTCTTAGGTATAGGCATTCTTATGGGTACTTCACAGAGTCGTTGCTCTTCTTCTTGCCTTTGGGTTGGTGTATTATACGTCACATAATTTGGTTCATACTTCTCAGGTAACGTATGGCCGGGGTAGGTGGAGTAGGGGTACTTGGCTCCTCCTCTACATGGGTTTTTGAGATAAAGTGAGAGGCAAGGGGATTGCAAAGGGCCTGGGAGGTAACAGGAGGGGTAGAGACTGCAGCAGGGTTGGCCAGCTCCTTGCATATTTTAAAGAGTTTGGCCAAATTGTTAGATGCCGCAGAGACACAAGCTTGAATGTGGACTCTCTTCTTGGAGAGGACAGAGAGTCTCTTGCCTTTGGAGCAGGTAGCAGGCCAGTTTGTTAGAGGATGAACAGGAAGCCCTCCATTTCCTCTCAGCCGCCCTACACTTACGTTTAAGTGTAGCTAGGTCAGAGTGACACCAAGAATTGCACTTGGCTTTGGCCTTCAAGCAGATCCTCATGACAGGGGCAAGAGCATCGAGAGTATCAGAAATAGAGGAGTAGAGAAGGGATAGGTCTGTGTCAGGGTGTGAGTCAGCCATATATGATATGATATGATATTTTATTTATATCGCACTCAAGTGTTTCAGAGCGCGACAAGGCAAGGGAGGGGATCAAGGGAGAATTAAAAACAACAATCTTACTAGGCCTAGTGACATTGATAACATGCGAGTTCATGGCAGAGAGAAAGAGGGAAAGTGCATGGAAGGGGGAGAAGTGGAGAGTGCGGAGCAAAGGAAAACATGAATAATACAAATAAATAAATAAAGGCAACAAAAACAGTGGTAGTGCAGCCAGCAAGTGGCAAGTGCTGATTTGAGCCAGCAGACCGGTTATGTCTGAAAAAGGTTAGGGGTCTGTATGGTTACAGATGCAGACCCCAGTGCAGGGATAGCCCGAGGCATTGCGGCTGAGCGGCAGGGTGAGCAGGCACCTGAGCCCGGAAGACAGATTTCTGCAGTCAAAGGAAAGATTTATGCAGCTATATTGCTCAGAGCACTAACGGAGTGGGTTAACCACTCTGGTAACTGGGACCCTCTGCAGTCAGGCTTTATAAAGGGGATGAGCACCTTGTTAAATGTGTTCTTAATTAACATCCTGAAAAAATGTGGAATCAGAAGGAAAATCAAACTATATTTAGCCTTTGTAGATCTGGCCCAAGTCTGAGATACAATCGACAGGCGGCAGCTGTGGGGGCAGCTGGATGCTTGGAGATGTCAAAACGAATTCTTAGAGCCAATAAAATGATGGTATACTGATACATCTTGCAGGGTGAGATTAGATCTTGGCAGGTCACTTTTAGACACTATTGTAACTGATATGGGCCTTAAACCAGGATGTCCTCTTGCATCAGCACTTTTTACCTTTATCATCTCAGACTTGATCAAAACTTTAAAATAGGTCTGTAGTTTCCCGCCAAAGGTGGATGGCAACTCTTTGGATAGACTGTTATAGGATGATGATTTGGGACTATTAGACCATACTCCAGTGGGCCTGCAAAGACGGTTAAACACCTTGCAGACGTATGTCACAGAAAACGGCCTAACAATAAACGTTTCTAAAACCAGAGTGCTTACTGTTACAACGCAAGTTGAGGTGTTGCAATGATGAGCCAGGAGACCAGGTTGGGTTAAGAGACTTTAGTGGGTTCGTGGTACATAAGTCACAGGTAATAAGTTACAGGCAGGATAAGTACATAAGGGAGGGAAGCATCCACCAGTGTCACGCACGGCAGTCGCTGGCAGCTGTGGAGACGCTGGCAGTGGAGCGGCCATTGATTTAGCCTTCACGCCGCCCGCGCTTTCCTCGGCAGCGGTCTAGTTCTTCCAGCCCTTCCGACCAGCGACGTCCTTTTAACGAGCGCCAACCCGGAAGCCAGCGCGTTGCAACCTTTCGCGTTAGGCTTCCGGGTTGGTACGCTTCAGTCCTTTCCTCCGCGGCTGCCGCCGCTTCCTTTCTTTTTCTCCCGTTTGCTTGCTGGCTTTCATTTTGCTCTTGGCACGCCTCGCTCTGTTGGAGCTTCTTCTCCGCTCCACCTTGGCTCTCTCTCTCTCTTTCCTTTCTCCCCTGTTCTCCTGGTTCCTTCCCCCTCAGCTCAGTCATTAGTCACCCCATCTTTGTACTGTTGTTTTTTCTCCCCTGGAGCAGTCGCCATACACCACTTCCTGTGGATTTCCTTATCAGCTGGATCCTTCAAGTTACACCGTCCCACCTTGTATCCTGCTGCCATCTTCAACTAAGAAGGGGTTTTTTGCGCCTATCGGCTTTTTCCCCTTAACCGGTCTGCCCCGGTATGGGGGCCCCCTCTGCCCCGTGTTAGAGGGGCAGGGTGGCTTCCTCTCGAGGCAGACCTCATCCACACTCCAGAGAGGAGGCATTGAGATTAAAGAGATTCGGACTCACATCCGACGAGGAGACCACAGGTGAGCAGGAGGGTGTGAGGGGCACTCAGGGAAGAGGGGTGAAATTGACGGAATCCAGGAGTGGGCCTGACAGTTTGCAACGCCTAAAAGGGAATATGGCCACCCCAGAACAAATACAAGAACTAGTGGCCGCAGTCTAGGCCATGAACGTAGAATTACAGAACGTGAAGGCTGATAACGCAGTCTTGAGGCAGATGGTCTCTACTCGGGAAACTAGGGATTCCGACTTACCTCCTATGGCCCTATCCTCGGGCAAGTTTGACGGAACTCCGAAGCGCCTCAAGGAATTTTTGGAAGCCTGCTCCATTTATTTTACCTTTAGACCTCAGTTGTTTCTCAATGATCACACCAAGGTGGGATTTATGGTATCCAACTTGACAGGGAATGCCTTAGCTTGGGCTGCCCCTCTAGTGACCAACAATAATCCTATCATCAGAGACTATGAGGGCTTTTTGACCTTACTGCGCCAGACTTTTGAACAACCTGAGATTATACATGTTGCTGCGGAAGAACTCTTGGATGTGCATCAGGGTTCCAGTGATTTCTGACATATATCTCCACCTTTAAACGTTTGGCTTCAGAGGCTGGATGGCCAGAACGGGCCCAGTACACAATATTCCGTCGAGGTTTGAAAGAGGAGATAATGGATGAACTGGCAAGGATAGCCCGCCCCACCACCCTGTCTGATTTATTCTCCATTGTTACTCAGATTGACTATCGCCTCAGTGAACGCAAGGCGGAAAGGAAGAAGCAAAAAGCCCCTGGCCCCTTTCTACCAAGTGCCCACTCATTGCCCTCCCTGCCTCACTCCAGTAACAAGGAAGAACCGATGCAAGTGGGGTCCGCTAGATCTCCCTTGACACCCGAAGAGAGAAGACGTCGGAGGGATGCTGGCCTCTGCATGTATTGTGGATCAAGCGCCCACCTACTTCGGAACTGTCCAGAAGTCCCGCCTAGACGGTCGGGAAACGAACAACCTCGGAACTAAAGGGGACGAGTAACCGAGGTCAGAGCGCTAGTCCCTATGTCACTGTGACGGTAGCTTCACACCCAACCACGTTGGGCTCTCGCCTTATGGCTGTTCCTATCCAGTTGGAAACTCCGACAGAAGTACTCACCACCATGGCTTTGCTGGATTGTGGTGCCGCTGGGGTATTTATGGATACTATGTGGGCACACCAACAAGGTCTCCCTCTGCTAAAATGGGAAGAGTTCCAGAAGGTAGAAGGAGTAGAGGGTTCCCCGCTTTCGTCGGGGCCTATTACCCATTCCACAGTATCCTTGAAGGTCCGCATTTTCCAGCATTCGGAACAGATACAATTCGACTTGATTCGAGCAGCCCATTTCCCAGTAATCCTTGGGATTCCCTGGCTGAGGAGGCATAATCCGCTCATCGATTGGGCGCAGAACACCATGGCCTTTAACTCCCCATACTGTAAACAGAATTGTTTATTTCATTCTTCAGAAGAATTGGTCCAAGTTCTTACTCCCCAACAAGAAGGAGTAAATGAGATTTGTAAGGTTCCCCCGGAGCTGGCCGAATTCAAAGAAGTCTTCAAAGACAATCTTGTCTTAGAGTTACCCCCACATAGGCCCGAAGACTGTGCCATCGAGCTGGTGCCAGATGCCCTGGTTCCGTTTAGCCGAATGTTTTCTTTGTCTCTACTGGAGAAGAGGACTCTTCGCAATTATTTGGACTCCCATCTGACCAATGGCCTCATTCGTCCCTCCAAATCTCCGGCTGGAGCCTCTCTATTCTTCATACCTAAGAGGGATTCCTCTGAGTTAAGGCCATGCATTGACTATCGGGGTTTGAACAAGGTCACGGTTTGTGACCGCTATCCAATGCCTTTGATAACAGACATATTGGAAGCTGTTCAGGGTTCCACCACCTTCTCTAAGTTAGACCTCCGAAGTGCCTACCACCTTCTCCGAATAAAGGATGGGGACGAATGGAAGATCGCTTTCCGGACTCCGTTTGGCCTTTTCGAGTATCGAGTGATGCCATTTGGCTTGGTTAACGCTCCTGCCATATTCCAGCGTTTTATGGATCGCCTGTTTTCTGATCTGTTATACCTCAGTGTCATAGTATACCTGGATGACAGTTTCGTTTTTTTGAAGTCCACCTCTGAACATACTTTACATCTCCAGACGGTCCTACACCGTTTACAGTCCCAACATCTATTAGTCAATCCCGAGAAGTGCCTCTTCAATATGTCTTCCGTTCCATATTTGGGATACATTCTTTCCCAGGAAGGCATCACCATGGACCCGAGGAAAGTATCTGCCATCCTGGACTGGCCCACACCCACCTCTCTGAAAGACGTTCAACGGTTCCTGGGTCTAGCCAACTTCTACAGGAAGTTCATCAGTCAATTTTCCTAGATTGTGCTGCCCATTACCTCTCTACTTAAAAAAGACGCCAAACCTTTTCTCTGGTCGGAACCAGCTAATCAAGCTTTTATCGATCTCAAAAGAAGATTCTGCTCCGCTCCTATTCTATCTCAACCAGATCAAGACCAGCCTTTTATAGTCGAGGCCGACGCCTCTGCAAGCGCCTTAGGTGCGGTACTCCTTCAACTGAAGGATGGCAAGGAACACCCTGTAGCATATCTTTCCAAGACTCTTTCCACAAGTCAACAGAACTACTCTGTTATTGAAAAAGAACTTTTGGCTCTCAAGGTGGCCTGTGAAGAGTGGAGACACTTGCTGCAAGGCGGAGCACATCCGTTTACATTACGTACTGACCATAAGAATCTGAAGATTCTCTGTAATATGGAATGCGTCAATTCAAGTCAGGCTCGCTGGGCGCATTTTTTCAGCCAGTATGACTTTACCATTACCTACATTCCGGGCTCCCAAAACAGCTTGGCGGACGCCCTGTCTAGATGTCGGTCTGCAGACTACCACTCTCCCTCCGTTAGCCACTCTATGTTTCCCCAAAACAGAATCGTGGGGATAGTTTCCTCGTTCCTGCAAGAGATTAAGACAGTAACTAAACCTGATTTAGCAACCACCGTACCCGGTGTCTTACGTTCTCAAATCCATTGGTCTGAGGGTCTCTTACTGGTGGGGCAGCGTTTGTACGTCCCCTCTAAGTCCTTACAACTTAAGGTTCTGGAATGGGGTCACAACCATGTAACCGCAGGGCACAGGGGAGTCCGAGGTACCTTAGAGCTAATTTCTCGATCTTTTTTTTGGCCTTCACTCTCCCATGATGGAAGGCAACACTGTAAAACGTGTGTGGTTTGCGCCCAGAATAAGAACTCCACCCACAAACCCTACGGGTTGCTTATGCAGCCGGACTTGCCAAGCCGGCCATGGTCCCAAATTTCCACTGACTTTATAGTAGACCTGCCCAAATCCCAGGGGTCGACTTGTCTTATGGTTACAATTGACACATTCACCAACCTGGCCCATTTTTACGCACTACGGAGAGTTCCGTCTGCCACCGAGATGGCCGAAGTTTTCCTCAGGGACATTTTTAGGCTCCACGGACTTCCTGACAAGATTATTTCTGACCGGGGTAGTCGGTATACATCACGATTTTGGGGTGCCCTGTGTCAACGGTTAGGGATAGAGAGGGCTTTGTCATCAGGCTTCCATCCTCAGACCAACGGTCAGACGGAGCGGCTCAATGCCACTCCTGAGCAATACCTAAGGTGTTATGTCAATAATAATCAGGACAATTGGGTGAACCTTCTGCCCACTGCCGAATTTGCGTATAATAACGCTGTGCACTCGGCAACGGGACTTAGCCCTTTTTTCTGTTCTTATGGCTATCACCCTCGCAGTATTCTCCCAGTTTTTTCCTCACCTACTAATATACCCACCATCGAATCCACCCTGGATCAAATAACTGCAGCCCACACTACAGCTCAACGGAGTTTAGCTTTGGCTAGATGCAGGTATAAGGACCTATCTGATCGAGCTTGTTTACCCTGTCCTGACTGGAAGGAGGGTGATCGGGTCTGGTTATCTACTAGATACTTGCCTAGGTGGGTACATTCGACCAAACTTACCCCCCGATTTATAGGACCCTTCAAGATAATCAAGAAGATTAACCCAGCGGCTTTCAAATTGCAACTTCCCAAGTCCATGTCTCGGGTGCACCCGGTCTTTCACTCCTCTCTTCTCTGCCCAGTTGATCCAGACACCCCAGTTAATAAGACTACAGGGCTATTGAGTAATCCCAAGTCTATACCTGAAGAATATGAGGTGTCTGCCATCTTAGATTCCAGATATCGCATACCTGGTGTCATGGAAGAACTATCCTAGTTCAGAGGACTCCTGGGAGCCCAGGTCGTATGTACATGTGCCTAGGCTTGTCAGGCGTTTTCACCGGACACATCCAGGGAAGCCCGGAGGGTTCGGGTCTGGAGGGGGGTATACTGTCACGCACGGCAGTCGCTGGCAGCTGTGGAGACGCTGGCGGTGGAGCGGCCATTGATTTAGCCTTCACGCCGCCCGCGCTTTCCTCGGCAGCGGTCTAGTTCTTCCAGCCCTTCCGACCAGCGACGTCCTTTTAACGAGCGCCAACCCGGAAGCCAGCGCGTTGCAACCTTTCGCGTTAGGCTTCCGGGTTGGTACGCTTCAGTCCTTTCCTCCGCGGCTGCTGCCGCTTCCTTCCTTTTTCTCCCGTTTGCTTGCTGGCTTTCATTTTGCTCTTGGCACGCCTCGCTCTGTTGGAGCTTCTTCTCCGCTCCACCTTGGCTCTCTCTCTCTCTTTCCTTTCTCCCCTGTTCTCCTGGTTCCTTCCCCCTCAGCTCAGTCATTAGTCACCCCATCTTTGTACTGTTGTTTTTTCTCCCCTGGAGCAGTCGCCATACACCACTTCCTGTGGATTTCCTTATCAGCTGGATCCTTCAAGTTACACCGTCCCACCTTGTATCCTGCTGCCATCTTCAACTAAGAAGGGGTTTTTTGCGCCTATCGGCTTTTTCCCCTTAACCGGTCTGCCCCGGTACGGGGGCCCCCTCGGCCCCGTGTTAGAGGGGCAGGGTGGCTTCCTCTCGAGGCAGACTTCATCCACACTCCAGAGAGGAGGCATTGAGATTAAAGAGATTCGGACTCACATCGGACGAGGAGACCACAGGTGAGCAGGAGGGTGTGAGGGGCACTCAGGGAAGAGGGGTGAAATTGACGGAATCCAGGAGTGGGCCTGACAACCAGTCCCCCCTCTGTTCAGCTCATTTTCCAACTCAACAGGGAGAACTTTGGCGCTCACACCAAAACATTCTAGATGGAACACTATAATACAAGCATTCCAGGCACAGGCTCACATATACTTAGGAAACAGCTAATGAACCAGGATAGGTAAGACATAACACTTACCTTACAACAACCATGTGGGTAAGGTAAATTCTAAGCAGCAATGGCACTTAGGAAAGGACATTTTGCTGAAAACAAATTAATTTGTTGTATATCTGGGGTTGAACCTGGGAAGCAGTATTAGGGCTGCCGCTAGAGAAAAGGTCCTGGGCTCTAAGGCATGGAATTTAGCCTCACTGGGTAGGATCATCTTGAAAAGGTATGGACGATTATCCTTGATTCTGATTATACCTTTCCACCGATTGAAGGTGATTCTGATACTAATGGCGCGGAGACCTTCGTCGCGCTCCCGGCTGGAGTGTGAGCAACCCTAGGGGGTTTATTTTGGAAGAGAGTTCTATCTATTCCAAGATACGCACCTCTTCAGGTGATAGGAGCGGAGTTTGGGCTCATATCCATGTAAGCCATGGTGGTGTGGAAAAGTTTAATGCTGTATAAGAAATGCATAACATCCAACCCAGTGAGAGGGTTCTCTATTATAAAAGGGGCCCTACTGAGTAGTTTTGACCAAACACTAAAGGAATGGAGGTTCATTTGTAAAGAAATACTGAAGCACTTGAATATTTCAGATGAGATATTAGTTGCAAAACCGATTTCTGCGAAGGACAAACAATGGTCGAAGGACTTGACAGAGTCCCAGGAATAGAGACAGTCCTTCGCACTGTACAGGCAACTGACTCCTGAAACTCGAAGATATAAGAGTCTGCCCCAGTACACAACGGAATCCCCAGACAGCAAATACTGCATGCATTACATGAGATTTAGATTACATCTTTCCTCCCCCACCAAAGAGACCCTGAATGTATGTAGCAGAAATAAGAATCCTGAGTCTTTGTGCAGGCTGTGTAAACTGGCTACAGAGGAAGAGACTCTGAAACACCTGCTCCTATTTTGCACAGCACTGACCGAGCTGAGAATGACGTTTTTGGTTGAATTCATTAACAATCGGAGTTTGCGACGTGCATAGCAATAGTAGATTGCATTAACCCATGGAGAAAGTCTAACACTGATCTTAGCTCTTGTTGCATTTCTAAATGAGATATTTGTACCCTTGGAGGTCTGAATCAGACGACATAACTATTGGTGATCTGTGGGGTTATTTAGGAAATGAAGTGTTTTATAATTATTTATTGGTGATAGGGAAGGAGAAGACTTGATGTATAGTAGTGTAGTTCTTATTGTAATTGTGATGAAATGTATTTTTCTTTTACGGTTTCTTTTGATTCTTTTGGTTCTTTATTCTAATGGGGTTCTGCTTTTTCTTTTTTTTCTCTTTCTTGCTTTTATTGTTTTGTTTGGAATTGTTTTTTGTACTTGTGAAGACTGATAAAATGTTTAATTGCTAACCAAATACCAAATACATAAATTAATATTTTATTGTTAACACACAGAGGTTACACCCACTAAAGCCCTCAGCAGTAATTATGCACCACTTCCCACAAAGGAGAAAATTACTGAAGCCATCAACTGTAATGAGGCACCATGTCACAGAGAGGAGGCAACCACTAAAGCCCTCAGCGGTAATGAGACACCTCTTCACACAGAGGAGACAGCCACTAAAGCCGTCAGTTGCAATGGTGCACCACTTCACACAGAGGAGGCAACCACTAAAGCCCTCAGCTGCAATGGTGCACCTCTTCACACTTCACACAGAGGAGGCAACCACTAAAGCCCTCAGCTGCAATGGTGCACCTCTTCACACAGAGGAGGCAACCACTAAAGCCCTCAGCTGCAATGGTGCACCACTTCACACTTCACACAGAGGAGACAACCACTAAAGCCCTCAGCTGCAATGGTGCACCTCTTCACACTTCACACAGAGGAGGCAACCACTAAAGCCCTCAGCTGCAATGGTGCACCACTTCACACAGAGGAGGCAACCACTAAAGCCCTCAGCTGCAATGGTGCACCTCTTCACACAGAGGAGGCAACCACTAAAGCCCTCAGCTGCAATGGTGCACCTCTTCACACAGAGGAGGCAACCACTAAAGCCCTCAGCTGCAATGGTGCACCTCTTCACACTTCACACAGAGGAGGCAACCACTAAAGCCCTCAGCTGCAATGGTGCACCTCTTCACACAGAGGAGGCAACCACTAAAGCCCTCAGCTGCAATGGTGCACCACTTCACACTTCACACAGAGGAGACAACCACTAAAGCCCTCAGATGCAATGGTGCACCACTTCACACAGAGGAGGCAACCACTAAAGCCCTCAGCTGCAATGGTGCACCTCTTCACACTTCACACAGAGGAGGCAACCACTAAAGCCCTCAGCTGCAATGGTGCACCTCTTCACACAGAGGAGGCAACCACTAAAGCCCTCAGCTGCAATGGTGCACCACTTCACACTTCACACAGAGGAGACAACCACTAAAGCCCTCAGCTGCAATGGTGCACCTCTTCACACTTCACACAGAGGAGGCAACCACTAAAGCCCTCAGCTGCAATGGTGCACCACTTCACACAGAGGAGGCAACCACTAAAGCCCTCAGCTGCAATGGTGCACCTCTTCACACTTCACACAGAGGAGGCAACCACTAAAGCCCTCAGCTGCAATGGTGCACCTCTTCACACTTCACACAGAGGAGGCAACCACTTAAGCCCTCAGCTGCAATGCTGCACCACTTCACACAGAGGAGACAACCACTAAAGCCCTCGGCTGCAATGGTGCACCTCTTCACACAGAGGAGGCAACCACTAAAGCCCTCAGCTGCAATGGTGCACCACTTCACACTGAGGAGGCAACCACTAAAGCCCTCAGCTGCAATGCTGCACCTCTTCACACAGAGGGGGCAACCACTAAAGCCCTCAGCTGCAATGCTGCACCTCTTCACACAGAGGGGGCAACCACTAAAGCCCTCAGCTGCAATGGTGCACCACTTCACACTTCACACAGAGGAGGCAACCACTATAGCCCTCAGCTGCAATGCTGCACCTCTTCACACTTCACACAGAGAAGACAGCCACTAAATCCATCTGTTATAATGAGGCACCTCCTCACATTGAGGAGACAGCCACTAAAGCCCTCAGATGTAATGAGACAACACTTCACACAAAGGAGACCACCAATGTATTATCTACTATTAATTACCGATTAATTCACTTTTGCTGAGATGCCCAAAACATGCAAAATTGACTTGCTCATCTTCAGGTGGTTAGAAGACAGAGACTCCCCCCTGTGTCCCTTGCCAGTCCTCCGCCGAGATAACAAAAGGAGGACTGAAGGGACCCTAGAGAAACCCTTCTGGGAATAGAACCCATTACTGAGTTCAGGTGTGAGAGTTTGAGAGCGCCGCGCTGAGCGATGACGTCTGTTGCCAGGATCGACGTAATCGCGGACTGTTTACTCGATTCCTGCTGACTCTGCGCCACGACTCCCAAAGTCTGAGACAGAGCATGCGCATGGCATGTAAATGAACAGGTTGTAAGTAACCGTAACCCTGTGATAACTTATCTATTAAGAATATGCAAAGCAGAGCTTAATGTCTCAGAGAGGCTGAGAGGGAGTGGCGTGGAAGCAAGCTGAGCGATCAAAGGCGAGGCCCTCTGGACTTCTTAGGGGTATAGAAAGAAGCGATAGTTAGAGCAGGCAGAATAGAGAGGAGAGAAAACAAGGATACAAGGAGAGTGGTTAGAGAGAGAGTGAACTTTCGAAGGTCTGTCCCAGCAACGCACCATCACCTTGGCAACTTGGATACGTCAACTCATCCAGACCATAAATGGACGTAGAGGAGGAGGCGCACAGAATGTGGCGCCGCCCGATGACGGGCGTGCACGCGGCGGCGTAACGTTGCACGCCATCGCGTGCAGTACAAATAAACGGGGCGTTTCCCGGCCACGTTAGAGCGACCGGGAAGCCCGAACCAAGACGGACGTGTGCGTCTCAGTTCTTGGGGCCGGGGCTTGCGGCGAGGCACGCGGGGGGCGCCAGTCACCCTCAACAGTGGCGACGAGTGGGGGAAACGATGCCCGGGCCCGGCGGTGATCATCGGAACAATTTTTCACCGAAACGAGGTCGGAAGCCAGACTTCGTTTCACGCTGCGGGTAGTGCGTTGCCCACGCGGCTGGCGGCCATTTTGTGCAACGGGCCGTGGGACTTCAGGAGGCTCCGGTTTGGGCCCTGAAGCGACCCCAAGCCTAATGTTTGGATATTCTAGTAGCTGACAGCTACATCTACACAGAGTTAGGCCCAAATAGTGCATCGACTCAATTTTGGGTTTTCTACGTCGAGTGGAAGCTAGGAGAAGGCCTATCTGGGCTGGGCCTGCTGAATCTATTTGTCTTTTGCCACGGATTTTTGGAACAGCCAAAGGCATAATGCTTTTTTCATCCCCTTCATCATCATCCTGGTGACTCCACCTGTCTTCATCCTCTTCATCATCACAGAGGTGGTAGGAGTCACTGCATCCAGAGGTGGTCCATGCTGAGGGTCAATTTGGACTGGGTGTTTGAGTTGCGGCCCCTGATCGACATTATGGGGGTGCCTGTGCGCTCAAACTCATGAGTGACACCGAGGATCGGGACGGAGCACACGATGTGGCGGCGCAGATTCATCCTCGTGCACCAGTGGACCCACAGGGTCGACAACCTCCAATGCAGCAACCGGCCGCCCCAGCAGATGGTCAGGCGGCGGTTCCCGCTCTCCAACCCCCAGTTCAACCAGTTGCTGCACCTGGTGTCCAACAAGCGGCGTCTGCCATGGCCCAGGTACGTGCGCATGCTGCCCTGCAGCCCATCCCCGAATTCGATGTGTCGGGCCCGCCATCCAGCTTGGGGCCCAGATGGAGAAGGTGGGTGTACCGCCTGGACATGTATTTCAGGGCTGCGCAAGTGGTCGATGACGACACCAGGCTGGCCACGATGTTATACTCGGCAGGGCCCTCTGTCCAGGAAATCTTTGAATCTCTGCCACAAGGGAATGGAACCTATGATCATGCAAAGGCCGCCATCCAGGCATATTTTCTGCCCCTTGCCAACGCGGACTATGAGCAATTCGTGATGCTCTCTGCCAAACAAAAAGATGACGAGACTTTGGACACGTTCTATGGGCGCCTGAGGCGTCTGTCGCTCGCCTGTGCCTGGGGCGATGCAGAGGACATGATTAGGACCATGCTTATCCAGGCGTGCTCGTAAGGCAAACTCAGGCGCCAAGCGCTGAGGAAGCCTGGGATAACGCTCCAGCGCATCCTTGAGCTAGGAAGGTGCCACGAGGTGTCAGAGGCGAGAGCTGCAAGAATGGAGGCCGGATCGCGCCCTATCAGAACTGAAGAGATCTGCGCGATGGGGAGAGGTGCCAGGAGATATGGCGGTGGCACACGAGACAGAGCCGGGAGGGCAGGCGAAATTTGCCAGAAATGCGGATACGACCTGCCCCACCCAGCGGAGTGCCCTGCAGCTGGAAAGACCTGTGGACGGTGCGGGTTGCCAGACCACTTCTCAAGGGTGTGTAGGGCGACCTTGCCCGTATTAGTGCCAAGGGGCCAGGGCCGAACTGTTTCCACTCACCAAGGTCGGCCGTCCAATGTCGCTCAAGTGGACCAGAGCGAGGAGGAGGCCCAGGTGGAAGAAGCCGAGGAAGAAGACGAAGAGAACATATTCTTTGTCTCAAGTGTGGAGCTTCTAAGAAGCAGGAACCGACGACAACCAAGGTGCGTGGTCGAAGTGAACCAGTCTCCAGTCCCTGTCCTCGTGGACACAGGGGCATCGGTGAACGTCATGGCCCGAGAACATTACAACGCCATGGATCTGCCGCCCAGGCTAGTCACACCAAGGGCCCGCATCTTTGCGTTCGGTGGTGTGGAACCCATCCCTCTGGACGGGGCCTTTATAGCGAAAGTGGAACACGATGGCTCTCACATCACAGCCCGGTTCTACGTGACCCCAGTGAGTAAGAACACTTTGTTGAGTTGTGCAGCGGCGGAGGCTCTCGGCATCGTCAGTTTCGCGCACTCCGTATACCTGGAAGACATTAATGACTTGCTGGAGAAGCATTGTGCCCTGTTCAAGGGGATTGGGCAGATGGCCGGGGAGCCGATGCGGCTGCACATTGATGATTTGGTACAGCCGGTGGCCCTCAAACATCGGAGGGTACCTTTCCACCTCCGTGAGCAGGTCGACAAAGAACTGGACAGCCTCGTCGATCTAGACATCATAGAAAAGGTGGAGGGCCCGACTCCTTGGGTGTCCCCCATAGTGGTGGCAAGGAAACTCAAACAACCGGGCGCAGTCTGGATCTGCGTGGACATGAGGATCCCCAACAAAGCCATCAAGAGGGCAAGGCACCTCACACCGACGCTGGATGACATCATTGCGGAGGTGCAGGGCGCTCGCTTCTTCTCGAAGCTCGACCTCCGGGCTGGCTATCACCAGGTCGTCCTCCACCCCGAGTCAAGGTACATTACCACCTTCACCACACACCGGGGACTATATCGCTACAAGAGGCTGAGCTTTGGGGTGTCCTCGGCGCCGGAAGTATTTCAGAACATCATTCGGGGTGCCCTAGCTGACCTCGAGGGCGTCCTAAACATAAGCGACGACATTCTGGTGTTCGCAAGGAAGGAGGTGGACCACCTGAGGCGTCTGGCAGAGACATTCGAGAGGCTGCAGTCGTTAGGACTCACACTACATAAGGAGAAGTGTGAATTTCTGCGCCCCTCCCTGGAGTTCTTCGGGTTCGTGTTCAAGGAGGGGGAAGTGTCTCCTGACCCAAAAAAGGTACTGGACATACAGAAGGCACAACCACCGGAATCTGTGTCGGAATTGCGAAGCTTTTTGGGCATGGTCACGTACTGTGGGCGGTTCATCAAGAACCTGGCATCCAGGTCAAAGCCCCTCCGGGCCCTGACAAGAAAGGACACCATCTGGAATTGGGGTCCACTGGAGCAGGCGGCCTTTGATGACATTAGAAGTGCCCTCACGGCCGAGGACATGATGTCGTTCTTTGATCCTGCACTAACATCGGAGATCATCGTCAACGCCAGTCCATTTGGCCTGGGTGCTGTGTTGACGCAGGTTGACCGTGACGGCGGCGTCCGGCCAGTCGCGTATGCCAGCAAAGCGCTGTCAGACGCCGAACAACGTTACTCGCAGATTGAGCGCGAGGCGCTGGCGGTACTGTGGGGATGCCGCCACTTCCGGCTCTATGTACTCGGTCGCCCGGTGACGGTGGTTACTGACCATGAACCACTGCTGCCCATCCTAGCAGGATCGTCATCTAAGCCGCTGGCACGCATTGAGAGGTGGATGCTGGCTCTTTTGGAGTATGGGGTGACCCTGGTTTACCGGCCAGGGGCAAATAACGCAGCTGACTACCTATCCAGACACCCCGGAGCGCCTGGGGAAGGAGATCGTGACACCTGTGAGCAAGAAGCTGAGGAGCATGTCCAAGTCGTGGTGCAGCCACGCCGAATGCCATGCCTCTCCAGGAGTTGGAAGCTGCGGCGGCACAGGATGAGTGCTTAAGGTGCTGAGGCAGTCCATGCAGCAAGGCTCCTGGAAGTCAGCGCTCGAGGCCCTGGCAGGGCTCACTCAGGAGGCCCGGACTGGTTTAGAACAACTATGGAAGGTTCGCGAAGAACTGTCTTTCTCTGCATCGGGCCTGCCACTTCGGGGTGATCGGATTGTAGTCCCCCAGTCAAAAGTGGGGGAGGTGATCGCACTGGCACACTGGGGCCACCAAGGGGCCGCCAAGACCAAGGCCCGCCTCCGGATGAAGGTGTGGTTCCCCGAGCTGGAACGCAAGGTGGACGACTTTGCGGCGGCCTGTGTCTGGTGCCAGGCAGCCTCGCCCTTACAGCGGGAGCCGGTCATCGAGGCGATGCCAAGGGGGACCCATCCGTGGGAGGTAGTTCACGCCGATTTTGGGTCCACCACCATGGGCACCCATTTCCTGGTCCTGGTGGACGAGTACTCCAGATACCCCGAGGTGGAGTTCGTGGAGTCCGTGGCGTTTGAGCACGTGGTGGTGGCGGTGGAAAAGTTGTTCGCGGCTCACGGGTTTCCACACACGCTGTGCTCGGACAACGGTGCGCCATTCCAGGGTGAACGTTTTGCTGAACTGATGGTGAGCTGCGGGGTGGTGCACCGGAAGATCATGCCTCTTTGGCCTCGGGCGAATGGGGAGGCGGAACGTCTGATGAGGACCCTCAATAAGACATTTAGGATTGCCCAAGGACAGGGGCAGTCCCTACAGAGAGCCCTGTACCAATTCTTGAGGGTATACCGCACCACGCCACATGCGTCCACGGGGGTGGCCCCGGCGGAAGCGATGTTTAGAAGGTGTCCGCGAGGACTGTTGCCAGAGGTCGGAGAACGAGAGCCTGCGGTGATCGACGACCAACGAGTCGAAATGGACCGGCAAGTGAGAATTGAGCAAGAGAACGTGCGGAGGGGGCTACGCCCACAACAGCTGGAGCCGGGCGATGAGGTTCTCATTCACAATCGGCATCCGCATGGGAAGCTCTCCCTGCCGTATGAGCCTGAGCTACTGGATGTCGTGGCGGTCCGGGGCTCCATGGTGACTGCGTCAGATGGACGGTCGGAAGTAACTCGCAATTTAAGCTTCTTCAAAAAGATCAGAGATCCTAGAACTGACCCACCTCCTGATCCGGACCTCGGAGGAGTCCTGGAGAATGAGGGAGACCCACCCTGCATGCCGGAGTCCCCAGCTCGGGGGCCGTCGGTGGACAGATCACCCGTGCCGGAGGCGAGCCGGAGGTACCCCCAGAAGGCTGGGCGAGGGAAACCTGCTCGCCTCACCGATTACGTGCTGGGACAATTGGTTGAGGATCCGGAGGGTGAGAAATGTTAGTTAAGGGGACCCGGGTGGATGCCAATAAAGGGGTGTTCATGGCACAGGGGTTTGTGATTCGTTCTTGTTGCCATGTTTGTTTTTGTGACTTGTTCTGGTCGCAGTGTTGTTTGGTTTGCAGTGCATAGTTGAATGGTAATTGTTGGTTCTCCCCGAAAAAGGAGGAGTGTGGCGCCGCCCGATGACGGGCGCGCACGCGGCGGCGTGATGTTGCACGCCGTTGCGTGCAGTACAAATAAACAGGGCGTTTCCCGGCCGCGTTAGAGCGACTGGGAAGCCCGAACCAAGACGGACGTGTGCGTCTCAGTTCTTGGGGCCGGGGCTTGCGGCGCGCGGGGGGCGCCAGTCACCCTCAACACAGAATGAAGCCTGCACCGTCACACAGCACATCATCAGCCATCTTGCAAAGGGATAGTACCAAATGAATCCTGCCTCTCCAGCGGTGCCACAGCGAGTGACGCTGGAACCGAGACATGACCCACTGAAGCCATCAGCTTCAATGAATCCCCAATCCACACACAGAGCACAAGCACTAAAGCCCTCAGCTGCAATGGTGCACCACTTTACGCAGAGGAGACAGCCACTAAAGCCCTCAGCTGCAATGATGCACCACTTCACACTCAGGAGACAGTCATTGAAGCCATCAGCTCTAGGGAGACAACACTTCACACTGAGGAGACAGTCACTGAAGCCATCAGCTCTCGGGAGACAACACTTCACACTGAGGAGACAGCCACTAAAGCCCTCAGCTGTAATGAGACACCCCGTCACACAGAGGAGACAAGCACTGAAGCCATCAGCTGTAATGAGACACCTTTTCACACAGAGGAGACAGCCACTGAAGCTCTCAGCTGCAATGGTGCACCACTTCACACAGAGGATCGAGACAGCCACTAAAGCCATCAGCTGTAATGAGACACCTTTTCACACAGGGGAGACAGCCACTGAAGCTCTCAGCTGCAATGGTGCACCACTTCACACAGAGAATCGAGACAACCACTAAAGCCATCAGCTGTAATGAATCCCCAATCCACACAGAGGAGACAGCCACTAAAGCCCTCAGCTGCAATGATGCACCACTTCACACTCAGGAGACAGTCACTAAAGCCACCAGCTCTAGGGAAACAACACTTCACACCGAGGAGACAGTCACTGAAGCCATCAGCTCTAGGGAGACAACACTTCACACTGAGGAGACAGCCACTAAAGCCCTCAGCTGTAATGAGACACCCCGTCACACAGAGGAGACAACCACTGAAGCCATCAGCTCTAAGGAGACACCACTTCACACAAAGTCGACTGTCCGCTCCACAGAGACACTGGCTCTCCCTGTGTAGACATCCACTGAGCATCTCAGGTGTGACACTAGCTCGCCTAGAGAGGGGCAGCCGCAGTGGCCCTGCCCTGGAGCCTCCCGCTGGAGTTCTTGGCTGTTGAAAGGCACGCCAACTCCCAGAGAGCACCGCGGCAGTCCTCGCCTATGCAGCGCTTGGCTTGGCCTCTCTTGAGGGCACGCGGATTAACAGGTCCGCCAGTCAGTGGCGAAAGGACCATTGGGCAGATTGGGCTGTAGACCCCCCCCCCTTCTTGAAATGTTGGGTAATGTTGACTTGACCTGGCTGAGTTACAGAGTCATGGCAGGACTGACACACAGATAAAGGGTGCCAGCGGCTGTTCAATAGAAGTCCCGGACAATGTACAGCTTTTCATAGTTAGGAACTCGATTCGATCGCATGCCTTTTAGGCCATTGAAATGGTGATGGCGTGTTAGTACTTGCATGACAGGTTAGTTATTGGAAGGGTATATGCTTATTCTCACAGCAGTCCTTGAGTGTGTGACTTCGGACATGAGTGCGAGAGTTAACTGCTAGTAACATTGACGCTTCACCAGAATAGATTCCTTAGAATGTGTAAAGAAGTTAGATGCCCACACACAAGTTTGCCCCTTCCCCAAAGTTTTGAAGTAGCCCCTCAGCCGACATTTGAATGGTTCCCCCATCCCTTGAACTGTTAGCCTAGTTGTCGCCCTGTTTTCAGTTAAAGGCATGAGGGCGGCAGGTGGCTGCTGCCCCTGCCTTCAACGGCCTGCTCTCCCGGTCCTCAGATAGCCCCTGACACGGAGCTCTCAGGGTCGTTAGCCTCTGTGTTGTAACTCGCACAACCTTGGCACACAATGCAGCACGCCTGGCACACAATGCACATGGCCGCTGCACAGGGGGGCACTAGTGTGGATGCACCCAGCTCACCCTACCCCCACCACCCACCAGTGCCAGGGAAAGGGCGACCAGACTACATAAGAGCCCCGAGTCCAGAGCTCGGGAGCAGGCTGCCGGACCTCCCTTGGTACCCTGACATCATGAAGGCTTATCTGCTGCTCGCCTGGGTGCTCCTGCTGCAGGCCCCCACTGAAGCCCCTGCAGAACCGTAAGATACACCTACTGTCACCCCCAAATGAAGCGCCTAGAGGTGGCCCTTTCCTCTTCCTTCCTCTTCCATGTGCTAGCACTGCTTCGGGGGCTTGAGAATGGGGGCGGGGGGCTCTGCCTGTTCACCCATTCGATCCGTGTCCTCTCCTGTGGGGGTGGGGCTGCCTCAAAAGCGTGAGGTGAGCATCTGCGGCAGGAGCGGCGGAATGTGCAGGGTTAGAATTCCTATTGACAGGGCTTTAAGTGGGGTAAGAAATCGAGGGGGGGCCCTCATTTGGGGGCGTGGCTTGTGGGAGGGGCGTGGCCTAAAAAGTACACAAATCGTAGGGTATACACACAAATATATATAAATGTTATATATTTGTGTGCGTACCTTACTATGGTTTGTGTACTATGCAAGCCATCTTTTCTAAACATAGAGATATGTAACATATTTCTACGTTTATAAAAGATGGCTTGCAAAGTACACAAACCATAGTAAGGTACGCACACAAATATATAACATTAAAATATATTTGTGTGCATACCCTACGGTTTGCCTAGTTTTCAGGCCATCTTTTTTTTAAAAAAGATTTCGGGTTTATAAAAGATGGCTTTGAAAGTACACAATTCAAGCCGTCTTTTATAAAGCTTTGACTGCGGACAAAATTGTCCGTCGACAAAGCTTTATAAAAGATGGCTTGAAATGTGTACTTTCAAAGCCATCTTTTATAAACGTCGAGGAATCCCCAGGTTCGCCGAGGGTTAAAGACGCCTCGGCGACCTGGGGAAACAAAGGGACAGTAACTGGAAGTTACTATGACTGACGGAAGTGGCAGCCAGTCACAGCGTCGCTGTGGCTGGCTGCCACTTCTGTCTGCTCGCCTGACTTCATGGCAGGCGCATCTCCCGTCGCGGCTGCGGCCGCGACGGGATAATGCATTCCGCCAATGTTGCGGTTGGACGGGGCCCCGGCAGGGCCCCGGCTCACTTTAAGCACTGCCTATTGACATCTGGGGTCCCGCCAAGTGCCACCCACCACATGCGTCGAGCCGTGCACATTACTACAATGCGGCGGCGGGGAGACGCCTACGTTCATGTCTACCGGCAACTGCTCCCCGCGGCCAAATTACTCCCGAGAGGAAATAAGGCGCTATGTCGGAGGAGTGGCGACACTGACACCAATCTAGCCTGAGTGATCTGGCCCTCTTTTATTTGAGGTTGTCGGACACTCCCAGTCTGGGATGGGGCTCTAACTCCGAGTGTTGTCTTTGTCGCGGTAGATGGCTTATGAGTTAAGTGCTCACCTCTTGCATGGGGCTTGCCAGCGGCTGCACGTTGCAAGTTCCGTTCAGCCTTTCATCCTTCTGAGGTCGGTCGATACACTGAGCATAATTAAACAGGGATGAAACCTGTTATTATAGCGTTAAGAAATGGGAGGAATCCGGCATAAAGTGCTATATCAAAACACACATTTGAAAGAGTGGTGCTGACACTGAAATGCTGCTAGTGTGAGAGATCGGGGTCACCAAAACCTCCAAATTGGAAAGCCTCAGACACCAGCCTAACCTTATCTGAAAATAAATCATGTTCATTGTGGCTGCACTGCGCTAGATCGTGGGGATCATTGCGCGTTTTTGCTAGATGAGGGTCATTGCACGTTTTTGCTAGATTATGAGGATCATTGCACGGTTTTTCTAGATTATGAGGATCATTGCGCACTTTCTCTAGTTTATGGGGATCATTGCACGCTTTTGCTAGATTATGAGGATCATTGCACGGTTTTTCTAGATTATGAGGATCATTGCGCACTTTCTCTAGTTTATGGGGATCATTGCACGCTTTTGCTAGATTATGGGGATCATTGCACGCTTTTGCTAGATTATGAGGATCATTGCACGGTTTTGCTAGATTATGAGGATCATTGCACGGTTTTTCTAGATTGTGAGGATCATTGCACGCTTTTGCTTTTCATCCTCAAAGCTAAACATATGTCCTCTTCTTGTTATGCACGCGTGAATCCACAGCTTCTTATTGCAGACTTTTGTTTACCTGTACTGTCTTCTTGCTTTCCACTTGACACCACTAGCCGTGGGTTTGCCTTTAACAAATGTTAAACTACGAATACCAGAATGCAAATTCGCACCTGCGGAAGGGTGCTTAGCCAGTCAGGTGGCTGGAACAACAGGCGAGAACACATTCTCCGCGGCATGCTTCCAGCCACCTGAGACCCTGCCCCGGATGGTGCCATTTTTTTTGTATCTGGGGAGGCAACAGGGAGTCTCTCACTATTGCCTCCCCACCCGCTCTGTCCCCAAAATAATCCTTACCCCTTCCCCACTTCCTCCCTTCCCACTTACCTGCGGGACCAGAGCTTTGTGCTCAGGTCCCTGCGCTCCTCCCGTCTCCTGGCCGCCATCTTTGGTGGGAGATTGGCTGCACAACCGAGGACGATCCCAAGGGGAAAAAAAAGGGGAAAAAAAAACATTTGCACCCCGGATGAACACTGGGTGCGAATGGCTCTCACCCCTGCTGTGGGGGCCCAACATGGTCTTTAAAGGCCCACGGCCCTCCCTGAGTACCTGGGCTCCGGCTGGTGATCTGCTAAAGGCCATATCCACCACCCTGCCCCCCCCCCCAAAACTCTGGTACTCTGTGAGATATTCATTTATGGCTGGGGACTGTTTGAGATCGCCATCTACAGGTACCTTGGATGGGGGGGAGGGGGGGAATTCCTCTCTAAAGGACTTGGGGGCGGTCCTACACAAAAGCCCAAACTGTTGGCATTGCCAAAGCTCGTTTCTAATGCAACTTGCAATGGGTAGGTTACCTTTTTAATTTTGCCTACTACATGGCACTAAAGCGCCACCCATAAACCAAAGCGACTGCATTGATGTACCACTAGTGGGGTGGCAGTGGGGGATGCGAGGTGGAGCACATAGCTTGTAGGTGTTGTTTGTTGGTGCTAAGCGCCTGCCAGTGGTATTTCAAAGCAGTCGTCTGAGAGCCAATGGCTTAGCCGTAGCTATAAATGCATTACTGGTGTTATAAAAATGTCTTAACCAAGTGTGCTTTTAGCCACTTGACTTATAAGCAGTGTGCATGTCCCTGCACCGAAGTCAGGTGAAAAACAAGCACTGCTAAAGCCAAAGGTGTTGCTTTGTGTGTAGCTGCAAAACGGGGTTAAACATGTCTGTGATCATCAAACAATTTTGGAGTTATTTCTACTCGTCAAACGTCAATTCAAGACAACGCTGCCTTTAGTTTATGACATTTACAGAGGTTTTGTCTCGAAACCAGTGAAGCTGAATCGGGTGATTTCCTCATTGGAAGAGCGCATGCCCACATCCTCAGCGATTCTGTAGCAAAACCATAACTACAGCCAAGCAGGGAATGTGTGGTGCCCTCTGCAAAGCAGAACAAAGTAAGGCGTGCAGCTTGGGGTCAGAAATCATAAACCATGGCTTTAGAAACGCCTTTGAAATTTCTTGCCCACAGTTAAAGGCAGCTCCCTGCTTCTTTCAGTGGGAAGTATTGGCAGGCTGTGGAGATATCTCGGCTATTCCTACCGCTGGCCTCTCCCGCCTTCTTTTAGTGGGAATGATTGGCAGGCTGTGCAGATATCTCGGCTATTCCTACCGCTGGCCTCTCCCGCCTTCTTTCAGTGGGAATGATTGGCAGGCTGTGCAGATATCATGGCTATTCCTACCCCTGGCTTTTCCCGCCTTCTTTCAGTGAGAACGATTGGCAGGGTGTGGATATATCTTGGCTATTCGTACCCCTGGCCTCTCCTGCCGTCTTTCACTGGGAATTATTGGCAGGCTGTGGATATATCTCGGCTATTCCTACTGTTGGCCTCTCCCGTCTTCTTTCAATGGGAATGATTGGCAGGCTGTGGATATATCGTGGCTATTCCTACGCCTGGCTTCTCCTGCCTTCTTTCAGTGGGAATGATTGGCAGGGTGTGGATATATCTCGGCTATTCTTACCCCTGGCCACTCCCGCCTTCTTTGACTGGCAATGATGGCAGGCTGTGGATATATCTCGGCTAATCCTAACCCTGGCTTCTCCTGCCTTCTTTCAGTGGGAATGATTGGCAGGCTGTGGTACATCTCGGCTATTCCTACCCCCAGCCTCTCCCGCCTTCTTTCAGTGGGAATGATTGGCAGGCTGTGGACATATCTCGGCTATTCCTACCCCTGGCCTCTCCCGCCTTCTTTCAGTGGGAATGATTGGCAGGCTGTGGATATATCTCGGCTATTCCTAACGCTGGCCTCTCCCGCCTGCTTTCAGTGGGAATGATTGGCAGGCTGTGGATATATCATGGCTATTCCTACCCCTGGCTTCTCCTGCCTTTTTTTCACTGGGAATGCTGTGGTAGGCTGTGGATACATCTTGGCTATTCCTACCCCTGGCCTCTCCCGCCTTCTTTCAGTGGGAATGATTGGCAGGCTGTGGAGATATCTCGGCTATTTCTACTGCTGGCCTCTCCCACCTTCTTTCAGTGGGAATGATTGGCGGGCTGTGGATACATCTCGGCTATTTCTACCCCTGGCCTCTCCCACCTTCTTTCAGTGGGAATGATTGGCAGGCTGTGGAGATATCTCGGCTATTTCTACTGCTGGCCTCTCCCGCCTTCTTTCAGTGGGAATGATTGGCAGGCTGTGGATACATCTCGGCTATTTCTACCCCTGGCCTCTCCCACCTTCTTTCAGTGGGAATGATTGGCAGGCTGCGGATACATCTCGGCTATTTCTACTGCTGGCCTCTCCCACGTTCTTTCAGTGGGAATGATTGGCAGGCTGTGGATACATCTCGGCTATTTCTACCGCTGGCCTCTCCCACCTTCTTTGAGTGGGAATGATTGGCAGGCTGCGGATACATCTCGGCTATTTCTACTGCTGGCCTCTCCCACCTTCTTTCACTGGGAATGATTGGCAGGCTGTGGATACAACTCGGCTATTTCTACTGCTGGCCTCTCCCACCTTCTTTCAGTGGGAATGATTGGCAGGCTGTGGATACATCTCGGCTATTTCTACTGCTGGCCTCTCCCACCTTCTTTGAGTGGGAATGATTGGCAGGCTGTGGACACATCTCGGCTATTTCCAACCTTATGTCTAATAATCAAGTCCAGACATACGGATGGAAAATTGGAATGCGACCTGTACCGCAAACCGACTGATCGCAATGCTTTATTACACCACACAAGTAACCATCCCAACAATACCAAAGCAAATTTACCTTATGGACAGTTTTTAAGAATCAGGACGAACTGCACATCCAAAGAAGTTTTCAAAAAACATTCTAAAGACCTCGCCAACAGACTAAGAACTCGAGGGTATCCAAAATCCATATTAGATCAAGCAGCAAAAAGAGCCCTAAACACAAATAGGGACACACTGCTGGAACCTCAGAACACAAGCAGGAATGAAGAAGACGATCGCCTCACATGTGTAATTACCCAGGGAACACATACATCACAGATGAAAAAAGCAATACGGAAACATTAGCACATAGCAAGATTGAACCTACCGGATGATCCACCACCACATTTTGCATATAAACGGGGGAAGAACATTAAAGAAACCCTGGTACACTCCCTCTTCCAACCAGATCTGAGACACCAGGCTCAAATAACTTTACGACCTTTACAAGGGCATCACCCTTGTGGCAACTGTGTGGCCTGTAAATTCACCACCAAACTGAAATCATTTAAAATAGGCCAACGAGAATGGTTCCTACGGGATCTCACGAGCTGCAAGAGTGAATGTGTTGTCTATTGCATTCAGTGCCCATGTGGGCTTAAGCCTGTGGGCCAAACAACACGGGCTGTCAATCTGAGAATATCAGAAAATCATTCACGGACAAGGTGTAATACCCTGATAGCCCCCCTGGTCACACACTATATGGAGGCCAGACATATGCCGAATGACCTAATATGGTGGGTGCTGGAGAAAGTTAAAGGAGGACCTGACCTATCCAAAAGCTTAACACACAGAGAATCAAGATGGATACACCATCTGGATACGTACTACAATGGCCTCAACAAGTCTTTTCAGCCCACTCTGTATTGCTCTTATGACCTACATGGACTCTACCCCAATATAGGGGGTACACAGTAACATATGTATGACCATAACTGACCACCCTGTATCCAGATTCCCATTCTATTCACCATTGAAATAGGAAGATATGGCTCCTCCTTGCACAATACCTCTGCGTGTGTTTTTGTGTTTTTGCCTCAGAGCCACACCACACTCCCCATAACACACCACACACAGGCTGCAAGACCATGTCATTACACCCAAAGTTACAGGAAGTCTCCACCCCTGTTCACACATGTAGATGGGACTTCGCCTTGTCTCTCTTTATTTTCTCATCTTCTAAGAAAGATGTGTTACTCACGAAGTATTACCGGCACACAAGTTATTATTATTATTTTTTTGGATGCCCCTTGAGACACACAGTACCAAGCCCTGCATGCCCCACAGCAGGCGACACAACAATTTAATTTTGTCTTAAGGCCCTGCATCCGCCCCACATTTTGATTCAGATTAGGCTATACCCCTGTACACCATTTCGTAATGAACCGGCTCAATTAGACACACTGAGGAAATAAGGGCTCCAGGCAGCAGTGATGAAGAAACAGTAATTTATTTAATTACAGCGACAGCGGCCTATGAGAGCCGAGTGCCAACATGGCTCTCTCCCTGCAGTCTCTCTTGTCTCTCATCCACATTCTTAGAATAACATTCTTAGAACTTAATGAGCTCATAGTGCAGCTCAATGTCAACTAGGATCTGGTAATACATTTTTATGAACTTGTTTTAACTTACACTTACATCATAACACATCTCATCCCTTATGTGCATACAGCTGTTTACTCCACATAATAATCCTTAAACCAGCCGGGTTTGTTCTTGACTCTATTTGAATGTGTCTCTGCTGCAGACCTTGAATTGTTGTCATCCTTGGAGCACTTATCTATGACACTAGAGTCTCTGATACTGTTATTAGCAAATTCACCATTGTCATGTTCACCATTGTCATGTTTATCATGTGCATTGTCCTTCATGCATTCTGGACATTTCACAATTCTGGACATTGACCAACACTCCCCCCCTTCTACAATTACTACATTGTTTCTTACTGCAGATATTTTCTTGGGACCAATGTATTTGCTTTCTACACATTTGGGAGTGAATCTAGGGTTCTTTATGAGAATACAATCTCCCACTTTCCAGGTATTACTTTTGACACTCTTGTCCTCATCAAATCTTTCTTTGTACACATGACCTATCCAAAAGCTTCTTTGATGAGAGTCATAATTCTCTTGCGATCAATGTTGGAACTCTTGGCTAAGTCCATCCACCCTGGACATAGTTTTGTTCCAGGTAGTCTCCCTTTCAATGACATGAACGGAGATACATTTATAACTGAGTGTGGTGTGGTACAGTAGTTCCATATCATTTCTCTTACTACACCAAACCATCTTAGATTAGAAGCCATGGCCAATTGCAAACCACCCTTTATGAACCTATTGGCTCTCTCAACGAGGCCGTTGGCCCTTGGATGATATAAAGCAGTTCTAGTGTGTTTGATGCAAAATTTCTTCAAGAAAGTTAACATCCTCTCAGAACAGAATTGTACTCCATTATCAGTGATTATTTCTGTCGGGAAACCCTCCCTGTAAAACACTTCCTCGAAGAATAACACCATCTCTGCAGTGGTTGCCTCACGCAAAGCCTTCCATTCAATCCATTTGGAATGGTAGTCTACTAACACAACAATGTATTTATACCCATTGTCAAGGTTTTGTAATGGTCCCATCAAATCAACTGCAACTTTTTGCCATGCTTCACTCGGTACTTTGACAGGATTTATTGGTACTTCTCTAACCATCTTGGTCTTGTCACTCTTACCACACTCTCTACAACCCCTAACACACTTCTCTGCATCGCTGTCAATCCGGGGCCACCAGAAATATTGCCGCAAATATCTCTTTGTTCCTCCCATGGCCAGGTGACCTTGATGTGCTATATTCACTAAATGAGATCTGATTCCACTGGGGGGTATTATCCTATTTCCTTTTCTAAGTTTACATTCGTCCTCAGACATACTTAACTCGTCCTTCACACCAAAATATCTGTCAAACTCTTTTCCCACAATATTCTTGTGAGGCCATCCTTCTCTGGTCCAAATCATAACTTGATTCAATATGAAATCCTCCTCACCAGCTCTTATCCACATCTCTTTATCAATGGCATCATGCTCAATTTCTGCAATGCTCACATCTTGAAATTCAGGTGCTCCCTCCAATTCACCATCACACACAGGTAATCTGGATAAACAATCTGGTACCACATTCTCCCTCCCGGGAATGTAACACACCTTGAAATTATAACCCAAGAGTTCTACCATCCACCTCGAAACTCTTGGAGACCCTTTGGCCCACTCAGAACCGTTCATCAATTGAACCAAAGGCTTGTGATCTGATCTGACAATAAAAGGTCGACCTCATAGAAAGAACTTGAAGTGCGTGACTGCCCAAAATACTGCTAGTGCCTCTCTTTCAATGACCGAGTAATTTTTTTCTGCTCCTCTAAGTGGCCTGCATGCAAATGCAATTGTGTATTCAGTTTTACCTGAGTCAAACTGAGTCAAAACTGCTCCTAAACCAAGGGTACTAGCATCAACTGAAAGCAACGTGTTCCTGCCAAACATGAATCCACTTAAGGATGGGGCCTTGACTATACAATCTTTGATTTGCAAGAATGTTTCCTGACACTCTTTGGACCATGTGTACTTCACGTTCTTTTGTAGTAACTCCCTCAATGGAGATGAGATGGATTCAAAGCCATTCACAAATTTATGGTAATATTCCGCTAGTCCCATGAAAGAACGCAGTTGGTCCTTGTCTTGGGGCTGAGGAGTATTACTAATGCTTTCTATGAGTGACTTTCTGGGAGAAATACCTTCTTTCGAAACTTTGTGTCCCAGATACTCCACTTCCTCAACACTTATTTTACATTTGCTTCTTTGGACCGTTAACCCAGCCTCTTTCAGTCTGCAAAGTACTGCCCTAAGTACTCTGTCATGCTCATGCTCATTACTTGCAAAAATCAGAATGTCATCTTGAAACACCTTAACATTTTCCAACCCTTTTAACACTTCCTCCATCACCTTTTGGAACACAGATGCGGCCGAGGCCAACCCAAATGGCATGCGATTGTATTTATAAGTGCCTTCAGGTGTGATAAAGGCAGTGAGATGTTGCGATTCTCGTGAAAGGGGAACTTGGTGATAGGCAGCAGAGAGATCAATGACAGAGAACAATTTGGGTTCGCCAAGAGTGGAGAGTGTCTCGGAAATGTTGGGTAGGGGATGTCTCTACACCAGAATATTGTGATTAATACTGCGCGAATCTACACACACTCTTAATTTACCATTATTTTTGGCCACTAAAACAATGGGGGACAACCACTCTGTGGCCTCAACAGGTTCAATTACACCCTTATCTACTAAGTTATTGAGTTCACTGCGTAGTTGCGCTCTCATGTTTAACGGCACATGTCTCACTTTATGAACAATAGGCTGAGATTCTTTCTTTAGTCTAATATGGTGTTCGAAGTTCTTGAGTCTGCCCAGACCTTCGGTGAAGACCTCTGGGAACTCTCTTGACCACATATCATCAATCTCGGCAATGGTGACAGGCTCAGTGGCGCTAGCTTGCACCCTGACTCTCAACTTCCTTTGTTCCTCCCAACCTAAAAGGGAGGCTCCCTTTCTTGCAACCAAAATGTCAGCTATGCATTCTCCACCTCTGTATTGCACACTTGCAGTAAACTGTCCCAGCATCTCAATAGGGGATTCCGCATAGCCGCAGGGCCGAATTCTTGGTGGATCCAGCATTGATTCATCTTTTTTTAGAACATCTTTAAATGTCTCTTTAGAAATGATGGTCCATGGGGAACATGTGCCAACTTTCATGAGTATTTCTTGACCATCAATTACAAAAACATCTGTTGGACCTTTGCTGTCTCCTCCTCCAATGGTCGAAATCTCGAAGACATGTCTGGGGTTGTCTTGCGAGGAGTATACCTCCTGCATGTTGTAAGCTGAGTGAGCACCTTCCTCTTGGTTGTCTCTGGTTTCTAAGAGATTTATTGATGACCTCTTGCATACATTAGCGAAATGTCCTCTCGTCCTACACTTGAAACATTCAGCATTCCTTGCTGGGCACGAAGGGTAATTCGGACCATGCTTGACACTGCCACATCTGGTACACTTCGCACCCCATGTTCCTTTCCTGCTTGTATTGACATTAAGTCTCTTCCTGTGATCAACTGCGCACACAGCTTGGGTACTCTGTTTGTCAGACTTCAGTTCTTTGACATATTGTGAGGTTTGTTCTATGCTTCTGGCTAGGTCCACTGCTTCATCCAACTTCATGTCTTTTGCCAACAATTTCTCCTGTATCCTAATATTATTTGTGCACCTCACTAACTGATCTCTAGTTAACGAGTCAGATAGATGTTCGAATTCACAGGAGTGGCTTAATGTTCTTAATGAGGCTATGTACGATTCCACTGATTCTGAGGACTCCTGCATACGCTGAAAGAACTTGTGCCTCTCGAATGTAACATTTTTCTTAGGCTCAAAATGATCCTTGAGTTGTTTAATCGCAAGGGCATATTCATCTGTGTCCTCCGCTTCACCAGCTTGTGCATTGCCTAACCCATCAAACACTGCACGGCCTTCCACACCAAGATTGTGAAGTAATAATGCCTTTTTGCGAGTTGAGCTGAATCTCTCTCCTCCCATTGCCACCAGGTAGTTTTCAAACATGTCTTTCCACCTGTCCCACCTAACTTGGGGGCGTCCAGGTTCATTCAAAAATGACATTGGCAGAGGTATTGAAGCTGCCATGTCTTAAGCGGTAAAAAGGTGGTAAAGAGTGGGCTTGCTGGATGCAACCAATAGACTCTGGATCAGTTCAAGTATGCCCAGTGGATGCACAGACTGAGCAGTGACAGTGCTGTGCTATGCAGACAAAGGGATCAGTCTTGTATGAGTACAATCCCTTGTGTATGATGTCACAATCCTCCTTACATCAGTCTGAATTGGAACATGATGGCTGCTCATCCACAGAATGGATACATGTCATAATGGCTGGCTCCTGAAACTTGCCAGAACTGCATGGGCAGGTTGCTCAGCAACGATAATGTCAATGCTAGGGATCCTTGAACGTAAACACTGTTGCTTTGAGACAGAGTCAATACAGTAATGGGGAAGGCAAGATTACACCCCCAGGGGACGCGCCTGCTGACCTGTTGTTCCGCTCCTCCTGACCTTCCTGCAGCGTCCGCTGTCGCACGGGAGTGTGGAATAATGCAGGCCGCGCTATGACGAGACTTCAAAGGAGTAAGGAGACAGTGCTGAGAGCCATCCTCGTCGCCAATGAGGAAATAAGGGCTCCAGGCAGCAGTGATGAAGAAACAGTAATTTATTTCATTACAGCGACAGCGGCCTATGAGAGCCGAGTGCCAACATGGCTCTCTCCCTGCAGTCTCTCTTGTCTCTCATCCACATTCTTAGAATAACATTCTTAGAACTTAATGAGCTCATAGTGCAGCTCAATGTCAACTAGGATCTGGTAATACATTTTTATGAACTTGTTTTAACTTACACTTACATCATAACACACGCCACCACTGTAAGATCAACCCTGTCATTTCCGCATACTATTAGCGTTGTCTGTTTCCAATACTATGCGTCTCAGCCAATAAGGATGCACGCTGCCACTTGCGCATTCTGACACGTCCACGTAGAACCAATCAATTTAGGACAGGTCACAGCAGTCGCCATAACTACCTGCCGGTGTCCCAGGAAGAAGCACAGGCTGCGTAGGTCCTCCACAGACTGAGGACGCACAAGGAGGGATCGGGAGACACGCTAACACAAGGGAGCACTTGGCAGAAAGACTTAAGGTGAGTGGATCGCACGGTGGATCTACACTTGCATAAAACACACGGTAGATCTAAACACTGGGCTCGCACTAAGGTGTGTATGTTTTTTCAAAGACACCACATGAGGGTGCTGAGAGGGAAACACAAGATGGGCCATATATAGACCTCCTCTAACTGCATGCTGGGCCTTAAGCACATGACTACACGCCTGCATGTTCTTTCTCAGTATTTTTGGACCCTGAGGACTTTGTCCTCACTAGCTTCGCAGTACAATATGCCCCCCGGTGTACGCATACCAAGCCGCCTCTTGCATACACCTCCTTGCCTCGCCGCATACAACATTATGTCTGGGAGTTTTGTCCAAATCCTGAGATGATGTCTCTTTTCATATACATACATCACACTCACTACCCGAAGAATTTCCCAACAGAGAAGAGGTTGCTCCCTTTTTTCCTGTCAAACAACAAGGCGCAATACTTGCTACTGGAAAAAGCATCTGTCTACAAACGGAGACAGTACACTAAGGTGAACCTTAGGTATATGGACACGGGCATACAGCTCACGAATCTCCATATATGCCAGCAATTCATACTTCCATATTGCCTTTTTCCTTTCTTACCCCTTCTCTCCCGCCCTCCTGTTACGTCAGACTGTAGCACTACCCGAACTGAGGGATGGGTGCACGCTAAAAGGAAGCAATACCTCCTTCTTCCGTTTGAACTTCTCACATCACTGCTAACTGCCTTGCACCTGTGTCACAGCCTACTTGGACTCCCCAAGGGACTTGGGATTTTGTCACCGACTACCCTTGAAGCATAGCCGGTAACCTGAGCACCTATATTCATAAAACATGCTTAATTAGTAGCAATTGATAACGTGAGGAACTCTCACACTTCTTCTTCTATCTCTTTTTAACTTGAAACAGGGTCTACCACTGGACGCCCTGAAGAAGGTGTTTTGTACCATATGTTATGTTATTGTAAATAATTAGGATTGTACATATGTTTTTTTTCTTCTTCCTTTGACTACAGAATTAAGCACAAGAAGCTGAATGTGATTTTTGTCCACACCGAATAAATGTGCCACTGTCAACAATTGTTATTGCACCCCATACTTTGACTGTGAACATTGTTATTGCACTATACTTTTTGACTGCTTTGATCTGCATTTGCTTTACTTTATCTGCATATTAAAGTATAAATCACTATACGTTTTCTTTGAAGTTGTTTCAATAAGTAGACTCAGACTTAACCAATAAATAGAAATGTGATTAGTTCCTCATTAGTCCCCTTGCCCAATACTGTGTGATGGTTTAAGCAAGGACAAGGTGGGAACGAGTTTGTGCCCCAACTCATTAAAAGAGGGGCACCATTAAAAATCTGTAGATGGGAAAAGGGGAGAACTCATTTTGTTTGAATACTTGTAATATGAGGCCCAGTCCCCTTGTTCAAAATTTCAACGGCCTCAACCTAGAACCTTATGGTTCAAATTGTTTTGTTACTAAACTGTGCGACAAACTGAATGGAGACACTTTAACAAGACATTTCGTCGAGTGACAGTGCCCCTGTAATTAAAGACCAAGATTTATAATGTTTAATCATTTTTGGTTCTAGCTGTTAGTCAGCACCCACGTGCCACCTATGAGCCAACACTATTGCATTAGAGTACAGCTACAAAGGGGAAGGGATATGAAGAGGGACACAGAACTTTTAGGCATTGCTGGTTTATTTACCAACCCATTGACCGCCCATGGCCATGACAATCACTATGGCCATTTACTCCCACTTTCTGCTTCTCCCTGCCCAACACATATCTTCATGGGATCTCTTTAAGACTGCTCAAACAACAAGTAACATCAAACGTGTACTGAATGTCCCTTCTGTGTTATATCAAAGCAGTCTTCTCAGAGTCAACAGCTTCATTGGCGCTGGAAATGCATTGCTGCGGTAATAAAAATGTCTTACCCATGTGTGGCTTTGGCGACTTGATTTATAAGTAGCATGTGCGTCTTCTAAAGTCCTGCCAAAGCCAACAGTTTTGTCTTCTTTTCAGGAAATAGTAATTTGCCAGCCACTGATATCATGTACGCCCAGGTAGTGCTGCTGATACCATTAAGGACCAGTAAAATCCATTATGGCAGTGTCTGGCAAATGACGTTCCCATCATGCCCCCTTGGTGTACACTACTCGCTGCCCCTCGAATGCATCTGCATCATGTGGTTAACCTCAATGTTTGGGTTCAGGGTGAGTGATAGATACAGACGGAAATCAATCTGCTTTCTGGCTGTATTTATTTATAAAATTGGAAACAAACTGAAAAACGGGTCTTTCTGTCTGTTCTCTTTGATGTCACTCACACAGAGCAGGCCAATAGCATTGCAGATTGGCAGCATGAAGAGTGTACAAGTGGTAGGTAGAAAAATAGCATTGAAATCTCTGGCATGTAAAAAATGGAGCTAGCATTTCTTTCCCATATGGTTGCATTTGTGCTTTAATAAATACATTTTGTATTATACTAAATGCAGACAAATACTGATAGTGATATATCTTTTTAAAAATGCCCACAAATAAAAATGGATAAATACAGACGGAAAAGGCAGAAAAATAAATAACATAAAACCGGAAGCCTTATTCAAAACCCAGTGTGGGAGGGTCCACTTTTGTGCCGTCCCCCAAAATTGCTCTATCCTACTTTTTGCAAACCTGTAGAAATACCTCTCCCACTCTCAATATTCTCAGTGTGCCGTCTCTCCCTCTCTGCCTCTAGGCACTATGCAGTGTCGATACCGGCCTTCTTGCTGCATCCTCAGACACAGAAGGTCTGCATCCACCTCAACGGTCTGACTGAGGCGCTGACGCTCACGGTGACCTTGCGGACCGAGGCCCACAACCTCACCCTGGCCGAGAAGACCGCCACGGACCCGGTGTTCTTCGAGTGTGTGCCCTTCCAGGTAGGTCAGCATCCGTCACCCGGGAGCGGTCTATGCCTCCCACCTCTGCTTACATGCATTCTATAGGATGGTAGCGTTGCCTTGGCGATATGGTGATGACTGTGCAACATGCTGTCCCGTTTATTATTTTCCGTGCACTGGGTGCATAATTTAGCATCCCGCCATTGAAAGAAAATGTAACAAATAAAATGGTGCAGCCAGCAGTTGCACAGCAGATTTCTAGAGGGATAAAAGTGTTGCAAAGTATGCAGATTTGAACAGAATGTAACAAGTAAAATGGTGCAGTCAGCAGTTGCACAGCACCTTTCTAGAGAGATAAAAGTGCTGCAAAGCATGCAGGTTTGAACAGAATGTAACAAGTAAAATGGTGAATCCAGCAGATGCACAGCAGATTTCCAGAGAGATAAAAGTGTTGCAAAGCATGCAGGTCTGAACAGAATGTAACAAGTAAGATGGTGCCACCAGTAGATCCACAGCAGCTTTCTAGAAAGATAAAAGTTCTCCAAAGCATGTAGGTTTCAACAGAATGTAACAAGTAAGATGATGCAGCCAGCAGATGCACAGCAGTTTTCTAGAGAGATAAAAGTGCTGCAATGCATGCAGGTTTGAACAGAATGTAACAAGTAAAATGGTGAATCCAGCAGATGCAGAGCAGATTTCCAGAGAGATAAAAAGCGTTGCAAAGCATGCATGTTTGAACCGAATGTAACAAATACAATGGTGAATCCAGCAGATGCACAGCAGATTTCCAGAGAGATAAAAAGCGTTGCAAAGCATGCAGGTTTGAACCGAATGTAACAAGTAAAATGGTGCAGCCAGCAGATGCACAGCAGCTTTCTAGAGAGATAAAAAGTGTTGCAAAGCATGCAGGTTTGAACAGAATGCAACAAGTAAGATGGTGCAGCCAGCAGATGCACAGCAGCTTTGTAGAGAGATAAAAGTGCTGCAAAACATGCAGGTTTGAACAGAATGTAACAAGTAAAATGGTGAATCCAGCAGATGCACAGCAGCTTTCTAGAGAGATAAAAGTGTTGCAAAGCATGCAGGTTTGAGCAGAATGTAACAAATAACATGGTGCAGCCAGCAGATGCCCGGCAGCTTTCTAGAGAGATAAAAGTGTTGCAAAGCATGCAGGTTTGAGCAGAATGTAACAAATAACATGGTGCAGCCAGCAGATGCACAGCAGCTTTCTAGAGAGATACAAGTGTCGCAAAGCATGCAGGTTTGAGCAGAATGTAACAAACAAAATGGTGCAGCCAGCCGATGCACAGCAGTTTTCTAGAGAGATAAAAGTGCTGCAAAGCATGCAGGTTTGAACAGAATGTAACAAATAACATGGTGCAGCCAGCAGATGCACAGCAGTTTTCTAGAGAGATAAAAGTGCTGCAAAGCATGCAGGTTTGAACAGAATGTAACAAATAACATGGTGCAGCCAGCAGATGCACAGCAGCTTTCTAGAGAGATAAAAGTGTTGCAAAGCATGCAGGTTTGAGCAGAATGTAACAAATAACATGGTGCAGCCAGCAGATGCACAGCAGCTTTCTAGAGAGATAAAAGTGCTGCAAAGCATGCAGGTTTGAGCAGAATGTAACAAATAACATGGTGCAGCCAGCAGATGCACAGCAGCCTTCTAGAGAGATAAAAGTGTCACAAAGCATTCAGGTTTGAGCAGAATGTAACAAATAAAATGGTGCAGCCAGCAGATGCACAGTAGTTTTCTAGAGAGATAAAAGTGCTGCAAAGCATGCAGGTTTCAGCTGAATGTAACAAATAAAAAGATGCAGACTGGAGCTGAATTTTAAGATAATGCATTGGTTACCATGCATACCTTGAATTTGAACGCTTTGAACACAAGGAGTGCAGGCAACACATGGCTTTGAAAGCGAACAAACCGTTCAATTAGCCTCTAGGCTATAAAACAATAAAGTAATGAATACAAATAGCAGAGTCAGCAGCAGGCAAAACATTGTAAGACCCGTCCATTCTCGCACATAATAGGTTAACGTGCAGCATTGGTATAGGAAGTAAGAGAATGAATGCAGACAGCAGCTGCATTTTTTAGAATGTCGTATTACTTTCATGCAGTTCAGTTCCAATCCTTAAACTCTTACCGAATTGCAGGCTCGATGCTATTTTTATGATATTACTGTCTTATTTATTTATTTCCTCTTTCATCCCAAAAATAAGTGAAAAATAAAATGGTGCAGTGTGAAACTACTCTAGCAATCCAAACAGATTGTTTTGGTATAATGTAGCTTGATAGACAGAGGGATAGAAGGACTGAGCGTCGAACAGAGGGGTCATTATGGCAGTGTTAGTCTCGGGCCATATATTGGGGACTGGTCAATATCCCAAGCGATAACAACCCCTCCCGAGGTCTGCAAGAATATTAGCACATAGTTGTAGCAATACATGTTTGTAGGAGTTTTGGCAGGGCAGTAAAAAGTAATTTTACTTTAAGAGTGATTAAAGTTCATAGGCAAAATGAGTTAGTGAATTAAGTGTAGTTTTATTTTGTAGTGTTTGAATAACAATTGTGGATTTATAACATACGCATTGCAATTGCAAATTTGGTTCAACTGGAGCTGTTGTAACATGAGCATGCATTAGGTGTAATTTAAAAGGAAAGGTTTGTTTGTAAGAAAGTGAAAGTGCATCACCTTTCCCCTTTTGGTGTTATATTGGATGCTGCAACGAAAACAAATCCCCCCAGAGAGGAAGTTTCTTGTTTTCAGGAATCCTGCCTAGAAATCGCATTGTTTTCCTGTTTACTTTTGAAGACAGAATGTTCACAATGCAGTCAATACCTTCAGTTATTGACTGCTGTCTGGATATTCTGATTGGTTGAGAGGAGGTCAAAACCGATCTCCATGTGCCAGTCCAGTTTTTACCTTTGAAGAGTTTTTGGCATAGAATCAAGGGCGACAGATCTCTTTATTGCAGTTAATGAGTGGATAAGTAAATTAAGGACCTTAAAATGATTAATAACCATCAAAGGGCGTCATGACTCCTGGATTATTGCAGTTAGGGGCGTTGAAAGTAAATTGCTGGATATGTTGAGTGAATATCTGCTGAGTTATAAAGCACAGGGGAAGGAATGAAAAAGTTTTATTATTGCGAAACGACATTAAATTATCCTTTTTACAATATGAGTTACCTAGAGATGTCTCGTGAGAATTTTGTATACAAATTGTGTCGTGCAGATTTTGGATAAATGTGAAAGATTTGAAGCACAAGAAAGAAAGGAAAGAGGGGAGTCCTTTGGCAGCCCCTTTCGTTGCCTTGATCGAGGTCTGAATCCTCCCCAGTTGGAGAAGGGGTAGGAGCCGAATGTGACATGTGGCACATGCCACAGCGTGCCACAGCATGCCACCAATCCCTGGACTGGCTGATGGAAAATGTGCAGTTTTAAGGAGTTCAAACACATTCTACAAGTGAAAAATACCCTCTCAATCATTGTGGGATTGTTTTATATTGAAACACTTTCAGCAAATGCATAGTTTAAGCACGTACCATGCCACAGCATGTCACCAATCTCGGGACTAGCTGATGTCAAATTTACTGTTTAAATGACTTTTAAGACATTAAACAAGTGAGTAAAAAGCCTCACAATCATTGGGAGATGTTATAAATCAAATTTAAAAAAAAAAGAAAAATGTGAATTTTGACAGCTTCCTAGAACTTTCAACCTCCTTCACTGTAGGCTGAAGTTCTACCTTAAAACCAATGCTTTACACAGGAAACTGCTGGTGCTAGTTCTTATGACCTATTCAAACAGCACGGCCTGAAAGTCCCTTTTCAGTGTCAATTACAACGTGGCATGCCACCTAAATATTTCTTTATATCTGCTTCGAATCAGTGTTTTCATTGCTTCAAAATTACTTCAGGCACCTCACCTCTTAGTCTCTTGTCTTACATTTCATACCTTTCAGCAATTGAATGTTTGAAAGCACTTGGAACTCCAGCATGCCACAGCATGTCACCCCTCTCGGGACTAGCTGATGTCAAATGTACTGTTTAAATGACTTTAAAGACATTAAACAAGTGAATGAAAAGCCTCACAATCATTGTGAGATGGTATAAATCAAATAAAAAAATAAAAAAAACATTCAGACAGCTTCTTAGAACTTTCAACCTCTGCACTGTAGTCTGAAGTTCTACCATTGCACCAATGCTTTAAATGGCAAATTGACGCTGCTAGTTCTTATGACCTATTCAAACAGCAGGGCATGAAAGTCCCTTTTCAGTGTCAATTCTAACGTGGCATGCCACCTAGATATTTCTTTATATCTGCTTCAAATCAGTTTTGTCATTGCTTCAAAATTACTTCAGGCATCTCACCTCTTAGTCTCTTGTCTTATGTTTCATACCTTTCAGCAACTGAATGTTTGAAAGCACTTGGAACTCCAGCATGCCACAGCATGTCACCCCTCTCAGGACTAGCTGATGTCAAATTTACTGTTTAAATGACTTTAAAGACATTAAACAAGTGAATGAAAAGCCTCACAATCATTGTTAGATGGTATAAATCAAATTTTAAAAAAAGAAAAGAAAATGAATTATTTGGACAGCATCATAGAACTTTCAACCTTGTGCACTGTAGTCCAAAGATATACCATTACACCAATGTTTTACATAGGAAATTACTGGTGCTAGTCCTTATGACCTATGTAAACAGCAGGGCCGGAAAGTCCCTTTTCAGTGTCAATTATAGCGTGGTATGCCACCTAAATATTTCTTTATATCTTCTAGAAATCAGTTTTTTCATTGCTTCAAAATTACTTCAGGCGTCTTACCTCTTAGCCTCTTGTGTTATCATAGCGCTCAACCATTTGTCTCGCAAAAGGCGGGTGAAATCACCCGATTTTGTTTTTGGCGGGTGAGACGCCCATTGGAATGAATGGGCATGCAGGAGGCTTGGCGGGTGAGTCAGCCCTTTGCAAGGCGGGTGACACCCGCCAAAAGTGAGTGAGTTGAGAGCTATGTGTTATATTTCATAACTTTCAGCCACTTGGAACTCCAGCATGCCACAGCATGTCACCAATCTCTGGACTAGCAGATGTAAAATGTACTGTTTAAATGACTTCAAAGACATTAAACAAGTGAAGAAATAGCCTCACGACCATTGAGAGATGTTATAAATGAAATTTCATAATTGAAAGCCTGTACGTCACCTTGCGGCTGCTAGCTGTCTGTCTCCTGTGCATTACACAATATGGCCTGGGTATAAGTAGAATCCTCTGACAGCGAGTAAAGCAGAGAAGGGCCTTCAAACATTGTGCAGGACCCCTCATGGGACAGCTGATGGACAAAGCAGCATGGGCAGGCCTAGGGCCGCTATCCCATAAACTGGACTGTCTCCTGGGCTGGGTCGCCTTCTCGCAAGGGGCGACAGCTGTGAGGCCCAGAGCCTGCAAGAGACAATGGCAGGAGGAACATAAGGCCAGTGGCGAACCACTGTCCGAATCACGCAAAGGACACACAAAAGAGAGGCATGCTAAGGGAAAGGCGTGATGGAAGGGACAAGGTGAAATACCCCTTAGCCCACAGGAAGACCAAGAGGGCACCGAATGGGATTCCAGCAGCACTGAGAGTTCTCACCTTTCTGTGAGCTTGGCCACTCCTCAGGAAGGAGAACCGTGCAAAAGGCACAATAAGAGCGTTTAGAAACGCAGAGATAGTTCCCTGGTCGACCCCTTTCATCCAGACCTGCTACTCCACCCGAGATCCTCGGAGGGGAACCCCCCACTTAAGGCCAATAAGTACTTGAGCAAGTGACTGCGCACGCGTCTAAATAAGGAGGTGAGAGGCTATTTGAAGGCACAATATCCCAGACCTTCTCTGCCGGATAAAGTAGCGGACCCTCTGGAGGTGGACTCATTCATGGTGAAGCACACCAAGGACCTGAAAAGGGCATTGACCGCTCATGGATAGCATGCCAGGACACGCTCCCCGATTCCATAGGTCTATTGGCCAAGATCATTAAAATGGTGGAAGAGACCAAAATGACCCTGCCTATGGATGTGCATATTCTGGCTAATTGGGCACAAAGAGCAGTTTGTTTAATAAGTGATACCAACTGTACAATAGCAGCGGAGTGCAGAAGATCGATTGTAGTAAAGATCGACCTGAAACTCGGGGAGTTGGCATCCTCTGAGGCCACTGCAGCAGCTAAAGGGCTTTTGTTTGGAAAAGCTTTTGTCAAAGACATGTCCAGATTTGTTAACACCTTTGCTGCTCTGGACAAAGTTCAGACATCGTTAAAAAGAGTGTTTGTGCCCTGTGTATCCGCCAGGGCGGCAGAAGCAGAGGCGTCTCCGCCAGCCACTGAGGATGCCATAGGCCCTATAGAGGAAACAACTGGTGACAGCGGGAAGACAGAAGGCTGAATCCTTCCTTCCCCTCCCGTGGAAGAGGCAGGGGTCGGGGTTGGCACTGCAGCAGCAGGTGAGAGTACAGTCGTATGCACACAGCGCAGCAGCAAGCAATGCAATTCCCGCGATAGTTGTAGGCTAGCGATGCACCTAAGCGCTTGGGAGGACTCTTGGGTCGCAGAGACTGTGCAGGGGTGTTGTCTGTAATTTTTAAAGAGCACAAACTAAACTGCAGCACCCTTTCGCAATTTCAGAGTGTTAGGCAGAATCACATGCAGTACCCTTTGGGAACACTACATGCAATTAAGACTACAAGTGTCAGTACAATTTCACCTTTGGTACAAGCCTGTACTACACAGTTATGTGGTAGCATTGGCTGAGCAGCTAGACTTATCTCAAGAGTTGAAGTGAGCAGTAGAACAAGTTACACAAAGGGACCAACAAATACAGTGGTTCAACTCAAGGTTTCTTGGTAAAAGAATACACATTTATTTACACAGTCAATTAGAAAACATTACACTAGCAAACGCAGCTTAACATCATACACTAATACACCACAATACACAACCAATAAGTTACTGAACAAGTTCAGCTCCCCTGAAGTGGGAGCAAAATGGCACTTCAGTTACGTTAAAAAGGATTAAAAAGACAAGGTTATAAGAAATTCAGCCCAAATACATTCATAGGTAGGGCAAAGGGTTTCAGTTAACTACAACCAGCAATTCAATTCGATAGGCCTGGGTCAAAATCAATGGTTCAGAGTCTTTGTATAGGATAGCACAATTCTGGTAGATAACGGTTAAGTCTTTGCCACGGTTTTTAGAAGAATTTGGCAAGGTGAAAAGTTAGACAAATGTTTAGGGAAGGACCAGCCTTCAAAGAGGGGAAAGTTTCACAAACTTTCTCTGTGGTCGAAAAGATTTCCGGACCGCGTTTTCACAGTACCTTTAAAGTGAAGAAGAGCTGTAGCTGAGGCAGTTGTTCCTGGCAGTTCGAGCAGACCTCGCTGTTCCTGTGCTTCAGTCGTGGGGACAAGAAGGAGGACGTCGGGAGGTTCCTGCACTGCCCAGGGACGAGGCCACAAGCTTAGCTAAATGTCGGTTTAAGGTATGAGTGCCTTAAAGAACACAAACTGGTATCCTTCCCACTGGCTATCCGGTTTTCCACAGCACTCTGTAGAAAATTCGACCAGGAGGGGACGGTTTCCAGGTGGCTTGTGAATTGGTTGGTCCCATCAAATTCGAGGGAAGAAGTTAACCTTGAAGGGCTTCTCTGTCGATGGAGTTTCAGGCAATTCAGACCTGCAGCAGGGCTTCACCGGTCGTCCAGGAGTTGCAGCAGTCCTCTTCCTTCAGCTCGTCTTCGGTTCTTTCATTCCAGTGGTCGACTCTGCTTTCCAAGTCCCAGAGACCTGCTTTTAAACAGTTTTCCCCCATTCATTCCAGTCTGGCTGTCACTCACACAGCAGGGTAGCTGTCGTTGCCGGACAGCCAGCCAGCCAATCACGCCAGAGTGCATTCAGGTCTCCTAGGAGACTAAGCACAGAGAGTTACGGGCACCTCCCTCACATCCTGTCCACCCCAGACACTGAGGCGCCAGAGGAGGGCTTCAGCACTGAAACCCGCCAAAGGACAACGAACAAAGGGACCAAACCTGGTTAAACACAAGAAGGACCTTTCCTAAAAGAAACAGCGAAAAATGTCGACCGGAGTCTGTTTTTACAGATAGGTCTTGGGAGCCATCTTGAAAAACATGGCTGACCCGATATTTTGCTACCGTTGTTCGCGGTCTGGTGAAATCATGATAGTTTGATCTAAACCACTGCCACCAGCCATTTAAAGTAGGAAAGGGTAACATTTGACTGTTACATGAGTGTTTTGACTCAGGGGATGCTAGACAACCCCTCCAGCACTCTATAGGAAGATAGTGCATTCTGGGTCAGTAAATATAAAGAGACTAGTAAAGTCAATTTAACTTTACATGCTCTGGGAGACAGTAGTCAGTCCCAGAGAAAGTGTTTAAACCCTGGGGTGTCTGAAAGACACCCCTTTGCCACTGCACTGAAGGTGTTGTGTGACACAAAGAAAAAGATGATGCCTATGGAGTTGTTTTATAACACCATAACCAAAGAACACAAAAGTAAAACACACATCAAAATACATTGAAGAGTGGGAAAAAAAGGCTCACACTCTTCCCAGGTAGAAAAATCAAATCCTAGAAATCCAGCAAAGTTGCTGGGGGTCTCAAAAGGTAAGGGAAATAAGCACATTTTGAGAATCCTCCCTAAACACAGAGGAGGAACAAAGCCTCATGGACAAGGAAGTAGGAGAGTTTATAAAGAAAAGGGCGATAAGACCAGCGCAGCAGGTGGTGCAACGCTTCTTAAGCAATGTCTCACTGGTGAAACAGAAGCAAAAGGTCAGGCCGGTGATAATCTCAGACAATTTAACACCTTTCTCGTGTACCGACACTGCAAGATGGAGGAAATCCATCTCCTCAGGGACATTTTGCAGAAAGGGCACTGGCTAACCTGCATAGATTTGAGGGATGCCTATCTAGCAGTACCCATTCCTGAGATGCACCAGCAATTTTTAGAATTCATCTGGTGATGGCAAAGGTGAGAGTTTATGCGTCTCCCTTTTCGGACTAACTTCAGCACAATGGTGCTTCACAAAGCTACTCAGGAGTCAGACTGATTTTATACATCGAGGATATTTGTCTCATGGCGCAGGATCCGATGCGGCTGCCAGAGCAAATGGTCCCAATGACGAGTCTCCTAGAGAAACTGGGGTTTCTCATCAATTGGGAGAAATCCGAAACCAGGTCACAGCAGAAATGGAGTTCCTGCGGTTTATCACAGACTCATAGCTGGGGTACTGTCTCTGCCCCTGTAGAAAATGAACGACCCTTTGAAACATCACAGTATTGACTTTCCATTAAAGACTAAACTTTACTTGACAGTCTTATGTTTGCTCAATCACCTCTTCTGTTTAAAAGTTCTTTTAACTAACTGATCAATTTCCCATCAATCATATGTCATAACAAGTTGCATTTGTCAGTTATTTTACAGTCACTTATCTAAGAAGGAATCTGCTGAACCTCCAAGGGAACCTGACAGCAGGTGCGGACACTAAACAGGCAGACAACACACGGCGGATCCCTGTTGGAGTTGGAGGCGGTTCATTATAGGTGTAACGCTCACCTGACTCCCACGGGGGCGCTGGCCTGGTTCGCGCTGCTGTGACCTCGTCTAAGGTGATGCGCAGGGTTCGGAAGACGGACTGGACCGGGCCCCAGATCTGGCTTGTCTAACTCGCGGAAGTATCCTTCTGTAGGTGAGAATAGGGGGTTAACTGTCTGCGGGGTAATGCAATCGGCCTCCCACTTACCCCTCTCACCCTCCTCAAAACCCTTCTGTGCTTCCCTGTAGCGTCTCACCTTAGGGTCTGGAAGGACGAGCTCTCCATCCTGCTTCTGATGCAGGGGCGCGTTGTTATCCAGTTACGTCACTGGATTTTCGGATGGATGAGAACCAAACTTGCTTGGCTTCCAGGTAAGTTTTTCTATAAGTGGTTCCCCTTGTGTCCATGCATTAATGTTCTAATGCTAGTGTCTTTTTCCCCATAGGGGCCGGGGTACGGAATGCCGGGGAACTGGCACCGACCCGAGGTGAGCGGTGAAATCCTTGTGGAAATCAGGTAAGTCTTTAATGAGTGTTTTGGTAATGTCTTTTCATTCACTCATTAACGCTGATGTCTTTTTCCCCTTAGGGGCCGGGGTCCGAAAATGCCTGGATGCGGCACGGACCCGAAATGAAAAGGGAATGACCCAACAGGTAAGTCTTGACATGGAGTTTTAGCTTCCCTTTTCCCTTCTTTCTCTCACCTTTGTTCTTGTCTTTTTCTCCCTAGGCGCGGGGGCGCGACTGCGAATCCGGATGGTCGCTGCTGAACATGCAGGCGCCCTGTAAAGGTGAGTAGAATGCGGCGCTGCAGCGATCAATGCAATGTGCTTTTAAAAATAAATGTCTTCCTTTTCAGGATTGTCGGCGAAATGTCTCTGGGATGCAGATTTAGCAGGTGAAGCCTTTTCCTTCTTCTGTTCTCTTGTTCCCTTCCTTTGCAGGTGATTCAGGATGCTGGCAGGTGTGGCAGAAGTCAGGATGCAGGAGCAGACACGGTGAGCGTCCAGCTGCTAGATGCAGAACAACGCGAAGCACGTGTGGCTGATCGGGTGTGGTTTAAATAGCCTTGGAAGAAGTTCCTAGAATGTGTCCTTCCTCCAATCAGGTATGTATCCTTCCCCGACCATGCCCGGGTGGTAAATGAGTCCCACAGGTAAAGTAGTTCCTTTCAGGCCTCAAGGAGGCCGGGGTTCTGCAGCATGGTCTGCATCAGGTAAGTGCACCCATACACTTTCATAATGAGCCTGGCGCATATGGCGCCAGGACTGACGTTTTCTATGAGCCTGGCGCCATAGGCGCCAGGACGCTGTCCAAAGGGCCCCTATAAGGGGTTGCTGGGACCTTCCCCGGGGACTTGATGTCCGCTTTCGGGGATGCAGGGCCTGAGCCGGCTCCCCGGGAGCGGGCATCGTGACAGCAGGTTTTGTTCTTCGCTATACCCTGTTCGAGATGGAGTCATTCATTAGGAAGCTACAGCGAGACAGTGAAAGAAAGAGGAATTGGGGATGAGGAATTGTGAGGTGATAGGACCATAACGTCGTGATTCATGGACTAGGACAAGTGTCATGCCTGTGGGCAATAGAGTTTCAAACTGCAAAGACTACATTGACACAGAAAATGTTTTTTCTTTGATTTTTGTTTAATGTTTTTTTTCTTTTTAAGATTGCTGCTTGAGTTTTAACAAAGAAGAGTATGCATAATACGAGCCTCTATGTCTTTAATAGAATCATGACTTTCCTGAAAGAAAGTATTGACAATCTGGACTCTACCACGGTACCAACTGCCTCAATGGAGTTTACCATCAGACAGCATTTCTGGCTCGTCCCTTTTTTCTGGCAATGTATTCCATATTGTGTCATGGAGTGCCCCCTACATTTCTCTGTCAACAGAGCTGCCAAGTGTCCCTAAAATCGTGGGAGTCTCTAGCAAAAGGAGACGGACACCTGCAGTCTTGTATTTGAGCCGGATTTTCTTTCTACATCTGCAAAGATCTTCAGCTGTGCCTCAGACAGTCCCCCCTTTCGTGGCAACCCTGGGTTGAAGTAAGTAACACACTGCTGAACGCAGCACTCAAAAGCACATGCCGGTCTGACTGGGGCTAAGCTGCGTCCTGTGCTCCTCAATTGCTGAATTTCCAGCTGATCTCAGTGGCAACTTTGGATAAAGAGGGATAAATGGGATAGATATGATGATCATGTGTGTAATTTCAGCACAGGTGGTGTGCGAGCGGCTACACAACCCATGTGATGGTCTGACATGTATATTCTGGCACACAAACATGACTGTAGTGTCTGACAGGACATATTCTTGCTTTGCTTCTAAATATGATTAGAAACCACATCCTGCAGTCTCATATGAAGCACAGTTTAGGGTTTCTAAGCCAGACCTTTCGTTTTTTAATGTTAAATCAGGAAAGGAGAGGACCTTGCAATTCTCTTATTGATTTCTTGTGCAAGTTCATCACTACCAGGTCGGTGCTGCAGACCCCAGTCAATGTCAAGGATAGGCTTCACGGAGGGACTACTTCACCTTAATGTCTACTTTCCTTAAGCCTCATCCCGAGGAAAATACAGACACTTCCCAACAGACTGGTCCCTCTGAATGTCGCTGTGGCTCATATGTCTCACACTCTGCCCGACCTCTATTGTCCTTCAAAGGCATGCATGAAATGGACAACTGCCCTCAGGGCCACAGCTTTATGGAAGAAATGGCAGCAATTATATGGCTTTTCCCCTAGTCCATGTTGGCAAGAGAGTAACAATATTCTTATACTGCAGGCCCATGTGAAATATAGCTTTCTCTTAAAATCTATGTATCATATGTTCGTCCTTCTGTAGGCTGTTGATTTCTTGGAGTCATAGATGTGTGTGATGTGTTGCATTTTGATAAATTGTTCATTTTGTAAGGCCCATTGCTTCCGAGTCACATTTTACATGTTACTGTGTGGGTTCTCAGCAGTGGGTCAAAGAATAGAAGAAAAGCATGACAGGGTTTAGTTAAAAGCAATATTTCCAGAGACACATGGGCTAGATGGAGCCTGGGGCCCCCTGCTATATTAAACAGGCCAGGCATTTCAGGAGCCACATAAGGAAAGAAGGAAGGCCCTTTACCCTGGAATAGGGGGTGCAGAGGGTGGGGGCTCCCAAAGCATTGATACAAACAGAAATTCGACATTCACAAATAGAGTGTGAGGTGTTCCTTGGTCTGTTGTAGTATTGTCATGTCCACCTTTACATTTTTCATCACCCTATCATGATCGTGATGGACCCAAAACCCCTACTCCCAATTTTCCAAGGGTTGTTTCTGCGCACACCACTCCCATTAGAGCACTTGATTGCAACTGTCAGATTACATGGTCACTGTCCATTTCAATGCAGTGGCTGGCAACCCCATGGACTACCTGCTGGGTTATCCAGGTCTTATCCAGGTCTTCGGGCGTCGACATCGGAGGGAGTGGAAGTTGGGTCGAAAGCTCTGGTTAGCATCGTCAGATCGATGACTCCTCTAAAATATTTATCACTTTGATTGTCCTGCTGCTATTTAAATTCGTTTTCAGCTGTGTGCACATCGTGATTGTCCTGCTGGTGTTTAAATTCGCTTTAGCTGTGTGCACATCTTGATTGTCCTGCTGCTTTTTAAATTTGTTTTCAGCTGTGTGCCCATCTTGATTGTCCTGCTCCTGTTTACATTAGCTGTGTGCATAACCTGCTTTTCATGAGAATGTGTTAACAAGTCCACTCCTCTGCACTCTGTCTAGTCTGCTACTGGTTCCCTCACCCTTCCTCAGTCCCATTGTCCCTCTGTGCTGTTTTTCCCCTCAGCCATACACCCACTACGTCCCCTTCCTCTGCGTGTTCACTGTTTTTCTGTGCATATTACCTCCCCCAGCTCCCATTGTTTTTTCCCAGTCTTGTTCCCTGTCTCCCCCCTCTACCTTCTGCTCTCGCTGCGCCTCTCTGGCCTCAGCCTGGTTAAGTGTACCTCACTCTCTGCAATTTGCTACAGCGCTATCTATCTCTCCTATCTTCTCAAACTGCTTCTCTATCTCTTATCCTTCACCCCCTACTAAATCTGTCAGGGAGAACCTCAAGAAGGACATACTGAGCTCTAACCCAGGCCTTCCAATTGCAGTCACCTACGTCATTGCCTCTGCCAGAGAGACTCTCACAGACATACTCTGTCGTTCCCTCACCTGTCCTATGGACTCTCCATATGATTGCTCTTCTCTCTCCTTTCTCTTCTTTGCCCATCAATGGTGGCACCTGCTGCAAGGTCTTTCTTGCCCTCTCCACCTCCAGGGTCATCATCATGTCTACTGCAATGGTACCATCATGGTCCAGGGTCCTCAAACCAATCTTCTACTCTTTCATAGGCTCCTCCCCCGCCTTATCAACCTCCCTCCGCCTTTTGCACCAGCTCCTTCAGCTGCCCTGGCTCCAATGCCAGCTGTGCCCACCTTGGCTCCCTTGCCACCTCCTAACCACCCTTCTACCCTCACCATGGCTTTCTTGCCACCACCCCACACATTGACAACCCCATCTGCCTTCTCCTCTTGGGTGAACCAGCCACCCACTAACACTGTATCTGGGGCTCCCTTGCCCCCTGTGGTGCCTTCCGCACTGGCTCCCTCCTCACCCATTATGGTCCCGGCTCCCTTACCGGCCTTGGCTCCTCTGCCCCCTTCTACCTCTGTCCCTCAGGTACTATCGTCACTTAGGGGGGCCCACTGTCCCCTGCTCCCCCCGTAAGTCTTTCACTGATTGCAATCTGCTCCACATTGCCATGGTAAGCACTCGCTCAGCTGTCAAACACTCCTCTGACATCTGCAACCTCCTTGAACTCCTGGATTATGATGTTCTTGCCATCACTGAAACCTGGTTCAAGGATTGCTCTGTCACAGGTTTTGACACACTTCTCCCAGAAGGCAACACAATACTCTCTCTTCCTAGACCAAACAGGCCAGGTGGGGGAGTAGCATTGATCTTCCCTGAGTGTATCCCTGTGTCTCTCTCCTGGACTGATCATTTTCTCCTCTCTTCTCACTTGAAGCTCTCTTCTCCCGGCACTGCCTCCCGTCTACAAGGTCATCTGACCCATGAAAAGCGTCTCAGTAGCTGCCTTTGCCTCCACCTATCATACTCCTTCCACTCCTGCGACTGACTCCCACCCTGCCACAGCCCTCTCAAACTTTAACCTCTCTGTTTCCAATACTCTTTATATTCTTGCCTCTGTCATGAGGGTACGATTGAAGCCTACCAAAAAGTGCAACTCTTGCTATGACTCCAAATCAGCTTCCGTTAAACACAAGTGCAGGGCAGCCAAATGGAAATGGGATTCCTCTGGCGCACCCTCTGACAAACTGGCCTGCCGCCTCCTCCAAAGGCAGTATAGACTCTGCATCTGCTCCCAGAAAAGAGTCTTTATACAAGCCTGCATCTCTGCGGTATCCAATAACACGGACACACTTTTCAAAGTCTGCAAGGAATTAGCCAACCCTGCCGCAGCCTCCTCCACCACCTCGCACCACCACCTCGCACCATCCACCACACATGACACAAAGTCAGGCACGCACACAGTGTCAATGAAAGGGAAGGGGCGCCTGAAAGCAGACATGGATGCGTGTCAAAGGGCAAAATAACACATATACTGCATAGCACCTGCATCACACACAAGCATGTGACTGGAATAGTCCTTCCACAAACATGACTGATGCCAATACACAGATGGCACGTAGTATAGCCATACCAGAATTGTCAACCAGCCTCAGATGGAAGTTGAATACTACTGACCATGGGCCATGTACAATGCATGTCAGATGACATTTCATGGAATTCACTATTAGAAAACACACATGTGTCACAGGGTGCAACAACGCTACGGTGTTGTAATACAGTGAGGGCAGGCATACGGATTCAATAATGCTAGGTCACATTGACATCACGCAAGTGAATAGGCATATTGAAGGGGATAACAGGGTTTAGAAGTGTGTGGGTGCAGTGCAGTACATGGGTACGGCCTCAACTACGAATAAAAACACAGATCCAGTAATGTCAATGGCGTGGCCTGGTGGCAGTGTAAGGGTCAGTGCCATCATCATGTGTAAAGTGTTGGTAGTGGGTTGTAGGGATACAGTAAACCCCACCCCCAAGGGTGGGGGTGGCTGGGAGGCAGTGCATGGGTTTAAATGGTTGCTAAGAGTACTGTGTCGTAGCAGACAGTGTGGGCAGGTGGCAAGTGCATTCTCTCAGTCATCTGGGACTACAGCAGGGGAGAGGAGGACAGAAAGCACAACACATGAGGAAGCATCAGAAGTGCCTGCAGACCCGGAGAAGCTACACCTCCAGTTACATAGAGGCAGGGAGGCTGTACCAGAGGGAGGCCCCAGCTCAACACAGATGTGAACCACAAACTAATTTCCTTGAGGAGCAACTGACCCTGTGGGAGTGAGAAAGGGATGATCAAAGACCATGAGACTGAAGTAAATACTGGAGGTGGAGTTGAAGGAATTGCTGGCCCAGGACCCATAGGGACTTGCTAAGAATGCACAGGGTTCAGGAATGAACACTCATAGCCACTGTGAGCCTGTGCCATCATCACAGTCCTAGGGAGATACCTTGCACCAAGCCTAAAGGACTTTTCACACAGTCCAGGACTGGCAGAGTTGCAGAGGGAAGAGTGTAGAATCATAGAAATCCTGGTAAAGCCTGCTGCAGTAGTCCATCATAGGAATTACCAGTCCTCTGGAGACAGTGAGCTACTGGGGGATGGAGAGGAAAGGAAGAATGCCTCTGAGGATGAGCAACTTGCAGGGTGACCTCACAGACATGTCAGTCATGTGATGATAGAAGGCAACTGTTGAGTGGAAGATCATCACAGGCTATCTGCGACCACAGGTTGGAGCAAGAATAGGGCCAATAGAGGCTGGACAGAGAGTGTCATGGAAGGAGGGAGCAGGTGTGGTGATGAGGATTGCCTCTGTGTGCAGCATATGGTTTGTATGCAGTCTGCATGACAACAAGCACATATCAGTCCAACATCACATGGGTCATACATGGCAGTCATTACAATGTAGCCTGAACTGGCAGACAATCATAACACATCACCCAAGCAACATACAAATGGCCTGTACACACACACATCACCACTCACCGGACATTCCCTCATACATTGGCAGGTCTCGCACGCCTTGGATCTGCTCCACTGCAATGAAATCACTAGCGATCTCCTCATGTCCAGTGAGTTCATCGTCCTCTGGTGGTGACCCACTGCCAGTCACCAGAGTAGAGGCACACTTTGTAGCCAGCTTGTCTTTTGCTCGGTGTTGGAAGTCATTCCAACGCTTCACAACGTCACCAGCTGTGCGCCTCTCATAGCCCAAGATGCTAATACGGTCAGCGAGGCACTGCCAGTGGGTCATACGCTGAGCAGGTGTATGTGTGCTCCCTGCCTGCACCAGCATGTCACGGCCATGTTCCAACATGTAGTCCACGAGCATCTCCAGTTCCTCATCACAGAAACTCCCCTTTCTCGACGTGTGGGACTCCTTTGCCCTGTCTGGGGTCTTAGCCTGTACTGCTGGAGCATGCTTCTGCTTCTTGTGAGGTGGTGCAGACCCTGAGTGGCGTGTACCGCTCAGGTCAGTAGGGGCTGGAGTACAGGTGGACTGGCCTATGGAATCAGCCCCCAATGTAACTACAGAAGGTCAGCTTGCACGTATCAGTAGCTGGGTGCTGTTGCCAGGACTCTGCGCCACACGTGTCTTGGCCTTAGTAACAAGGGACTTGGCCCCTGAGTCACACTGGGCCGGGACCAATCCATTCCTAGCTGGGTGACCCTGAGACAGGGTGCCGGTTGCTACAGCTGCCCCTGCAGCTTCCAGACCCTGGCCGGTGTGAACAGCAGATGACACTGCTGCTCCAGATCCCCGGGTGCCGGTGCCTGGAACTTGCACAGCACAAGTCTTGGCCTTCCGGACATGGAAATCGGCCATTGAGTCACCCTGTCCCTGTGCCGGGACCACTACCGTCCGGGCTGGCTGACCCTGAGCCTGGGTAGTGGTAGCCGCAGCTGCCCCTGCAGCTTCCACACTCTGGCTGCTCTGAACAGCAGATGTCACTTCTTGTCCAGGACCACAGGTGCTAGGTATGTCAGCAGCTGCTGCATCTCCCTGGCCCGGTTGGGTGTGGGGCATAGTTCTCCCTGCATGGTCCTGCACACCTTGCCCACGTGGACCACCTTGGCCACCTTGGCCACCCTGGCCACGTCACCCACCTTGGCCAGCTTGGCCACCCTGGCCACGTCGCCCACCTTGGCCACCTCTGGCAAGTCGCCCTCCCAGTCATGGCACTGATGGACTAGCGCAATGGGAGGTGCAGCCAACAATTGTCCTGGGCAATTGGAGTGAGGGGCCAGGGTACGTGATGAAAAATGTACCACTGTGCTCCAGAAAGGCTCTATACGACCCCTGGTGAAAAAATAACGGGTCGCGCAATGCTCAGGCACCCGAAAAACAAAAATCAACATGTACGTGACCCCTCGGTAGCCCACGTTGAGTAAAAAACATCCTGCAGTACACTGTGTCACCCAGCAACACAAAAAATGTGTATGCGAGGAACACATAGGCTACTATAACCTCGAAAATGGGGTACGCATCACACAGGGGCAACCATAGTGGGAAAAATGTGTGCACGACTCACCGTCTGTCTGGTAGAATGAAAAAAATCACACGTGTGTGTGCGCGTTGGCAACTCCCGCGCAAAACAAGAAGTACGCACTGCCACAGTAGTGAACTATTTGCGTGTGAACCCACAAAAATATGAAGTTCATGCATCCGTCCCCACGAAAAGCATGTACAGTGCACTGTTGTCCTACGCAGACCTTTACCCCCATACTGATTGACAACGCTCAACGTCCAGCGCATGTCACGTAACTTACGCGTTTAAGGCCTTTCCTCTGATTACACGCTAACGCGCTGTTTACGCATGTGCGGAGTCACTCTGTTTACGGCTGGCCACGCGATAGAATATGGAAAAACCACGCTCCTGCCTCCAACTGCCCAAGATGCCTCCTACGAGCCATCTGCTGATGCCAGCCCACTCTGTGTGCCTGCTGCCCACATGCCCTACATTTTGGTGTCTGCTCATCAGCCATTGCCAGTGATCCTGTCGTTGTGACCACCTCTGCTGTTCCTGAAGACTCCTGACTGCCATACCACCGCTCCACAGCCCAGCCCCAGGACCACCTTGCCCACCCACACCTACCTCAGGGGTTGCCATGTCTGACACCACACCATCTGAGGCAAGTGGCAACCCCCCAGCAGATAGGCAGAGGGCTGTCAGCTTCTCACCCAGGGAAGTTGGCATCCTGGTAGAGCAAGTCCTGGTGCATCATGATGCCCTCTTCTAAGGCCCATCGCAAGCTGGCAATGAAGGACGAAGAAGATCTAGGGGGACATCGTGGGTGCCATCAATGTAGAGGGGCTGGCACCCCGTGACTTCCATCATGTCCACAAGTGCTGGAAAGACTTCAAGTCCAGGACCCACAACAAGGCCCGGTGCCTCAGCAAGGCTGTTGATGATCGAGTGAGGTGCCGGGGCCGGTTGACCACCGACGAGATGAGGGTCCTGGAGCCTACCCAGTGCTGTATCCCCAGGTCTTGGAGTTGGTGCTCCATCTGAAGTCGAATGGTTCATGTGTTCTTGTCCACCATTGAGCATGTGCATGTTGACATGTGGCTGGAGTGTGCACCTTGGCCTTATGTCTGGCATGCTTCCTGTACAGATGTCTGTGTGCATGTCCCTGACAGTGCTGCATGAGAGTCCATTCAAGCGTGTCCCACATCAATGGTGTCTATGTTGCGCACCGGCATGTAACGATGCACACATGTTTGCATACCTGTGTCTGGTCTGGGGCATGCGAGAGGTGTGACACATAAGTGCTTATGTCATCATCATGGACATGCATCGTGTACATGTGCGTGTGCCTTAGTAGTGAGTGTGTAACTGTCCAACACTCTGCACGTATGTTACTTGAGTTCTTGATTTGTGATTGCCTCACACTGACAATTTGCCCTTGAGTGCACTGTGACGTGATAGCTCCATGGCCTGCCTCATGACTGTCAGGTGATGTGTGTGAATGAGATGTGTATGTCCCATGATGTGTGTGAGCTGAATACAGAATTATGATCTTGTGTCAGTGCCTTGTGCATGGATGTGAATGTCTGTTGTGAATGATACACATGTTTGTGAATGTGTGTGAATGGCACTTCATTGTGTGTAGTGGAGGGTGATGATGGTTGCGATCTTTGACAGTGATACTGATGTACATTTGCATTGTGAAAAACACACATACACACATATGTTCAGTAGCCTGATGTTTGTGTTCTATGTTTCCCTATCCACAGTGACGATGGAATAAGAGGGCGGAGAAGGTGCTGTGGAGCACCGCAGCAGGGACGCCTCCACCAGGCACAGACGCAGGGCCCAGTCCACCTCCCAGGTACCGTCATCTTCCGGGAGCGAGGAGACTGGTGCTGCGTCCATGACAATGGCCTCAGCTGCTGAGGGGAGGCCCAAGAGGGTGAAGTTGGTTGTGGGCACCTCAGCAGTGGGAGGGACAGGTGAGCGCACACAGGGGCAATCCTATGCAGAAGACAGTGGGGAGTCATCCAGGTTGGTGGTGGTGAAGGAGGAGGAGGAGGCCATATCAGCCCAGCACATGGGGCCCGGTTGGGGTGATGAGGTAGGTATGAGTGGTGCAGTCCAGGATCAGGGGCCGGAGGCAGTGCAGGTCACGTGGAGGGGCCTGTGACTGATCTTGTCCCTGGAACTGCGACTGCACCAGTATGCACCTGCGGGCATGCCTCAGGCCGGACCCCTCAACACAGGGTGGATCTGTTGCTAGCCGTTGCTAGCCGGTATTGCGAGGCGTACAGGCACCATTCGTGATGATGTGCAGGCTTCCAATCGGGGGCTTGCACATCATCACAATGAGGTCTATCACCTCATTAACTAGCTAGCTCAGTTCCTGGTCACAAATGTGGTACATGTGCTGGCCACTGCTGCAACCCCCTCTTCCTTTTCCTCCTCTGTGTGCCAGTCGTCCTCCCTGCCATCCTCCGGCCCAGATACCACCAGGGCCCCCTGTGTACCTGTCCCAACCCCGGTGGCCAGTCTGGTGGAGATCACATCCCTGCCACAGTCGGGAGTCGAAGGAGGATCAGCAGAGGTTGTCACAGCAGCGACAGGAGCTATGGCAAGGGAGGAAGTGTAGGCACCAAGAAGGAGGGCACGTGCACAACAACCCCGGGTTGTGTCATCATCCCGGAGGCTGTCCTTGTGGCGAAGGTACCGGGCATTTTGGCAGCAGCAGGCTCAGGAAAGGAGGCAACAGGACTCGGGGAGTTCATCATCAGAGGGGCAGGTATCGGCCATCGGGCAGGAGACAAACGTGGACCTTACGACAAGGATGTCTTCCGTGTTGGAGCGTTTGGACCGCCAAAACAGGGAAGAGCGGCAGCTGGCACAGTAGAAGTAACTCACCATGGCCAGGGCGGAGAATTCACTGCGTCGGGCAGAGAGGCGGGCGGAGGTCCTCGAGGAGACTCGCAGGGAGTTCGAGAGGAGCATGAAGGAGTCCCTGCAATCACTCGAGGGGAAGCCGAGGCCCGCCTACTGGAAGTGGACGCAGTGTTCGATGACGCCCTGGAGGAGAATATGAGAGAGCATGGTGAGGAGATGGACTGGCCTGCTGCCTTTGTATATAGTTCTTTAGGAGTAGGTTTCATTTGTTTTTTTCTTTTTATTTGGAGTTCCTGGACTTTGCTCCGCATCTTGTATATAGTTATTTTTGTATTGTATTTTTAGGATTTTTCTACATGTTTTGGGACCATGGACCCTGGATCTTTGTAAATATTTGGATTTTAATTTGGAATGGTTTTCACATGATATATGATTTCATTTGCACATACATTCATGGACAAGGACCACATTTTTGACTCTTTCATTTTTTACATCACATTGATTTTGGTTTTCACTTTATTTTGAATTTTCTTTTGGTCCATGCGTGTTCAATTTGTTGTTTTTACTGTGTGTGACTTAGATACATGTTTTTTAATATAATTCTTTGACATTGAAATCGAAGTGGTATCTGGTCTCAACGGTTTAGTGCATGTTTCACTCCTCCTTGACGCATTTGCGTGTCCCTGCTGTTCACCAATGTTGTTCATGTGTGTGCACATGCATGCATGTGTGATGTTAGGATTCACATGACATAGGGAGCATGACTAATGGATGGGTGTTGAGGTGCACCAGGGGGATGCAGCGTTTGGTGGCATTTTAGTTGGCATGTGCTGCATGGTTGTATGTTGGTCCAATGTGTTTTGGGATGGAGGGCGGGGAAATGAGGCGGGGTCTGCCTGCAGGTTGCTGTCACTGGTGGGGACATGTGGCGGGGCCTGCCTGCAGGTTGCCGTCTCTGTTGCGGGGTGGGGACATGAGGCGGGGCCTGCCTGCAGGTTGCCGTCACTGGTGGGGGGTGGGGACATGAGGCGGGGCCTGCCTGCAGGTTGCCGTCACAGGTGGGAACATGAGGCGGGCCTGCCTGCAGGGTATGGTCACGGGTGATGGGGTGCCCGTGTGGTGTGGGCTGCCTGCGGAGTATGTTCACTGGTGATGGTGTGGGTCCCATGTAGTGTGGACTGCCTGTGGGGTATGGTCACGGGTGATGGTGGGGGTCCCATGTGGTGTGGGCTGTCTGCAAGGTGTGGTCACGGGTGATGGGGGAGCCATGTGGTGTGGGCTGCCTGCGGGGTACGTTCACGGGTGATGGTGGGGGTCCCATGTGGTGTGGGCTGCCTGCGGGGTATGTGCACAGGTGATGGTGGGGGTCCCATGTGGTGTGGTCTGCCTGCGGGGTATGGTCGTGTGTGATGGTGGGGGTTCCACGTGGTGTGGGCTGCCTCCAGAGTGTGGTCACAGGTGATGGGGTGGTCATGTGGTGTGGGCTGCCTGCAGGGTATGTTCACGGGTGATGGTGGAGATCCCATTTGGTGTAGGCTGCCTGCGGGGTGTGGTCATGGGTGATGGGGGTGCCATGTGGTATGGGCTGCCTGCGGGGTATGGTCCACTGCTGGGGTCTGGCTGTACGCAATTTCGCTGGGGCGCGGACGGAGTACACGCGGGCCTTCCCACGTGATTTCGCGAGTGGGGTACATGATTTTGCTGGGGTGTGGATGGGGTACGCGTGGGCCTTCCCACGCGATTTGGCTGGTGCAATTGGGGTACGCGATTTTGCTGGGGTGCGGACAGGGTACGCATGGCCCTTTTCACGCTATTTGGCTGGTGCGAGCGGGTCACGCTCTGATTTTTCACACAATTACAATGGGGGGGGATGTGTGCTGGGTCACGGATGGTGTGGGGCATTGCGCCGTATTGGGCATTTCACTGTCTTTTGCCTGCGCATGGGGGTGTGTTAGGGGCGTTGCTGGCGCTTCTTGATGTTCATTGCGCCACGGTTACTGATGCCTCAGAAAATCCATGAATACGCGTGCCGCGCAATTGCTGGTTTGTGCCACAGCTGGTGCACGCATGGCACATGCTCCTTCTCGGCGTGCAGCAATTGTGCTGCTTCTGCGCTGGATTCTATGAATTGGACCCTAAATCTGAAGATTTAGCAACATTTGTAAATTATGTTTTCATGATCGTGTATATACTCTGATATATAAGTTATACGTATTATCAGTAGGATATGGTTGTACTGTATTTATCACAGTTTGTACAGTCAAGTGTGAAACGCATGAATTAATGTACAAACACACACACTTTAATATTGCGACCATACTGTTTTGGAAAACATGTACACAATACATGTTTGACATTTAAAGCATTACACAGTAACAGGTTTTGGATTGAACTGTTTTTTACATTTAGTATTATGCAAGAAAAGCACAAGATGCAAAAACTTTCAGTAAATTGTTTCTATCCTACAAACTTTCAGAATTGCACATGCAGTTTGTTTTAAGATGTAACTTAAAATAAGAAAAGGAACAGCCTTGAACCATGTAAGAGTACTCATTACAGGTAGAATTTGGACCTTTAACTTCGTGAGACGTAATGGTGCAGTGCTTAATGGAGCTATGCTCATAACAGGAGGTCATGAGTTCGAATCTTCTGTAGAGCCTTTGAATTTTATTTTTACAAAAAAGGAATAAAATTGGCGTTTCGTATTTTTATTTTTAAAAAGGAGGATTATAATTTGAAAAACGAAGAGACAGACTTACCGTGACACATGAAACCTTTTTTTGGGGCATGGCATATGACACCTGCTAGTGGCACGTGTCACTTGTAGTGGTGACATGCAGTGGCACATGTCACTGGCATATGACACTTGCCATATTCGGCTCCAACCCCTACTGGCCTGCAGTCCACACACTGTGGGCAAATCTCGGCAATCATGCAAAGGGCCGCATCCTGTGTCATTTTTCCAGGCATATAGTGCAGATTGGAAGAAGAAAGAATGCATGTGTTTTTAGGTTGGGTAGTCCTAGTCCTTCTTCTGTGTCGATGAAAGCTGGGGATGAACCGGGACCTCGGCATAGCAGTTGGAGAGGGGAAGCTGCTGGAGAAGGGGAAAAGAGACCATCCACCTAAGAGGTAGGTTTGACTGGGCGCCAGTTTTTCATTCTAATTCTCCCATTCAGCTTGCGTTTAAAGTTATATTTATTTTATTAGTTCATTTGTCTGCATTCATTTGAATTTTACTTTCGTTCTTTGTCAACCGCTCCTGTGGTCTGAGGTTCCCCGGCCATAGGCATTGCCCCTGTGGCTCGCACCCGGCAGAGCTGCTTTTATTTTTCTTTCATTCTTGCACTCGCCTCGCAAGTCTTTCTTTGCTGCCGCTGTCTTGTAACAGAAGCCGATTGGCCCCTGGCGATAGTATGTGCCTTTCTTATTTGCCTCCCTCACGGAGGCGCAGCGGACAGGCGCAGCGGAACCTCTTCACCGGTGCCGAGTCCAGCCAATGTCCTAAAAAGCTGTGACCATCCACGCTACAGACGGCGTGTGGATGGCGCCTACATTAATTTCTGGGCTGAGCTACTCATGTATGGCCTTCGTGTCACTGGCTCCTACGAACACTATCTTCTCTGTCAATTTGGTTGGTCCTGGCAAACAGGTCCCTGCTGCCTGCGGGTCGGCTGCCTCTGCTGGTAGATGTTTCATTTTTAATGCGCGCTCCCTCGCGGTTCACGTCTTGACGTGTTACGAACTTATCCATGAACACTTACCAAATCTAGTATGTGTCACAGAGACATGGCTTCATGCCTCCCTAGATCCACTGGTGGTTCAGGCCCTTCCTGCTGATTATTCCATTCTTTGGCTCGATAGGAACTCACCCCACATAGGGGGCGATCTTGCCTTGATTCGCTGCTCTTCTTTTCCCTGTTCCTTGATTCCCCTGCCCCATGTGATCAGGATGGAGGCCTTTTTGGCTCAAATCAACATTTCCGCATGCTGCACACTTTATATGCAGGGGTCAAGTCCTAAAAATTAAAGTGGGGTGACTCGTCAACAAACGCAATGGGGTGTGACTACGCCAGAAATTAGCATATCAAGGAGAAATATGCACATTTCATTAAATTGGCTTTGCACAACCCCCCAAATTGCACAGGACGAATCGCATTTGCCTTTCATGAAATCAACACCCACACAAAACCAAGAAAGGATATTTTCCTCTAACAGTGTTTTTGAAAGCATTAAAAGGTGTGCATGTTTTAAACTCCAAGAACCAATACAAATATTTTCCTTGGGACTTCCAGTACTGAAATGCGACATTTCACCTTTAGTTGGTTGTTATTTTTCGTCAGGTTATATAGTGCAGTGGTGAAGTCTCCAGCCTACAAACGTGACGACTGCGGTTTGATCCCTGAGGTCATTCAATGTTTCTCATTTTAGCTGGGGGGGGGACTGAGTCAACCGGGACTGAGTCAACCCTCTGAATAAATTAGGTGGACTCCGTCCCCCCGCGTGTACCCTTGACTTGAGCCCTGTTTCTATGCTGTTAGTTTACCGCCCCACAGGGGCGGACACCTCTTTTGTCCTGTCCTTTGCAGACATGGTGGCAGATGTTCAAACGTGCTACAGTAATCTTGTTGCACTCAGTGATTTTGACATGCATCCGAATGTTCCTTCGGATCTCCAGGCAGCTCGGCTGGTTGCAGCCCTGTCTGACCATCATCTTTTTCAATGGGTCCTTGGCCCCACGCATTCACAGGGTAACGCAGTGGATCTTCTGTTTGCTCCTTTTGCCCTGTTCTCCAGTGTGAAGGAGCAGCCAAATGCCTCTGCAGGAAGTTCTGCCCCCATTCTGCCTGTCTGTTGGAAACCTGAAACTGCACCATGTTTGACATGAGTAGTTGTGACTATACCGCAGCAAGTGTTCGAGAAAAGGTATTCGTTAAGAAAGCCATACCAGATGTATGCTCGGAGAGATGACAATCTCTCGGAGGAGATCCCTGAAGGAATATGAAAATGAGAGAAAGAGAATCTGGTGACGTCACAAGAAATGAGTGTGAAGCACTGAGTAGACTGGCTGACGAAGAAGATGTATGGACCTTATAGAAACTGATGATGAAATAAGAAATCGAGTGAATGTCCCTATGCGGAAAAGAAGATTGCATGTGTGAATGATGCACTGCAGAAAATGGAAGCCGTTCAATGAATGTACAGATACAGCAACACAATTATACTGAGGGATCTTAGAAGCTAGCTATACGTAGTGAATAGACTGCACGCAAAGCCACCATTATGTAGTATCTGGACATCGGTGTCCCAAATTTTATTAAGTTCAAACCCACAGAGAAAGAAGGATCAAGAGCTGTCTGTGTTGCAGCAAAGAATTAGCTGGTGATCGCAGACTTGAAGGGTGAAGCTGTTTGGCCTGGTATCAAAGTTGGAGCAAGCCAAGCCCGGTTTTCTATCCATGAAGAACAGAAACCGTGAGACACTGAATCATCCTGTGTTAAGGTGCAAAGAAAGAACACTTTGAGTGCCAAGTTTATTAGTTCAAGACAATTAAATGCTGCAAAATGTGCTGAAATACGGTCTCCTGTCACGTGAGCCAAGGATGGAAATAGGAGTTGGGAATGCAGACCAGAACTGTGATAAGCGTGTGCCCGAACTCCCTTTTATTCCCAAGAGAAGAGAATCTACTGCAAGGCCAAGTTCGAAGACAGTCTGCATGGCAGAAGGCATGGACGATGAGAGATGTGGGGCTAATTATGCGGGAAGCAAAGTCGTGTACACCTCCCGTCATCTGGGTATGAGCTTATGTGCTGCTAAGGAGCCGAATGTTCCAGACATGGCACAAGTGTGGCAACCAATTGTAGAGGGCCATATAATTAAGGACCTTATAGTTTAAGAGCCAATAGTATTCTGTGTACTTAATAAGTGTTGAGGATGACTTACACTTGAGGCAGGCTTAAGTTGTCCAACTGACCGTAGAGACCCAACCACAACCCGATCCCTTAAAGAAAGTATGCTTAGATGTTCCCCTTGAACCAACCACAATTTTTGCTATATAAATGTATTTTTATATGATTTGCGCTGGGAGCCCGAGTGAACATTCATCGATGTCCGTTGTAACTCCCTATTTTAGACAAATTGATATTAAAACAGTCAAAATGTACTTTGCCAACTTGCAGAGTCGGTCTGATTATTTGGTGTAAGAGTTACTCTGCACCCCATCCTTTGCATGATATTTTACTGATTAATGACCTCATGTTCACCATCTTTCCCCCCTTGATAGTGTTGTAGTCTGATCACAGGATCATCCAGTTTACGTTCAATGTGCCTTCTGTGAATACGGTTCAGGTCTTTCCTTGCCCTCCCTCTCGCCGCTGGTTCGCTGTTTCTAGGGTTGATATTTCTTTGAGCATCAACAATATTTTGGCTTCTAATAGCTCCCCTGATCTTGCATCTTTCTCTGCCACCCTGACCTCTACAACAGACCTACTGGCTCCACTTAAGACAGCCAAGCCTCAGGGTCGGCCTGAGCCATGGATCTCTGTTCTCCGCCTTCTTCACTGCAAGGCAGAATGCAAGTGGAAAGGCTCTTCCTTCCCTCACGCCTATTTGTCGCTCCATAAAGCCTCTGCTGCCTATCAGCGAGCTATCATGAATGCAAAATTCATCCATTACACCTCACGGGTTACTTTAGCTGTTACCTTGCCCAGTGAGCTGTTAAGATTAGTTCAATCTCTTTCTTCAGTTGACGCCCGATCCGCTGGTACCCTCCCAAATACTGCATGATTCTTTATATTTCTTTTTTCAAAATAAGATTGCCTCTATCCCACAGAAGATTTTGGATCTTGGTGGCTCACCTCGTGCACCAGCTCTTTCTCAGAGCTCCCCTGCACCGGCCATGGTCTGGGAGAATTGTCCTTGTTTTTTGGCACCTGACATTGTCTCTGCTACCCAGGGTCTTAAATCAGTGACACTGGCCTACGCCATCCCTCTTGCCATTCTTAAAAAGGCCATCCCATCTATTGCTACTGTTCTCACTGTGGCCATTAATTCTTCCATCTCTTCTAGCTTGATCCCCTCTATCTTGAAGCACTCTTTGGTTATTCCCTTACTGAATAAACCTCACTTGGAGCCCCTTCTTTTGTCTAATTTCCTGCCTATTTCTGTGCTTTCATTTCACATGAAACTACTTGAGTCTTTAGTCACTCCGTTGCTTTGCTTGTTTCTAGAGGATTTTGTGTTCCTTGACCCATTTCAGTCTGGCTTTTGCCCCAACTAGGGCACTGAGTCTGTTCTTGTCTCAGTGGATGATGACCTGGCCCAGATAGCTGATGTAGGCAGGTTTAGTTTGCTGATACTATTAGATCTCTCCGCTGCATTCGGCACAGTCCACCATACAGTACTTATATTTTCAATGGCAGAATGTGTTGCACAGGCACATGAAATGCACTACCCTGGCTTATTGGTCTGTAATATGGGACAGCTCGTTATAAAGTGCTTGCAAGATTGGGCAGGGTTCACTGGATCAGACCCATGGTGGGTCAAATCCCTAATACAAAACAGTGGTACCAAAGTAGAAATTGCACAGGGAACCTCCAGATTTGTAAAGCTTTTATGTTGGGTCCCCAGAGATATAATCAGGCAAGCCTATATCTAGGCCTGCCTGAACGACTCCTAAATAAATTCCAACGCATACAAAATGCGGCGGCCAGACTGCTCCTTAAACTACCTCGAAGAGAACACATCACACCAGCGCTGAAAACGCGACACTGGCTACCCAACAAACAGCGGATCAAGTTCAAATCAATGAGCATTACCCACAGAGCAATCCTCGACCAAGGTGCAGACCAATGAAACAAGAAGAACTATAAGTTCAGTCTGACAGATGTAAAGTGACAACATAAAGAAAAGAAGAGATGAGGGTCTACTGAAACTAACATACGGATACTTAAGGAATGAAGATGTAACTGAAGTGACAAAGTGAACATATATGTGAATATGAAGAAATCATGTAAACTTAGAAGATAAGTAACAAGAGATGTAGTAGATGTATATACGCAGAAACAAAATGTAGAGGAGACACATAGATGCTTGCTAAACGTAGGAAATAGAACGCAAGTAAAGCAGCCATGTTGAGAAAATGGACGTCAGCATCGTGTAATAGTAAGCAGGAAATTTCGAGGAGGAAAACCAAGGTTGCAGAGCTGACAGGTATTGAAATACACATTTGTGCAAGAACAAAGAATGTTTGCTTGCCTCAGGATCAAGGATGGCACTGCAAGAAGCAACTGCAATGCTTGAAAGGAGTCGAAGAGGATAAGCCAAGTAAGCAGGACATATTTCTCTTAGATTAAGTAAAGGAGTGAACATTTGTGAATGCCAAGTATTGTACAATTAAAGACATGGAAATCATATGCAGGATGGAGCAACCAAGTTTCTAGAGGTCGGGGAGAGTAATGGCAACCAATATAATGGAATCAAATAGCATTAAATAGAAGGACAAAATTGACAAAATAATGGTCTCCTCACACGTGGTCCAGGACCAGGAGACAAAACCTATTCATAAAGCTCTAGAAGAAGATAGCAATGTATCTTCACTCCTTTTAAAGTTCAGAGGAAGAGAACAGTCAGCAACGTCAACTACAAAGAAGAAGACTTGGCTTAGGGCCTAAATGATGAGAGATGATTTGCAAATTAGCCAAGTGGCCACAGTTGTTCCCCGCACCTGGGTTTCGATTTGCTTATGTGCTGCTAACGAGCCGAAAGTCCAAGGTTGGAAGAGAGTGCCAACCAATCATGAGGTCCTATGAAATGGTGGACCATACATAGTTGCAGAATCCAAGCTGCTGCTGTTATTCTGCTATTATCTGTATTTTACATAGTTAGAGGGGGTTCAGGCATGCCTACTAGATAAGGGGCATCCAATGATGTTACTAACACCTATATAGACTATAAGTATACATTTCCCTTGATCGATCCCTCTGCCCAATAGGTTGTTACAGTTAGCCGCGAAGAATGATGTCATAGCTGATGTACATTGAGGTATAAAGTCTTTTGTGTGACCAAAATGCATTGAGACTGTGTGAGCTGCAATCTGTTTTTCTCGCCAGGTTTCTCTACTCTTTTTTAACTGATAATAAAGTAGTATTTTGCCATATTCTTTGAGTCTGACGGGTCATTTGGGTCTGAGATAATTTATAGTGTCAATCCCATCAGTCACTTGGAATGCACCAGGCGCCCTTGCACATTTGGTAGCAGTGCAGATGGTTCAGATCCAGTCTCTCAGATGTTTGTCATCTTCCACCATCAGCTGGAAGACCGCAGATTTCTTTGGAGAGCAGAAGAAAAACATGTGTAAACCGAGACGGTCGGCAGATGCATCTTTGAAGAAAATCCTGTTTGGTTCCCACGGGAGACCCGCAGACCGAAGGCGAAGTAATTGATTGGGGAAGAGTCCATACCAAAGGGCTCAAACTGAACAATGGACGTAAGCAGTAACATTGAAAGTGGCAAATAAAAGGGGAGGGATCATATTGCATGTGTATATATATAGAAATTGGCGAAATGTAATGATTGATTAAGGAGACATGCTTTGTATCATATTCTCAAGCAGATAGAAGGGAGCGCGAAAACAAAGAATTTTGAAGGGATCCCAGTGGCTAGGCCAAAGAAGGGCGTGCGACACACTCCAAAATGGAGTATAATAGAGATGAAATACTTTTTACTAGGCAGATAGAAAAAGTAGATCATAGAAATTGTTGTACATATTTGTTTGTGGTTGTGAAAATATTCGTGTAAGACGTCAACTTGTTTAAAAAGACATGTGTTTTTTATTAGTTGTCATAATATAGGTTGTAGACTGAAACAATAGAACAATAGTAATAATTTGATTGATTATCAGACCCTAAAAGCAAGAGATTGGCACCAACCATAGGAGGGTAACAGTTGAGAAAAAAATAGAGCAAAATATGATTCTTAGATTATCAATAATAAAAGCAGGATGGTGAGAATTGAGAGAACCATAAGCAAAGAGAATATTATTGTGTAGGCGTGCACATATTGGGCAGAATATTTTGGAGAAATGGGTGGCGATTGATGGTACTTGCCTGCATTGACTGTTGTGATTTAATTAATTAAAGTAATAACAATAAAAGATCCGGTAACTACTGACATTTAAAAATGACTTGGGGCCACTCCCCTTCTACACTTGTTAAAAACATTACCAAGTTACACACACAAGATTAGGAAATAAAATGCTAAGTGGGTAAACGGCACGGCTGACAAAATGTTCATGCAATGGCCTCAAAAAGGTTCGCTATCAAGAACAGTATTGCAAAACATGACAACATACTTACATGCTGTGTACTCAGGGAAGAAGCTACAAAAAAGGTTGGCTATTTCAGAGCTTTGGAAAATGTATCAAAGTGAAAAAGAAAAGCTGCCTGAGAAGGAGTGGATGCTTAATCAGCATAAAGGGGAGGGCATAATGCCCTCAACTCCTCTTTCTCCTCTTGAAGACAAAAGTGCAACTGATGACAAAACAGGGATTTTATCCTCTAATGGAGTTACAAACATAAGCGTGGTATTGTAACCCGACATACGCGCACCCGCTTATAGTAGTGAAGATAATATAAAAGAAAGTAAGATTAAAGAACGCAACTATATGTCCATACACGATGAAAATAAGGAGCGTGCTGAGAGAAAGGACAGACAGATAGAGATAGAAGAGGCCAAGAGACAAAAAGGAGAGAAAATCAGAGCCAGCAGAATGATAATAGTACAGAACTCGTGGATGGGAGGACAGATTTCTTTAAATTACTTAAATTACTGAAATATATTACTTAAATTAGGCGGAAAGGGTATTGACGATGTTAAAGAAAGAGAAGAAAGAGGAATGGGAAAGGTAGGAAAAGGAATGAGAAAGGGCATACCAAGAGGAGAAGGAAAAAGAGAAGAAGCGAAAGGTAGCACAAAGAAAGTATAAAGAAAAAGAGAAAGAGAAAAGAGGAGATGAAACATAAAGATGAAGAAGCACAGTGACTGAAAGAACAAAGGTTGCAGAGAAGGCAAGAAGAGAAAGAGAAAAGGGAGATGAGAAGATGGGAAGAGGAGATGAGAAGGAGTAGGGAGAAAAGGGATAAGGAAATACATACCATCATAGAGCCCATCGTTAATAGATGTGTAATACTAGTTGAAGAATGAGAACGATGGGAAGAAGAGAGAAGGTTGCACAAGAAACCTAGAGTACCAAGATGGGCTAATGAGCATGAGGCAGGAGGCACAGGGAAAAGGATTGGGGATCTATATAGGCAAATGAGGGAGAAAGATGGTTGCGAGACCAGAGGGAGCATCGAAGGATCTCCACTGAAAGAAACAAAAGGTGCATTGGATGATATAATGATGGACACACATAAAAGGCTGTCCCTAAGCAGATTAGATCTTTATGACGAAAAAAGGGGTAACAGCCATACCAGTTGGGGTATAATGATGTCAGACAAAGAAAGGGGAGAAAATGAGAGTGCAAGGATGGGCGCATGTGGCTTTTCGATAAATCCGAACATAGAAAGAGGGTCAACTTTTCAGATTTAGAAGACCCAAAAGAAAGAACACCAGAAACTATACTGTATTCTGAATAACCACAAGGACGATCGCATAGTGGATTTAGGGTTGTTTTACCAAAGCTGAAATGTCGGCGACGGAAATGACTGCATGAGAAATGTACATTATACATAAATGTTCATACATTTCTCATGCAAACATCCATTGTAAAACAACCCCAAATCCATACCAACACTAACCCCTGCCCACACCATCACCCCGCCCACCCTCCCAACACACCCCTACTTACCTTTCATCGTGATGCGCTGTGTTCCTGTGACCCTGGTTCCCTTTCACTTCTGTGACCGGGAACCGGCACCGCAGGGTCCTTTTTTTTCTTTTGAGCAGCTCAGCTGCAGGGGTGTCCCGCAACCCCCACTCACTATACCGTATTGTATAGTTAGTGAACGCTGCGTTGCGTTGAACACCCCAGCTACCCCCACAGCCTTTTTTTTTCTTTTTTTAATTTTCTTTTGTTAGGTGATCTGCAGCGGTGTCCCCCGCAACCCCTGCTCACTATACTGTATAGCATAGTGAACGGGGTGTTTTAGGGACACCCCTGCAGCTCCCAGGGCCTTTGTTTTTCTTTTTTTACCTACCCCACCAAAGACCTAATATACATACCACAAAATGTTCGAACTTTTGGTAGTTCAAACTTTTTTTGGTATGTATATTAGGTCTTTTGGTGGGGTAGGTAAACTGGATTCAGTCACTTTGGCAGAAATCTGCATAGTGTAGTGGATATATCCCTGCCTTATGTAAGTAGATTAAGGTCATTGCCAGGATGAAGACGAATAGGTGAAACTAGCCCAACCTGGTAGACAAGAAGAATGGGTGGATACGATTGTAGACCAGGATTTACACAAATCCCGTTATTAGAGAAATGGGGAGGACAACCACAGTATATACCGTAGCCACAGATGGATAAAGAAAATCTGAAATTTAAATTACCCAGTTTGACTGCATGTGTGGGAAAATGGATTCTTGAGTTTGAAATAATGACAGCAGGAATGACATTAGCAGTGGTGACATAAAAGGCCTACTAGCAGCTTTTCTAGGGGGGAGTGCTGACAACATTTGGAGATGAGCGGGATATGCGAGTGCGACAGCGCAAAACATGGCACATGACAGAGCGCCATTTAATAACTGCAGAGCAGATATTTGGAGCACACTTATAGTACAATATCCTGACACATCAGACATGGGTGTGATAATGACAAGGAAAATGGGTGAGGACGAAGATCGTTTCGCTTTTTTTTAGAAGATTCAAGAATGTTGGCATCTTGAGATGAGGGAAACATGCAATAAGACCGTAGTGTTATTTTATCATATTTTATGTCAGGGACTGCCCGGGCCAGTGCAGAGGTAAATGGAAAAACAGATAGGGATGGAAGCGTCCATGGCCAGAAATACAGATGACTATCATACATAACTGTTGATTGTTACAAGCGAAGAATATGAAAAAAAAGCAGAAAATAGAAAGCTTGAGGAAGTAAAGTTATTTTAGAAAAAGTTGTCAAAATTTGCCATAGAACGAGCACTACTGCTGAGCGGTGAAGGCATGGCCACACAAGAATTACAGCCTGCACAGCTAAGCAATGTATGGTACCCTATAGATCAAGGTGGGTACAATTTCCTGAAATGAGGTAGAGGGAATGGACTTAAAGCACAAGGAGGCAGACTCCAAAACTCTCAGGGGGGGGGAGGAGGATTTAATGAAGGACAGCCGCAGCACAGCAGTGCTGGAAATGTGGGAGGACAGGACATATGACCCGAACATGTAGAAGAAGAAGGGACATGCAGCAGAACTGGCAGAATCCAAAAGGGGGGATGGGCTATTTTCCAACATATAATACAGAACCAGTGGAGTATTATGCCCAAGAACACATGCAGTATCAGACATGCACGCCACAAATACAGCAAACACAGCAGATCCCGCTGCAAACACAGGTGCCACAAGGGCAACCACAGTTAGTGCCTATGCAAACACAACAAATACAGACACAACAGTACTCTCTGATGCAACAGGCAATGGTGCCATAATAGAAGGCAAATACTGAAGCCCCACAAACACTCAAACCCATGATAGGGAGTGGGACAGTAGTGGGAGGGAATCCTTTTACGGGTACAGGGATGAATTTATATCCACAACAGGAAAGCCCAGAAAGTGACTTGATGTGTTCAGTACTATCTGTAACACCAGACCCCCAAGAGGAACAAATGGCCAGGGTAACGATAGGAGGCAAGACATTTTCGTTCCTTGTAGACACGGGAGCGACCCGCTTCTGTCTTCAATAGGAAAAGTATCCAATGTCTGTGATCACCATAAATGCACAGGGATTCTCCGGGGCTATGAGTTTGGTTCCTTTTACTTATGAATTACTAATTTCTATAGGAAAACATGACATATCTATGCCACTATTGTATTGTATTTTCGGCAGACACCAGTTAATATTTTAGGATGTGACTTAATGACAAAACCTAATATGATTATATCTTTCACTGACAAAGTGATAGTGTGTACCACTCCAGGGATACATGAAATAAACATAAACTAATGTAATTTAGCATTTACAGGCGAAAAGGCATTATGAGGGGTTCCTTTAGACCCAGAAGTATTTTTGTATCAAGAAAAGATTTTGTTGACATGGCTTCCTGGATTCATAGATAAATTGCTGAGAATACCTGACAAATGTTTGTTTAGACTGTTCTACATATCACACAAGTATACCACAGACAACCACTCATAGCTCTTAAAGGGGACCAAGACAGACCAACAAAGGGACGGAACACACCCCTATCTGTCCCTAAACCCCACCCCTGATCCTAGGAGACGGTGGTGGCCCACTTATCTATGAAAGGATAGAATAAGGGAGGCAAGTTTATTTATTGGAGAGAGAACCACAAATATTATTACTGTGTCTTGGTCCACATCAAAAACACACACATACCTACAACTCAGGGTAACATTTTTATCTACACCTTGGCCTTAAAACAATGGCTGCAGGACAAACAACACAATGTTAAAAAGCTAGGAGTGTGACAGCATCTCAGGGATTATGCTAAAAGATGTATTTCCCATGGATCATACTACACACTTCATTAAAACAAAATGTGACAACCAACGTGTATTAGATTGGAGGTACAGGAACTCCTGAAGACATATGAAAAGGAAGAACAATGCTTTCCAAAAGGACAGTCTGGTTTATGTAATTGGGAGACTTGTTCTCCAGACTGTGTTGTGTCAACCTCTTTCAATGGCCTATCAGCATAGTGGCCATCTTCAGCAGGACCGTCTTCTAAGCTTCTAGTGTAATTATATCACTAGAGGCAAGTCCAATCATTTTTATTAAGTAATGAGGTACTGTAAGTCCCCATCAATCTTTAATAGGGTCCGTCAGATAGACCTAGGCAACATACAACTCAAGAGTTGAACAATTCAGTATGTAGATGACATGATAGTGTGCAGTGAGACATGAAAGATGCAGATATGATTCAGTTTGACTAATGACAATACTAGCAGAAAAAAGATAAAAGGTAGACAAAGAGAAGTAACAGTTTTGCCAGGAAGAGGTAATGTACATAGGACAGGTATTCTCCCTAGAATGGTGAAAAGTGACACCTGAGAGAGCAGAAGCGATCATGAAAAGTGAGTGAATGCAGCAATTGTTAGGCCTACGTGAGTATTGTACGGCCTGGGGTTTTGATTACAGTACATATATTCGACCACTTTTAAAAGGACTCAAGGAAGCACAAGTAGTTAAACATTAGATAACATGGACAGACGAGATGATTGAAGGATTCAAAGAATTAAAAGAGGTGATTTGTACAGCCCTTGTTTTAGGGATTCCAGGCAATAATGAAGAGTTTTATTTATTCTCTCATTCAAATGGAGAAGGGATGACATCAGTCCTCACACAAAAGACAACATTAGGGCGCAAGCCATTAGCCTATTATAGTGGGATTTTAGATACAGCAATGAAAGGGCATTATGGCTGCGAACAAGCATTAGCTGATGCTCCTTTTGCAAATATTACAATGGGGTGTTCAATGGTGTTGTATGTCAAACATGTCTTATTCGCCATTTTGGAGAAACCCAAAAGCACATTCATTACACAAAAAGCGTCAGGGTGCAAAGTGATTATTTCAAACCCAGTGATCAAATTGTTAGATGTAGGGTAGTGAATCCAGAGACATTCATAGCAGAACTAGTGGAGAAGGATGATTATGTACATGACTGCACAACATATACTGAGTTTTATGACGATATTCCCCATGTTAGAGGAAATGCTATCGGAATGGGGGAAATTCTATTTATTGATTGTTCTTTGAAACTTGATCAAACAACAGGAGAAAGACATATGAGATTGGCAGTAGTGAAGGTAAAACGTAATGAAGAATTTGAAGCAGTGAAAAGTGCAAGACTGCCTTCACATTTTCCAGCACTGGCTGCAGAATTAGTGGTGCTTATAGCCACACTCAAGAGATATAAGGATGAGGAAGTGACAGTGTACTCTGACTCTGCCTATGTGATGTCAACCGTACACTCAGGACTTTCACACTGGAAAAGGAGGAGTTTCCTCTGTGCAGACAGCACACCAGTGCAACATGCATCTCTATTGGACAGAGTTATTAAGGTACTAAAGCTCCCATTTGCTATCGCTGTGTTGAAGTGCGCAGCCTATACTAAGAGGGCAGACTTGATTTCTCATGGTGATGAAGCTGCCAATGTGGGCAGCGTATTTCCCCAATATTTCTCATTTTGAAAATTGAAAATGTTGAGCAATGTATGATCATGAAAGAAGGCTTTAATATGTGCAGTTAATTGAGCTGCAAGGTTGAGCTCCACAGGCAGAACAGTATTCATGGAAAAGACAGGGGTCTTCTTTATCCCACACGGAGGCTATATGAAGACAAGAAGGTACTGGAAAGCTAGTCATGCCTTTACTGCAGTGTTCACAAAAGTATTACTATTAGGCTAAGAGACAATGGGCCTCATTATGACTATGCCGGATTGGAAACAAGGGTTCTGGTAAGCTTACCGGCACCGGTGTTTCCAGTCCGGCATATTACAGGTCTACCTGCCGGAGCCGCCGTACTCGACAAGTCAGACCCTGTTGTGCAGAGAGGCCATGGTAGGCAGACCGGTCATGGAAGCACCAGCAGCATTAGCAACGGTGCGGGTGCTTCCATGTCCCCACATGTCCATGTCCCCACTGATTTTCTGGGCCTGCAGGGTTGTAATCACCTGGTGGCACTGGGAAGTTAGGCATCGGTAAATATTTACGGGTTTGGCAGTAACCCGCCGGTAGCACCCGACAGGGTTACTGCCGAACCCGTAATGAGGCCCAATGTTTTGAAGACAGAAGATGAAGACGGCACACAACACTTTATGTTGCCTGTAGCATTGCACACATTTCTGTATGCTGGTTTTGTACACATAGTTTGATCCTATCCAGCTCTAGTGAGACAAAACATTGATATTGTGACCTTTTTTGGAAATCCTGAAAACAGCCCCATCATTCGCAGGATCATCATTGCAATATTGGTACAATTTCTGTTATAAAAAGTGTGTTTATTATAGAGACTGATAGAAGTTAAACATTGACAAAAAAAAATGGGAATCTTCCATTAGGTAAGATACACATTGGTAGCACACATTGCTAGCACACATTGCTAGCACATTTCTAGCGAGAAGGCTGGTTACTGCACAAGACATAATTCGGTACATGAATACTTTTGAAATACGTCTTGTAGCCACGTTTTGTACAATGTGTTGCCTTTATTTCCTTAGGATTTCATGAAATAATGTTCTGTAATGTAGGAGTACCCAACAATGAGACATCTGTTTCTATTCCTAACAAAAGCATGAGTGACATTTTCCCTGATATTTCTAAACAAATTAACTGGCTTGAAAGAGATGCTGGAGAAGACTATCCAGATACAAATGCACACCTTGATAAGTCAGCCCATTTAAAAACTAACATGTGGAATCATCACACGAGTAAGGTGGTGAGAGGAGCTGCTCTGTATGTTCTCTAGTCCCTTATGCCATGAGCACAACCAGAATATTTATAGCAAGAGAAATACCTAAACATGGTGTGAAGTGCCTCACCCACTTAGCAGCATGCATGAAAAGAGGGCAATTTGAAGGGAAGTGGGCAACCCTATGATGGATGTCATAAAGAATGTTCCCATATGGAGATGCCTACATCAAGACACAGAAGATGATAAAACACCTGAGATCAAGTAGCAAAATGATCATGTACTCATTGAGTGGTCGGAATAGAGGAAAGATGAAGATTGTCAAACAAAAGAGGCTGGATTGTGCAAATACATGGGAAACACCAGGATTGCCAGGATAATGGGAAATGCCTCAACTATTGGTATATGGACAAGTAGAAACCAGTACAGGATGGGAAGATGGAATGCAGGTATGCACTGCACAGTTATTGATGAGGGCCAAGTGAAGATAATGCAAATAGTGAATGGCGAATGACTGAAGGAATGGGCCACATACTCAAAGTTAATGACATTGTTCGCAGATGAAGCAGAACCTGTCTCCATCCTGCCTATGATGAATGTGTCACTGTGTTTCAGAAACAGTGGTCAAACCAAGGTTGGAGAAAATAAAGGATGTAGGCACATAATCGATGTGCCGGGAATGAATGAAGGAATTTCTGTGCTGATGGACCACTATTGGACCTGTCGATCCAGATCTTACATGAAGCTACCTGTAAATTGGGGAGGAACATGTTCTTTATCAGTAATCTCCACATAGACAGCTCCCTGAAAATGGATGGACATCAAAGGAAGAAGAGGTCGCCGAACCTCAACCGGCAGAAAAGAGAAAATTACTTTTCAGCAAAGTCAATAGAAGCTTATAGCGACATTCCAGATAAGCATAAATTGTTCAGTAGGAAGGCAGTGATATTTTCAGCCATATGCCAGGAATCCAAGCTGCTGCAAATACCAAGTGGTTACAAATCACTAGGTGGGAGCTGCTACAAACTATTAAGGATTTAACATGATTTAAGAAGAATTGAGGGCCATCTGACCCATGACCCTCTAGAACAGGTATGTCCTGGACTTAATTACAGCAATGGATGAATGCGTGTGTGCGCAAAGATGGGGTCTTCTTGCTGTACTTACAAACCTGCCCAGGATGGAGAAAATGGAACCCTAACAGGAGCAATAACTCTGTTATCAACCCTGCACATGAATATGACGGAAGAAGTAGATGAAACTGAAGATGAAGATTGGTTTTCATATCTGTCCTCATGGATTCCAACTCGGCTGGTGAACGCAGTGAAGCTGTTTGTCTAGTGAATTCCTCCTCCTGCTAATTCCTCCCACTGCTGCAATGTCCCACAATGCGCAAAGCTGCTGTGTGTCCGGTGGGAAAATCTCGGCAGGGATTGCTGTTCTTTCATTGAAAGAGATTGTCCCTAGTAGCAACAATGCTGACAAGCTCACACAAATCTATTGATGCATGTTGGCTCTATCTATCTATCCATCCATCCATCCATCTATCTATTTTTCCTTATAAAGCACCAAAGCCCTCAGGCATTCGGGCGCTGAGACATAATACAAAACTACAGAGTGGAGATTTCAGATTCCTGTAAACAAACAGCCTAGTCTTCAGCAATTTCCTAAAGACAGAGTGCTTTTCTTCCTTTCCGGAGTGATTCTGGGAGCTCATTCCAAGTCTGTGCCACCCGAACAGGAAAAGAGCGACCATTTTCCCAAGCTCTTTTGAATTGGTTGACTTTCAAAAGGCATGCCTTAGCTGAACAAAGATTCCTAGTGGGGTGATAGATCTCTACTTTCTCTTTTAGATATTGGGTCATCCCAAAAATACACTTGTGTCCCAGTGTCAACAACTTCAAAAGGACTCTGGCTGCCAGCGGCAGCCAATACAGCTCTCTCCGGGCTGCTGATACTGGTTATCTCCATGCCATATGATGAACTATGTGCACTGCTTCATTTTGTACTTTCTGTAGTTTCTGTAATACATCCTTACTGGCAACCCCTAACAGTGGTTTACAATAATACAGTTGCGGTAATATAATAGCCCATGATAATTGTGCACGGTTTTCGCTCGTGACCATAGGTCCAACCAATATCAACACTCTGAGATAATAGTTGGTGTTCCTAACTATATAATCCACGTGGGCATCTGCATTTAGATTAACCTCCATATAAGTACTGAGGGTCTTAACCTTCCTAGCCACTGGGATCAAGCTACCCTCAATATGGAAGCCAGAGAAATCTTGATCTAGACTCTCCTGGGATTACTTGGATCCATAAATCACCTGCTCAGTTTTCCCGGCATTGAAGCATAACCAATTCATGGACATCCAATTTTTGATGACCATATAGATGTTATTTAGCCTCTCCTGCTCATCTCTGGGATTTCCACTATGCTCCAAAGATAGCTGAAAATCATCTGCGTAGGTTGTGAAGAAAACCCCCAATCTCTCCAGTTCCACGCACAGAGGCTGGATATAGATGTAAAATAGAGAGGGGGACAAACATGTATCCCGTACCCAAGGGTTCCGTATCGGATGAGACATCTCCCCAATGGACACTAGACCTGCATCCCTCCAGAAACGACTTCATCCACATGACCGTTTCCCCTGAAAGTCCCCCTATAACAGCCAGTCTCTCTAACAGTATTTTATGGTCCAGTAGTTCGAAGGCCGCTGATAAGTCAAGCAAAATCAGCAGCCCCGATCCACTCCTCTCCAGCACTGTCAGCATCTGAGTCTGGAGGTCAACCAAGGCATTTTCTGTGCCATAGGTGCATCCGATACCCAATTGTTTTTTATGCAGCACACCTACACCCTCCGTGTGTCATTGGAGCTGTATAATGGCCACCTTATCAACCAATTTAAGAAAGAAAAAGGTGTTAGCTATAAGCCTCAAGTTTGCTGCATCATTAGGGTCAAACCTCTGCTTTTACAAGAGAGGCGTCACCACATCTTTGATAATTTGAGGTATTACATAGTGATTAAAAGATGCATTAACAAATCTGCATAAGAATGATATGAGAATACCACAATGCTCAAGGATGACCTTAGATGGTAATAGGTCCCCTGGACAACTTGGTGGATGCATGATCTTTAAGATATCTACAACTTCTAAATTCGCCACAGTTGAGAAATAAAACTGAGGAAGTACTCCACCATGTTTTGCTCTCTAGAACCAGAGAGCATTTGATCAGCCACCATTTCTTGTTGCCTGTTTTCTATAATGTCGCCAACAGTTGCGATATTTAACCTGTCCAAATCTTTGCAAATATTAGCGTGAGCAAGCCTGACTTTGTCTGCAAATGCCTTTTGGACTTGTGTACAGTTTTCTTTTTTAGGGTTTATATTTTGATTAAGTACTTTAGGCTTTTCCCATGTTCTAAACAGTTTAAAAAGTTCCTTTGTTTCATTTCCAGCCGTACCTATTTGTTCGTTATAATGGTTATGTTTAGCTTCTATGATTTTGTCTTTTTCTTGCTTCTCCCTACGTTTCCATTCTTCTTTGTTCTTAAGAATTTTGTCCATATATGATCAGCCTGTCTTTTCCTTAACTTATGCTGAGCCAATTCCGGGGTGAACCATTTTTGATGGTTAGGAAAGTCCCTACACTTCGAGACTTATTAGGGGCAACCCTATCAAGCAGAGCTACTATATGTCCATTTTAACTCTGCATCAATAGGTCAGGGTGATCCAACTTGGTGATCTGTGTCAACAGGGCATTCATACATTCGCAAGATCATCTGATATAATGGCCTGGTAGTTTCTCCCTAAAACCTTACGTGGCAGCTCATGTTGCTGCCTGAAAGGTTTTGGGAGATGGATCTGGCACATTAGAAGAGAGTGATCCGACCACACACAAGGGGTCGTAGTAACGCTTGTCAGTGTTATATTTTCACTGGCCAGACAGTCCAGTGTATTACCCTTTATGTGCGTCGGGTCAGAATTGTGTACAACAATATTCCCATTATTCAATAGCGTTTCCAATTCAAGTGCTTTCTTGTCTCTTGGGTCACCTCTCCATAGATTTAATTCACCCAGGAGTATATTGGCACTGTTCGCTTTCTGCATGGGTGATAATAAATGTATGATATTTTCATTAGACCGAGGTGTCTCACCTGGTATCCTATAAAGAAATACAAAATTAATGCTAAAAGTGTGATTAGGGATGATCTTCGTATGTAGAATGTCTCATCCATCACAATTCGCCTTCACCTCATACTCTCACAATGATCAGAATTGGTATCTGGGGTTGGGTCCGCACTGTACTCTACAATGCTAATGTGATCAATTTCCCCCTCCTCCTCCTCCTCACCTGTAACAGTAGTGGTGTCTTTACTCCGCCTTTCCTTTTTCTTCTTGTCTTTGTGTCTTCTGTCGAAGAGATAGGGTCTCCCTCGGTTAGAAGTCACTCTGCTGCCTATGAAATGACTGCACGCATGAGGGGCCCCTTTCTGTTGGAGTCCAGAAAGAGGAAAAAGCCTTTGGGCAGAAAAAACCTCTTGGAGCTTGTAGAGACGAGGACAGCAGGAGGAAGAATGTGGCAAGGTTCCGATCCTCCAGTAAACAGCAGGACTAGCAGATGAAGTGAATGGTGGCCAAGGTCTCTGGTAAACACGTTCTATCAGGCAGGTAGATGGAGTCCAAGGAGGGCACTGGCAGGACGTGGCAAACCCAGTGGTGCACTCCGGTAGAAGTCAGAGCAGCAGTAGCCGGAGAGGGAAACACGGAACAGACGAAGGGAAACAGGAAGGCAGGAAGAGAACAGGAAGGTAAAATAGAGAAAGGAAATAAAGAGAGGGCGTGAGAGCGAAGCAAAAACGGAGCCTGCGGGGCCGGTCCGAAACAGAAAAAAACAGCAAAGCAAAGGGGAGATGAGATAACAAGGCTGAGGGAGACAAGAAGCGAAACTACGGGGAAGAGCAGGAAGCGAGCGTCAGACTCACGAAAGAAAGCCTAGTGAGTTGCAACGCCGGACAGGAAAGGGAGGGGCTAAATGCATGATGCAGTAAGAAAGACTAGACCCACAACCGAACCAGGAAGAGAGACAGAAAAACCCCTACCGGCGATACAGTCGCCTGCTGGGCCATAGACACCAGGTGAAACGGCGTGTGACACATACATCCCAAAGACTTTTTTTTACAGATAATGGCTATCCCACCCTCCTAGCCTGTTTCACGATTCTTTCCCAAAAAGACATATCCAGGCGGGGTCACTTGCTCTCTGACCGGGCCATGGGCATCTGTGATCCATGTTTCCATTATGTCCACATCAAAATCAAGTTGTGAACATGAATAGTATGTTTAACTAAAGACCTAGTGTTAAGGAGGGCTTAATTAAAAGAGCTGATTGAGGGCAAATCAGGACCGATACCTGATTTGGACATCCCCAAGAACAACTCTAGGTGGGGCACATTATTATAAGCAACTTCCTTACTTTCCATGGGGTGCATAAAGTCCATGATCACAAGCAAGAGTTGCTAATAGTCTAGTGGGAAGCGACCTAGCCTAGTACATATGCTATATTGCCGTTAAAGAGAAACAAGCCTTTCAGTTTAAAACCTCCTATTCCCATGCACATACCTTCTGAATCAGTAACACCAGCCGTATATCCAGACCGGAATCATTCCTAGGAAGGGAAAGCGGAACGCAACGTCTCCCTGCCTGCCACCGTGGACCAGCATAGACCAGCTGGTCCCTGACGCGCCAGCGCTAACGCGCCTGACCGAGATTCAAATGCATGTTAAAGCCTACAGGACCGCCGGGACTTATAGTTCATTCGAACACCAGCATTATTGTCAAAGTGCTCAAAGGATAAAATACAATTGCACATGGGCTGCAATGATGAGAATAAATGCTTGTAAGTATTAATCAAGGCACTGAAATATTAAAACAGAGTTTCGGTGAACACGAGTGAACAATGAATAAAATTTGTATTCTAAAAGAAATCTGTAATACATGCACACAAAGGTGGCTGAAGTAGATTCTGTCAATATTAACAGTTACAAACAGTATCTAAACAATCACAGGCTAAAAGAAACAAAATCTTGTCTCTGGCAGTGTGCTAACTTTTAAGACCGAAATCGCATACAAGTTGCTTTAAGTATCATGCTTTGCAAATTGCAACCTCCATTTAGAAGAAAGATACTAATAAAATAACATTGAAAACCTTTGCTTCTCACACCACAAACTGGAGTGTCTTTCGTCCCTTAGAAAAGATGTGTTTTCTCTAACTTTCTAAAACGTACCAATTTTAGAACAACCGAAGGATGAAATGGTGTGTCAGCCGCACTAAGATTTTAACCATTGAGCAACAGGTTACTGCAGCGGACGATGCAGCCACTGTGCCAACATAGTAACCCGTATGTAATAATTTCAATTGTAGTAGTGAGCGAGTAAAGCAGAGAGGGCCTATTTATGAAAGGCATGGCTGCCCGGGTGGATGGCCACTTTGGTACTTTCTAGGTGTATCTGATGCTTTTTGGAATATAGTAATATTTTTCTGTGTTGAAATGAAGGACGTGGTGAATGTTTTAATATCATGGCCCTCATTACGACCCTGGCGGTAAGTAGCGGACATTACCGGCATGGCACAAGTAACGTGCACGTGCTGGCCAGATACCGCTAAAAGCAGCACATTACGACCTCTTGGGCACGAGCATTGCGCCATGCTGGTAATGTAATTACCGCCATGGCGGTAACGTCCAAAAAACACCACTTACCGGCATCGTATGCTGTGCAAATAGCACGTCCGCCACCCTAGCCATCGATATCAACAATTACCACTAATAGCGGTGATCGCAAATAACGGAAACCGCTATTAGCGGTGACCGCAAATAAGCGGATCCGGAAGTTGCGTCACCGCACAGGAACGGGAAAGAGCACGGCGGCCATCTTCAAAAACACAATCCATTGCCATCCTCCCCAACCAGTGGACACCTGACCCCCACAACCACTACAAACCTTGACCTACATCCATCAATCCTCACAATGCCTAAAGTTGTTAAAAAAGTGGCGATCGACTGCGGCAGGAGCGCTTCTCTAAGGAGGAGCTTAACATGTTGGCAGAAACACTACAAGAACATGCCGACGTAGTGTTCTCGACCGATATGACCAGACCGGCAATAGCACGTAAGAAGGCCATATGGGCCATGGTCGCACAGAGGGTCAGTGCAGTTGGCACTACACCCCGCAATGCAAGACAGTGCAGGAAACGGTGGGATGACCTATGCCTCCGCGTAAGGAGTATACTTTCTGCAAACAGAAACCTGGCCATGGCAACTGGTGGAGGAGCAGAGTCACCAATCAAAATTGAGCCGTGGGAGGAGATATATGCTGCACTCATTGGCACAGAGAGCATAGAGGGGGTCGGAGACATGGAGAGAGGAGCCCCGACATCATGTGACGCAGGTAGGTGCTTTAAATGCTTTAAATCCAGCCATGCCAAACTCACTGAAGTCCAGATTCATGGGAAGTGCAATGATGCCTGACAGGGTTAACACAACACATCAGCAGAAGACTGCCTACAGGCAGTTCTTACCTCCATCTTGTACACATGCAGTATGCACTCCCTTTCTGTAGGCACCCACATGCCTCCAAGCTTCTACCACCTAAAAGTGAGACAACCTGTATGTCACTGCCTCCAATGTGCAACATCTAGCAATCAATATGAATGCAGTCATCACAATGCCTGCTTAATGTCCGCAGACCCATCAATAAACCTTTCCCCCCTTTGCGCCACCACAGGCTCTCATTCGGACAGTGACGAGGAAGACACTGCCACCACACCTGCCAAGAAGGCCAGGCCCGATGTCCCCACACACCAACCCTCCACCTCTGCTGGAAAAAGCAAAATCCCTCCGCAGCCGAAATCTACAACCACAACACAGGCCAGGGCACAGATGTGCACCAAGCCAAGCACCATGTTACCACCAGCAACAAACATCCAGCAAGTGGTGCCCACCGAAGGCACTGGGTCTGCCGGAAGCAGCACAATATGCGAGACTGCTGCCACCGCAGCTGGCTCGGACGATGATGCAGGGGATGCTGATGTTGTTGTTTGTCTCCCCACTGTCCCCCTTCATTCCCTCTATCTTTCCCCATGCAGCCAGCATGATGAAGGCATACAGGGGCAATCCCCTGATGACTCTTGGCCAGCCACTCCATGCCCAGTGGAAGATTTGCAGGAGGGGGGCAGCACATTCGACACTGGCATTATCCTTAGTCCAGAAAAACCAGGAGTCGATGGAACAAATCATCACGCGCCAACAACAACTGTCCTCACTCATGAATCAGCATGTGGCCGAATGTGGAAATGCAAGGGCGGAAATGCAACAATGTGCAGAAACTGTGAAGGCAGCAATAGTATCCACCTCCAAGGATATCTGTGTAGAATTAGCCGCGGTGCGGCACATGCTCTCGGACCTTGTTCAGACCTTGAGGGACATGCGGCCTTGCGAGCAGCCAAGTACCTCCTCGGCTGCCAGTTCTGCCCCATCCAGCCCCGTCCGCAGATCGGCCAGGAACCTGTGGAGTACAGGCAGGGGTGCCTCGGGTGCAGGGAGAGGGGGGTGCCAATAGAGTCCGGCCAGTGGAACAATTTGACATGATGCACTTGACCACAGGCATTCACACACTTTTGTGGGGAGTTGAGGGGGGAGGGGGGATGGGCTGTGTTGGGGAGTTGAGGGGGGAGGGCGTATGGGGTGTGTTGGGGAGTTGAGGGGGTAGGGGGGATGGGGTGTGTTCATTCAAATCACAAAATCAAAAACCGGTTATGCACAAATCACATGTGTGGAAATTGCTCATTGTGTACGTGTGCTTTATTGGTGAACAGTCCACAGTGTGCATGTCCCAGACACACACAGTGCCCCAAGTGCCATCTCCATGCGACACCCACCGTCCATGTGTGCTAGAAGCATTGGTTAATGAGAGTCTGACGCATGGCACGTCCCACCTGTGCATCGCTTCCTCCTTGAGGTGCTGCCCCATCCCCACCCTCCTCATCCTCATCGTCAGGTGGTTGCAGTTCAGCGTCAGGGGGCAGGGGCACATTCCGTCTGATGCACATATTGTGTAGCATCACACATGCCACAACGATCTTTGCCACCTTCTCATGGTGGTACAGGAGTGCCCCACCAGACCTGCTGAGGCAGCGAAACCATGCCTTCAAGAGGCCAAATGTCTGCTCAATCACCACACGGGTTTGTGTATGTGCACGATTAAAGTCCTCTTCGTGCCGGTTCTGTGGGTTCTGGACTGGGGTAAGGAGCCACCTCTTCAAGGGATAGCCTGCATCACCTGTATGTGGGCAACAATGTATGTGTCAGTCATGACATCAGATTTCAAATAATGACGTGACACCATGGCATGCATTCATCTCTTACTTTGAACCTTTTTCCATGCACGAAGGGAGTCACACGATGTGACCGCTATATGTGTATTCCTCTTATGGACTGTTTTGCATGCCATCAACCAGTGTATGCAGGGGGGGTCCAGTACCTTCTGAGTGCCCATCCACTGTGTTAGTACATGGCGGTTGTTTAGGTGATCTGGCCGATGTCCATGTGATTACAATGCTCTCATCATCGCACCATTGCAGTCAGTTTCATGATGACCTCACTGAGCACTACAAATGTTGTTATGCAATTTATTTGGGCCTCTGTGTCAGTGTAGTGGTGTATTGATGTTTATGTCCGCCATGTGACTCCTTTGTGCGCAGTTATGGGGGACCGGCATTTCAGTTGATGGTGTTTGGTGCCGTGTATTGGCTGAAGTCATTGCATGTAGGTGCATTTCGTTGAGGTGGATGCGGTCTGATTTGGTACAGTGCACATGCAGATGGTTGTGTCATGGTTGGGACACATCTTCATTCACATGGTAGGGCTGCTTACATCTGGCATTATGTGGTCAGGTGTCAGCTAAAGTCTGGGCTGCTTTAGGGTATGAGCTGGCTCCATTACCTCTGGTACTCGCAGCCAGGTAAAGTATGCATCTCTTCCCCCCCCCCATGTCAGCCAGGTAAAGTATGCATCTCTCTCCCCCCCCCATGTCAGCCAGGTGAACTATGCATCTCTTCCCCCCCCCATGTCAGCCAGGTAAAGTATGCATCTCTCCCCCCCATGTCAGCCAGGTAAAGTATGCATCTCTCTCTCCCCCCACATGTCAGCCAGGTAAAGTATGCATCTCTCCCCCCCCCATGTCAGCCAAGTAAAGTATGCATCTCTTCCCCCCCCATGTCAGCCAGGTGAAGTATGCATCTCTCTCCCCCCCCATGTCAGCCAGGTGAAGTAGGCATCTCTCCCCCCCCCCATGTCAGCCAGGTAAAGTATGCATCTCTGCCCCCCCCCATGTCAGCCAGGTAAAGTATGCATTGGTACGTCAATCACCTACCCACTTCACATTTCCAAGGCCATGAAATGAGACTCACCGAGTAGCCAGGATCTCGGCCCTGCATGTCGCTCCATGTAGCGTGGTATTGTGGAGTTACGCAGGACCATTGAATCATGGGTTGATCCGAGGAATCGGGCACAACAATGTGTGATGATCCTGTTCGAGTCACATACCATTTGTACGTTTATTGAGTGGAATAGCTTACGGTTGCGGTACGCTACCTCCATGGAATGTGGGACCACCAATTCCACATGGGTGCAGTCGATGGCACCAATGCAACCAGGTATGCGGGCCAGTGCATGGAAAGCCACTTTGGTGTTTGAGATCTCCTGGGCAGGCCGTGGTAATGAAATGTGGTCGTCTGTGTGCTTGAGGAGGGCATTGTGCGCTTGGTTCAGCGTACGTGAGAATAATGGTTGTGAAATGCCATGCAAATGCCCCACTGTGTGCTGCTAGGTGCCTGTGGCCAGGAAGTGGAGCACGGACACTACCTTCAGTAGGGGGGATGGCGGTGGGTGTTTCAATCATGCTGACGATGTCGTTGTGTATCATGTCCACAATGGTGGTGATGGTGTCCCGGTCCAAACGGTACAGGGTGTGGATCTGCTCAGCGGTGAGGTTGAATGGACTGGCTCTGATGCGTGGGATTGGGGGCTGCCTGCGTGGTGGCACTGGCTGTGCTGGTGGGGCTTGCTGGCCCTGCCTTGCCCTCCTTCTCCTCCTGCATCTCCTCTGTGCTGCCTGTTGTTGTAGTTGTTGCTGTAGCACTTCCATTGCAATCAGGTCCTCCAGCCCCAACATTGCTAGTCGTATTGGAATCATTGTGGAGTGTGACTGGGTGTGGGAAGGGGTGGGGTGTGCTCCTTTTGTACTTGGCCAGTCTGTATTGCCTCCACCTGTGCTGATTGTGTGCACCTGTGGCAGCTGGGAACACTGCACATGGCCATTTACGGTTGGTCCGCGATGGCGGTATTAGCACCATGGCGGTAAGGTACTTTACAGCCTTCGCAAGGGCGTTAAGAGCATGTCCGCTTGACTCGTGATATTCCCTACTTTGCGCCATGCCGGTATTTACGGCAATGGAGGTCGCGTGTCCGCATGCTTGGTGCTGTTAGCAGCACTGTTAACTACGGTGCTGTTAATTGCACTTTCTCGGGTCATAATCGGACCTAGCGGTAAGTGATGCCGGTAATCCTTTACCGGCATCGTTTTTCACTTACCGCCAGGGTCGTAATGAGGGCCCATATGGGGTAACATATATCCCACTGTGAGTTATAAGAATATTGCAACTAGCCACTAAGATTACAGTATATGGTAATCTAGAGGAAGAATGCTACGGGTCGAGTGCATTTATAATGTTACATATCTCCGAATTGATGTGTACAGGTCGGGATATTTCATGTGTAGTTACAAATGGTTGACATCTTGTGTGTTGGCAGCATTTGGCGGAAAGGCCTGCAGGATCGCGGTATGTGCAGCTGTGCCGAGATATAGTCCATGTCCACCCTGCAACCACACAGTATGGAAGCAGTGTAGTTTAGTACCAGCGATAGTCCCAGCTCTATCAACCGACCAAACAGTGTGATCGTGACCACATCAGTGGCTCTCGCCTTGTGGCTCAGACTCAGTTCTCATTTGAGAACTTTTCAGAGCCTTAAAAACAGAAGAGATGTCGCTACTGAGTGCTATCTGCTCAAATATGCATTTACTGTATTCATTGTACTGCATAGGAACAGGAAAGTCCAGTCAGACTTTCTTAATTTATGTAAAAATGAACCGTTGCATGAATGTCACTGGTGGAGACATTTGCTATTTTATTTTGGTACGTTTGGGATTCCGGGTTGGGTTTTACTGTTCGGTGGGTAGATGAGGTCACGAGGCCTACATACACGATAACTCCACGTTTTAAGGTCTCCAGTTTTGTCTGACGGATTTTTTTTTTAAAAAGTCAAAGAAACAAAAGTGAATCCTCTTAGTGAAAACGTCGTCTGTAAAAGCCTCGCCAGCTCAGATTAAGATATTGCACAAAATTCGAGCGTATGTGTTTTTATGCCCATAAATTCCCAAGCAATTAGGTACCCGGCATGTTAATGCTCTGAGCGTGGCACGTGCCATGCCAGCTATTCCTCCGTTGAGTACTTGTATAGGTGTCGTTTTCTTTTCCTCAGGGTATTTAGTGCAGTGATGTTTTTAAAAACCAGATCTTGTCTATATTTAATATTCAAAAGGTCAATTATGAACTTCCAGAGCAATGTTAAAATAAAAGTATTCTTGATGTTGTTTGTAGACAAGAGGAGACAGTGCATCCTCAAAATATGAAATGTGATTGCACAGTTATTAATGGCCCCTATCTATGGCATCAACGTGCCATCTCCCATACAGGAACATCACAGGATGAGCGAGATACCTTCCCTGCTGTTCTGAGTAGACCATGCGATATGGCATGAAACACGGCATGCAACATAGGGGTCGGGGGGGAGGGGGGGTGGTGTTTGTGTGTATATATATATATAGCCTAAAAACTGATCTTGTTTGCCACATGGTTTTTAGTTCTATATGGGAGGTAGAAAGTTGTAAATCCATTTTTTCTACCTGCCCTCTGACCCCAGCAGACAATCTCAAAGGGATCAAAGGGCTAACGTTCTAGCAGTAGATTTAGGGTGATTTGTTCGAAGAAAAAGACCGATTTTTCTTTCTCCCCCTTTGACAGCACATATATGCAGGGGGAGACCCCCGCAGACCCTCATTAACTTTACCCCCCCACCCAATACCCTAGCAGTAAGCTGTCCAGACTCAAGTGGAACAGTAGCCTGGTAAGGACAGCACTCTATTGTGGGCTCCTTCTGTTGGTTTAACTACAAGCCCCTGTCATTGGAACTCGGATCAATGTGTGTCACTGCAGGGCTCCGTTAAGTTGCAATAGTCCATATTCCAGTCTTAACTGCTCCATGTTTCTCCACATGTTCTCTCACTGCACCATACACATGGCAGCCCATGGATGCACAGAACAGTGGAACATCTCTCTCGCTGGTCTTAAGGACCTCTGTCCCAGCCATGGCAGGGCAGTGCCCTTCTGGACCCCAGCTGGCTAAGGGCAATCTTCCATTGTGTTAATCCTGGTGATAAAGACGGATGATAAATATTAGCAAAGACATCCATTGATAAGAGCTGAGGTCAATTTCAGCTCCTCATTAACATATTCGGTAAAGCAATGCCCCCTTCCAGCCAATGGGATGCTGCCAAAGGAATCGATCGACACAAATGAGGGGCTCAAGCATTTGTATCATCGTTCCAGGCACGGTTTGACCAAAAACATTTGAAGTCCATCGAGGCCTGATGCTTTCCAGGGCCTTAGGGCTGAATCCATTGAAATACAAGCTGTGCCTTTCTTACCCAGCCCAATAAAGCTATGTTTTAAAACCTGACCCTTGGCAGTCGGTGTGGGTTTTTTTCTGGGTTTGCTGGAAGATGGCTTTGTGATAAGAACCGGTCACTCATAGCAATGTGGCAGTGAAGTATGTATTTCTGAGTGTCTCGCTTGAAGGCAATTTAAATTTCATCAGTGATTAAAGAGCGAATCGATGCAGAAAAATACCAACATGTGGCTGAGTGGAATGAGAGTGTCCCTTTATTGAGGGCTGAATGCAGTCATGAACATGTTAAATGGTGGCAGTTCACTCTGCAAACTGTTGAGAGAGCCAAGGGCTCCCACTCCTGTGCCCTTCTCATGGCCCCTGCTCACGGGCGTGGTGGTGGAAGCCTCACCAATCCTACTCCAGCTGAGTCTTAGGGTGACTCATTGTACAGGGTGGCCACAGTGCTGCTGCGTGTGTGTGCATAAACGCGTCCCTTGCCACAGTAACCGGATGTTCCCTCTTCTGGCACCCAGGTCCCGGCTCCTGCCAGTGGAGAAGAGGAGGTGGCATCTGTCCATGTGCTGGGCCATTGCAGCAGCTTCAACTTTGAGAAGTCCAAGAAGGTCCTCATAGAGAGATCCAAGCACCGCACCTACATACAGACAGACAAGCCTGTCTATAAACCTGGAGAGATAGGTGAGTGGGGGTCCCTCACAGCCCGTATCGGCCATGAGGTTGTGAATGGCATGGACTTGCCCTGCCTGGTGGTGGGACGCACACACACTTGGAGCAAGGGAGTTGGGTGCATAGGAGAGGCATTCTGCTGGCCACACATCATTGACAGAAGATGTGATGCACTCAATGCTTCAGTGGCTTTCCTCATGCATGACTGTTGATGGAAAAAATGATGAAATGCTTAAAGAATCAGAAGCCTGGAAATAGTTCCATGGATTGCAATGTGTTTAAATTATCGTTTCCAGCTCTGGATGCTCAGGAATAACCTTTTTTTTTCAATATAAACTTTATTGTCAATTAGTGATACCACATATGCATAATGCATTCAAGTACACACAGGTATTATGTGGTCTTCTATTGCGGATCAACACAGAGGTTGCTACTAAAGCTTCAGCGTTTGTGGGCAGTGGCCAGTGGCATCGAATAGAGATGCTAAGAAGACACATAGACCGCACGCTGGTTGGACAACTGATTTCACAGAAGAGGCTTTCCAGATTCTGAATTTCCAAGTCTTGGTGGTGAAATAGGGGTAATAATGCATGAATAGAAGAACAGAGTCCCTCCGAACAGAAAGGGGGCAATGTGGAGGATAGGGCATATCGTGCCTATAAGGAGCAGTTTGTTGACATCCAGCCTCCATGTGTCCTCTGCCAGTGCGGAAGCTTCTGTGAATCACATGAATGTCACTCTTCCAGGCAAAGAACATGACTGCATGATGTACCTGGGGATCATCATGAGAGTCCCCTTAGGATGGAAATGAAATATTTCAGCTTCCGGATATGGATGGATGCTGGGCTGCTATTCATAGCCATCAGAGTCCAGAGCCTGGACCACCATTAACTGATTTCCGGAGAGCTAAGGCTGCCCGGACGTCAATGACTGCGAGGGCTGATGAGCTATTGTTATCTTAACTGCTTCCTAGGAACGCGCATGTAATGGATGGGTCACACAGAATAACTCTGAGTCCAAATAACCGAACCAACTCAGGAAGATGGCAAAGTACAGTTTTATTAACAATGATCTAAAACGGGGAGTTTACAACGAACATCAACCGACGTACGCTCAGTTCATCTCAGCGATTTCTACACAAACAATAGCTTTTATACCAAAAATACATCAGAAGTGACATCATACTACGTGGCAATAATGAAAAACGTATCAAGGGTCGGGATTGGCTAGGATTGTGATTGGCTGTCCTTTATCAGGTGGACAACATATGCCTACCTCTAAAACATGTAATCTTTAGAAACATTAGGTACACAGTTTCTCATTGGTCTTCAAATTATAAGGTCCTTCGATATATTGACTGGTATAATTGGTTTGTACGCTTGTGCCATGTCTGGAACATTTGGTTCACTTTGCAGCATGTAAGCCCAGACCCAGATGCAAGGAGATGGGGTATGACACTACCTCCCCACCCAATTAGCCCAGCATCTCTCATCACCCATGCCTTCTGCCATGAAGATTGTCTTTGTACTTGGCCTTGCAAAAGTATCTTTGTCTTTGAGAATGCACGGGAGTGAGGGCACTCGCTGTCGTGTCTAGGACTCCAAGTTCAAACTCTATTTTCATCCTTGGCCCACATGACAGGAGACCATGATTTGGTCCATATTTGCAGGTTTTAAATGCTCTGAATGAATTAAAGTTGCCACTCTTGGTGTTCTTTCTTTGCTCCTTAACAAGGGATGATTCATCCTCTGCACGTTCGTTCCTTTCAGAATAGATAGCTGACCTTGGCTGCTTCAGCCTTCACTCTAGGCCAGACAACCTTGACATGCAGCTCCACGATTCTGCTTATTCTTGCTGCGACACAGTTTTCCCTTCCCACTTCATGGGTCCTAGCTTACTAAATTCATGATACCGCTGTCCAGCTCCAATGGCTGCTTTGCCTTCATTCTTTTTACTACGTATAGCCAGTTTCTATTGGGTCTTAGTCTACCTTGCGTTGCAGCGTCTGTACAATTGTTGAACGGTTGATTTTCTGCAGCACTTTGTGCACGTGTAATCTTCTTCTTCGTAGTTAAATGCTCACTCGATTCTTTACTTCATCATTAGTTTCCTTAGGATCTACAATCCTCTCCAGCCAGTATCTCGGGACATCGCATATGCCTCTTGTGACATCACTAGCTTCTTTCTTTGCTCTTTTTGATATTCCACCAGGGAGTTCCTCCCTTAGGTTGCCATCACATTGGGGATACATTCAGTAGGGTTGTCTCAATGGGTATCTTCTTTCAAACACATGCTGCAGTATCGGCACAACGGCAGGTGTCAAACATGTCACAGTGTCATTTCTCCAACATATGGGTTGAAGGGGGGCGGGGTCTCCTGCAGCTGCTCCTCTACAATTCATAGCCATCACAGTCCAGAGCCTGACCACCATTAATTGACATCCACAGAGCTAAGGCTGCCCGGATGTCAATGACTGCGAGGGCTGGTGAGCTACTGTTGCCTTAGCTGCTCCCAATTTATGGGAAATGAATCTCCAGTGACAATCTCCAGTGTGAAAGTGTCCCAGTGATCTGCATCTCCCAATAGAATAACCTGAAGCTTCCTAAGGAATTTGGTTTAAACATGCAACATTCCCACTAAATATGCCTTCAAGTACCACACAGCAACAAGCAACGCCAAGAAAACGAGTGTGTTAAGATATCTTGTATTGAGCCTAAATGGAGTGGGATGCTATCTGAAGGGATGGCAGCTTGTAGGCAATCTCTTTGATCTGAGTCCAGCTTGAAGGCTATGCTGCTCCCATCCAGATGCTATTCCAACACATCTGCAGGAGCGCGATCCATAACTCTTTATCCCGGGAGGATAGCTCAGCGGCAACGTGCGCGTCTTGGAAGCAAGACGACACGAAGCAACACAGGTTCGATCCCCGGGTCCGCGCTTAGAAACCTCTGGGTGTTTAAGCGCGTTATAAATACGCAACTAAGAAAAACAAACAATTCCTGTAACAGCGCCTCGATGCCCTCGGGCTGTGTGAGCACTTTATAAATGTAAAATATAAAAAAATCCATTTTACCATAAATGGGTGGGAATGAAAAGCAAACTTAATGTCCAGTGTTTCATATAGTGCAGAGATCCTCTTCTTACAAGGAACTTCAATAAATAGGTCCTCAAACTTATATGTGCTTTTAGCCCCCGGACATCTTAATCTTAAAGCTAATGTCGAAATCTAGAGGTTGTCCCTGTTCATAAAGTTGCCCCAGGCTTTGTAGATCTCGTTTTGCCCACAAATCAAAATGAAGTGGCTTGAAACCAGAAGAAAAATCTTCATTATTCCAAATTGAGGTTAAGGGGGAAAGGAACATTGTCACAGCAAGCTTTCTTATTGCTAAAGTCCAATAGTGCATGGTACCAGGGATCTATTATCCACGGGCAAAGCTTGTGAATGTGGAGATACCCATGACAGTTTTGGAAGAGAAATAGATAGCCCCTGTTATTCAATTGGGAGCCACTTCTTGTCTCTGTGTTGTAAGATGTAATCAAATGCAGAGGTGAGATTAGCTGAAAATATTTATCAAACCCCAATATAGAGACCTAGGATCGAGCAAAACATATAGATTATTACACGCAGCAGCGGTAAAACTAGAATGTTTATGGGTGAGGGGTACTGTCTGTAGCCTCCTCAGTGCAATTCTACTGGGCAAATTGTGATAAGGTAAATTATTCACTAGCTTACAAATGACTTAAACAGGGTCCCCATAGTGCTATACATGCTTTGCAGAATGACCATGGAGTCAGATTGAGTTCTCAGGAGACCAACACTTCAATTTTATCAAAGTAATTTACTGTTTTGTTCAAAACACTCTCTCTTAACCTGGACCTTATTTATCCATATTTCGAAAATGTTACCCTGGCTGCCTTTCCCCGGAAGAGGTTACTTGTCTAGCTAGACTGTCTAGTGTGGAGGCCATCGCATTCATAATTAACCAGATGTTCATAGAAATATTCTCACATTTTGTCACCTAAGATGGTCCTCCTTTTCAGAGTTCTCTAGTTTCACGTGAGGTTATTCACCTCTATGGGTGAGTCAGTGATAAGCCCATTAAATAAACTGTACAATGACCCAGTCTTCATTCAGTGCAAAAATTATGACACCCAAATTCTTTCCAAAATATTAGCTATCAGATTGGCACCCATTTTGCCCACTCTTCTAGATACAGAACAATCAGGCTTTGTAGTGGGCACAAGGACTCAAGATTACATTAAACAAATAATTAATTTTATTCATTTTTATTGGGGTAATGCAGTGATCCCGGTGCACTTTGGACGATCTAGAGACCAAAAAGTAATCGAGCCTGGATTCATGTGGCCAAAACCAGATCAAGTTCTATAATTGCTTTTTTCGGGGTTGTAGACTTTGGTGAAATGACTGTAATGTTGATCCGGGACCGATCTAAATCGTGGTCTAGTATCACATTATTTTACTGGCCCTCGCATGTCAGGTGGCTGGCCTGGTCCATCCCCAAGTCACTAACTATAACATTGTTGCAGTGTTGTGGACTTACCATTGGTTCATGCCCATTGCTACCCACCCGTAGGGTACTAAAATGTGATTGGCTAGAGCTGACGTCTCCAGGCCTGTGATCTGGTCAAATTCTCAGCTCACTGTGTACCCCTTCAAGGTAATACAAATGATTATGTGTCTATTTTGTAACTTGTGTGTACCACCTTATCTTATGAGAGTGCTCTCCTGACCAGTGCAACACTTGTTGCATTATGTTGCATACATGTCACAGTCTGTGTCTGGCAGCCTGGGACCAGCTCTCCTTTCCCACCGCTGATCGATGTCCATTGTCTTGTTCGGCCCCGTCACGTGTTCAGAGACCATGGATTTGAGCTGTGGAGCTCTGAATTATGAGAATGTATCAGTATTTTCTGCAGCTGGTCCTTTGTTGTCTGTGGATTGGAATGTTTTCCGTATTTCTTGACCTTGGCTGCGGGTCCTGTCCCACACGTCTTGCTCTCTGTCAAGCCTGAATTAGCTCAGCTCGTCTCTTGCTCAGAGGCCCGAGGACTGCTGTAATTTTCCTAAACCTTACAATGTGGTTTCTACAGTGTCCATGCTATGCTACATTTCCATAGGTTAGTCACACTTGGTTCTGTCAGGCCCCATAGGTGCTGCTGCAGTTCCATAGGGTTATTTGCATGCAAGCATCTGCAAACTTTGCTCGGGATCTCTTGTCACTTGCAGTTTCTGTGTTGCTGCATTTGGCTAATGCACAAATAATAATGCAATGACAGTATGTATATGTATCTGTCCTCTAACTATAGAACTGTGCGCTCATGTTCTTCATGTATTCGAGTGCGTGTTTATGTCCCGAAGTGCAGATGCCACATGTGCTTCATGTCTAATGATGCTATTTTGGGGTGTCTCTAACAACATAAGTAACATGGCACTTTGGTGTTTTTAGTCAATTTTCGGGAATTCATCAAGCTTCAAATCCTTCTTTGGTACGACCAACGAAGGCATGTTGATGTGTTCCAACGAGCAAACTCCTCCAAAATCGGGTGGCAGCTTCTCGTATGCTTTTGATACGCAAGCCCAATAGTGATCTATCAGTACTGCTGTTCCTGCCTTCATAGCTGTGTGTTGTTCAATGCTTCTGCATCCAACATTCTCGCCAACTTCAACTTCACCATTGTTCTGATAGCACAGTGCTGGTGTCTTCAGAGGTATTATCGACATTGGACCAGCTCCATTTTCCACCAATGTCAGTAACTTGCTGCTTGCTTCCCATTCTTTCAGGCACTTGTCGTTTTCTTCCTGTACCTTGTTCATTGGTGACTGTGCTAGTGTCAGTGCCTTGCTTCCCAGCACTCCATCCTTCCACCCATCTTCTGTGTATACTTGGCCATACACTAGTATCTGTGGTCTTTCCCATCAACCAGGCTCTCCTCTTGTCTTTTTCACTCTTGTCCATGGACATGGTAGTTCCTTCAGAGTGATAGTCTTTGTTTCTCCTTTGTCAGGTTCATCAGTTGTGTACTGTATAGCTTAATCTAGCTGCCAATAATTGCTCATCATGTCTAATGTCTTTATGTAATTATCGTCATACCGGAACGTTGCTTTAGACATCCATCTCAGTGTTGCTGTCTTCCCTCAAAATCTTCATCCAGTTTTCACCATCGAGAGATACATTATGCATTGTGCTCTTGCTGCTGGTATTTCAGTTGCTATGAACGTTCTGGAGGCACTCATTGCATAGGGGATTAAGGAGCAGACATAACTCCTCTCTCTAGTGGTTTCCTTAACCTATATTGGTCGTGTGTTTGTAGCACGTGTTATTAGACACGAGAGCAGTGTCAGTGAGATACACGTCTACCCCCTTCATGTCTGTGTCAACACTGCGCTTACCTCTCCTTACCTTATCAACAGTGTTCTCCTGCCCACCTGACATGGTCGTACCACCTGCTCGGGTTGGGGAACTGTTAGCAGAGGGTACAGCGGTAGCACTAGCAACGCAAGTCATTTTCCAAAATATTAATATAATAACACTGCTAGTAATAAGTAAGACCAACAGAATCATCATATTTTTTAATATGTTATTCATTTTCACTTATGCTGCTTGATCCTTGCAGCTTGAAGATATAGTTGCCCGACGGAAATGCATGAAGAAATGCGTTATTTTGTTAGTATGGTAAATACTCTTATGCCCCGCGGACCAGGTAATCACTGATGGCAAAGGCAAACACTTCTTCCGACAATTTTCTTACTGATTGGTCTCTCAGATTGACAAGTACTGGGGGATCACCGTGCTCAAGCTGTGGGTATGTTTGGGCCAAATACTCTAAAAGGCAAAATAATATACTCGGGGGGGATCGGGCTCGGAATCTGCTGGGTCTCCTAACAGTATGGACAAATTGGTTTGAGAAAGTATCTGGGTGATGGGAAGAGGGCAACATTGACAACCATCAACAATTACATCGACTTTCACGTTAGTTGTGTGTGGAAAAAGAAAAATAACAAACAGACAGTGTGCCCCAATATGTGTCCACAAAGATTCCTGTCTCCACTTCTGCTGCTCGTGAGTGCGTGATCAATGGATGCCCTCCTCCTGGTCGTGTAAGTTCAGAACGCGTGTGTAGCTCTCCTAGGTGCTGAACGTTGGCCCTGTCAGTCAAGGTGACTTTGTTGCCAGGGGAGGCCACTGCTTTGTAGCTGCTTGACATCTGCCAAGTGGTTCCAGACTGTCTTCTCCTCGAGTTTGACAGCACGGTCAGCCACTTTCTCCACGATGTGCGGACCTGTGAACCTTGGTGCATTCCAGCACCATACAAAGTTCCTGAGGAGGACGATGTCCCCCACACTCACAGGGTTTTTAAGTCCAGAGTTTTGTGATGCGCTGTCGCAGTTGCTCTCTTCACTGTCTTCTGAGCCCCCCCAGTGTTGTTGTATCTGGCGAGAGATAAAAGAAGCACTAGCCACTAAAGAAGTAACATAGTCAGGCATTTCCTGCCCTAGCACATCTACACTATTCTCACAATCCTTCAGTGCCCTTGTGGGAGGAGCCAGGGGAAGAAGGATGCGCCATCCTGTCACCGACTCATGGGGCATTAAATGGTGGTCGGACCCAGGAGTATTGCGCAATGCAAACAGTGCGAGTGATAAACGGTGTAGCCAATTCGTCCTGGTGCTCTGCTGTGTCTTTGATATGCGCTCTTTTAAAAGGCCATTCAGGCATTCACACATTCCTTTTGCTTGCGGGTGGTAGGCCCAGGCAAATTTATTTTGGATGTCCAACAATGCTGTGATGTGCTGAAACATGTCATTGGTGAAGTATGGCCCATTGTCAGACCGCAGGAATTTTCACATGCCCCATCACACTACCAGCTGCACCTCCTCAGAGCTATTCTTCCTTTCCTCTCCTTCCCCCAGAAGCTCACTATCTTCAGAGCTCTGGTTCTCTCTTGGCTGGACTATTGCAACAGCATCATTCTAAATCTACCTGCTTCTACTCTCAACCCTCTGCAACTCATCCAGAACAAGACTACAAGACTTGTCCTTGGCATCAAGCCCAGGGATCGTATCTCTCCAGGACTGAAATCTCTGTATTGGCTCCTTCTGGCTGTGAGGATTAAGTGCAAACCCCTCTGCATTGTCCACAAGGCCTTCTGGGGCCTCAATACCTTCAACTCTCTCTTCCTAAATATCTTCCTTCTCGAGCTCTTCGCTCATCAGTTTCCAACTTCCTCAGGGTCAGTCCCTTCTCCAAGCAACGAGTTGGTGGTAGATCTCTTTCTTCATCTGGGACCTCCCTCCAGAACGGCCTCCCTGCCTCCTGAAACTTGAGGATAATCATCTCCAGTTCCGGAAGCACCTCTTGCTGCTTTTTCTCCTCCTCTCCCCTGCTGACTTACTGGCTGAAACCAAAACTGCACTGGTTACCTGGCCACCCTCTGATCTCGGACTCAGGTCCCCTCCCCGCCAGTTGCAAATCCTGCACTGCCTTCCTGGCAACCCCCGTACTTGGGGATTGTTTCTGTATCCCTTCAGTCCCACTACCAGCACTTGACACATGTTGTCTGCACTTACCCTTGCCACCTTCTGGCCGTACTTCTACTTATTGTTATTTATTCTTTTATCCCATGTATTGCAATGTTCCCTCCCCCCGCACTCTCCCCCTTCCTCTTTCCCCTGCACTTGCGCGATCTGAAAGACACCTAGCCTAGTAGGATTGTTGTCTGTCTTCCCTCTGTTCCCCCTCCCTTGCCTCGTTGCGCCCTGAAACTCTTGTTTATAGGCGCATTATAAATGCCATACCATATCATATCATATCTTGGGAACACTTCCCTGACTAGGAACTTAGCCTCTCAAAGGGTGTCAGCATGTGAAGAGGGGCCTGCTTCAATCCATCAGGAGAATGGGCATACAAACACTATCATGTAGCAAGATCCTTGACAAACTTGAATCATGTCTACATAATCCACATGTACATGCTGGAATGGGCCTACTGGTCTCAATATAGCTCCTCTCACAACTCTCAAAGTATGCCCTGCTGTAAAATGCTGACAAATCAAACAATTGCTCACAAATTCAGCCACGTGTTCCGCCAAATTAGGACAGAACCATGCTCCACCAATGCGTGTAGCAATGACCTCCTTCCCTGTGTGAGTTGGATAGTGCAATTGTGCCAATGCAGTGTTCAATAATGCGAGTGGCATCACCACTTTCCCTGTTTTATCCTGCCACCATAGGGTATCTGTCAGAGACATTGTGCAGCCTCTTCTTGTCCACAGTTCCTTCTCCTCCCTGGGTACTGCTCCCTGCAACTCCATGATCTGTGCTACTGGCAGTACATTGTACTCTTTCTTAAGTACCATATTTCTGGTGCACTCTCTCACATTTGGAGCTCAAAATCTGCGTCTTCATTTCCCCTTGATATGGGATCTTCCCCTTGCGTGTGTTCTTGGCACTTCACTATTGCTATCTGGCTTGGATAAGCAATTACTTCAATCAGTCTTCCCAGTAAAAGTGCATGTTGTACTGGAGTCCCGTCCCCCCTTTTCAACCCTCTCCTGAGCCATCGTGACAGTCCAAAGTGTACTGTGGACGTCATGTAGGCAGAGTCAAAGTAGATTGTCACCTGTTTCTCTATGCTGTTTTCCGGTGCTACTATTATGGTCACTAGTTCTGCTGCTTGTGCAGACTAATGGGATTGTAGTTGCGCACTGGCTCCCACTTCACTTGTCCCATCTTCCTTCAGTCTTACCACTGCAGACCCTGTATGCCTGACCCTGTCTGTCTGGTCAATTGTAGAAGACCCGTCAATGTAGAGCACGTCTCCCCCCTCAAGTGCATCCTCCTCTACCTTTCGAGTGTCACTGAACATCTCTATGTTTGCTGTACAGTCGTCTGCATAGTCTCCTACCTGTAGGACATCTGCTAGAAATGTTGCTGGGTTGAGAATTCTGCATTTTACTATCTTCAGTCCTACATTCGATAGTATCACCTCGTACCCTGATGCTCTTTGTGTAGTCAGTGAGCTCTTTGGCTTCTGCAGTATAACAAAGAGAGTGTTGTTACGCTCACCTGGCTCCCACAGGGGCGTCAATCTGAACTGGACTGCTGCGGTCTCCACCAATGTGACGCGCAGAGCCGAGATGACCGACTGGACTGGCCCACCTAACTTCGTTTGCTTGGCCCGTAGGAGTATTCTTCTGCAAATGGAGAAAGGGAATTAACCACCAGTGAAGTTGAGTGTCAACCCCCACCCTCCGCTGTTCTCCCCACTGATCACCTTTAATGTCCCCTCTTATAGTCTCACCTGATGGTTTGGAAAGATGAGCTTGCCATCCTGCGTTGAGCGCAGGGGCGCGTAGATATCCAGTTGCTTCACTGGTTCGAAGGAATTGGTGAGTTCCAGAACTATATTGACTCCGAGATTTCCGGCGAGACGCCGTAAGTGTATAGTTCGTAAGAGTTCAAATGTCTGACTTTCACTCTTGTCCAATTCCTTGCAGGTTGCGGCTTGACCCTAGCGAAGAGTTCCTCGTGGCAGCCGGTAATATTCAAATAAGGATTGGTATTATCCAACACAGTTCGATAAAATAATGTCAATATATAACCTGTTGCTTTCTCCCTTATTCAGGTGCTGAGAGTAATTATGAAGTCTCGGGGAATGATGCCTCCGGCGGTAAAATTAGGTAAGTCTATTGTGGTGAGAAGGATTCCCCTTGTTTGTCCCTTGGTTTCACCTTGCTGTCCTTTTGTTTCCCCTTAGGGTCCAGGGTTCGGCGAGGATGAAATGGATGCTGCGCCGACCCGTGAAACGGTATAGTACCCCCAGCGGTAAAATCAGGTAAGTCTATGGGGGGTAACTAATATTGCCTTTGTTTATTCCCTTGGCTCACCTTGCTGTTCTTGTGTTCCCCTTAGGTGCCGGAGTGTGGCGGGAACATGCAGGATGCGGTGGACAGTGAAGATTCAGCGAAGGCCGGTGAGTACATCGCGGCGCTGCAGCAGGCGAGGTGACGCGCATAAAATAACTTCTTTCTTCCAGCTGGAAGGCACGGTGGATTGGGAACTCAGGTAAGGATCAAAGGTATTGCTCTTGTTCTAACCTTTTCTCCTTCTTTCCCCCTTTTCCTAGGAGCTCTGGACTCGAGGCTGGCGTGGCAGAAGACTGGATGCAAACTTGCAGGCACGGTGAGCGTTACGCTGCTGGATGCAGAATAACGCGAAGCGTGTGCTGCTCTTCGGGCGTGGTTTAAATAGCCTCAAAAGTAGTCCCAGGTAAGTATTCCTCCCCAGCCCCACCCGAGTAAAAAATAGTCCCTAGGTAAAGTAGTCCCTTCCAAGCCTCTTTTGGCTTGGAGCTCTTGCAGCATGGTCTGCATCAGGTAAGTTTGCAGCATGGTCTGCATCAGGTATGTTTTAATCTATGAGCCTGGCGCCTATGGCACCAGGACTAACTCTCCATATGAGCCTGGCGCCATAGACACCAGGACTGCCCCCAAATAGCCCCTAGTAGGGGTTGTTGGGCTTGCTTGGGATAACTTGGTGCCTGCTTCCGGGGTTGCTGGACTTGGTCTGGGTCCCCGGGGGTAGGCATCATGACAAGTATGCTCCACGTAAAGAGTGGTGGTACACCCCATTTTTACTGGTGCTGACTTCTCCACAGCAAATGTGGCAGCTGCCAAAGCTTATTAGCACTAGCAATGTCCTCTCATTACTGGGTCGAGTTTCCCACTGTAGTAAGCTATTGGCTTATGCCCCATGCTTGTCTTTTGTGTCATTACTGCCTTCATCACTATACCGTCAGTCTGGGAAAACTGGTAAAATTCCTTGTGTAGTCTTGGATCCATAGCACCGGTGCTTTGCCTATTGCTTCTTTCATTTCCTTGAATACCTCAGTCTTCTCAGTGGTCCATGTCAGTGTTTTGTTTCCTTTTTGTGCTTCCTTCAGAGAGCCCAGTAGTGGCCTTGTGTATATGTTGTAGTCAAAGACCCATGCTCTTCAGTAGTTGCATAACCCTAGGAATTGTATCATTTTCCTCACTGTCGTGGGTTTAGGTGTCTTGCGTATTGTCTCTGCTCTTTCTGGGGTGATCTGTCAGCCATTTTGGGATATCGTCTGTCCAATGTATAGCACCTCTTTCGGACTGTACTTTACCTTGTCCTTGTCCACCTTGTATCCCTTGTCAGCTAACACAGTCAGCATGTGTACTCTTACACTGATCTTCTGTCATGCTGCAAATCAAAATGCCATCCACGTACTGTAAAACTGTGCTCTCCATCTGTATGTTGCTTAAGTCTATCTGTATCACTCTGTTAAAGATAGTTGGTGACTCGCAGTACCCTTGTGGAAGACAAGTATGTTTCCACTTCTGGTTTCTATACATAAAGCTGGTCAAGTCTTGTGAGTCTGGGTGCAGTGGTACTGAGAAGAATGCATTCTTCAAATCAATGACAGTGAAGCAGGCAGCTTCCACCGGAATGCTACACAGAATTTTCGCAGGGTTTGCAACTGAACTGAGGGCCCTGGTCCCCGTCCACCACCAAACACCAGGCATCCATGAACATTCCTGAGAGAGAGAGAGAGAGAGAGAGAGAGAGAGAGAGAGAGAGAGAGAGAGAGAGAGAGAGAGAGAGATGAGAGAAAATTAGGCACCTGGAAGGGTCTCAGCAGTCTTTATTAGCTGTAGTTACAAGACACTCTCTGCACACACTCAAAGACATTTTGCCTCTCCCCTGCTTTTATAGTCTGGTGTACCCCAAGCCCACATTAGTCATAGTTGGCATCCACAATTTTCTCTGACGCACAAAACTGATAATCTTATTTTGTCTGGACACGTTTATGACTGTTCTCAACTTCTGCCAAAAACACCTTCATCACATCAATGTGTACTCTTTATCTGATTTTCAAGGTCCTGACAAGTTAGTTAGTGCCTTATACCATGAAGAAACTGATAAACTCTATTATATGGTGCCAAATAATACAGCTGGTCTCTCAAAACGGTATGCATGAAGCGCATTGTGTGCTTCTCAATAAGAACATTGATACATGTATCCAAGTTTCCCTTGCTTTATCTACCTTCATCCTTAATCTTGTCTGCTTTTCCTGCCAAGTTCCATTTTTAACCTAACAACCCCAATTTCTTACTGGGAGATGCTGCCAAAGACTATCTCTAATGTATCAGCCCCTGTTGCTTGTCTGAAAACTCTTGACATGAGTCATAGCCTCTCACACCTGGAAACCATTTTGTACTTGAGTTATCCATTTTGAAATATATCTTTGTCTGACACTGTATCTATTCTTCAGGGAGCTATTTTTTATTTATTTAAGAATCTCTCACTTTGTATCCCTTATTCATAATATATATTTGTACACTTATGGTATTTGTGTGATATTTAAAGCCCCCTTCAATTCCTGGGCCATTCTAACCCAGCTTTGCCCAGTGCCATGCACACTTTTTACCTAAAATAAAGGCACTATAATCCTGATTTCTGCAATAATAGAACCATTTACTCTTCCCATCATGTTATCTATACTCAGTTGTGGGGGAGAGGTTTACACCCCCTATACATTTCCCCCTATGGTTGATTTAAGACCAGTGTTCAGTATTCAACCACTACTCCCAGTGTCCACCCTCCCCCATATGCAGTGTACCTATGCATCCCTATCTCAGTCACCCACATCAATATAATGCTCTATCTCAAAATGGGAGGTATTATAAAAGACACTTCTAAAGAATCAACAGTGTCTTCAACCATACTGTATTCTCCTAATCTAAGATATATATTCAATGAAAAAACATTGTTAAAGGGACGTTATGGTTAAGTTACACTAATGAAAACCTATTAAATTCAATGAAAAAATGTTGTTAAGGGGACGTTATGGTTACAAGTAAAACAGAACAACCTCAGAAATGTGCCAGTTATGGTAAGCTAAGCAACCATAACTCATGCCACCACATTGCACTGCTAAGACTAACACCCAGGACATCAAAGATAACATCACAAATGTCATTGATGACATCACTGATGACATCACATGTGAAATGAATTTTGATGAAATGTCCCTACAAAGGGTTGTGTTTATAATGTTGCTTACATGATGTCAGGGGTGATTGTGTAATGTTTAGAATCGTTTTGCAACTTTTGTGCATATTAGTCAAATGCCACCACATTTATAAGCCTTTACATTATTTTGGGTCCCACCCCCCTCTAATTTTGTCCCCTCTTTACAGAATCCCAACAAACTTTGCAAAACCTTTCAGAACCAGGTCATGCAGGTTCATTGGGTGGTGCCAAAGGTATAAGCCATCCAAGAACTGCTTTTCGCCAACCCTGAAATGAAGAAGTGTCCGCGAACTTCACAGGACTGCCTGTGAACATCCGGACCATTCGCAGACATTTACGGTGACAAAACACAGGTTTTCTGGACTCTTATGGCCATATCCCATCTGATCCTCATCACCCCTGACCTCCCCACAGATTGTTTGATAAGTTTGACAAGTGTAATGTTGTGTTTTTTTATATGTTTTTACTGCGATGTCCGCGGACACAGGCCGCTGTCTACGAATAAAATCTGGCAGGCGTTTCCAAAAATCTGACGCACTTTACGCTTTTCACCATCCAATCAGTGTGTGCGTCCGATGTCCGCGGACATCATGTCACCATCTGAGCCAATCGGATGCCTGTCCGCGGACCGGACAGGGATATGGATCCACAGACCGAACTCAGATATCACCATTTAGTTGGATCTACTTTTTGGTCATTATAAAAAGAACTACTGGACGGATTTTCACCCAATTTACAAAAGCACGCATTCGGGACCACGCTGCCGCTCCTGCAGCAAATTTGGTGAAAATCTGTCCAGCGATTTGGGCTGTAGGTGTGAGCAAAATTATTTTCCATTCAGTCTATGGAGAAAAAGAAATGTTTTAGGACCCCATTATAACTTTGCCCCCCCCTTGACGAAACCTCACCAAACTTGTCAGAAAAAGTGCCCTTCCTATGAGTTGAGCAACTTAACCATAACTACATGGCTGTTTCCGCAGGCTGTTTAATGTATCTCTTTTCTGTCAAAAGACCATTGCATATGTTTCGCCCTCTTTTAATCTTTGTATGTACGTATCCCCAAACAATTACTTTGTTTTGCTCCTGTCTGGTTCCTACCCCTGTTGCCCAATGAAACGTTAAAATAACATGCACAACAAGTGATTTCAGCCACCACGAGAATCAGGAGAGATTATTTAGAACATTTGCTCATTTTCTTGATGAAACCCACCAGCCCATTTGATACTGTTCCTTCCAGGTGGACCATTTTACTATTCATATACATTTTCTTCTTCCTCCCACCCCACGACACTTCCTTGGTCCCTGCCCTCTCCCCATGCACATTAAGTTTTGTCTTCATATTATTCATCTTCCACCCAATTCTTTATTTTCCTTATTTCAAATCCAATAAAATGCAGGGTTATTTTCCTGAAAAATAAAAATGATGGTGTACATTTAGTCTCTTTTGAATTGTCATAAGTGTAGTGGCAGGTCTGTTATTAATCTCTTTTGTTATGCTGAAAACTTTCTCTGTACTTTTGAAGTCCTCCTCACGATGGCGTGGGACCGCGTTCCCTACTTTCTTTGCTGTATGTATTCTGTTGAGACATAATTAACATTTTATGTTGCCCTTCCTACACTAATCTTACTTACCCGTGGCATTTGTAAACAAGCACTGATCCTATTAAGTGCATGCAAGTGTAGCATATAGGCATACACTGTTTTGCCTATCCTTGAAGTTTCATGTATTTGCCAAAGGTACAGGTTTGACATTCTTTATCATCAGGATTACAAAACAAGTTACTCCAGCTTTCATCCAAAAGTCTTCTTCATTCTCTTCATTAGATATGGCCATACCCGCATATATATACTATTCTGTGCTCACACCTGTTTTCACCTTTCTTGGGAAATAATGCTACTTTAAAAGGACTTTATCACTTACTACCTTTTTTTCTGTACTCACCTGGGTCTTCTTACGCCTAATAATGATCAATAAGGTTATTTACAAACTTACTGTGTCCACTGATACTTACCTTTTCTTTCTCTACTTGTCCACTAGTACTTACTTTTGTCATAATGTTTCTTCCCATTATATCGCTATACTCCACTAAGGCCATATAGATATTCTTCCTGTGCTCCAAAAACGACAATTTATTTTTTCATCTGTAATACAGAAATCAACATCTTCATATAAACGCAAACAATGTTCTTGCTGCTTAGTCTCATATGTTCTTTTGAACAATTCTACTAAACCTTCTCTCATACTGTCAGTGGCTATATGGGTTAGAAATTTCCCCAGACTGGTGTCTCAGGGAAGGAGAATTGCACTTGTGTTGCCCTTTTATCTCTTTGTTATAGTATCTGCACTGTTGGCAATGTGGATTACAGATTTCCCCAAGTTGACATATCATAAATGGAGAATTGCACCCTTTTTGCACTCTTACTTCTTCTGGATAGCCTCTTGGCAATGTGGGTTACAAGTTTCTCCAAGTTGACCTTCCATAAATGGAGAATTGCACCCTTTTTTGCTTTCTTATTCTACTTGCTCGGTATTCAAAATAGTCTGATTTTAGTAAACATTCCACTCGGAGGACCCCAGGGTTACCTTGTTTTGCAGGCCAACTCACTGGCTCTGTTTCGCATCTCTGTCTTGCTCTCTGCTGCTATGACAGACCCTCAGCGGATCAGTACTCTGATTGACAGCTTGTTCATATCTGCCACCACCTGCACGGTCCCTCTTTTGAGCCCCGCCGGCCCTGCTGGGTCTCTGTGTTCTCCAGCACCTCCAGGGAACTCGTGTTGGGTCGGGAGCATATCTCCCACACAGCTGGTCTTCTCTCACTGCTGCTGGCAACAACTCTGCTTCCTGCTGCACATACTCTGCAAAAACGTACGCCTTCTCTTCCCACATCGCATTCTGCTGGCGTTCACACTCCTGCTGCAGCTCCAACGGCTTTGGTGTCATTTCTGACTGCTTCTGCCTCTGCAGCTCCTTTCCTTCTCCACAGCTGTGATCTTATGGCCCTTTAGGAATGTGCATGCAATAGATTGGTTCACAGAATAACTCTGAGTCCAAATAACCAAACCAACTCAGGAAGATGGCAAAGTACTGTTTTATTAACAATGATCTAAAAGAGAGTTACAATGAACATCAACAGACGTGCCCTTGATTTCTCTCAACAATCTTTTCATTAAAAACAAGATTATATACTCAGAATACATCGTAAGTGACGTCTTACTACGTGGCAAATAATGAAAGACCTACTGGGGACTGGGATAGGCTTAAGGGGAACATCTAAGTACACACTGTATAGGACCAAGGATTGTAATTGGCTGCCCACTGTCAGGTGGGCCATGTATGCCTACCTCTAAAACATGTCATCTTCAAAAACATTAAGTACACAGTTTCTGATTGGCTTCTTAAACTATAAGGTCCTTCATTATATGGACCTCTACATTGGGTGGCACGCTTGTGCCATGTCTGGAAATTCGGTTCACTCAGCACCACGTAAGCCCAGACCCACGTGCAAGGAGGTGGGCCTGACTCTACCTCCCCACCCAATTACCCCAACATCTCTCATTGCCCATGCCTTCTGCCATGAAGATTGTCTTTGAACTTGGCCTTGTAAAGTATCCTTGTCTCTGGGAATATATGGGAGTGCGGGCACTCACTATCGTTGATCTAGGACTCCAAGTTCGACTCTATTTTCATCCTTGGCTCACGTGACAGGAGAGCACGATTGGGTCAATTTTTCAGCTTTTAAATGTCTCAAATGAATACAACTTGGCACTTTTGGTGTTCTTTCTTTGCAGGTTAACAAGAGATGATTCATCCTTTGTACGTTCTCTCCTTTCCAGAATAGATAGTTGACCTTGGCTGCTTCAGTCTTGACTTCAAGCTAGACAACCTTGTCATGCAGCTCCATGATTTCAGCTTATTCTTGCGGCAACACAGTTCTCCCTTTCTTCTTCATGAGTCCTGGCTTACTAAAATTCATGATACCGACGTCCAGCTTCTATACAATGGTGGCTTCGTCTGCATTCTATTTACAAGATATAGACAGCTTCTATGATGACTTAGTCTACCTTGTTTTTCAGCATCTGTACAGTTATTGAACAGTTGATTCTCTGCAATACTTCATACACGTGTAATCTTATTTTTCATACTTAAGAGTTCACTCAATTCTTTACTTCATCATTAGTTTCTGTAAGATCAATATATCCTCTTTGGCCAGTACACTGAGACGCGCTCATACTCTCTTATGATGTCACAGGCTTCTTTCTTTGCTCTTTTTATATTTCTTCAGGGAGTTCCTCTCTCAGATTGTCATCTCTTCGGGGATAAATTGGATATGGTTGTCTCAATGGGTATCTTCTTTCGAATATATGCTGCAGTATTGGCACAACTGCTGGTGTCAAACACGGCATGATCTCTGGCTTCCAACATATAGGAGGTAGGGGGGCGAGGTTTCCTGCAGAGGTATGCAGTTGCTCTTCTACAGCTGTGGTCCATTTTCAGGTTTAAATGTCCCACTCAGGTGCCTTGCCTTCAAACAACTAGACTGCATATTCCTTTAAGTGTCATCTTTGATCCTCATTGACTCTTGGTCCTTCTACCTCGTCCCCTAGCACCACAGGCATTATGGATCTCGAAGTCCATACATGGGTTTGAGTATTTGATGTCTTTTCATTTCTATGTGATTGTTGAACTGGATGCTATCAGAGTTCAGAGAAGTTAAGTGCATAGCAGTTTTCTCTACTTTACAATATGCCATCAATGCTCCAGGGAGAATAGGGGAATCATGAGTTAAAGAGGTCATCAATTCACCCTGATATGAGTCTCCTCCCATGTCTCCCGCCCTCATAATACAGCCCCCTCGGTCAAGATCAGGTAGCAGCTGCCTTCCCCTGGCCATACGAGAGGAGGCCCATGCTTGTGTTTTAGTGATGATCTCACTAGATTCATCACATACCCTTCCCCTAATGTCACTGGTTTTCACAGCCTCCATTGGAAATCGAGAAAGGAAATCTACATTACCCTGTTCTTTCCCTTTCCAATGTTCGACAGAAAAGCAATAGGGTTGTAAATTCAAAAAGCAGCACATGACTCTGGCGTTAGTGTCTTTTCGAAGGCTTAGTCATCTAAGGGGGGGCATGATCTGTAACAAGTCAGAACTTCCTACGCATTAGATTGTATTTTAAATAAGTCACAACACACTTGATAGCTAAGGCTTCAAGCTCAAGAGTTGCATAGTTCTTCTTGCGAGGAAATAGCCTCCTAATAATATAGAGGACAGGATGTTCTATACCATCATGGCATTGTGAGAGAACTGCCCCTAGACTAGTATGTGATGCATCAGGCTGTGGAATAAATTCCCTGTTGAAGTCTGCCACCTTCAAGAAGGGTTCACTATACAAGATATCTTTCAATTTATCAAAACACACTTGATCCTCAGGGCACCTTTTACGTTTCTGGGGCTCTGCATTCCTAAGTTTGTCTGTTAGAAGGGAAGTGATGGATGCAAAGTCAGGCCCATAGTTCTTTCTTGGTCTTAGGGACCTGGGTTTCTTCAACGGCTCTAACCTTTTCAGTTTGGGGCTGAACCGATCCATTCCCTACAAAGAAGCCTAGATATTTCAATGCAGACCTGACTAGATGGCATTTCTTTGGATGGCAGCGAGGCCAATTTTCTTTAGAGCTTGAGTTACCAGATATAAATGGGGCATATGTTCTATCCATTATTTACTGTGGATGATAATATGATCAATATAAGCTCCACAAAAAGAAGCATATGGACAAAGAACTTCATCCATCAGTCTTTGGAAGGTGTCTGAGCCCCCATGTAAACTAAAGGCTAAAACCTTGAACTAAAATAGACATGGGCAGATGAGTCCTTTGAAGTGTATGGAAGACAGGTCATTTTTTGGGAGGTGAACATGTGTCCAAGGCCAGTGACCTGCCCCAAATGAGGGTGAGTTGAATTGAGAGGTGCGCCCACGGCCAAGTGTAAGTTCCACCTCCTTGATGCTTACTGTGTATGTCTGTGATTGGTAATGTCGGGAGAGTGGGCATTAATATATTCTGGTATATCTGACAAAATAAAAGGAATCCTCTTTTTATTCTTGGTCATTCGGTTTGTTGGCTTAGGTTGTTGAATGACAAAAAACATATAGAGTGAATGAGCATGATTGCCTGCTGATACTGCAGTCAGCCACAGGGATTCTTGAGAAAGACTGCGGGCTGATGCGGACCCACTCTACTATTCCAATAGCTGATATGAGCAGATTGTGTGTTAGTCAACAACTAAAGGACATTAGTGTTTATGAGGGATTGGAGGGGGAGGGGCCTGGCCAAGGCTGGCCCCCAGAACTTGCAGGGTGGGTGCTGCCAAAGGGGCAAAACGAGAGGTCCATGGTGCACTTTGTGAAAACAATTTCTCTCTACTCTTTTCCAGTACAATTTCGCATCATAGCCTTGGACAACAACAATCGTATCAGCAATGACGTGGTAAGTAAGCCAGACATATTTCTCGACTTTAGCCCCCCTAAAAAAGATGGAAACGCCCCAAAAATGCTGTAGAGCATTTTCTCCATGCTCCTGTCATGGCTCATTGATCTTCTAGGGGATTCTAGAACATTCACCGGCGGCCGCCTCCAGAAAGTAAGGCAAAAGGTGCAGACCTTTTAATGAATTCACTGCAGAGAAGTTGGAGGTGGGGGCGAGCAGAGAAAATAAACCTTCCCCAATTCCGGATTCCCCAGAGCTGCTTCAGCGCCACAGACTCACGCGTGTGGATCAGTTATAATGAAGAGGCTTGGAACCGTAGCAGTTGCGCTTAAACTGGTTGAATTTCCGATATTCCCTGAGGCACGTGAATCCCACAAAAACGTGGCTGACTTGCAGGGTGGTGGTGGGGGTTTGGGGTATTCTGCATATCGATAAAAGTTTTGGTGTAGAATATGGAGACCTGAAACCTACTCTATGCTTCCCACTTGACCTAAAGTATTTCCTGCGCAAGTCTCCTAATTTCCATGTGCCTTCTAACATACAAAGATGGAAATGGAATATAGCTTTCACGCCACAGCTGGGGAGTGGACATGGGGTTTAACAGCTTGCCAGCCTGAGCTTTGTCGGCCCAACCAAAGCGAAGGCCTCAGCTCAGGCTGCGGGCCGTTAAATCCTATGCCTGCCCCCCAGATGGGGCGTCAAAGCTATTCGCACCCCGGGATTTACCAGGGTGCGGCTAGTTTTTTTTTTTTGTCTGACAAGAGATGAGCTCAGCATGAGCCCATCTCCCGTCGGAAAAAAAATAATGTAAAATAATGGCCACCTTTTCAGATGACAACGGCCATGGAAAACATGTTCCAAAATGGCTGCCCTCATCCAAAAAGGGACATAGTACCTTTTCTATTTTAATGGCTTCGGCAAGATGGGTGGATTGGGTGCATTGGGTACCGAAGCGCAAGGGTCTGGTCCCGCGGGTAAGTTGGGGTGGGAGGAATGGGAATTGGGGTTTTCTAATGTAGGGAGGCAATAGGGAGACCTTCCCTGTTGCCTCCCCATGTTAGAAAAAAAAGGAAAAGGAAAAAAAAAAGCACCACCCACGGAATGGCCTTGGATGGGGCTTCATCACACGGCTGCACCCTCCCCGTGGCACCTTTGCAGTTTGCACTCAATTTATCCTTGCACAGAGATGAGCATATGCAATATGTTATCACGGACTGCGTGGTTCACAGAAGCCATGATTGGCAAATTATTTGCCAGTGAGGAATACCCCATGCCCTGTAAATTAGACTTAGAGTGCAGTGTGGATTTTGATGTTGATTGTTGTACTCATTGTAAACTTATAAGCCATGTAACACCATTTATTTTTCTTTCTTCCAGTTCCCGCTCGTGGAGCTGCTGGTAAGTTCTGAAATGTCGCACACTCAGCTATCCCAAGATTGAAACACCCTATAGCACTGCATGATACATCATCTAGACTAGTCTATTTTTGTTTTGACACAAAAACAGGTTCCTAACTTGATTCCTGTGGTGCCACCATTTATACACAACTTTTAATTTTATTTTTAATATAACTCTGCAGCATGGGATCAGTTAAAAAAAAACACTACACCTGAACGTGTTTGTTTATCGTATACTGGCAAGATTCACAAGAACTGTCCACTTACGCTGAGAAACAAATCTATCATGAACTCTCTAATTTCTCAAATACAGAATATTGTATTTCATTATTCAAATTGTGCATAACTTTACACATGAACCATCTGACAATTCAATCAATGCGATGGTTTCAAATTCAATATTCACAGATTTTGAAGTCAACATTTATTTCATAATGATGCCAAGGTTTCTCTTGGTTGTTTAGAACGTTCACAATTATTAGGTTTGCCAACGCGTGTTTCACCTGTAGGTCTTTGTTGCTTTATTCAAGAACTAAGAGTGAGCTTCTTCAAGGCTAATACTGAAAACTTCATAAATTAACTACTATGAAACATTCTCTTGCTTTGAGACTCTATTTGGGGGTTTTCAGTGTATGTATTCCATCCAAATTTGAGAAGAGTGAAATGTACTAATTCTCCACTAATTCTTAACGTTTTCACCTCATTGCTTGAAGGTATAATGGCTTTCAACTTCTGACTATAAATGTTCCATTTTGTTTGTCCTGCACCTTGTTTTCAAGATTGTGAACCACGATCAACTCCATGTGGCTCAGCGTTTCCGCACTTACCATGTGTGGGAGATCAACCTTTAGCTCTCCAGATGTTTTGGACTATGAATCCCATGATCCTTCAACATTGAATATGCTAGCTAGGGGTGATGGAAACTGCAGTCCAAATCATCTGTAGAGCCCAGGGTCGCAGACTGCTGACATAAATTCTGATAGCACTAAATACATGACAGGGGGTTCTTTACCAGCCTTTTCCCCTCATATTAGTGGCCACAAAAACTCAAGACATTTGTGTTAAGATGGTTTTCTGAACTCTGACCTGGTGGGCAGAGGTTCAGAAGGCCAGCCTACTTTCTTGGAACAGGGTAACCTTCTGGACAAGCCAGACCAATCAAGGTAGCATTGGCGGCGGTCAAGACTAGGTCTCGGAAAGGGGTGAGGGTGATCGAAAGCCCACAATGAGCACACACAGTAAACCATACCACAAATTACTCTCAGTCAGGTGTATATATCAAAAATACATATACATTTATTAAAGGCCTTTTAAATCAAAAACAAAGTACATTTCAGCAGTATTAACAAAACCAACACAACACTAACTATGAAACATATATACAGTAACCAATGGCCTAAAGGATTATTACACAGTATAGATCCACAACCTGCAAAGAAAGGGGTCACACAGTGTGAATATATCTTAGGCAGTCCTTCAACATTTCAAACCCTAACTAAGAGCCAGTCCCTATGAAGTGTGAAGCCTTGAGCTCAACAGTACTTTCAGTGCCGGAGCACGCAATCGTGTGATTAAGTTAAAAACGGGGTCTCTTCAAGGGGATGTAGCGACTCAGGAAGGTGGCTGCGGTGGATGAAGAATAACTTTGCACTATTTAAGGAGGGTCTCCCCAAGAGGGCAGAGCAGGTTCCAAGAATTGCGAATAGCTCAGTAGTACAGGCTACATCTATAAAGAAGAGTGGCCATCAGGGGACACTTGTGCTTAAAAGTCTATGGATGCACCAGGGGCCACTGGTAAGGGATGGAAGTACTTACCGACCCTCAGAGCACTCCAGACCAAACTTCGCCAGTCAGGTCAAGATCGTTTGCAGGTAGAAATCCTGCAGTTGTGCAACTCTGTGGCTTTCAGGGGCTGTGTTCTGGGAATGCTTCTGTGGTGGGACAGTGGTGATTTCTCCGCTCCAGGTAAAGGGATCAGGCCAGTTCCACTGCAGCAAGTGTTAGGGCACAGGGGGAGCACAGCAGGAAGGCACCCACAAAGATCGTCACCACAGCTGGGTGACATGGTGACCGCGTATGCCCGAGTTCAGGCATACTCTCCTAATTCCAGACCTAGGAATGCTAGGTGTATGAAACCCAGCAGGAGAGGGCCGTATACCCAGAGCTTACAGGCTCCAAACGCTCAAGTCGAAACTCCAGACGGCAACAGTTCCAGGACAAAGGTCCTGTGCAAGCTGGTCAGTCCACTGGGCAGTCCATGAACACTTCCGAGCAAGCTCGTTTGCAGGCTAAGCAGGAGGTGCAGAGAGTAGCTGGTCCCACTATTCCAATGGGTTGAAACACCCTTGCAAGCCTTCCATGATCGATGCGAAATAGGGGCTCCGACGAGACAACAGCGGGGTCAGGATGCCAAACCTTCCAGGTCACCAGCAGTTCCACAGATTTGCTTCAGCATTTCAGGAAACTTGGCTCCTTTACTAGGTTCAGTGTAAACTCAGAAGATCCACCTGGAATGGGTGTAAGGTGCCTTTTCTTATCCAGAATCTTATTTGCACCAAAAACGAAGAGAAACCAATAGAAGATCTGCTCACATTCAGCCATCCCAGACGTGGACCAATCATGGACCACAGTGGTTCCAGTCATCCCAGCACACCAGACATCCTGTCACTCAGGATGTGTATCGGAACTAGACAGCTTCAGTCCACATCCTGGGCGCACACACACAAGGCATGCAGAAGCCCGTGAAAGCTTTGGTTTGCGTGCGGGTCTGCATGACCTAATAAGGAATTTCCCAGGTCGGTGCGACCTGGGGAAGGCAAAGGGACAAGATGGCCAAAGGACTGATCAAAGGACCTCGTGGCATGGCCATTTTGGGGCACTGGCCACTATCCTGGGCCAAACGCGGTAAACGTGGTTTGGACCACAGAAAAGAGTCAAACATGCTTTAAACGTAACGTCCACTACCAGCTCTGTCCTGCACCCACTTGTACATTCACCAGAAATCCTTCAAGGGTTTCTAGGGCCTTAAAATGAAAAAGAGACCCCAGCGCACTGTACCGGAAGGTACATTGTGCACTGATAAATTGTTACTAAGACTAAGGGAAACCAAATCTCCCAGCACTGACTGTCTTAAGGGCATGTCAGTTGCCCCATAACAAAATGAGCAAAAGCCCAGCAGAGTACAGCATAAGGCTGGGCTCCACTGGCAAAAGTCAGGCTAGGATTGTCAGACAACAGCAAAAAGTTGGGGGTTTCACAACTGGAGGGACAATTACACATAAATGGAAATTTTTCCTAACAATTTGCACTCCTTCAAACAAAATATCTGACCGTGATGCACAGGCATAGCCTCATGAACAACAGACCCATACTTTAAAAAGCATTTCTTCCCCCTATTAGACAGTGTTCAATTGTTCTATGAACTCCAGCAGTGGAGTTTTACACTTCCTTGCCACCACTCATAATCCTGTGTAAATACCATAGGACAGAGTGATGGTAACGGTAATTGATTTTGGTGGTAATTCTGGTGGGAACACTCAAGTACCTCTAAACTTGTAATGATTCCCTGCATTTCCACTAAAATCTGAGGCACTTCCCTGCAGGCTCAACACAAATCTAAGAAATACTACACACCAACACGAATCTGAGAAAATACTACACACCAACACGAATCTGAGAAATACTACACACCAACACGAATCTGAGAAAATAAAATACATCCACAGAAATCTCTGACAATAACACAGGTCCACCTAATTATGAGCAAATAAGCAAAATGGTCCCGTAACCAAAAGAGGCCTTTTGCTATCCGGGATGAGCTCCCGGTATGTGTGTGCGTGACCTTTAACCGATAATGAGCATCAAAATAGACATTTTGACAAAAGCCAACTTTCACATATTTTAAAACACTTTTTTAAAAAAAGAATATAAAAGTCAAGATTTCTTGGCCATACATTGCATAGACTGCTGAGTTCAACATCAGCCCGCGGCTTGTGCGAACTACCCCATTTCTTCACAGACCAGTTTGTTTGAGACCCATTTGGTCGTACTTTCGTTTACCACATTTAACCACAAATGTAGATGGAGTTGGATTTAGATATTTAGAAATATGTTGTGGGGTGTTGGGGTCTTCTTGCGCATTGTTTGTGGGGAAATGACGTATAAAAAAACTCAACCGAATGGGCCTCTAGCAAATTGCTGCAAGGAAACATCATAGGTCCAGCATGTACAGGAATGGGAAATATTAGGCAAGGGCTCCCGCCAACTCTAGCACACAGTGGGAACCTGCTCCAAAAGACACCCTTGCTCTTCTTTTGGTAGCAGGTCAAGGGCTAAGCACCCCTTCATTGAGGTTGCGGGTGACACAATTAAATAAAGAGCACAATGCAACACAGTCACTAGACAATAAAACAAGCACAGCGCTGTGTAATGGAAAAAGTTGAAAAAAGCTCACAGAATAGAAATGAAAGACAAATGTAACCTGAATAGTTTACATATGTCTTGTTCCTTTAAATCACACTGTACCCAAAGACAAATGAAAGACAGGCATTTGAACAACGCTGCATGTGACAGGAATAGATCATGCTGGTGATTCAAAGGGTTAAACTAATTAGGCACTTTGTTTTGACAATTTCTGGCAGTAAAGTGGATGATTTGTGTCTTTCTTTTTGCACCAAAACCCATAGTTCAGCAGTATGGTAAATTGGCGGTAATTCAGTTACTACCCTTTTACCACCACTAATACCTGTACTCGTAATGAGGCCTATACTATTACATTTATTTGTGTAGATTCAGTGCTTTAAATGGGCCATTTCTAAACTGCTATTTTCTCTGCTCCACCTACTCCCTCGGCTAAATCACACTCTGACACAGCCCTCTCTAAACTGCATCCCTCTATCTCTAACACTCTGGATTTCCTGGCCCCTGTCATGAGAATCAGCCTGAAGCCTATCTCCAAGTGTAACTCTTGGTACGACTCTGACCTCAGCACCCTGAAACGCAAGTGCCGGGTGGCTGAGAGGAAGCGGGGGGCTTCGGGCGTATCCTCTGACAAACTGGCCTGCCGCCTGCTCCAAAGACAATATAGCCTCTCTGTCCTGTCCAAGAAGAAAGTCCAAATCGAATCCTGTGTCTCTGCGGCCTCGAACAAGATGGCCAAACTCTTTAAAATCTCCAAGGAGCTGGCCAATCCTTCTGCAGCCTCACCTCTCCTGTTACCTCCCATGCCGTCTATACAGCACTGGATTCTCACTTCACCACTAAAACTCAGGACATCCTGTCTTCTCTCTCTTCTTCTTCTCTCTCTACCTCTCTTGGCCCCTCTCCTCCTCCTTTCTCCTCTTTCTCTCTGACAACACCTGATGATGTTTCTAGACAAGTCTGATCTATGAAAGTATCATCCAAACAGCTGCTTTACTGCTCCTCCAGAACCATCAAGGACCACATTGACACCCTCGCTCCAGTCCTGCCGATTTCTGCAATCACTCTTTCGCCACTGGATCTTTCCCCTCTCTCCACAAGCACCCCCTTGTCCATACCCTCCTTAAAAAGCCTTCTGATGATCCTTGCTGTCTAGTAAACTATCTCCCGATCTCCATCACTCTTTTCCTGGGCAAACGTCTGGAAAAGCTGGCCATCTTCTAGCTTACTCTCAACACTGAATCTTTTGGTTGTCTCCATGACCATTAGTCTGGCTTCAAATCAGCCAGAGGTACGGAAACTGCTTTCGTGAACACCCGTGAGGACCTGCCCTCTAATCTTGACTCCAGTCTTCCTTCTGTCCTCATCCTCCTTGACCTTTCCGCTGCTTTTGACACAGTCAATCACACCATCCTGATCAATTGACTCTGTGAGAACCTAGGCATCAAGGATCAGGTCCTGCCTGGAGTGATTGACCTCCTTCCTCATGGACCGTCCCTCCCAAGTCCAACTTGGGTCCTTTCTCTGCACCACCTCTCTCCCCACATGTGGTGTTCCCCAGGGCTCTAGCCTCTCACCCTGGCTCTTCAATGTCTACTTGGCCCCTTTGGACCACCTGATTTCTACCTTCTCTAACTTCCAGTGTTATGCAGATGACACTCATCTCTTTTCAGGCTCACCTCAGCCTCCTCTCCTCTCTCGCTCATTCCTGACTGACTATCCGGGATTCAGGATTGGTGCACCTCCAGCGATCTCTGTCTTAATGCCAGTAAGACAGAGATCCTTCTCATTGGGACCCCTGCTCCCGCTTTCCCTCTCTCAAACTGGCTGCCCTACTTAGGCCCTCTTCCTTCGCCTTGCTGTGAGGCAACAAAACCTGGGTGTCATCTTTGACTCCACTCTCTTCTTCTCTCCTCACATCACAGACAGTGCCAAGAAAGCCCTCAATCAACTGCACTTCCTCAGAAGTATTCTTCCTTTTCCCAATCTCCCCCAGAAACTCACTGTCTCTAGAGCCCTGGTTCTTTCTAGGCTGGACTACTGCAACAGCCTCTTTCTCAATCTGCCTTCCTCGACTCTCTGCCCTCTGCAATTAATCCAGAACAGCACTGCAAGATTTATCCTTGGCCTCAATCCCAGGGACCGTATCTCTCCTGCCCTGAAATCTCTCCACTGCCTCCTGGTGGGAGAAAGAATCAAGTTCAAGGCCTTTGCATCGTCCACAAGGCTTTCTGGGGCCAAGGCCCGCTCTACATCAAACTTTCTTTTACTAAATACCTTCCTTCCCGAGCCCTTTGCTCAGCTACCTCCAACTCACTGAGGGTCAGATGCTTCTTCAAGCAGAGAGACGGGGGTAGACCTCTCTCCTCTGCAGGTGCCGCCCTCTGGAATGGCCTCCCTGCCCCTCTCAAACTTGAGCTGGACCACCTGAAGTTCCAGAAGCTGCTCAATACCTTCCTTTTCTCCTGTGATTTCTCTCTCTCCCTCCCCTGCTGACCTACCTGTCAGCTGCATTGACTGGTTGCTTTGCTACCCTTAGAGTCTCACTGGGTCCCAGGCCCGTCGATGATCAGTCACCCCTGCACTGCCTCTGGGCCTACCGTGCACTTAGGGGCTGTAACTCTAACTTCTACAGTCCCCTGTCTCCCTGCACTTACCCAGAGCTGCGTTGCCCTGACTGCACGTACGCAGAGCAATGGTGCCCTGATTGCACTTCCGCCTTCCCTCTCCATGACACTTGCCCCTCTCCCTTCCCCCTGCACTTGGCGTCTTCGCACTTGCAGGATCTGAATTACACAAGGCTAGTAAGATGGGCCTAGAAACACTTGTACACAGGCGCATTATAAATGACATATCATATCATACCTGCAGTTTGATTTTTTGGCAGAATGATGGTCCGGCACTTCTCCAAGTTTACGGCGAGTACTACTACTCAATAACATGGCGAACTGTCCCGTATTTCCTCACCCGGCATACTTCAGCTGTCCAAAGCCTTCCCAGCTCGACATGTACCCTTTATTCGTGTGATACCTCAAAGTTCCGTGAAGCACAGATGCTCCCCCTGTGGTTTTGCGTTGTCTCATTATGGCACTAGGGCCGGGCTCTTGAGGTGCCTGGGAAGGTCTATTGGCCGCTGAGAGGTGTGATTGGTGAGTGATGATAAATGGCAGGACAGCATAACGCCTAACGCTGGTAAAATAATGATTCAAGCAGATGGTCCCAGACTGCCTTGCTTTTTCTTTTATTGTGAATACAGTTTTAAAGCCCAAATGAGATTTGCTTAGGCTCACACAGGATTGCAGGCTGCTACAGTGATCTTCCACTCAGTATGTGTGAAATAAAGCTATCATTAATTTACTTTTTTGCGCGACTTGTTTCTATACCAATGTATGCAATGCCAGATGGGTTTCTCATGTGATTGTCTACTTTTCAAGACCACGCTCTCATACTAATATTTCATCTCTTGAACCCCAAACCTTAACAGATATAGCTGCAAAGATATGTGGACAATCCTACATCGTGGTTTCACCAATTAAGCAAAGTGTGTGATCCTGAGCAAATCATTCAATCTCACTGTGCCTTCTCTGTCGAAATTGGGAGTCTCAAGAAGTGATTCCGTTCCATAGCCAAAGCTCTGAAAAAAGAAAATTCCAAAGAGAGTGAAAAAGAGGGTGAAAAAAATCATTGGTGGTGGGGGGGCAAATAGAAAGTGATACAAATAGAGAGTGAGACACAAAGAACAAGATGCACATGAAAAGTGAGACAGGAACTAGGCAAATTGACGAGAGAGACAGACTAATATTAATAGAAATGGGTGGGGGAGACCCAGCAGGGACCCAGCACAAGAGCTATTTTTGGACTTTACATGGGATGAGCCCCGGCCTACTTAAAGCCTAGTTTAGTGTGTACCTGCATTTCTTTAAAGTGCCGTGTAGATGTGTGCTATTTCCGTACATTCTGTGGGAGCCCGGTATAACCTTTCATGTGCACGTGCAGAGTGTTTTCATATTTGTATGGATGTGTGGTATTTCCTTTAATGTGCTGCGTTTTTGGCCTTAACTTGAGCCTGACAAGCTGTTTCCCCACCTCTCTCGAAGGACCCGGACCAGAATCGTGTAGGCCAGTGGTTGGACCAGAAACCAAAGCAGGGCATCCTGGACCTTTCGTTCCATCTCGCCAATGAACCACCCTTGGGCACCTACGCAATCACGGTGCCGAAGCTGCATCAACCGTCCATGTTCCTAGTCAAAGAGTACGGTAAGTAGGTGTATGTGGCACACTAGTGTCCCTCCCCGAGTCCTACCTGCCCTGATAGGGACGTCTGAGTGGGCAGGGTGTGGGTGGCAAACACATCAGTCGCATACATCACCATCTCCCCAAGGCCACTAGAACATGGGCTGGGAGGATAGTCCAGAGGCAACGTGCTCGTCTTGGAAGCAAGATAGACGAGAGCAACACAGGTTTGAATCCTGGTCTGGAGCTTAGAGACTGGTCTCTGGTGTTAAGTGTATTATAAAATATTATTTTGTGGATGGAGCATGGAAACGGTTTGCTGACAAGAGTTGGGGCAAGCAGAGACTGGCGCCCCTAAATTATCTATTAAAAATGAAATTGTTAGGATTCGTCTGCCTTCAATGCACTTATTTGGCGGTTTGTGTTCCTGGCTATACAGAAATCCAGTCCTATTCTACACACACGCACGATGGTTGCTGCGTCTGGCATATTGTTGTGTTGTTTCCAAGGTCTGTAAATTCACAACTCAACTAACTCACACAAAAGACTGCAATCCTATCAGCTATAGACCATATGTACAGTGTCTGTATTCAGCTAGAGCCAGTATGGCGAAGCTAGAGCCACTGTGGTGAGGTAGAGCCAGTGTGGCGAAGCTAGAGCCAGTGTGGTGAGGTAGAGCCCATGTGGTGAGGTAGAGCCAGTGTGGTGAGGTAGAGCCAGTGTGGTGAGGTAGAGCCAGTGTGGCGAAGCTAGAGCCAGTGTGGTGAGGTAGAGCCAGTGTGGTGAAGTTAGAGCCACTGGGGTGAGGTAGAACCAGTGTGGTAAAGCTAGAGCCAGTGTGGTGAGGTAGAGCCGATGTGGTGAGGTAGAGCCAGTGTGGTGAAGCTAGAGCCACTGTGGTAAGGTAGAGCCAGTGTGGTGAAGCTAGAGCCACTGTGGGGAGGTAGAAGCAGTGTGGTAAAGCTAGAGCCAGTGTGGTGAGGTAGAGCCCATGTGGTGAGGTAGAGCCAGTGTGGTGAGGTAGAGCCAATGTGGTGAGGTAGAGCCAGTGTGGCAAAGCTAGAGCCAGTGTGGTGAGGTAGAGTCAGTGTGGTGAAGCTAGAGCCACTGTGGTGAGGTAGAACCAGTGTGGTAAAGCTAGAGCCAGTGTGGTAAGGTAGAGCCAGTGTGGTGAAGCTAGAGCCATTGTGGTGAGGAAGAGCCAGTGTGGTGAAGCTAGAGCCAGTGTGGTGAGGTATTGCCAGTGTGGTGAAGCTAGAGCCAGTGAGCTGAGATAGAGCCAGTGTGGTGAAGCTAGAGCCAGTGTGGTGAGGTAGAGCCAGTGTGCTGAGGTAGAGCCACTGTGGTGAAGCTAGAGCCAGTGTGGTGAAGCTAGAGCCACTATGGTGAGGTAGAGCCAGTGTGGTGAAGCTAGAGCCAGTGTGGTGAGGTAGAGCCAGTGTGCTGAGGTAGAGCCAGTGTGGTGAAGCTAGAGCCGGTGTAGTGAGGTAGAGCCACTGTGGTGAAGCTAGAGCCAGTGTGGTGAAGCTAGAGCCACTTTGGTGAGGTAGAGCCAGTGGGGTGAAGCTAGAGCCAGTGTGGTGAGGTAAAGCCAGTGTGGTGAGGTAGATTCAGTGTGGTGAAGCTAGAGCCGGTGTGGTGAGGTAGAGCCGCTGTGGTGAGGTAGAGCCGCTGTGGTGAGGTAGAGTCAGTGTGGTGAAGCTAGAGCCAGTGCGGTGAAGCTAGAGCCAGTGTGGTGAGGTAGAGCCAGTGTGGTGAAGCTAGAGCCAGTGTGGTGAGGTAGAGCCACTGTACTGAAGCTAGAGCCACTGTGGTGAGGTAGAGCCAGTGTGGTGAAGCTAGAGCCAGTGTGGTGAGGTAGAGCCAGTGTGGTGAGGTAGAGCCAGTTTGGTGAAGCTAGAGTCAGTGTGGTGATGTAAAGCCACTCTGTTGAGGTAGAGCCAGTGTGGTGAAGCTAGAGCCAGTGTGGTGAGATAGAGCTAGTGTGGTGAGATAGAGCCAGTGTAGTGAAGCTAGAGCCAGTGTAGTGAGGTAGAGCCAGTGTGGTGAAGCTAGAGCCAGTGTGGTGCGGTAGAGCCAGTGTGGTGAGGTAGAGCCAGTGTGATGAAGCTAGAGCCAGTGTGGTGAGGTAGAGCCAGTGTGGTGAAGCTAGAGGCAGTGTAGTGAGGCTAGAGTCTCTGTGGTGAGGTAGAGCCAATGTGGTAAAACTAGAGCCAGTGTGGTGAGGTAGAGCCCGTGTGGTGAGGTAGAGCCAGTGTGGTGAGCTAGAGCCAGTGTGGTGAAGCTAGAGCCACTGTGGTGAGGTAGAGCCACTGTGGTGAAGCTAAAGCCAGTGTGGTGAGGTAGAGCCAGTGTGGTGAAGCTAGAACCAGTGTGATGAGGAAGAGCCAGTTTGGTGAGATAGTGCCAGTGTGGTGAAGCTAGAGCCAGTGAGGTGAGATAGAGCCAGTGTGGGGAAGCTATAGCCAGTGTGGTGAGGTAGAGCCACTGTGGTGAAGCTAGAGCCACGGTGTTGAGGTAGAGCCAGTGTGGTGAAGCTAGAGCCAGTGTGCTGAGGTAGAGCCACTGTGGTGAAGCTAGCGCCAGTATGGTGAAGCTAGAGCCACTGTGGTGAGGTAGAGCCAGTGTGGTGAGCTAGAGCCAGTGTGGTGAAGCTAGAGCCACTGTGGTGAGGTAGAGCCACTGTGGTGAGGTAGAGCCACTGTGGTGAAGCTAAAGCCAGTGTGGTGAGGTAGAGCCAGTGTGGTGAAGCTAGAACCAGTGTGATGAGGAAGAGCCAGTTTGGTGAGATAGTGCCAGTGTGGTGAAGCTATAGCCAGTGAGGTGAGATAGAGCCAGTGTGGGGAAGCTATAGCCAGTGTGGTGAGGAAGAGCCACTGTGGTGAAGCTAGAGCCACGGTGTTGAGGTAGAGCCAGTGTGGTGAAGCTAGAGCCAGTGTGCTGAGGTAGAGCCACTGTGGTGAAGCTAGAGCCAGTATGGTGAAGCTAGAGCCACTGTGGTGAGGTAGAGCCAGTGTGATGAAGCTAGAGCCAGTGTGGTGAGGTAGAGCCAGTGTGGTGAGGTAGAGCCAGTGTGGTGAAGCTAGAGCCGGTGTGGTGAGGTAGAGCTGGTGTGGTGAGGTAGAGTCAGTGTGGTCAAGCTAGAGCCAGTGTGGTGAAGCTAGAGCCAGTGTGGTGAGGTAGAGCCAGTGTGGTGAAGCTAGAGCCAGTGTGGTGAGGTAGAGCCACTGTGCTGAAGCTAGAGCCAGTGTGGTGAGGTAGAGCCAGTGTGGTGAAGCTAGAGCCAGTGTGGTGCGGTAGAGCCAGTGTGGTGAGGTAGAGCCAGTGTGATGAAGCTAGAGCCAGTGTGGTGAGGTAGAGCCAGTGTGGTGAAGCTAGAGGCAGTGTAGTGAGGCTAGAGTCTCTGTGGTGAGGTAGAGCCAATGTGGTAAAGCTAGAGCCAGTGTGGTGAGGTAGAGCCCGTGTGGTGAGGTAGAGCCAGTGTGGTGAGCTAGAGCCAGTGTGGTGAAGCTAGAGCCACTGTGGTGAGGTAGAGCCACTGTGGTGAAGCTAAAGCCAGTGTGGTGAGGTAGAGCCAGTGTGGTGAAGCTAGAACCAGTGTGATGAGGAAGAGCCAGTTTGGTGAGATAGTGCCAGTGTGGTGAAGCTAGAGCCAGTGAGGTGAGATAGAGCCAGTGTGGGGAAGCTATAGCCAGTGTGGTGAGGTAGAGCCACTGTGGTGAAGCTAGAGCCACGGTGTTGAGGTAGAGCCAGTGTGGTGAAGCTAGAGCCAGTGTGCTGAGGTAGAGCCACTGTGGTGAAGCTAGAGCCAGTATGGTGAAGCTAGAGCCACTGTGGTGAGGTAGAGCCAGTGTGGTGAGCTAGAGCCAGTGTGGTGAAGCTAGAGCCACTGTGGTGAGGTAGAGCCACTGTGGTGAAGCTAAAGCCAGTGTGGTGAGGTAGAGCCAGTGTGGTGAAGCTAGAACCAGTGTGATGAGGAAGAGCCAGTTTGGTGAGATAGTGCCAGTGTGGTGAAGCTAGAGCCAGTGAGGTGAGATAGAGCCAGTGTGGGGAAGCTATAGCCAGTGTGGTGAGGTAGAGCCACTGTGGTGAAGCTAGAGCCACGGTGTTGAGGTAGAGCCAGTGTGGTGAAGCTAGAGCCAGTGTGCTGAGGTAGAGCCACTGTGGTGAAGCTAGAGCCAGTATGGTGAAGCTAGAGCCACTGTGGTGAGGTAGAGCCAGTGTGATGAAGCTAGAGCCAGTGTGGTGAGGTAGAGCCAGTGTGGTGAGGTAGAGCCAGTGTGGTGAAGCTAGAGCCGGTGTGGTGAGGTAGAGCTGGTGTGGTGAGGTAGAGTCAGTGTGGTCAAGCTAGAGCCAGTGTGGTGAAGCTAGAGCCAGTGTGGTGAGGTAGAGCCAGTGTGGTGAAGCTAGAGCCAGTGTGGTGAGGTAGAGCCACTGTGCTGAAGCTAGAGCCAGTGTGGTGAGGTAGAGCCAGTGTGGTTAAGCTAGAGCCAGTGTGGTGAGGTAGAGCCAGTGTGGTGAGGTGGAGCCAGTGTGGTGAAGCTAGAGCCAGTGTGGCGATGTAAAGCCACTCTGGTGAGCTAGAGCCAGCGTGGTGAGATAGAGCCAGTGTGGTGAGGTAGAGCCAGTGTGGTGAAGCTAGAGCCAGTGTGCTGAGGTAGAGCCAGTGTGGTGAAGCTAGAGCCAGTGTGGTGCGGTAGAGCCAGTGTGGTGAGGTAGAGCCAGTGTGGTGAAGCTAGAGCCAGTGTGGTGAGGTAGAGCCAGTGTGGTGAAGCTAGAGCCAGCGTGGGGAGGTAGAGCCAGTGTGGTGTAGCTAGAGCCAGTGTAGTGAGGTAGAGCCAGTGTGGTAAGGCTAGGGCCAGTGTGGTGAGGTAAAGACAGTGTGGTGAGGTAGAGCCAATGTGGTGAAGCTAGAGCCAGTGTGGTGAGGTAAAGCCACCCTGGTGAGGTAGAGCCAGTGTGGTGAATCTAGAGCCAGTGTGGTGAGATAGAACCAGTGTGCTGTGGTAGAGCCAGTGTGGCGAAGCTGGAGCCGGTGTGGTGAGGTAGAGCCGCTGTGGTGAAGCTAGGGCCAGTGTGGTGAAGCTAGGGCCACTGTGGTGAGGTAGAGCCAGTGTGGTGAAGCTAGAGCCGGTGTGGTGAAGCTGGAGCCGGTGTGGTGAACCTAGAGCCAGTGGGGCGTGGTAGAGCCAGTGGGGTGAAGTAGAGCCACTATGGTGAAGCTAGAGCCAGTGTGGTGAAGCTATGCCATTGTGGTGAAGCTAGAGCGACTGTGGTGAGGTAGAGCCAGTATAGTGAAGCTAGAGCCAGTGTGGTGAGGTAGAGCCAGTGTGGTGAAGCTAGAGCCAGTGTGGTGAGGTAGACCCAGTGTGGGGAAGCTAGAGCCAGTGTGGTGAAGCTAGAGCCAGTGTGGTGAGGTAGAGTCAGTGTGGTGAGGTAGAGCCAGTGTGGTGAAGCTAGAGCCAGTGTGGTGAGGTAGAGCCAGTGTGGCGAGGTAGAGCCAGTGTGGCGAGGTAGAGCCAGTGTGGTGAGGTAGAGCCAGTGTGGTGAAGCTAGAGCCAGTGTGGTGAAGCTAGAGCCAGTGTGGTGAGGTAGAGCCAGTGTGATGAGGTAGAGCCAGTGCAGTGAGGTAAAGGAACTTGCCATCCTTTGCTATCTCAGGGCCGAGCCAAGCGGGTCTGGGAGAGTCCACTCTGCTAGCCAATGCCTCGCCCGGACGATGGAATGGGATTCCGTGGGCTGGCTGTGGGCTCCAAGATGTGGGTTCTCTTCTACCTCTGGGAAGACGCACAACGAATTCCAAGTGCCCAGGGCCATGGGTATTGAAGTGAAAAAACCCTTACATGGAGTAAGTGAACACTGTGGGAACTTTACAAGTTCGGGGAAACAAACACATCTCCCGACTGGGAGCAGGCAGTGGAAGAAACGTGTTCCCAGAACGGCGAGCATCCGAGGAATTGAGTTTGCCTGTGGCATCCAAGTGAAGCAAGCATGCTGGCCACGTGGTGTAGTATCCCAGCTCTCCCCGCACATGCTGAGCACCGTGGGGCACCTCGAAGCTGCAAACAATGCCAACAAAGATTCCAAGATTGTCCTGAAATTCTGGAGGTCGTTTAAAGCCTTGGAGCAGGTCATTGAGATGGTAGAGGTCAATTAAAATATATCCAATATAATAACTTGTTATTTATAATAACTTGCTATGTATATAGACCGCCCCCCCCCCCTCCTCCCCCAAGAAGCCGAGCGGGACAAGGCGTGGTGCACGCTGCTGGGCGTTGCCACAGACCCCTGAAGGCAGGCCAGTCCCAGGACACGCCAAAAAAAAGGAGGCACCCCTGGCAGGAGGGTGAAAATAGACGCTGCCTAACAGACTGAGAGGGAAGCACTCTATTAGACATCCGCATGAGGCAGTGAAGAGGCCTGAGAGGATTGCTAAAGTTGAACCCTAGTAAGTGCAGTATCCTAGGAAACTTGGAAACTGACCTGGAGGGGCCTAAGGGAACCGGACTGAGGGCGCGAGGCCCTGGAGAGGGAAGAAGAACCTGTGTGGAAGAGCAGAAGCCTGACTAACCCGGAAGTGAAGCCAGGGGAGCATCGTGTGTTTTGTTGTAGACTAGGGCTGGGCATTTATAGGAGACGACAAGCTTATGCCATCACAAGAGGGAGATGGTGGTTGTAACAGATAGGCATAGCTCTCAACTCACACGCTTTTGGTGGGTGTCACCCGCCTTCTAAACAGCTGTCTCACCCGCCAAGCCTCATGCACGCCCATTCGTTTCAATGGACCTCTCACCCGCCAAAAATAAAATCGGGTGTTTTCACCCGCCTTTGCGACATAAATGGTTGAGAGCTATGAGATAGGTCTGTGCACAACTCGGGCAAAGCTGGCTTGCCACAAACTGTTTCCCAGAGCGCAGCCATTGGTGGGTCCAGTGCAATGCCCGGGTCTTCACACACTGCCTCAGATTCTCACCATTTTCTGGGGGCTGTTGGTCCAGGAGCCCCACATCCTGCCCTGCTGATTAGACTGGTTTGGTCCCGCGCCTGGTGATTGGCTTAGTCTAGTCCATGTCACTGTGGTTAACCCCACATAATTGCTAAAGGGGGAAGAAGTTCACACATAGTCAAAGTTCGGTGGCCACGTGTCGGCATTCATCGAGGGCACTCTGAAATGTAGGCTCTCTGCCTGTGCAAACTTACTTTACGGACATCATCTGTCCATCATTTCAGCCGAGGGAACGTTTCCACAGACAGCTAGATCTCATTGGGCTTCGGCAAAGGAAGGCCCGCCCTCTCACTGCCCACAGGCAGGTTTGGGAGCCTACCATTGGTGGATGCATTACTGGTGGGTTGTGACAGGGTGGATTCCTCTCTCTGCTGTCTAATCAGCGGTCACTCATGCTAGCTGTGCGCACAAAGCTTTAGAAACGGTGGGCTTTCAGGGGTCTACAGTCAGCAGGATAACAGGCGATTGAGTTTTTTGGGGGGCTGCATCAGGATACGATTTTGGATTTGTATCTATATTTATTTTTATTTAAGACCAGGATGTAATTTCGGACAGAAATGACTTGCAAAGTAGGCATTAACAAAGAACAGAGGCATTCAGAAATAACTTGAAATGTAGGCTGGCATTCCAGTGGAGTGGGGGCAAGTAGGGGAAAGGAGCAAAGGCGGGAGGAGGCACAGGAGGCAGAGGGCTGATCGGGTGTGAAGAGATGAGGAAATACGGTGAGATGCATTCAAAGAGGTAGTGTTGCGCAAGGCCATGTAAGAATGTGCAGATGAGCAGCAGGAATTAAAGGAGAGAGCGGTTTTGCATGGATAGCCATCGAGCACAGTGACGGTAGCTAGAGGCGTGGAGGACCTTGGTAGGTAGAGAAGGGCGCATGCCACAAAGTTAGGAACTTTGCTGAGTGAAGCAAAATAGTAGAGGGCTAGGCCAAGAAGTAGGACTTTGCATTAATCCAGTTTGATGAGTAGAAATAAGGGCTTAGATTTTATGGTGGGTGAGTTACGGGTGAATGTTTCTAATCTTTATGATCTTGAGTCTGGTTGCAGTGGCAGTGGCCATGATGAACTAGTAGAATGTCAGGTCACTTATGAAACAGAACCCAAGGTTTGGGAGCAATGGAAGAGATACTGGAGGAGAGAGTGGTGTTGGCATTGGAGGCAGGGAGACAGAGGACTCCCACCTTTGAGGAGTTCAGCATGAGACAGCGTAGGGACATTCAGTGACGTTTGGCAATCAGGCAGCTGGTCATGTGCTCCTAGGTTGCATGTGTGAACCAGGGGAAGGAGATGAAGATCTGCTATGGTCAGCAAAGAGGAGATAGTTGAATCAAAAGGAGCAAATGAATTTGCCAAAGGAGGAGACATATAGGGTGAAAAGAAGAGAGCCCAGAGTGATTCTTGAGTGGCACCCACAGGAAGAGGTGTTAAGGAGGAGTTGCAGGCATCCCATGAAATGGGGGACTAATTGTCAGAGAAATAGGAGGCCATCAATCGAGTACATTCTCCTTGAAGCCAAGGAGCTAAAGCCTTTGAAGGAGGGAGGGCTGATCCACAGTGTGAAAGACAGCAGAAAAGTCTTGAAGCCTCAGAACGGAGGAGAGACGGGTGTGGTGGGTAGTGGTAACAGAATGAGCACAGTCTCGGTGGAGTGTTTGGATCGGAATCCAGATTGGAGGGGATTGGCAATTGGGTGTACCTCGAGATAGTTGACTACAAAGCTGAAACCAGCCCCCTCGTGTATATTAGAGTGGTAGGGAAGTAGGGCATCAGGGCTGTAGAATGAGGAGTTCTTGGGGTCAGCAATTGGTTACTTTAGGACGGTTCTGACTGTGAATTTTTGGTAACACTCTGGGAAGATACCAGTTGAGAGAGAGAGATTGAATAAATTGGAGAGGTGAGCGAAGTTGACAAGTGCAAGTAGATGTTACCCCTGCCAAGTGATGCAAAAGTAAGAAGGTGAGCAAATGCAGCACTGAGACCGGGCTCTCCAGTGTCGGAGTTTAGAGAATTTACATGCCCAAGTTAACCGGCTGGCATATGGTTGTCATAGTTTTTTTGTGTAGCAGGGCTACAAGTGAAGTGCTGAAGCGGAAGTAATGCCACTAATGCGCATAGCCACACAGCCACCCTGATTGTGCAAGATGAAGCATGACGCAGAGCATCACAGGTTTGAATCCTGGATCCATGCTTAGAAACCTCTTCGGTATTAAGCGTGTTATAAAAACCAATTATAAATATAATAATTTTATAATTATAATTAGAGCAAGCCATCATGAGTGGTTCTTACAGTTGCGTAACCAGCCTTATTGGGAAAAGTCAACACAAGAATGTGCTTACAGTGGCAATACAGGCATATACTGTGGTCACGGGTATTGTGTAGATGCATTGAAAAATGCTCCTGTGTGTTGGTGACAGGCAAATAGTGGATTTTATTATGTGTTCCTTACAAAAACGATTGTACATTCTATGCCTTTTTAGCCAATTTTGAACGAAAGGTGTGCTGGAAAATGCACAATTGTAACTTATTATTTAAATAGTATACATCAGGGGAGAACCCCCTAGAACTTCCCTTGAAATGTTCAGGCCCCCACTCTAAGCTTTGCCGCTAAAAATGTACCAGCCGCCACTGGCCTTCTTGACTGGTTTAAACATAAAAGGCCCTCTTTAAAATGTTCATAAGCCTATCATGTCACATATATTCATGTTCATATTTGCTTCACTGTGTACACTTATATGTCTATTTGGCTTGTGTGCTTCTTCCAGAATGTGTGTCTGTAAATGTTATGTTTTGTACAGATTGTGTTTAGCGACTTCCCAGAATGCTCCTTAATGCTGAGTAGTCACCCTAAGAGAAAGGGAGGAACTCACCCTAGTAACTAGAAGGTCTTTCCTAGAAATGAACACATGTGCACAATACAGGTTAGGCGACGGAATGCTCTACAGCTGGTATCAGCTGCCCTCAGCACCCTCACGCCTACACATTGGGCCTCATATCAGCAAGGCAAATTCCTCCAAATGGAGTTACAGTTACCACCAGTAGTAGTAGTTTCTCATTTATATAGCGCTGTTATCTCATTAGCATGGCCTCAATGCGCTAGTGTGGAGAACGCCCTCTGGGGACTGAAGTCCAAGGTATGGAAAAATTGTCAGAGGCTTAGAATGCGTGTGTGCATTTGCCCAAAGTAGCAGGTGGGATGGCCGGGCCCCAGTAAACGATGATCAGGCATGTGGATGGGTGCTGAGAGGTGGTCAGTAGAGTGCGCCAGTGCGAGAGACTCATTCTGTGTCCAGCTAGACCACATTTTGTGTCCTAGGACATAGCTGCATTCTGATGGCAGAGATGTTGTGTTTTGTGTTTTAGTTTAATTCCTCCATTTGTTTGGAGGTAATACCTGCGTGCTTATGCTGGAGGCCTTACCTACTTATGGATTTGCAACTCGTAATCCAGAAGACCTTCAAAACGCAGAGCTATGCAGTGTGAAAGGGTGTGCAATTAGCATTCTGCTGTGGCTCTCACGTTGTCTATTTCACCCTTCTCACAGTGCTACCCAAAATGGAAATGGTGATTGACAGCCCTGAGCCTGTGAGCATCCTGGCCAAGGAGTTTCATGTCAAGGTTTGTTGCAGGTGAGTGGCAGCTAATGTGGCTTGATCAGGGTGTGATCCGGAAGCAGTTTAATGGCAAGTTTTCCTAGCTTCTGGAATTATATTGATATTGACAAACTATCATTCCTTGGGGCTTTAAGTAGCACAGGGAACATTATATCCAGAGCTTCTGCACCCAAGAGCCCCTGTGCTATGTGGAGGCAGCACTTGTGTAGAATATTTAACAATAATAATACAAATTATAATAATTATGATGACAATAAGAAAAAAATAGAAAGTACTTCATAACAGATTCCTATAAGTGTTGAAATGGTAGCTGTTATTAATATGCAATGTAAAAGTAGTATACCCAATGTATCGATAGCAAAAGGGTGAAGGGGTCTTTTCTGCAACACTGAAAGCATGGCAGGTGTTTCATCAGACACAATGAAAAGAAGGGGGAATAGACTACAGACAGAGCCACCACGCTGCATGATCACTGCATGCAAGTGGCTGCAGACGCAGGCCAGCAACCCTGGCATGACTCGCCCGCAGAACCCCACTTATTTGCACCTATGACACTGCACTCATGCGTGATTTTACTGTGACCCATCTCAACTGCTGTCACCACCGCCGATCAAGATGCCGGCTTTTCCAGTGGAGTGCTCACCATCACCAGACCTTCCGTGCCCACTTCTGAAGATACACATCTTGCCTTGTTACACAGGGTACTGCCCCCCAAGTGGTGTTTATCTTGCGTATGCTATTCCAAGATGGCGAATCTCTAAGATGGCCGTTTTCCCATTTCCTGTCCTCCCTTTTACTTCCAAGTCACCTCTCATTATATAAGGACACTTGAGCAACACCTCAGTGTGTCTCGATGCATCATGTGTTACCGTCCATCACATTTATGTCCCTTGTTTCTTACCTTTGTTGGGTCAGAGTAGGGTAAGGAAGCCCTACACATGACTCTATTCTAACCCAGTAAAGGTAAGAAGTGAAGAAATTAAGAAAGGAACTAGAAATGAATATGTGACTAAATGAGTCACCTGCAGAAGTGGGGACAGGAGGTATGGTGATAGGTGTGTGTTTATGCTACTCAAGTTAGCAAAGATACATAGAATTATAGATGGGTAGAGGTATAGCCTCTCTTTTGCTCTTTCTGCACCTAGAAGACGACCAAATATTAGGAGCGAGACATGTTCCGCTTCTAGTATGAAATGGTCACCTATTAATCCAACCTCTTCGACAGTTCTTTAAATGAATTTAGCTATCTTAATTATACATTTATCCCAAATGAATAGCCTGGGAGGGAGCCTCGAGACCAGAATGTTTATCCAGATTCCAGACCAGAATGTTTATCCAGATTCTGTATGAACCAAGGCTATCATGGAATTGTATTTGGGAGTGAGCTTCGAGACCAGAATGTTTATCCAGATTCTGTAGGAACCAAGGCTATCATGGAATTGTATTTTGGAGCGAGCCTTGAGACCAGAATGTTTATCCAGATTCTGTAGGAACCAAGGTTGTTATGGAATTGTATTTTGGAGGGAGCCCCGAGAACAGAATGTTTATCCAGATTCCGTATCAACCAGGGCTGTTATGGAATTGTATTTTGTAGTGAGCCTCGAGACTAGAATGTTTATCCAGATTCCATATGAACCAAGGCCATTATGGAATTGTATTTTGGAGTATGCCTCGAGACCAGAATGGTATTCCAGAGTCCGGATGGACCAAGGCTATCATGGAATTGTACTTTGGAGTGAGCTTCGAGACCAGAATGGTATTCCAGAGTCCGTATGGAACAAGGTTATCATAGAATTGTGTTACGATCCAGCAATCCTAACTACTGAACCCAAAGTTCATTTGTCACTCTTGAGCACTGATCTAGTCTTTGACTCCACTGATTTGTATGGTTTTATAAAGAAATTAAAGAACTCTAGAGCACTGGGCCCTGACGGTATCTCTAACACGGTGATTAAGGCCAACCCTATCTTTTGGATGCATATCCTGGAGTATCTTTTTCAGGACATCATGGCTAAAGGAATCATACCTTCCAGCTGGTGGGAATCCATCCTCATCCCAGTCTTTAAGAAAGGCAATAGGGGGGATCCCGCCAACTATAGACTCGTGGCCATGATGGATTTGGGCAGAAAATATTTGCTTCATTACTTTCAAAGCAATTTTAATCATGGGCTACAAAAAAAATGCCTGATCCACAGACAACAGACAGGATTTCATAAAGGCGACATCACAGTACATAATCTTTGTGCACTACATTGTGCCATGGCTAAGATCGGAGGTAACTTCCCTAGGAAGCTTTACCTCTGTTTGTGGAATTTACAAAAGCCGGCCACTACTCTGGGCTAAATTAACCCAATGGGGAATTGATCCCGGTCTGCTCCACTGGTTAAAGGCACTTTATACAGACACATAAGTGGTGATATGTCTAAACAGTGAGTGTCTGATATCCAAATCAGTGGCACCTAACGTGGGACTAAAGCAGGGATGCGTGTAAGGACCCGTGCTTTTTAATCTCTATATATCAGATCTGAATTTAGCCATCAGCACTGCCTGAAATTTCCCACCTTCAATTGGGGGCGAACCTATAGCATGGATGGAGTATGCGGTCAATACAGTCCTGCTAGACCACACACCAATAGGTCTACAACACTCAATAGACGCACTGGCAGCATACACAAAGCAGAATTGTCTCCCCATCAACATCCAAAAGACTAACATTGTAATCATTGGAAGCCGGACCAGGAAGAAATCATGCAATTCCTGGAAGCTAGATCATGCCTCCCTTGATGTCGTTGAATCCTATGGTTTATAGTCAAAATGTCGAAAAAAAAATGTCAACACGCAAAAAAGTCGAAAAAAAAATGTCGAAAACAATAATGTCGACATCCTATACATACAATGGAGGAAGTCAATTTTTCGAAAAAAAAATGTCGACAAAAAAATGGTTGATTATCATAGACAATAACCCGAAATAATTATTGGGGGGGTCCCCCCCCCAACCCCCCAACCTCACCCTACATCACGAACCATCCCAGCACCCCCTCCCCTTCCCTTCGTCCGTAATCACCCACTTGTCTGTTACACTAGATAAAGATAGGTTACGAAATGGTTAACACACTAGATGACATTCCTGAGTAAAGCACCTTGTTTTTGATAGCAGGAAACCAGTAACGGCTGTGGAAAACCGTCATTACCTGACAGAACATCTCTTGAGAGGTTACTTCGGGCAATTGATTACACTTCTTTCGTACTTATAACAGGAGAAAAGGTAAGACGCACTACCATTATAAAAAATAACGTGTACAATAAAACACATAGTATAAAATACCACAAAAAAACTAATTTTATGTATCATTTCAGGTGATAAAATGGAAAACAAAGTAGAATTTATAGAAAGCCAAAAGGGAGGAAAGCAGTTAATTTGGAATGGATACATATTCTATAAAGAGCTTCAGCGAAAAGAGAGAATTTACTGGCGCTGCACAGAATATGCGAAAAATAAATGTACAGCCCGCGCAGTAACAGTGGGAACAGAAGTAAAGGGAAAAGCTGAACACAATCATATGCCTGATCAGACAAATATAATAATCAGGAAAACATTAACGGAACTAAAAAGAAAAGCAATAGAATATGAGGGGGAAACTAGTGGATCTGTACTCAGAGAAGTTTGTGGCCAATTACCAACACATGTAACAGCGCAATTACCAGCTGAAAAATTAATGCAGCGCACTATTAACCGAGCCAAACATACTAGTGAAAACCTACCCCCTCCACCTACATCCTTTGAAAATATAACTATTCCGGATATTTTTAAGGTTACAGCACGAGGAGAAAATTTTTACTGTGGCTCAATTGGAATAAACAATGACAAAATCTTGGTGTTCGCTACCGCACAAAACTTTCAACATCTAAGTCAAAGCAAAAATTGGCAGAGTGACGCCACTTTTAAGGTATGCCCTCACCCGTTTTTTCAATTTTATACCGTACATGGAACAATCAATGACAAAATATTACCACTGATTTACTTTTTGATGGCAAAAAATACAGAGGACGCATACAAAATCATATACAATAAAATTAAGGAAACTACACCAGATTCGCAACCAGAGACAATAATCATGGATTATGAAACAGCACAAATCAAGGGTTTTTCTAGCGTGTACAAAGAAACTAGAATAAAAGGATGTTTTTTTCATTTCACACAAAGTGTTTGGAGAAAAATACAAAAATTAGGTTTGGGATCAAAATATACGGAGGACAGTTACTTTCAGATTAACGTTAAGAAACTTTTTGCATTGGCTTTTGTACCGGAAAATCATGTTATTACTTATTACGAACATTTAATTGAAAGTCAGTACTATAAAAATCATGAGGATGAATGTACAAATTTACTGGACTACTTCGAAAATACCTGGATAGGCCAATTAACTAGGAGTGGCAACAGACGCAGACCGAAATACGCAATTGAATTGTGGAACTGCTACCAGTCTACCATGGACAACAAACCAAGAACAAATAACGCGTTAGAAGGCTGGCATAGCTGCATAAATAAAAATTTCAACACCCTACATCCAAATTTATGGCATTTCTTAAGAGACTTAAAATTAGAGGAACAACACCAGGAATTGAGAATTTCACAAACAATTTCTTTGGCAAATCAAGCACCGAAAACAAAAAAATACAGAGACTATGATAATAAATTAGTGCAACTAGTACAAGCATTCACAATAGAGAACAAGGACATTTACTTAGATTCTATTGCATTTAACTTAAAATGTTAAGAAGAACACTTACAGTTTATGGTCGTCAAAAATCTGTGTTGAAAAAGTTGAAAAATCCCAAAAAAAAACATAAATCCAGGTGCAAAAGGACATTGCATTAACCATGAAAAAGTGCCGATAGGTGAAAAATCCCAAAAAAAAACATAAATCCAGGTGCAAAAGGACATTGCATTAACCATGAAAAAGTGCCGATTCCAGGCTAAAATCCACAGCTTGAGTAAAAAAAAGTATCCAAAGTCCACGTAAAGTATCCAAAATCCACATTAATCCAAGATCCAAAAATCCGTTCCAGGTAAACTCGCTGCTCCATGAAAAAAAGACTACCAAGAAAGCCATATCCCAAAAAAATGAAAACATCCAGGAATGCAAAATCCAACATCCATACGGCAAAATCCATGGAATCCAAGTAGACCCGGTCCATCCGATGAAAAACCAAGAAAAAAATGATGAAAACCCAAAAAAAAAAAACAATCCAAGGACCGAACGGACGAAGACGCGACCGCGGTAGAAACAAGTCGATAGTGAGCTTTAAAAATGGCGCTCACGTTTACGTTGTACTACGTACCGTGCGTAGAAAGTCAAAACAAATATACGTTAATAATTATAAACATACATTTTTAACTCGCTAGCGCCATCTACTGGTTGTTTAGTATATAACATGTTGAACTGAATTACAAACAGTTGTTGCATTTATTTATTTATTTAACTGAAAAGAAGCATTGTTATGTTTATTTATTTATTTAATACAATACGTTGCACAGTTATGTTTGCATTAAGTATTACCTATAAATACTTTTTTAGATTTAATAAACATAAAGATGAAACTAAATTACCGTCCGAGTTGTTTATTTTATATAGAATGTATTTATGTATTTATTTATGAGTCGAAAAATTAATGTCGAAAATATATTATGTCGACATTTTTGTATGTCGACATTATAGATTTTCGACATTAATTTGTCGACATTTTGACTGTCGACATTATTGATGTCGACATTATGACTGCACACCGAATCCTATACATATCTGGGCGTCCCAATTAAATCGAGTCCTAGATGTGATTATTATGGCAACATTGTTGCCCCGAGAGTTTCTAAGGAAATGGCTTGTCATGAAGAAATTAATTAGTAATATGGGCGGCAATAATATCAAGGGATTAGTTAATATCTATAAGACAAACATTGTGCCTAGCATGTTGTATGGTTTAGTGGGAAGGGTGTGGCCAGCAGCCATGCAGTGAGGTCGCACATCCAGTGAGCTCCTGCCTGATCTGATAAAAGATGAGCCCTGCTATGTACAATTGATATGATATGATACGATATGGCATTCATAACGCGCCTGTACACAAGTGCTTCAATTAAGCCGGTGCCCGCGTTAAATCCCCGTGGAACACACAGATGAAGAAGCGGTGGTTCCAGTGAAGCGCGCAGGTTTGTTTTTTAACAAGGATATGGAACAGTGAAGGCGAGAAGCTGTGGACGGGAAAATGGCACCCGAGCAGAGTGTGCTTGGAGAGGAAGCGCAGAGCACACCCCGGGCATCAGGAGAGCCGTGGTCATACGTGCACTGCACAGAAATACGGAAGGCGATCAGCGTGGCTGGAGCGCAAGGACCGGCCACCAGGAGGAAGGTGAATTCCTGGGCGAGTCGGATGAGCCGAAGCCTGCAGAGAGTGAGCAGGACGCGAGATGGGGCAACAACTGGATCTGCAACAGGCAGGACGCAGGTGCGGTGATCAAATCACTGATCCAATGGCCTGAGCAGCCGCCAGCTAATGGATACCCCTAACAAAATAGCAACAGAGGGGTGAGTGGCGCAGTTTGCACATATGCACTGCACACATAGGTGCCTGGGCACTTGGTGAGAGGACCTGGTCACCTGGAGGAAACCCTGGACAGGCTTGCTGGAAAGCCGGGTGGTCGCGCAGAGTGCGCCCAGAGGAGAAGTGCGCAGCACTTCCCGGAGCGTTGATGCACAGGAGAGGAACAGGGACCACATGTGCATCACACGGGAAGACCAGGAAGAATCCTTGGGGAGGGAATGCAGGGATCAGCCCCCTGGAGGCGGAAGACCCACTGGGCAAGTCGGGCAGGCTGCAGCCCACGGAGCGGATAGGGAGAGCAAGAAGCAATATGGGGCAATGGCCGGCCCTGCAAAGATTGGGACGCTGATGCATTCATTACATCATGGACTCAACGAAATGAGCAGATGGCAGCATGGGTACCAGCTGAAGAAGACCCCAGCGAGTACAGCAATACCAAGCAGTGCGGCGAGAAACAAAGGTGAGAGAGGCCAACCCCGCCCCATACGCATCTGGGCACTTGGGGACTGGGCAAAATGAGAGAGAGAGCCCAGAAGAGGCTTGCTGGGTGGTTGGGCCCACAGTTGCTTGATCCACTTTTGAATACATGCCTAGACTGCCCCTATACTGAACCTCTAGCAGATCCCGCAAAGCTTGTGTCTTGAAGTGGGTGAAAGACCGGCAGCCACAGCATGGAAGAGATGGACTCCCTGGGGAGAAAAACAGATCGGCAGCACCGGCGAGCCTGGTAACGCAAAGTGTGACAGGGCATCTGAGACTGCAGTGTAAGGGACACAATAGCACCTAAAGCAGTGGCAGCAACGAGCCATAATAGCGGGGGGCCTGGCAGGTTGGCAAGCAAGGAGACGGAGGGTCGCAACGCTGCACAAGAGTGCACGGCGGAGAGCGTGAAGTTGAGGTGCACTGCTGACAACCCCCCTGTCACCTGCGCTGAAGAGGAGTGCCCCTGAAGTGCATTGCCAGATAACAGGCAAGCCGCGCACAGCTATGGGTGAACAGCAATGGGCACTGCCGGAGAAGACAGATCAGGGACACCGGACTGCACAGGGCTACAAATCCCACAGATCAGGCCCACACAGGGAGTACTCTTTTCCCGTGAGCAGAACTGGGTGCATGATTACCATCCGCCATAGTGCCACAAGGAGGAAATCCGAAACACATGCCATGCAAACAGCACAAGAACAAATCCAGGCAAACCAGCATAGACACATTTGCATGAAAAGAGAAAGGAAGCAGTGAGGCTCCAATAGGAAGCTGAGCTATGTCACAGGAGGCAAAGGTAGAAGAGAACCAGAAACAGATCCTGAAAGTCATTGCAACACTGCAGTCCACCTTGGAAATTGACGAGGTCAGGATAGATGTGGGGTTGCTGTGGCAAGATGTCCGAGCATTGGTGAACAGAGTACAGACAGTGGAAACACAGGCCGACGAAAAACAGGCAAAACATAGCTGGCACCTGGTCTGAAGTGCAGGAGCTAAGACAGAGGTGGCTGCACTGGAGAGCACTGCGGAATAACATAAGGATACAGGGTCTGCCAGAGGGGACAGAGGGCAGCGACCCAACAACATACATGGAGGAAATGCTGTTACAGGAGGTCAGGCAGGAACTCTGTCTCAGGGGTTCACAGTGGAGCATGCCCACAGGCCCCTCGCCAGCATACCGTCTCCGGGAGCACCACCAAGACGGCTGATAGCAAAATTCTTAAATTATAGAGACAGGGAAGCAATTCTGGCATTCTCCAGACAAGGAGGGGTTATCGAGAGAGGATCCGCTAAGATCACTGTGTACCCAGACTACACGCTGAAAGTGCAGAGACAAAGTGCAGCCTATGAACCTACGAAAGAAAGGCTACGACAGGCGGGCCTGAAGTACATGTTAATATACCCAGCCAAACTAAAAGCACTGCACAATGGCACCTCACACATTTTCTACTGCACCGAACGGGCTCAGGAATGGATGGATGCGACTGGGGTGGCCCCCCTCCGGACGAGTTAGGAAGCTGGCCCACAATGAACTGCAGCGAGACTGGTATGCCTGGCCCTAGCAAACACATAGCAGGGCATTGAACCATTGACAGATGGTACAGGAGGAAGACCGTGCACCTCACTGGAAGAGACGGACAGGGACATGCTGACTCTTCGACTGCCGTTAGGCCATCGATGGCCGGGCAACTTTTCCCCCTGCCATCAACCTTTTGTTTTTGCTTAGGGGTGTCACGTAGTGGCACCCTGCTGCTGCATGCGAGACCGACGTGAGGAAGGGTGGGATACCAGTTAAGTGTGAGAATCAGCTGGGCCTGAGCGACCTGGGTGCTGTTGGGCACTTGTTGGGGAAAGTTGGTGTTTTGGGAGTGTTATATGTTGAGATCACTTGCATGCTGACCATACCTGTGACCTGCCTACCGGTATGGATGCTGAGTGTGCTTATGAGGGGTGGGTGGGCACTGAGGGGGAGGTATGAAGGCGGCGGCTGAGGGAACTGATTGGTACAGGGCGAGTGGAACGCCCAGAGGGAGGAAGGGGATTGAATGGGCTGAATGAGTAACCTTAGGGTTGTCTCTTGGAACGTGCGTGGGCTTAACAGCTGTGTCAAACGCAACAGGGTGCACACTTACTTGATCAGCAAAGGAGTGCACCTGGCCCTTCTGCAGGAGATGCACCTGGCAGTGAAGCAGGCCATGATTGGCAAAAGGTGGGGAGGGCTGTTACAAGGATCACCGCACTCAGCACACGCCCGGGGGGAACACTGGTGTGGATAGCTCCCTCAGTGCCGTTCAAGCTGCCGGAATGTAAATGTGACAATGAGGGCCGGCTGACTATTATATATGGGCTTCTGGAACAGAGGGAGATCTGCACAATCAACACGTATGCTCCTATCCATGACGCTACTTATTTTGTCAGATCTCTAGGCCCTCGGTTGGCACTGTTCAGAGGGGCCCTGTGGTTCTGGGGAGGGGATTTTAACTGTGCTCTAAATCCAGTGCTAGAGAGGTCAGCTGACAAATGTAGGAAGTGGGCACCACCACCAAATGCACTGGGATCTTTACTGTGTGAGTTGGGAATGGGAGACATCTGGAGGCAGCTACACGGGGATAGGAGAGACTACTCATATTACTCAAGCCTGCAGGGGGTGCACACATGCATAGATTACATGTTCACGGGCATCGAAACCCTGGGCGAATTTATTGCAGCCGACTACAAGGCGAGAGTACTTTCAGACCACGCGCCTCTCGTGGTGACATGGCAGAAGGTGGCGGATACACCCCCAATCCCAACGTGGAAGCTACTGCTTGATGATCCATTCCGGCCCCATATGCGGGACAAGATTGAGGAATTTTTCTTAACGAGGGAAGTGTAGACAGCGCTGGGGTCCTGTGGGAATCCTTCAAGGTGGTAATGAGAGGGGAAGCAATGGGGAATATGGGAATATGGCAGACATATGGAAGGACTTGCTATAGGGCATTTCTAGCGTAGAAGTGCAAATGGAAGTGCAGACAGGGAAAGCGAACCACCCAGTGGGGTGTGAGAAAAGCCAGGCCTGCATTACAGCATGGGAGCCCCTTGGTAAGTATGATTACAATAAATACACGGAGAGACTCCATGACACAGGGGATACGCCCGGGAGATTTCTATCGGGCTGTTCGCATGGAGGAGAGGAGGAGCGTGATAAGCTCTATCAGGGATGAATGTGGGGAGGAATGCAGAGCCCAGAGTGAGATCAATGCAGATTTTAGTCGGTTTTATCAGCGCTTATATGGTGCTGGAGAAGAAGGTAACGGCAGACACTTAGAGGACATCTGGATGCAGATCGATCTGCCCATCTGGAGCAGGAGCAGGTGAGATGCTTGATGCCCCATTTATGTTGGAGAAGTTGCAGGCAACCATACACACTTTGTCCTCAGGCAAGACATGGGGTATGGACAAGTTCCCGGCAGAGTTCTACAGAGAGTACCTGGGTGAACTCATGCCGCCCCTTCTGCAGATGCTGGAAGAGGCGTACGTGGTGGGCCTACTACCGGCAAGCCTTCAAGAGTCTATCATAGTGCCGATACTAAAACCAGGCAAGCCGCCACTTGAGTGCTGATCATACAATCCACTCTCGATGATAAATCAAGATTGCAAAATCCTCGCAGCAATGCTGGCAAACAGACTGAAGGGTGTTGTTGGCACTTTGATACATTCCAACCAAACAGAGATACGGCATGGAACCTGTGCAGGTTACACCATATGACAGACCAAACAAAGGGGGAAGTTGCAGAATATGCAGCGGCCGCGTTGAGCGCAATAAAGACCTTAGACTCTGTGAGGTGGGACAGGCTGCATGCACCATTGTGATGTTTAGAGGAAGGCTCATTTCTCGCAATGGGTACATTTATTGTATGAGAAGCCGAAGACTCGGGTCAAAACTGGGAGAAACATTTTGGAGGCGTGGGGACTGGGTAAGGGTACTAGGCAAGGGTGCCACTCTCCCCCATGTTGTTTATCATGGCACTAGTGCCGCTGGCGGCTTTCCTTGGAGCGGACTTCAGGGAAGCCAGTATACCAATTGGGGTGGACAGGCACGTGGTTTCATTGTATGCAGACGACATGCTGCTCTACATGCAGAATCGGAATCAAATTTATCCTACATGCTGGAAGTACTGGGCGGCTATTACAAAGCTGTCTGGTATAACCATAAGCAAAGCAAAGTCGAGGCTGTTCCCACTGGCCGTCCTGGTGGAGTTGGGACAGCAGCACCCACCGAATTTGGGCATACAATGGGAGATGGATACCTTTCAGTATTTAGGGGTGGACTTTTACCATGACCCTAGGATGGAGCACGTGGAAAACACTACGAGGCCACTCCGTGGAGTAGAGAGATCCATGGAATTCTGGCAGATGCTCCCCATAGCAATGATGGGCCACAACGCACTACTTAAAATAGTGGTGCTGCCGCGCCTGTTGTACCACTTCTTGAATATACCCTATGAGATCCCAGGAGCATTTGTCTGTAAACTTGACTCAGTGCTAAGGGGATTTATCTGGGGTGGAGGAGGTGCCGAATTACGCTAGACACACTGAGAAGGGACTAGAGGGATAGCAGGATTAAGTTGCTGCATTTTCAAGCATACTATCTTGCTAGCCAATTGCAATTTACTGTGGCCTGGATGGCCGACAAAGTCTCCCTGGATACAGAATTGCTGTGGGATGAAGCCACCCGATTCTATTTGAGGGAAGTGATCTAGGTGGAGGGAACTGACTTAGCTGGGATGCCTGCCCTGGTAGAATTGGGACAAAGACTGTGGAATAGATTGTGGAAGATGGTGGCAGAAAAGACCCGTACTCTGCCAGTATATCACTGGTGGCAATCTGTGGGGGGAGACGGAAGGTGGCATGCTGCTTTAGTCTCCACTGGGAACTGAAAGGGGTCATCACTCTGGGGGACCTGTACCAGGAGGGGACATGGAGAAGCTTCCCGGAACTGATGCAGTGCCACGATATATCAGGGGGACAGTTCCTGACATACCATAGGGTGATCAGATTCATTACGAATAGATGGCCAGATATAAAGGAGGGATTTTCAGGGGACGCCACGCTGGACTCCCTATATGACTTAGCAGAGGGGGGCCATGTGGTGTCTAGGTTGTATGATCGGATCCTGGACTCGCTAAGCAAACCAGAGCTCAAAGTGCAGGCCAAGTGGGAGAAGTAAGTAATCCGAGTCTTCAAAGATGGAGAGTGGGACAGGGTGATGGTGTATGTGCATAAGGTCTCTAGGAACACCAGACTTAAACAGCTGCAGCTGTTAATCACACATAGAGACTACATGACCCTGCATGCCATCACTCAGTTCATGGGAGAAGGAGAACAGGGATGCCCAAGGCGTATGAATGGGTCAGCAGATATGTTGCATATGTTTTGGTCATGCCCAGTAATGTGGAAATGTTGTCAGGGAATTACAAACAGAGCCTTGAAGGGTGGGATAGATATAGGTGAGTGGACGCCGGAGGCATGCCTGCTGGGGTTGTTCCAGAGACAGCGCGCAGAGCCCTATATTACGAAGATGAAAGATCTTGTCCGCATCGTGGCTGAGCGGAGGTTAGCAGTGGCTTGGAAGTCTACAGGTGGCCCCACATAGAAGCGTGGTAGGGAGACCTCCGAAGATGGGCAGAGACAGAAACAGTGGTGTGACACAGGGTGGTGTACAGGAGACAAAGGGAGGTTAGCGATAATGTCATTCCATAGAATGCATTAGATCCGGCGATGTTTGCACCCTCTGACGATAAACCGATGTGAATCCCATGTCAAGAGGATGGTGGGCATAGAGCAGGGAGGCAGTTGAGCTGTAAATAGTAAGTGAATCCAACAGTCTGGGGGGGGGGTATGAGGGTGACGGGATGGGTATAGCATGCCTAACTTTTTAAAACGTTTTGATTACAAGTTGGGCTATCGTGCCCAGTTAGGCTGAGTGCCAGCAGATAGGTATGACCTGACACAGACTTGCTGGAGAATGCTAGATGCAAGAATTAGAGACTCATGGGTACACAATGGGTGAGATAAGGGTAGTAATATGAGAATGCTACATCCTTAAGAATACACAGTGTACATAATGTGATCACGTGCACTCTCTACCTCAGCTCTGGTGGTACACAGCCGTCTGTTTCAATGTGGTTTATTGTAGTGTTATTCTGTGGGTCTTTAGGTAAACTCCTTGGCTACATCTTGGGAGTTATCTCATAAGTCTCAGTCGAAGCCCTAAGGCTGTTGCTGGGGGTGCTACCCTTGAAGTCCTCATGGATCTGGTTACGCTGTAGCTTTTGTATCTCCTTTGGCCTCTCCTCTATTGAACCCTGACTGGCTGCTGGGACTCATTGCGCAACAATATGCTTTAAACACAACCAACCACTTCATTGCGGAAATATGGAATTCAGTTGAGGCTCAATTGGAAAGAATCTGGACAACAGTACTACATCTGTGCACCCTTCCCAATGCATCGGCCCTATTAAAGGAGAAAAGCAGTGCTTGGAATGTGAACAACAGCTTACATGCTCTGCACCAAACGAAGCATTACAAAGAATATAGCGACCACGGGGTTCCCCACATGTATTATGCAATTATCTTACTAGGATTTCCAGTGGGCAACTAAGACCATTCACCACATGTATGCATTTTAATATTCTCCTGCTTGGTTGGTCAGGTTTGGCGTACGCTGATCGCAGGTGTCGTCATTGCAAGACTGAGATCGACACCATTCGTGACATTTCCAGCGGCATGTCCGGAACTGCATAGTGCGTATCTGAAGGGCTGTGCATCATGTGTGCCCTCCATTGATTTCATTGAGACCGGCCGATTCTGGAGCGGCCTCCAGGGCTCTGAATCCAGCCTGGCTGTAGCAGCCGCTTCCCACACATGGGAATATGCAGCTTTTAGTATTCAATCATATCAGCGTCCATGGACGTATCTGCTTCTTCTTTTATTGTGGGGATTGCCGCATAGTCTCGGTGCACTTTAGGGTTCAATCCATGGTCTTTTTGCTTAACCAAATGCAGTTTTTATCCCTAGTGACTTGTTATTCTTAATAATGGTTTTTTTACATGGTTTTACATTCCTATTTTAATATTTGCTAACGGTGATACTGGTTGGTGTGTTGGTGGCTTACTTGCTATTTATGTGCTAAAGGTTTTCTATAACCAAATGCATTACATTAAAAAAAAAAAAAAGAATAGCCTGATTCAGCTTTGAGCTCAGCTTTACACGGAGGAGATATTGACCTGGATACACAAGCAATGCTTGAAATTCAATCCCACAAATATGGAAGTCTGTGCTTCTGGTGCCAACTCAACACTCTTGAACAAGATATCTGGGCCTAGAGGAACTTGCCGCTGCCGTAAGCCTATATGTCAGGCAGTCATCCTGTTAGACTTCCCGTAAGAGCACACATTAGTACAATCTTAAAGCACTTTCCCGTTTGATGAAACTATTTTGCATTGAGCATAAACTGTTTTACTCAATGCTTTTCTCTCAAGGGCCTGGACTATTGTAATGGCATACCCTTGGGCCTTCTTAAAGAGCACATTGGCCATTTACAAGGGATCCAGATGAATCTGCTCATGGATCTTTGGTCTAAACAATGGGAGGATATTTCAGACTCTTTAAAGCTACTGCATTGCTATCAAACACATTCGCCCTATGCAGTAGCTAATTACCAAACCGCTCCTTCTCTTCCTGCAAGATAGGTCCCACAAATACTCTCTCACAAGAAATCCTGTGTGTGCCTCATGTTCAGTGGCAATGCAAATGCTGCATCTTAATACAATGCACCTAATTATGAGGTGTGGGGTGTGTACTGCACGTGGCATTCCCAGTAACACAGCATGCACTAAATACTGCCTGATCATAGGGTGAAATACTTCTTAAAAACACCTCCAATCTTTCCTGCAACCCAAGAGTTGGAGGTACAAATTGGAAAACCTCCCTTTCAATGCTTATATGTTATTCTCTTGGTACGACGTCCTTTCAACGCGGGATGAAATGACGCTTTTCTCCGTGGATATTTCAACAAGAAAATCCATCGATCTTTTTAGGGGGGGTTAGAAATATATATATATATATGGTATATGGGGGGTGGGTGTTCTGGAATAGATATAAAATAAAAGGGGATGGGATGGGGGAGAACCCCCCTCAGAAATAATTTGTAAAACAATGTGTGGGTTTTTTTCATTGAAATATCCGCAAAGAAAAACCCAGCAAAATTGCATCCCACAATGAAACGACATGGAACCATTTACTTTCCGTCGTATGTCCAGCTGATGTAGGGAAAAAAATTATTCTGCAATGGTCTCCCAAAGGAGGTAAAAAATTGGGAACCCCCAATTCCCCTTTTCTACATTATAAAAAATATACAATAGCATGATGGTCCACTACCATACACAATCCTGTCCATCCTCAAAGGGAAGGTGGAAATGAATTGTTTAAAGAATAAAGAAATATTGCAGGCACATTTTCAGGCATGCAGCATGCATATTTCTGGAAATCTGCATCCATTTCTGCTGACCTGCCAGATTTCTCAGAACCAGGGATATGCTCACTATTACTTCATAGAGTAACGATAATTACCCAATAGGGTAACGGTTGAGGCATGCTAAAATATCATAGACCAAAAGCTCCAATTGCAAAATACTGAGGCCCACTCTGGCGCATTTTGCAATTCGAGCTTTTTTTTTCTTTTTTTTTCCCTGCAATGTTTCTTGTATGCCAAAGACACCCCTGCAGCCCCCAAACCCGTAAATAGGGAAAACCCCCGCAACTCTCACTCACCTACCTCAGTATTTTTGGATTCAGTATTTTATACCTATGCGGGATGCGTCAAAACGGTACATACGACCTTTCAGATATGACCTTTTTGGTCGATACCGGTAACAGTAGGTAACAATTGTGAAAACCTACAGTTGGGACAATAGTGTCTAAAATAGCCAGTGTTACATATTATTGTGTGCAGTCAATTTGAAACTTAAATTCACAGAGAAAACGTTTGTGTCCTTGGGACGGGTGCGTTAGGTGTCCAGATGGGAGTAACTATGGGCCGCTGACTCATGCACTGTAAAAACCACTCCTGTGCCTGTGCACTCTTCTGCACTCCCTCTGCCCTTAAAACATGGAATATGTGCACTATAATAGAGTCCAAACTACTATATTGGTCAATACATGCCCTCAACGTTTTTTTTTAAATTTTTGGAGCTCATATTTCAGTAATTTTGAGTGAGGTTTTAGTCTTCCCATTTTTGCCTGGTCTTTTCTGTCCGGTTTTATTTTTATTTCTACTCAAAAATGTATAAAGTTTATATTTAAACTGTTTTCACATTATTAAATAAATAAAATCTTTCAGTAACAGCTATAAAAAAAATGTATACCGGCCTGCCTCTGTCTAAAACAATAAAACACCAATTTCTAACCTGTTTCCTCTAATAGCTTCCCTACGAAACATAGCCACCCACCCACTTTGGCTCTCCCTGTGCTCAGACAACAGGGGCACTGCCTAACTTACTTCCGCCCTTTACACCCTAACTTATCCAAACCCCCCAAAACATGCAAAGCACAGAGACAAGGAGATACACTAACAAGATTCAGATGGAGTTTGCCTGCACCGGTTCCTCCAGGACTACCATCTGGAACAGGCACAGAAGAAGGCGTGTCAGTTTGGTTTTAAGGCTGTTATCCCATATGGCAACTTCTCTCATGTGTACAATGTCAGAGATGGATGCGTAGTATAAATCTCCGGTACGCCGCACCACTAGTTTGTTTGCTTTTTACACAGCGTACCTTTAGTTCAAAGCTCTAAGAAAAGAATCTTGGACGCTTTTTCTTTCTCCCGAGCCAAATATAGAATCAGCTGCGACCGGACCTTCAAGCATTGCCAATTTCCCAAGGCATGGCAAGACTCACACAGCGTTCGTCCGTGGCTCTGCAGACTGAGCACCTTAACGACCTGTACTCAACTTTCTTTCATCTTTTTTTCTTTTTAATTGTGATTTAATCAAAGGAATTATGATTTTTTATCACATATACAACAAAGAAACCACAAAGTAGAATTAAAAAGAAAAAGAACAAAAGAAACACAAACACCAACAACGCGAGAAAATTAAAGAACAATATCCTATTAGTACATCTATTCTTACTTTAAACCTTACATAAATGAATCAAATCTTTACCTAACCAATCCTCGGGCCTCCTATCTTTATACCCCCCACAATACTATAAAACTTAAACTGTCCAACAGTTTCAATACTTCTATCGGTAAAAATACTTCATGGCCCAAGGATAGTCTCTACCAAAATTCCTCCCTATTTAACCATTCCCTGCTGTTCACAAATCGTCTCATATATTTCTGCCTTACGGGCTCCACTGCTTTGCAGGATATCAAAGCATGCTTCAATGTCTGCCGTAGTGCTTCACCAAACTGAGAACACGTTTCGTCGTCAATAAAGATCAATTGCTTTCTAACTCTTAAAATTTCGCCTGTAGGCAATAGGTTCAAACGAATTCGCAAAAATTCCATTACCATTTTGAATTTGAAAACTGTTTCAAGTAGGTTGGGATGAAGCCCCTGTGTTTATCCAAACAAGAGAAGGGGGTGTGCACTTTATAGGAGCACATAGTATCAATTGTTAAAATCCAGCCAGTTCTCATTATTGCTATCTTACACTAACAGTATTAGATACTAAGTTGTTCACTGTTTTCAAGGATTTGTCCAGAATTCCAATCATTAATCCTTCTAGTCTCTGGAGAAATGCACTTGAGCCTTCCTGCAGTTACTTTCAGATCTTCATACAAGGAATGATTTTGCGGGACCCAAATGGATCTATACAGTGCCACTAGCTTCCAGTCCAGACTTGAACCAAGTGAACTCAGAACCAATTCATAGTGTAAACTCGCCATTAGGAGCAACTGTGGCAGATTTAACACTTTATGCCCCAGCCTTCCTTCTAGTCTTACCCAATTGATGTTCCATGACAGGGATGCAACGTCCATACTATAGAGGAGAGTAGGAATAACTTTAACTTTATAAAAGTTTATCAGGGGAATGATCGAGAATTTATAATACAGCCTTGATAACTTCTGCATTTGACAGATAAATTGGTCTATTCTTGCATCTAGGCGCCCCTCAACTAAGGAAATATTTTAAAGACCAGATATGGCCTCTTTAGACTGCTTAATCTCCTGACCATTTAAAGACCAGTTACACCAAAATGCTCTTTTTAATGGGAGCAAGAAGCAAATTATGTTTGACTTTGCTGGATTCCTTAGTAAATAATTAGCTTCTGCATACTTCTGTAGAGCAGTTACCAGTCATTCAATTCCCTGAGGGGTGTGGTCAAGAAGCAGAATATCGTCCGCATACGCGATCCATGTGGGTTTTAACATACCCACTTTCAGTGATGCAAAGGCGTGGCCGCTAAGGGCCTCATCTAAATCTGCTTAAGAAAGGTTGAAGAGGCAGGGGCCAAAATTAACCACTGCCTCACTCCCCTTTCCGTATCAATTGGATTTGTTACATGGCCATCTTCATCCAATCTTATTTCTATGTATGAATTTTGGTGCAGGTGGATTATGATGGCCAAGAGTGACTCTGGTAGAGCCCATTTTCTCAATTTACTCCAAAGTCGCCCCCTGACAACAGTGTCAAAAGCCTTAGAACGGTCACTTTAAGCTCTGCACACCGCCTGGCAACCAAGCTTTCTTCTCGCACAGTGAAAGCGGTCCTCTCCTAACGCCTATCTGGGCCTTATCTAGAATCCCCCCTTGCTCTATCCAATGCTCCATCTCTCTTAGAACTGTTCCCATGAACAGTTTATTGTCCGCATCCAGAAAGGCGATAGGGCGATAGTTTGCAGGATCCGCCCTATAGACCTTCTTGTAAATTGGGATTATAACAGCTGTTCTCCAGCTAGGCGGGCAACATCGCAGATTGATCACAGCCTTAAAGCCTGCATGGAGGACCGATGCCCATAGTTCTATGTTTATTTGAGAGGCCATTGGGCCCTGCCGTTCTTGAAGTGGTTGAGTTTTTTATTAGGGAGACTATGTCCTCCCGAGTCACATTAAGTTCCCACAGTCCTTCGTCAATTTCCACACCTGCTCACCCCGTCAGACTCTCATAGAGCTCCCTAAAACGTTTACTCCAGGCCTGTTCTGTAATTGAGTTCCCTTGCAAGTTCACCTGCCACCCTTGTCTTGATTTACCAAGGCCCAAACAATCCTTGAATTGTTGGTTACAAAGGTTTCCAACATTTGTTCGACATGTCATTCATTTTTTTAAGAAGCCATTCGACCCAACCCAGTTCTTGTACTTAGAGGTAAGCTTTTTTTTCTGCCATGCTTTCACTTTTTGATAAGGACCCCCTAGGAAGTGCTCGAATGGACTACTTTCTAAGCTGCCTTTTCTTGTCCCATGTGTCTAGGTCAAAAACATATTTGTGGAGCTTATTAGTATTAATCTTAATATGTTGGGCGCAGCCTGATTCCAGATAAAGTCCAAGACATACGGAGCACACATCTGTTCGAGATCGTTATCCGACATGTTCTGTAATGATTTGCTCCGCTTTTTATTCAATCTATGACTATTCCCCCTAAATTTAGACAGGGGATTCCCCCCATTATTGACCTCTAATGTTTGTACTAAACCCTGCTCGCCACTTTCTTTTATCAGTGGTAGAGCCTTTCATATACACAATGGAACATTTCCAACTCAAACTCCACCACTTAGTTTGCACATCTACGCTAGTTAAAGTGCGCAACACAAAGCATCCTTAATATATTTGTTTATATCCATGAAGTCTACTAGCCTGACATACAAACCATGCAAGTTACTTCATGTCACTAATCCAATGTTCTCAACATCATGAATAACAACGAGCTGATGGTTTGTATCAAAGAATCTCCATATCTATCAGAGTTTATTACACAACTTCTTTCATTGCCGGTCTTAAATCACTAAAAGTACAGTGCGGTTAAATAGATTTTTCAGATTTGCATTACTTGTATTCTGGGACGTATAGTTTACCATTCAGCATGTGAAAATGAAAGCCACAAAGACATTGTTTTAGCTTAACATGTTGCTATATGGATTTGCATGTTATCATGTAGCTTTACTATGCAGTTTGTGTGTTTTGTAAGTAAACTATGTAAGACAGTATTATTGTAGGCTCTGAAATCCAAAACTTAAATATGTGTACTAAGTAAAGATTGGAAGGTATGTGGCCACATTTGCAGACAGGGTTAACATTCCTGCCTCACCCTTTAGCCAAAGTGTGTGATTCTGGTCAATTATTTAATCCCCCTCCGCCCTTATTTTAAACGGTGTGAACTTAATCACACTATTTGAGAAACTACATCCTTGCAATGGTACAAATTTAATGAGTAGGAAAGAAATTGTGTACACTTATGCTGACACCTACCATCCAAAACACATCCTCTTGGGATGTCTTTGAGCTAGGTCAATCACGCAGTACCATCAAACGTTGGCCTGTCACTGTTATTGTTATTTCTAAGTAGTCTTCTGAGAGTTAAGAGTCAATGGCTTAAATGCAGCTGCAAAAGTGTTATAGGTTTAATTAAAATGCCTTAGACAATTGTGCCTTCAACCACTCTATTTATATATGCCCGTGAACTGAGGTCCTGCCTGAACAAACATTGACAAAGTGAACAGTTTTGGCTTGTGTGTAGGTATCATATTGGCAAATGCCTAGATAATCACACCATGCTCCAGCTGTTGCATCTAATGCTCAGGCAGTACCATTATCACCGTGCCTGGAAAATGCCTATCCTATGCCTTCACAAAAGCCAAAACTGTCGTCTTTGTCAGTGTTTGGATTCCATTAAAGTGACAGCAACCAGGTGATTACTGGCAGCTGCAAAGTGTATTGAGTTTAAGGTCTGGGTATGGGCTTGCTCAAAGTACTGAATTTCTGTTTTGCACAATAACTGTTACTTACAAATAAAAGTATTCATTAAGAGAAAAGAGACTGTAATTAAGAATGTCACCTGTCATAGATAGATTCACTAAGTATACTATTCATATAGGAACATTACCTTTTTACCTACTGACAATGTATAGAGCCCTAACCAGTTCACGTTGTATTGCCAATCAAAATATATTCAAACTATATTTGAACTGTGTGTTTTAGTGTTAAATTGGGCGTCCAATCTTGATTAATTTGCATGCACAGTTGGATGAAACATTTTTATCTTTGAATACATTGTTCTGATATTTCTGTCAGGGACGAATCTAGTTAATGCCATTAGTTTATTATTCCAGCCAATCTCTATTCTGGCCACAGTACAAAAAGATGCATTTAGCATTTCAAACCAGAGGTCAAGCCCTGACCTGCCCCGCCCTGTCCTTTCCCAAAGTTCTCTCTCTCTATCCTGCGGCTCCCATCTGTCCTGCCATGCCACTCCCGCCTTTCTGGATGCAGCCAGAGAGCCACCAGTACCTTTTTTCCACTTCCACCAGTGATAATGGTTTGTGTTTCGCACTTTCTGCAGGTACCCGTATGGCAAGCCTGTCCACGGAGCCCTCAATATATCTGTGTGCGGGCAGCCAATGAGCGACTTGATGCCGCTGGAAGGGAGGAATCACTCAGACCTTTGCCGGGATTTCAGTGCAGAGGTGAGACAGCGGACCACGTAGCAGCGGTATTGACCTACCTCCCAGTCCATAACTCGCTCACGATCCCAACTCACTGTACACTAAAGACACGAATCAGCAAAGGCACGCAAGCGTGCAAGGCCCTTCCCAATCTCACGGTTGCCATCTTCCACCCTGCCACCATCCGACCACAGGGCACAGCCAAGAGGGCCCACCCATTCTCTCTGGCAAGTGCCGGAGGAGAGGAGCACACCTGCCAGAAATCTCCAGCATGCACCAGAGAAGAAGAAAGCCACCTGCCAGAACTCTCTAGCATGCGCCAGAGCAGAGGGAAACACCTGCCAGAACTCTCCAGCATGCACCAGAGAAGAAGAAAACCACCTGCCAGAACTCTCTAGCATGCGCCAGAGCAGAGGGAAACACCTGCCAGCACTCTCCAGCATGCACCAGAGAAGAAGAAAACCACCTGGCAGAACTCTCTAGCAAGCACCAGCACAGAGAAAAACATCTGCCATAGCTTTCTAACATGCACCAGAGCAGAGGAAAACACCTACCAGAACTCTCCAGCATGCACCAGAAAAGAGGAAAACCACCTGCCAGAACCATCTAGCAAGCACTTGAGCAGAGAAAAAGACCTTCCAGAACTCTCTAGCAAGCACCAGAGAAGAGGAAAACACCTGCCAGAATTCTCTAGCAAGCACCAGAGCAGAGGGAAACACCTGGAGAACTCTCTTGTAAGCAGCAGAACAGAGATAAACACCTACCAGACCTCTCTAGCAAGCACTAGGGCAGAGGTAAAACACCTGCCAGAAGGCTCTAGCAAGCACCAGAGCATAGGAAAACACATTCCAGAACTCTAGCAAGTACAAGAACAGAGGCGACCACCTGCCAGAGCTCTCTAGCATGCACCAGAGAAGAGGAACACATCTGCCAGAACTCTCTAGCAAGCACGAACACCAGAGCAGAGGTATACACATGCCAGAACTCTCCAGCATGCACCAGAGCAGAGGGAAACGCCTGCCAGGACTCTCTAGCAAGCACCAGAGCAGAGGAAAACACCTACTAGAACTATATAGCAAGCAGCAGAGCAGAGATAAACACCTACCAGAGTTCTGAGGCAAGCACCAGAGCATAGGGAAAACACCTGCCAGAACTCTCTAGCAAGCAGCAGAGCATATGAAAATACCTTTCAGAACTCTCTAGCAAGCACCAGAGCAGAGAAGAACACCTGCTCTGGCAAGCACCATAGCGGAGGAAAACACCCACCAGAACTCTCCAGGATGCACCTTAGCAAAGGAAAACACCTGCCCGAACTCTCTAGCAAGCACCAGAGCAGAGGAAAACACGTGATGGAACTCTCTAGCAAGCACCAGAGCAGAGGAAAAAACCTACCAGGCCTCTCTAGCAAGTACCAGATCAGAGAAGTCGAAACACCTGCCAGAAATCTCTAGAAAGAACCAGAGCATAGGAAACCACCTTCCAGAACTCTCTAGCAAGTCCCAGAGCAGAGGAAACCACCTGCCAGAACTCTCTAGCAAGCCCAGGAGCAGAGGAAAACACCTGCCGCCAGAACTCTCCAGCATGAGCCAGAGCAAAGCTAAAACACCTGCCCCCCCCCCTTCATGCCCCTGTGGGCCCCTTTTGGAAACTAAACACCCACGTGTCCTAACCCACCTCACTTACAGTCTCACTTGCACACAGATTGCAGGTGTTTACAATCTGCATGCATCAACGCCTCAGTTTCTGCATCAGACCTCTTTCCTTCACCCCACCAGCACCAACCCAACTGTCACTTTCCAGGACCTTCAGGCAGGAGACCATGAGATTGGCAGAAGTCACACTACAAAAAACCCAGTTACATTACACTGAAATGGGTAGGGGCTGACCTCCTGCATGGGCTTACAAGGTGACGATGCAGTCTTGGGCTTCCAGTTAAAAGTGAAACAAGATCACAGCCCCCAGAATGCATTACAAGAGATATGTTTTATTTCATTACTAGGACCTTACTTGCTGCTTTTAGCCAGTCCAGCAACCTTTGCCCACAGCATCTCTTGGACTGGTGGAGAAACACCACAAACACATAGACTCATATCCAGCAAGCTGAATGCTATCTCAGTACTGGGAGGTCTCAGACAGCTCATTCAATGCTTCTCAATGCTGCAGCACTTTCGCTAGTAGTGAGACTCACACAACGCACCAAAACTGCCATTCAATCCTAAAATGTAATCATATCCATATTCCACTAATGGGCCCCACAAACAGCTCTGCCAATGCACCTCAATATTGTTGCTTCTCTGGTATCCCTGCACTGGGACCCACATGCAGCTCCGTTAATGGCAATGAAACCTGTCTGTCATAGCTGTCCAATGTGTCTGCTGTGTTCTCTCTTCGCAGACTGCTCAAGATGGCTGCTATACTCTGACGGTGCCCACGGACCAGCACAACCTGACGGCCATAAGTGACTTCTATGTTAAGATAGAACTGAACGAGCATGGAACAGGTACTGTATAACTTATTCACTTTCTTCCATTTTTAGCTTTGGCTAATTGGTGGCATTGAAAGCAGTACCATTAAAGCCAAAACTACTGCCATGGCAATCAGAGTATCAGAACTGTGATGGTATTGAGGGCTTCCGATGGAGATTCCATATGGCGAAATACATAATTATTATTGGTTTTTGTAACGCACTTAATACCAAAGAAGCTTTTAAGAATGGACTCAAGAAGAGTACCTGTGTTGCTCCTCATAAGCAAGATGAGTGTGTTGCCACATACCTATACTACCCGTGCCTACATAGCCAGCAGTTGTTATTGGGTTATGTATTCACCCATTTACCGCCCATCTGTCGGCTAACCCTATGTCAGTTTATACCCATGGCCGCCGAAAATGACGCAATTTCTGCACTCTTTCCCTTCGTTTGTATTGTGGATTGAATTTGGCAGCCATTTTTCTTCTTTTCAAGGTGGCGGACACTGTATGTTAATGTTTTTAAAAGATGTTTTTTTTTGCCTAAAAAAACAACCAGTGTTGCTATGGTCACATTGAAAATGACAATATACTTACCCGGAATGTCATTCTAGTGTTTTTAGTGAATGAGGATGTAAGGTTGTGTATGAAGGTGGGGGTGAGCAGGGCCTCGCGCGGGAGCTGTGCAGCAATAAGGCAGCCGACACAAAGCTGTTCATAAGAAAACTAACTTTATTTGCGCACGATGCGCGCGCAGCATTTCTGGGTCCATGACTCTTCTTTTTTATTGGGCCGTGCAAATGACAGCAGCATCTCGCGATGCTACATCTCCCCCAAAATAATTACAGTCCTACCCCATTTTTTGATCCAGTGCCAAGGCTTTCAGATGGCGCGGCGGGGTCTTTCCTGTTGACGAGATGCACTTGTTCAATCCACCTGGTGTTCCATGTTGTTGTGTTCTTTTCTTTCTGGCTCATCTTCATCTGCTGAGTACCCTGACGCCTGACTCTCGTTGTCTTACTTTTTTTTTCTTCTTCTTCATTGGCTTGCTCATGTCTGTATATTTGTGTGCGCTCATCTCCCGTCTATCTGAAGAACAAGCAGTCTCTTGTTATGACCCATCCGTCTCTTTCCGCCCTGACCATTGCTCTATTGATGTGAGATACTGTCGTAGGTCTCGGGTTGAACGGTGGCATCTCTTTCTGTACTTGTGTTTGTTTGATGGTAAATGATGTAGTTGATATAACCATCTGCCCTATCACATGAGGCCGTCCCTCCAGTGAGTGGATGTTGAGAGAAGAAATCTGCTGGATGTTCTACTTTGCCGGTTTTGTGTGTTATTGAATATTTGTATTCCTGGAGACGGAGTCCCCATCTTGTGATCCATGACGCCATTTGGGCTGTTGGCTTGGTGTATATCATTACAAGTGCCTATTGGTCCGTGATTATTGTGAATGGCTTTCCATACACGAATATGTGGAATGTTTGCAGGCCCACACCACTGCGAGAGCCTCCCTTTCAGCCTGTGAGTACCTCTGCTGGCGTAGAACACAATCTTTGTTTTGGCATGTTCACCTCTGGAGTGCTGGGCCAGTATTGCTCCCAGTCCCACAGGGCTAGCATCAATGATGAGCTCCGTCTGGTGGTTCATGGCAAAATACGACATACATACGGTCACAGCCATGTCCTTCCGTATTTTGTCGAAACTTTCTTGCTGTGGTGGTCCCCATTCAAATTTTGCATCTTGTTCCGTGAGCACTCTCAGGGATGCACTAGTGGTGGCGAAGTCTGGGAGGCACCTGGTGCAGTAACTGGCTAGGCCCAAGAAGGATCACACTTGTGCTATGTTTTCAGGTCTCAGGGCCTCCGCAAGCGCTTTAATTTTATCTGGGTCCACTTGAATGCCCTTTTGCGAGAAGATATGTCCAAAAACAAAACATTTTAGTGTGCTTTTGTTAAAATCACACTTGCCTCTGATTAGCGTGAGAATGGTGTCACTCAGGGCTGTGCATACCTTCTGGAGGGTGGCGTCACGTGTTTCTTGCGACAGTCCAAACACCAGGATATCATCGCTATAGTTGATGCAATGCGGTATGTGTCAGATGTGTCTCTGTATTTCTTCTTGTAATATTTCTGCTGCTGATGAGATGTCGAAACTCAGGTGTTTATATGTTAATAGTCCCAGGTGCGTTGTGAAAGTTGTAATGTAACGCGACTCCTCACTGAGTTCTCTATGGTGGTAGCCCTTGTTGAAGTTGAGGCAGGAGAATACGGTGGCACTGTTTAGAAGGTGCATCATGTCAGTGATAAGGGGTGCCTGGTGATGTTCTCGACGTATCGCTTGATTTGGCGCCCTCATGTCGACGCACAGTCTGATCTGACCATCTGCACTCTTCTTCGGTACCGGGAGGACTGGTGAGACCCATGGGGTGGGTCCACTCGTAGGCTCTTTATTATCCACTTCTAGGAGTGCCAGAAGTTCCTTCTCAACCTGGTGTTGAATGTTGAAAGGAATCCCCCTGAAATGCTGTGCGATGGGTTTCACCATGGTATAAATGTGTAGCGATATTTTTCTTGTTTCAGCTTTCCAATGTCCTTGAACAGACTGGGGAAGCTTACTGCCTCTTTTGCCGCCGGAGACATGTATTTCCCTCAGGGAAGTAATTTCACCAAAATGTCACGGATAGTGGAAGAGACATTGCATGCCCCTTGACCTCTGATGACATCACAGGAAGTGATGTAATTTTGCCCCACCCTGAAGTGAAATCACGGGAAGCAGATGGACACGACCTTTCACCCCACAACAAAATAGGAAGTGGCATCACATAACATTGTTTCTGAGTACACTACAAAAAATATGGTTACGATATCACTATAAAGTGAAATACATTTCATAAAAGAATGGATCACCATATGTATCGTTAATATCAGTGCGTACAGACCCATATTACCAAATCACTGTCAATGCTAGCAGATGTTCAAGGCCAAATGATAATGATGTGTTATTATATGGCACTTATGCTTAAGCGCTTCATATAGAACAAATATACATACAATATCACCCAACCTGTGTTGGTACTCATTTATCAACCTCAGCAGTATGAAAGGCTGAGTGGCCCTTTTTCTGAGTCAATCCTGCAACCTGCAGATCACACACACATTACAGAAGCCAGCGCTCAACAAATTCAGCTATCTTAACGGCTATAGCCATCAGAAAACCAGCCACTCCAGAAACAAAGAGCCATTTGTTGCTGGCCACAGCCCATAAGCCTCAATTTTCAAGAAAACACACAAAACTAATTGTTTGTTTTAATTTTTTTTAGGGGTAGCAAGAGAGACCACAGGGATAGCAAGGGGGAACTCAGGGGTCACAGTTGCGAACCCTTGCAACCCTTAAATGACATCCATGATTTCCCTGCCATGAGTCAATAGAGAATGTTTATGAGGCCCATTTGGACTGCGGATTTAAAGCTTAATATGCAGCCACTTGCAACCTCCATGGCCAGGACGTGAATTAGCAAATTGTCTTTCTTTTCTTGTGGTGCAACAATGTTCTGAACATGCCCACACAGAGCTGTGGTTCCTTGGCTCCATATGCATAAATGTCCACTTGAGCTCGGCGTAACCTTGGATTGCTCTTCAGTTCCAGGTATTCTGACTCTGGCATGGCGTTGATGGTTGCCCCTGAGTCCACGAATAATTCAAACTCCTGGTTCTGTATTGTCAATTGTAGGTTGGGATTCCCTAACGCATACAGATACCCCTTTTTGCGTCGGTCTGTACTGGATTGTGACTCTGATCCACTGGTCGCGGGTGTGAATGTGTACAATCTGTGTATTTGCATCTCCATTTTCGGCAATATTCCGGTGATTTTGAGTGCATTCCTCCTGTGTGTCACCTCTCCTTGTGGTATTTTCTTACAGTGTCTCTTGTTCTACCTTCCCTGTGCTATCGGGGTGGGGCCCTCTGCCTGTGCACGCCCTCATCTGTGGACAAGGTCCTCATTGCCTTTGGATTTCGGGACATTGCACGATAATGATCTTCCCCTCCACAGGCACTGCACATCTGTCCGATAGCTGGGCACGAGTTTGGCAGTAATCTAGTGATAAATCCATGGAATTACTACTAAAATCTTTCACCATTTCCACCAGTCAGTCTGGTGGTATTACCACATGACTACGAATGGTGGTATGGCAGTGTAAATCACCATTTTTGGAGTCCAAAGGACTCCAGGGTAATTTGAATTGGATTTACTGTGAGGGTAATTCCACATGGAAAATCCGCCAAGTTCTGAAAGTAATGTGGAGTACAGACCTCCAGCACAGTGCGGCAGGTACATCACCTTCAAAGGCCTCCATCATTTCACACTCATCAGCTTAAGGCTGTCTTGCAGCCCCCAGCACGCCAGGTGAAACATGGCAACGTGGCCCCCACATTCACTGGCCTCCACTGGCTCCCCTCCATCCACAAGTCTGTGTACAATTCAAGCCTTTGGAAATCCTCTTGAAAGTCCCCCACACCAGAAAGCCTTGTTACCTAAGGGAGACGATCCATCCCGCTGAGAAATTCTGCCCCTCCCACAATGCAAAACCTCTAGAGACACAAAGAACCCACAAAAAAGGCCAAGTAATAGGCACTCTCAAGCTACGATGCCATTATACCTCAGAACTCTCTGCTTCTCTAAGACACACCCACTCCCATCCTTCATAAATAACCTTAAAACTTCCTGTTCATGCTCCATCACTCTCAGCCTAATCCATCTCCTACCTGATTTGGCTGTCTCCCTCTGGCAAATTGACACTTCATTTCCTTCTATGCAAACCATGTGGTCTTCGTAAACGCCAGGGAGAGTTTAGCCATCCCACACACTATTGAGAAGACTGTACATGAGGTCACAGACATACGCTGTCTGCCCATGAGAGTGACTTTTCTGCGGCCCTGCCCAGAGTGCATTTCACTAAGACCACTCTTTGTTTCCCAAGAGTTGTTCTAAAGAGCCTCATATTTTACACTTCCCATATTCCTAGCTCCTACTCTGTAGAGCCAATCAGGGTCCCAATTTCACCAGGGTTCTCCGTGATTGGTTTTCCCAGCAACTACTGATCTGCCACATATCGTGGCAGTAACTCTCCACTAGCCGTAAACCCACTCTGTCGTGCACAATGCAGCCTCCAGTTGAGTTTAAATGCCCAGCAACCCCAGGTGCAACATTCCTTTGCATATGTCAGCGGCATGATGTCAATTTGGTGGACTACTCCATAGCAGAAACTGGTGGAAGGTTTGCATAGAAACAATAACTAGTGTATGCCCTGTCAAAGGGTTGATCATTGTGTTGTATGGGTAGTACTATAACATACTATTGCCTTATGGGTGGGGGCAAAACATGCACCCTGAAAGCATCTCACGTGCCCTTTCCCCTCTCCCTTGCCTTCTTTTGCAGGTGCGTCTCTCTCTGACGTAGTGATGGTCCCTGTGGTATCATGGATGTTCCTGCAGTTTGTAGATGTCGAATTTTACTACCAGACGGGCATGTTCTTCAAGGGCAAGGTAACACTGGAAAGGGCTACCTTTTAGAGGTTCTACAAAGCACCTTCGTCTGCATGTTCTCAGTGCATTTCAGACAAGGTCCAGGTTTGCTGTGGCAAGAATCGTGCTCCTGAGACCAGTGTTCAGCAATGGCACTTGAGGAATTAGTTCATGAGCTTCAATTGGCAGGACATCTTTTGATATGAGTGAGAAATATGAAAGGCTGAAAGTCAGAGCAGACGCAGCAACAAAGATCCACTCCACACCTCCCAGAGAGATATTAAAGGCAGAGAAGGCAAAGGGAACCCACCAACATCCAATTGGCCAAAAGGGTCCAAAATCCAAAGCAGCTTCACAACTTTGAGTCAAGGCCCAAATCACAAGACCAAAGCAGAGCAATGTGAAGAATCACAGCGGGGCCAGCGTAGGAGAGCCATCTCACTACCTCACAAGCAACGGCAAGAGAACTTTACAGGTGTAGCTTCGTGGTTTTACCCAATCCCTGGGGTAGAAACAAGATCTGAGAGTAGGCGCAGCTTCTCCAAAATGTTGACATACAGGACCCCACAGGCAACTCTAACACCTGGATGACAAATCTCACCTTGGATCTCATGCATTCCTTTGAGATCTTAGCAACTTCCTCTTCCCTGATTCTCATCTAGTCAGATTAGTTTGCCATCCCCATTACTATTTTTCCCCTGCCCCCACCGGACACTCCCCGGCACCTCTTTCACATCCCATGACTTCATCCCAACACTTGGCCAGACCATGCTGCATTTACTCTTAAGACCGTGCAGCAGCTCTCCTCTACTCCATAACAAACGGCTAAGGTTAGCAGTAGGTCTCCCCCTCTTGCCCTCTCCCCCTTAAAGTTGATAACTACTCCCAGTCAATTGAAAACGCTCCCTGATTCTGGGAGTCTCCTCGTCTAGCACATGAAGAGACAAAGCCCCTTGAGGGTCTCCAGCTGTGCCATTATCTCGCTGTGGACCGCATCTGCTTCGAAGCCCAACCTCGGAAGTATCATAAGCCTTGAACCAAATTAAATTGAACTACTGTCCATCTCACATTTATTATATGCATCAAATATCCATAATGAGCCTTTTGCGGTCTTCAAACAGCTCACTACTCTTTCTGCCTGTTTCAGTAAATAGCCTCCCTTTTGCAAGCTTAGATGAGAAGTTGTCTGCTTTCTTTAAATCTAGAATCAACACTATTCATTCGGTGGTTGCAACTTCTGCCACATGTGGTCCTACTTCCTGCGGTTCTCCACACGTTCTACCCATGCCTTTGCATCCCGCTCCTTGCCCGCATCAAATCGGGGTCCCCACCTGATGATTGTCTGGCCCCCATTAAGCAGAAATTTGGCCCCTCCTACCGAGCACACATTCCTTCCACCTTGAACCCTACCAAGCTAATTCCCCTTTTGAGAAATCCTACTCTGGAACCCGCGGCTCGGCTGAATTTCAGACCAGTGTCTCTTCCTCCACTGCAGGCTGAAGGTTTTACATCACTATCATCCTGGCTCCATTGGTTCTCGCCATCCTCTCCAGGGTGGCTTCTGCCAGACCATGGTAACTGAGCCAGTCCGTGTGTCCATCCTGGATGGCCTCTGGTGTGGATGCTGCCATCGCCCGGGTTCGCCCAGGCTTTAGAAACGTTGCCCAACCCAGTACCCCGAGTTGCTTGATAGAAAGTGGCATCGGTGGAACTGCCCTGGACTAGTTTCCCTCTTTTCTCTCACACCAAAGCACTCAATCTGTGTCTTTTTGCCATCTTTTCTTGCCCCCCCCCCAGTGTGTTGTCCCTTAGGGATCTACCCTGTCACCCCTACCTTTCAGTGTCTATGTTAGGCCACTGGCTACACTCATCCCCTCCTTTGGCTCCCACTGTATATGCCTTTTTTGTCCCCCAGATACTGCTTGGCCTGGATCTGGACCATAGTTAGACGTGTGCGCCCTGATGCCTGCGGGCTATGGCACGATAGAAATAAACAAATAAATAATCTCCTAGTTTAGGGACTGCATTGAGGCCATAGTGGGCTGGAGGAGCAGTCATTGGCTTACACGTAATACCAGCAAGACCAAGTTACTTTGTGTAGGTGTTAGCCCATAGCTTTTGAACTCTGCCTGCAGGACCTCTAACCTGGGCACACCACCCACTCTCTTTCAGGTACTTGTTTCTGCCTGGCGCATTCTTCCCTTCTTCCTTCTGATTGTTCCACCTCCATAGTTGCTGCTTCTAACACTTCTCTACAGGACTATGGCCATTCGTGGGCTCCTGCTTCATCTTATTAGTCATCTCTATCTCCTACAGAACCCGATTACACGGGCAAAAGGTCTGATCATCTCTCCCTGCTACTCCATTCACTGCTTGCCAGCTAATAACAGAATCCCTGCTGCTCCATTCACCGCTTGCCAGCTCCTAACAGAATCCCTGCTACTCCATTCACCGCTTGCCAGCTCCTAACAGATTCCCTGCTACTCCATTCACCGCTTGCCAGCTCCTAACAGATTCCCTGCTACTCCATTCACCGCTTGCCAGCTCCTAACAGATTCCCTGCTACTCCATTCACCGCTTGCCAGCTCCTAACAGATTCCCTGCTACTCCATTCACCGCTTGCCAGCTCCTAACAGATTCCCTGCTACTCCATTCACCGCTTGCCAGCCCCTAACAGATTCCCTGCTACTCCATTCACCGCTTGCCAGCTCCTAACAGAATCCCTGCTACTCCATTCACCGCTTGCCAGCTCCTAACAGATTCCCTGCTTCTCCATTGACAGCTCCTAACAGATTCCCTGCTACTCCATTCACCGCTTGCCAGCTCATAACAGATTCCCTGCTACTCCATTCACTGCTTGCCAGCTCCTAACAGATTCCCTGGTACTCCATTCACCGCTTGCCAGCTCAAAACAGATTCCCTGCTACTCCATTCACCGCTTGCCAGCTCCAAACAGATTCCCTGCTAGTCCATTCACCGCTTGCCAGCTCCTAACAGATTCCCTGCTACTCCATTCACCTCTTGCCAGCTCCTAACAGAATCCCTGCTACTCCATTCACCGCTTGCCAGCTCATAACAGATTCCCTGCTACTCCATTCACCACTTGCCAGCTCCTAAAAGAATCCCTGCTACTCCATTCACCGCTTGCCAGCTCATAACAGATTCCCTGCTACTCCATTCACCGCTTGCCAGCTCCTAACAGAATCCCTGCTACTCTATTCACCGCTTGCCAGCTCCTAACAGAATCCCTGCTAGTCCATTCACCGCTTGCCAGCTCATAACAGATTCCCTGCTACTCCATTCACCGCTTGCCAGCTCCTAAAAGAATCCCTGCTACTCCATTCACCGCTTGCCAGCTCATAACAGATTCCCTGCTACTCCATTCACCGCTTGCCAGCTCATAACAGAATCCCTGCTACTCCATTCACCGCTTGCCAGCTCCTAACAGAATTCCTGCTACTCCATTCACCGCTTGCCAGCTCATAACAGAATCTTCTTTAAGGCCCTCTTCCTGGTACAACATGCCTTGCTTGGCACCGCCCCTCATTCATCATGGAGGAGGTGGCCCCCTATTTTCCTTCTAGGGCTATTTCCTCATCTTCTCTAAAGATGGCCCGTGGCCTGACTCTCTGCTGTGACTGTGTTGGGAGCTGATATTGCTCTCTTTTGGCCTCCAAACCTTGGAGCACTCTGCAATCTTGGCCTTGCTCCATTTCTCATCATCTTCACTTCCAAACCGCCCTATGTATTTGATGGGTTTCTCGTCCTACCATTCCTTCCGCGACTCCAGCACCAAGATGTGCACTCTATAAATCCGATACATAGTGTGACAAAAATCACAAGCAAGCAGATGCGCAACCAGTGATGTCCTTCCTGCGTGCAATGCTGGAGTCTCCGATGACCAGGACAAAATAGAATTGAAAAGTAAGCAACTGTAAAGTCCAGGCTCGTCATGAATGCAATGCTGGAGTCTCCGATGACCAGGACAGAATAGAATTGAAATAGAATTGAAAAGTAAGCATCTGTAAAGTCCAGGATCGTCCTGAATGCAATGCTGGAGTCTCTGATGACCAGGACAGAATAGAATTGAAAAGTAAGCATCTGTAAAGTCCAGGCTCGTCCCACATGTAATGCTGGAGTCTCCGGTGATCAGGACAGAATAGAATTGAAAAGTAAGCATCTGTAAAGTCCAGGCTTGTCCCGCATGCAATGCTGGAGTCTCCGATGACCAGGACAGAATAGAATTGAAAAGTAAGCATCTGTAAAGTCCAGGCTCGTCCCGCATGCAATGCTGGAGTCTCCGATGACCAGGACAGAATAGAATTGAAAAGTAAGCATCTGTAAAGTCCAGGCTCGTCCCGAATGCAATGCTGGAGTCTCCGATGACCAGGACAGAATAGAATTGAAAAGTAAGCATCTGTAAAGTCCAGGCTCGTCCCGCATGCAATGCTGGAGTCTCCGATGACCAGGACAGAATTGAATTGAAAAGTAAGCATCTGTAAAGTCCAGGCTCATCCCGCATGCAATGCTGGAGTCTCCGATGACCAGGACAGAATAGAATTGAAAAGTAAGCATCTGTAAAGTCCAGGCTCGTCCCGCATGCAATGCTGGAGTCTCCGATTGACCAGGACAAAATAGAATTGAAAAGTAAGCATCTGTAAAGTCCAGGCTCGTCCCGCATGCAATACTGGAGTCTCCGATGACCGGGACAAAATAGAATTGAAAAGTAAGCATCTGTAAAGTCCAGGCTCGTCCCGAATGCAATGCTGGAGTCTCCGATGACCGGGACAGAATAGAATTGAAAAGTAAGCATCTGTAAAGTCCAGGCTCGTCCCGAATGCAATGCTGGAGTCTCCGATGACCAGGACAGAATGGAATTGAAAAGTAAGCATCTGTAAAGTCCAGGCTCGTCCCGCATGCAATGCTGGAGTCTCCGATGACCAGGACAGAATGGAATTGAAAAGTAAGCATCTGTAAAGTCCAAGCTCGTCCCGCATGCAATGCTGGAGTCTCCGATGACCAGGACATAATGGAATTGAAAAGTAAGCATCTGTAAAGTCCAGGCTCGACCCGCATGCAATGCTGGAGTCTCCGATAACCAGGACAGAATAGAATTGAAAAGTAAGCATCTGTAAAGTCCAGGCTCGTCCCGCATGCAATGCTGGAGTCTCCGATGACCAGGACAGAATAGAATTGAAAAGTAAGCATCTAGAAAGTCCAGGCTCGTCCCGAATGCAATGCTAGAGTCTCCGATGACCAGGACAGAATAGAATTGAAAAGTAAGCATCTGTAAAGTCCAGGCTCGTCCCGAATGCAATGCTGGAGTCTCCGATGACCAGGACAGAATGGAATTGAAAAGTAAGCATCTGTAAAGTTCAGGCTCGTCCCGCATGCAATGCTGGAGTCTCCGATGACCAGGACAGAATGGAATTGAAAAGTAAGCATCTGTAAAGTCCAGGCTCGTCCCGAATGCAATGCTGGAGTCTCCGATGACCAGGACAGAATGGAATTGAAAAGTAAGCATCTGTAAAGTCCAAGCTCGTCCCGCACGCAATGCTGGAGTCTCCGATGACCAGGACATAATGGAATTGAAAAGTAAGCATCTGTAAAGTCCAGGCTCGACCCGCATGCAATGCTGGAGTCTCCGATGACCAGGACAGAATAGAATTGAAAAGTAAGCATCTGTAAAGTCCAGGCTCGTCCCGCATGCAATGCTGGAGTCTCCGATGACCAGGACAGAATAGAATTGAAAAGTAAGCATCTAGAAAGTCCAGGCTCGTCCTGCATTCAATGCTGGAGTCTCTGATGACCAGGACAGAATACATTTGAAAAGTAAGCATCTGTAAAATCCAGGTTTGTCAGCTGGAGCCTCAGGATTGAACTGTCCATTAAAAAGAAGTACTCGTTCCATCTCTAAGTGGCTTCATTCTACCCAAGTATTGAAGTTTCTTAAATGGATCGCAGGCCACGTGCAATTTTCCTTTTATGCATAAGATGTCTCAGATGGCCCCTCAAAAACCGTTTTAAGATTTGGAAAGCGGCTCACTAAGGGTTGCCCCCCTCTATCCTGCATAGTGCAGGCCCTTCCTATCCTAGCCCCCCATCCCTGAATCCCAGGATTTTCTGTAGTTATCATTAACTCCTACTATCTAAGTTTCTGTCTGGGTGGCAGTGATGGCCTAAAGGCAAATGCATTTTCTCAGCAATCCAGGTGACTCCTTGCAAAGACTCTGGGCCTCATTATAAGGTGGGCGGTGCAGGAAAAATGCAGCGGTAATACTATTGCTGAGTGTGTCGAAATGTTGGACGATTCACCTCCAGCCATGAGCTAGAGATGAATCCACCACCTTTCTGCAAAATTACAGCAGAATTACTGCCGAGGTAATACCGACAAAATCACCCATGGAGTCCCATGAACTCCAATTAAATGGGGACTAACACTGCTTCCACCACTTGTCATTGAACGGTAATATCGCCGGACCAAGTGGTGGTAACAGTGTTACAGTTTGGTGGTATCTGCGGATTTACCACAGAGATACCGCCAAACTCGTAATGAGCCCCATTGTATGGATAAGTATCTTTCAGACACTCAGGCCCCCACTGGTCCTTTTGTTTCATGACTGTGTCCTCCTCGCCCTGATGCCCTATTCTGCCTGTCCCTCTTGCTATTCATTCCAGCGCCCCCCCCTGGCGGCCTACTGCATGTAGAATTGTATTCAATGTTCCAGGGCATGGGAGGGCTTTCCAGCAGGTTCGGGATCCAGGTTTGGAGAGAGCATCGCTCTGTGGCTCTGTGTGTGAGCGCATTGAAATTGCTGGACAGCTGAGTGGGGCCCTTGGCATTCTCGCTAATGCTGGAGTCGTTCTTCTTTTGCTAGTCCGTGTCGCATAGGATTCCCTCTCTGTTCAGCTGCCGAATGGGTTGCTCCGAGTCCTGGCTGCTCCTCACTGTCTCTCTTTCTCGGTCGGGTGGCTCTTCCACCGCAAAGCATGCTGGTGCTTGAAGTCCTAAGGGAAAAGAAAGAAACTGGTCAGCATTTTGAAGTACAGATATGGGTAAGAACAAGTGGGATTTGAAACATTCAGGCACAGGCATAAGGACAGTGATTGGGTCCATCCCGACTACCACACCCTGCCTCTGGGGCAGGACAAGCTTTGATGAACACCCTGGTAGGCCTCCCATCACAGGCCGAGAGTGGTCTCTATCCCCTCTTGAAAGTGTAATGTCTCCGGCCCTTTCACAAAGGGAAAACTTGTTTGTCAAATCTCAGTGTATTCACTGGGTCTTACACAGTAACACCTTTGTCCCTAACTGATGAAATACGTTTTCTCATTAAAAAAAGTGGAGCATTTACTGAGGCTGACTCTCATTGGTTCTTTCCCCTGTGCATTGGTTCTTCCCCCTGTGCTCTTGTAATCCCGCCTGGGATTGGCCTTTCTGCTTATGAGTCTTATTTCCCAGTCTATCGCATTATTGACTCATGCTGTAATGGCGTCTGTTAAGGTGTGATAGGACCAACACGATTGTATAAGCTTTTGCGGTTGGCAACGCTATTTTGGAATTCCCTAGAGTGTGCCTGCTTCTCCTGCTTGCAGCATTTCCCCCAGGTTGGGTGCATGGAATATCTGGTTAGGGAGGGACCCACAACCTGTTTCTATGGACCGGCTCGCTCCTCTGTGGTGTTTTCTGGGGAATGGAGTTCTCGGGTGTGAGATGGAGCAGGGCTGTTCTTACAGCCAATCTACCATATCCTGCAGAGTCCCTTCGTGCGTGTACACCATCCTGTCCTCTCTCCACCAGGTAAGCACACCTCCTTTGCCCACCCCGGGTGACTGCTGGGCACTGTAGTCTGCTGGAGCGGCAGTAGCCGAAAGCAGTGACCTGGACTCCAGAAGTGAACTGAGTCCCGTTTCTCTTAGAGAAGATCAATCGGAAATTAGACCCTGTCAAATCACCGTCTAGGTCTACTTCAAGTTCCTAATGCTTGCTTCCCACACATGTCAAGATGGGGAGTTATGACAACGCATCACATCACGTCATGCCATCCAATCCCTCACCCACAGAATGTCCTCTCTTTCAAACTTCCCGCCCACCACCCGGCTGAACAGGCTTGCTTCTCCCTGGCAGCCAGGCTGTTGTGCCCTTCCTTAGACTCTCAAGGACCTGTCACCTCTAATCTGCTTCTACCTATCACATCTCTTTAACCTCCCAGTCGGCTTCAAGTGGCTATCATAACCATCCCAATGAAATCCACTGCTGACCAGCTATTGACCTGTCTCCCCTCCCTCAATATTCCAACATGTTGGCACCTGCGTGTCTGGATCGCATGACTTCCTACTGGGGTTTGGGGCTCAATGACCTTCTGGAATCTGTAGTATACACTCCTTTGCACCTGCTCTTGCACATGTTTCAAATGTGATCACTATCGCTCTCTCTTCTCGTCTCATTGTCCTTGAGTCCTCGGCTGCCCTTGATGCATCCGACCGCCCCTCTCTCCTCCAAGCGCTCAGTTATCTCAGCTTGCCTGGACGGCCTCTTACTTGGCCTGCTCCTCCTTCTCCATCTTGTGGAACCCTGACAACTCCTCCTCTTCCCTCCCTCCCAGTACATGTCCCCCAAATGTTGGTTCTTGGTCACCTCTTCTTCCCGCTCTACCACTCCTCTCTCTGAAAACGTAACTCTTCCTCTGAATTCTCTTATCGATTTGCTGATGCTTCTCAAAATGACGTCTCCTTCCTCTCCTTCACCAAGGGCCACCCCATCCCTCCCAAAGCAGTCCCCCCCGACATGTGCCCCTGGATTGTGCTGTTTTGCCTGACGCTCAGCTCCTCCAGAATGGAAGTGATCGATTTTCCAGTCACTAGCGTATTACCCCTGCTTACTTCGCCTCTTTTTTCCGTTTTGCGCTGGATACTGGTTTTGATGAGGCAATTGTTCAAATTTTGAGCGTTAGCTGTTATTCACCTCTGGCAAGAGTCGATAACCTTTGGCTCTCGAGACGTTTTGTTTGGGAGTACAACTCTAAACCTCTGTAGCCTTCATAGTGAATGGTGAGAGGCGTAGTCGGAAACTTTTGGGAGTTGTAGCTTGAAGACCTCCGACTCATGGGGACTGAGCGTCAAGAACATGTTGGCTCTTTCCGATGAATTCCATCAGTTTTTGGCCCTCCATACGTCTCTGGCTACAGGTGGGCAACTGCTCTGAGGTCTTGGACTTCTAGCCACCTTGAGATCCCCCAGCTGCTGTAGGAAGCTGGAGGGCCACAGGAAAAAGGGCGAAGAAGAGAAGGCATGAATCAATTGCAACTGGGGTATACCGGGGTACATTGGGACTGGCCGTGTCCAGAGGCAACGAAGCTTCCAGTGTTGGGGCATTCCATCAGGGATCCAGCCATGACATCAAGTGAGAAAATGTACCTTCCCGAAGTACCAACCTTCTTTACAATCCAATTGTCTCACCTTTGTAATCCCTATGCAAGTATCCCCAGGTCTGTTGATTGGCCCAGTTGCCAATACTCCTGTGTCCGGTGTCATTGCCTGTATATCGCAGTTCCTGCACAGGGTTATACCCTCCAGATCTCAGAGGTCAGGGACTCACTAGAGCAGGTGATTCAGATTCAGGCAGCAATGAGGATCCTTTTCTGGTTCTGAGACTCCAGCTTCTGCAGACACTGTCGGGACTCATATTGAAATAGGCAGAGCTTCTGCACAGTTCCTCTTCTGTCATAATACCCTTTCAGTGCTTTAGTGAAGTGTACCAGCATTGATCAATCCAATGGCCACACATCCTCTTTGACACTAGTCCCAGCTGACCCAGAAATAGGAAAATAAGAACACATACATGCCTTGCATGGCTAGATTCCTTCTCTTCGTGGCCGAGGAAGGCCTGCATATATGCTCATGCATTTCACATGCGCCAACACGCATGCAGATCAGGCTTAGGATCCCTCAGGGGCACATTAGTCATATACATGTCTCTGCCAAAGTCTTGGATCAGTACTCATCAGAGGAAAGTCAAGCACCTAGTCAGGGGAAAAAACAAATCACAAGGGCCTCTTGCCTGGACTTTCAACCGTGCATTGCTGCAGCCCGATTCCTTTTGCCCTCTTGACATAGTAGTCAACCTTGTGTCATGCAAGGAGTCCCACTTGTGCTGCGTACCTACTTTCCTTTGAAGTTGATGAGATGAGGAAGACACTCTGCCACAGAGAAGACACCAGAAGACAATGTTCCGCAGAAAACCAATCTAATGCTACCCTGGGACACAGGGGAACGCTGAATCGACTCCCCATGTCAATGGATGGCCCTTCCCTGATTATCATGGCGTAAGGACAGTGCAAGGCTATCACACACTATCCTGAGGTCCAAAAAGATGGTTCTTGATGGAACGTGATGATTGGTGATCAGCAGGATACACCTGATGAAGCAGGAGCGATGCCAAAGAATTCCACAGAGGACAGCGGCTGATCCAGGCAGCAGGTACAAGGCATGAATACAAGGCACCAAGAGGGGGCCAGCAACCCAAGAGAAAAGTAATGGTGAGCCAAGCAAGAAGAAAGGACAAGGAGAAGAACCCAGGATCAGCTGGGAATGGAGACCCAAGGATTTGCGGAGCAAGAAGAAACTGGCAAAGGAAACAAGCTCCTCGAGCTAGGACTCAGATGAGGACTGATCCACGTTGAGATGCGCAGAGGACCGTCTGTAAGCTGCCTTTATAGGCTTTCTTGTGAAAAGGAGGCTAAGTGGACAACAGGAATGGCTGTCCCGGCAACCCGGAGACTTCGTTGGACTGCACATGCGCGAAGAGCCGAACACGGTTTCCTGCGCATGTGCAGATCCTTAATAATGGCAGCGCCCCTGGCAGGCGGTGTTCAGATAATCCGAGAGTGAAGCCGTCGCCAGCAGGAACGCATCCACATCCCCACACCATAGCGCCACGTAGGTGACATAACACTTTGACACCCTCACCCTCTTCAAATTTAATGCCCCTCACACTTCCCCGCGCATCGCTCTTTGTGGGGTGGCTCTCCATGCACCATCGCCCCCTCTTTAAACGTATTCTTCTTTAAGTTGGTCCTTAAATCCATTGCTATCTCCTCCCTCACATTGAACTCGCTCCTGCTATTCACACCCTTACAAACCTAGATCCAAAATTCTCCTCAGCCTTACTGTTGCTTGTTTACCACGTGCTACTTCCTCTTTGCTCTCAGTTCCTTTCCCCCATCCAGACATGTTCTAACCCAAAACTATATACCCTTATCACCATGGTCCACTGTACCTTGTTTGCATTACAGGTGATCAATACACCCAGGACCGATTTTATTTTCCTCTCCGGGATCCTTGCACACTTTGATTAATACCTTTATGTACCAGGTGATTTTTTCCCCCCTCAAGTCTATAAGCATCATTACCCCCACAGGCCCTCAAAGAGCCTTCTTATCCTGGCGATGCAGGGATCCTGGAGTATTCCTGACCATCATGGACTTAAAGGGCAACACAGGAATGCCACCTCTTCACCTTCCCATGAGTGGCACCTAAGCCAACTCACGTCCTCAGACAAACTATCTTAAGCGCTGCAAAGAAAGAGGGGGTTGCACAATATCCAAACTAGAGAATAGAATTCTAGTTCAATTCTGTCTTGTGCTTTATTGTTAGTGGTTCTTTGCTGCAGGTGGTAGGCAGGTGATAAAGGCAATGCAGATTATAGAAGCCTGTGCTCTTGACTTCAAAACTATGATATATCACTTAGAACCTCATTGTTGACCCAGAATCTGAAATGCACCCTTTTCTTTCCTGTCGCCTGCCCCTCCCTCTGCTTGCACTTCCGATGCTCGGCTGCTACTAGGGTGGCAGCTGGTGCAGTATAAATGTCTATTTATATATACATATATATTTATTTACACAGATAAAAGTGGAAGCATCCAATGGCAAGCCCATTGCAAACACAACCGTCTACCTTGTCCTCAATGTCCACGATGAGGATACGGTGCTACCCTACACTACGGATGACTTAGGAATGGTGCACTTCTCCTTGGACACATCTACTTGGAACGACACCTTGGTATCCCTGACAGTAAGTGCAAAGGACCGCATTGACGTCATCGGAATCTCTCGGATCACATTGTGTATCTTTTAAGGTAGCCCCTGGGGTTCTGCACATGATAATGGGAATAGAGCCTAGTAATGTCATCAATTCTTGATGGGGCTAACCGCGATTGTATTTACTGCTCCCTTCCACAAATATGAAAACGTTTAGCATGGCAAAACTGATATATTGATATGCAATCAAGTCTAGATAATGTTTTCCTGCCAAATGAACGCCAGCATCTCTTGTGTCATTTCCCCTGCAGGGCAAGGCTAGTCTAGAACCCTCTACGGAAAAGCCCCACTGGATGCATGAAGCCTCGAGTCAGCCTTTCCGCTGGCTGAAGCCCTTCTACTCTGAGAGTAAGAGCTTCCTGCAGATCCAGACACCGGCGACAAGCCCACTTGGCTGCCATCAGGATCACCAGTTCACAGTGAGCTACACTATTGACAGGGCAGAGTTGCCAGCCGAAGCCCAACACCTGGACTTCTTCTACTTGGTAGGTACCGAGAGGCAACCTTTCTTTTAAACAGTAGCAATGTTCTTGTTTGTGACCGTGTAAGGTAAGGTACCCGAGGCTGCTGATGAACTCTTGTGGCAGCTGGCCAGATGTGCAAGGTCGCTGCTGGGTGAGAGGCCTATTGCATCACTCTGGTCTCTGAAAGGTCTGAGCTCCCCACCCTGGTGTGACCGCTCATCGAGCGGCATGGGAGGTCAGGGCCATGAAGAGTGGAGTATGTGCATGCGGTAGGCTGATGGGAAACATCAAAAAAATAGGTCTCCTGGCCTAGGGTCTCCTCCTCCCTCCCCTTCTTAGGATGGCAACTTATGAACTGGTTTTACACCGGGTCATTGGTAAAATGGTCTTCAAAAAGTAATGTGAAAAGCGTATCTGATGAGGGTTGGCGCCCCTCCTGTTCTTGTCCTATTCTAATAACTACGCCTTCTCTATGCAATCTGTGGTAGAGTGGTAAGCTGTGAAGAACCGGCTCCTGGAGTGAAATGTGTAGACATTTTGCAAAGACACTTGGTTCCTTTCTTGATTATCCTTGACGGCTCGGCTTGGAGCCTGGAGCGTTTCCGAGGTACTCTAGCTCTCAGCCTTTGGCTGAAGTTGGAGCCTGAACTGGAGCTGGTGCCTCACGCCACAGACCGAACTATGATTTGAGGATTCTAGGCCAGTCCTGGGCGGGACAGGATTCTTTTTTTTGTTGCAGTAAGCCCGGGTGTTAAGTTCTGGGTCCGGTTACAAATGACTCTGACAACTTCTTGTTAACTGTAAGTTCTTTACTTAGTTTGGGCTTATTAGTTACAGTTCTTATGTCAGATAAGTCATGGGGAAAATAGGACACCCACCGGCATCCTCTCTCAGGGCTTACATCTTTCAACTGACCACCCTGGAACACTCACTCATGGGTAAACATTCTGCGCTCTGCCTTCCATCTCAACATTCCATTCTCTTGCAAGCAGAGCTAATCATAACACATCTTCCCCCTATAGGGACAACCAACCGCATTAAATACCAAGATGTAACTAGTGGGAAATATCAGAAGAGGGGAAGGCTTAAAGAGCATAAATAATAAAATAATTAACTGGCCTTCCAAAACCACTACTGCCAAGCTAACGCTCCGAGCAAAGGCTCTCCCTTCACTGAACCATATACTAGCTAACACATAGCTACACTCCCACCAGGACAAACAACTATTTCATAGCTGGCCTACCATGAAATTCGATACCAAGGAACCAGCCCACAATCCAACTATCATCCAAAACAAACATACTGCACTCACAACCATCTTCCTCCATCCACCATCAACCAAAACACAATTCAGGGTTCATAACCCCCCACGCAGCCTAAAGCTATGATAGCATTACTCAAACTTTTGCACCGCTAATGCCAGGAATCTAAATCCCTACCATCATTTGACACCTCTAGTGTCGGGATTCTCCATCCCCCAAGAATTTGACACCACCAGTGTCGGGATTCTCCATCCCCCCCAAGAATTTGACACCACCAGTGTCGGGATTCTCCATCCCCCAAAGATTTGACACCACCAGTGTCGGGAATCACAATCCCCCAAAGATTTGACACCAAAAGTGTCGGGAGTCTCATCCCTCCTTCCATTTGCACACCTCCACTCTCTCACAGAGTCACATCACACACTTGGCAATTTGCGCACAAAATATTTGAAAAACAATGTACAAACATCAATTGAGTTCATCATATTTGGCTACAAAGTCCTTTGTGATGTTACCTGTAAAAAAAACATTAACCACAATTGTGCAATTGGGATGTTCTAAGAAAACGAAACTACACAACATTTCCTGGTGTTCCAAAAAAAAAAAAACTTCCACTGCATTTCCCTATCTACAGAGGCCACGACATCCACTTAAAACTCTCACACCATATCTCAACAAAGGTCATAGCGCTTGCACATACGAACCCAGCGCACACCAGTACTCAGCAAATTCTTTCATTCCATTACTGTAACTCAGACAGGCCTCACATCACAGCTGCGCTTTGTAAATGTTCTTTCTGACATGAGTAATGCAATCACAATACATTACATGAACTTATACATCATTACATGAAAACACATTTCATCTGATGAGTTCTTATCACTTCCACTTCCATTTCAAAATTAATGAAAAGCTGTTAAAAAAAAACGTGTTCAAAACTGTGTGATGGAAAACCTCTAAACTATTAGATCTCGGCAGTTCAATGGCATTCCCCCTGCTCAATGCTGGCACTAGCGTTATATAAAAGTACCTGGTGTGGGGCGCACGGCCCTCTCTGCCTGCATAAATCACTGCTGTCAGTGAAATGCAGCCACTCCCAACATGTTTTCCTTATTGCGCAGCCAAATGATTCATTGCTCAAAAGTCCCATAAAAATGCCGAACATCAAACTGAAATGCAACATCCTTCTTTAAAATTGCCATTGGCTCTGCTCTCTCCTCAAACAGCACAGAGAGAAGTCACTTCAATGTCTGGCTCCCTTTCTTATTATACGGCAGTCGTTCTCATGTTGTTTACTTAATTCTGCGCACCTCGCAGAGAAAAAAAACAAGGCTGCCCAACGTTGCAAGTGATCGGACCTCTGTGTTTCACGTTGCTGTGTTCTCCTTTCCTACGCTCCAGAACAGCAGCTAAACTCGCAGCCAATCAATGCCAGCACCATCACAAACTCCTCCAGCATTCCACCCGACGTCATCAGTCGGACTGGGAAGCTGAGGGAAGCAGAGCTCTCTGAACCAACGAACTGTGCTGACAACCGCCCACTTGTTCTTTCAGGGCCACCTACACTCGCCTGAAAAGCGATCTCCACACAGGCCGGCTACAGTCTCACCTCACCAGTCATATAATCATGCTGGTAGGTGTGGCATATGACATAAATGCCACTTGTTGTTAGCCACTGGTCCTCTCAGACCCACTGTCTCTGCGACACTTTATAGGCTGATAGGGCAGAATGATGACAAAGCGCTCCTTCTTACAGTTCATGCAGGGCGTCTGTAGCGCTGCACAGGGCCCCTGGCAACTGCAGCTCTTCACAATTGGACATTACATGACACTTGTCTAGGACTCTGCTGCCTCCACTGCCTCTGTAGCGCCTCTCTATGTCACGCTTGCCCTCACTGTGCCTCGCCTGCAGCGCCTCAATGCCAATCAGCGCCCTTACCTGAGAGAGGATTTCTTCTCTTGTGGGTGCCGGTGGGTGTCCTTCCTTGGTGCTGCTGTCCCCTCAGCATAAACAGCATCATCCTCATCGCCAATGTTAAGTTCTGGGTCCAGTTACAAATGACTCTGACAACTTCTTGTTAACTGTAGGTTCTTTACTTAGTTTGGGCTTAATAGTTACAGTTCTTATGTCAGATAAGTCATGGGGAAAATAGGACACCCACCGGCATCCTCTCTCAGGGCTTACATCTTTCAACTGACCACCCTGGAACACTCACTCGTGGGTAAACATTCTGCGCTCTGCCTTCCATCTCAACATTCCACTCTCTTGCAAGCAGAGCTAATCATAACACCGGGTCGCTTGAATGTGCGGCCTGGTCCTTTTCCCTTCCCCCGCTCTTTTGTGGTTATTTGGTGGCGTTGGCGTGGGTCTGACCTGCTCATTTCACTCTAGTTGAGGCTAAAAGGATACCTTAATGGATTGCGCTCTGTATTCTGTGTAGTCTGTGTATCAAACCCTTAACAAACGAGTTGGCTACGAGTTTGGGAATATTTGGTGCTGTTAGACTGTTCAGCGCACCGGCTGCTGGGTGCGGAAATCGTTGTTTTATAAAGTAAGAGCTTGGAGTAGCTGCAAGCGCATCATACAGGTTGCACACAGGCTGTACACAAGCGAGAAGAAGAATTCTAGCCCAAAAACAAAAAACGCATGCACCTACGCTGTCTTTTGTAACTTGTATGCAGTACTGTTGAGGGCTATGGTCACGGTCTCCAAAATGTACCGAGCAGGACCTCCGTCAGGGAGTTCACAGGGAAACGCAAAAGAAAACACAAAAAGAACTCGTTCACTTAGTGCCCGCCTAAAATCCTCAAAGCCCAGTACATTCACACGACCACAATCAGGCGGGTATTATGTAGCTCGAGAGCGAAGAATGACACCGGATCTCTGCGCAGCCCTCTCCCGGTGTCGTGCCCGGCGTCTGTCGCACCACTTTCTCCATCACTGGAAATGGTACAGCCACCTGTTTTGGCCTTAATCTCTGGCACTCCAACTACATCATCTGAGAAGTCCTGCCGACAGAGGCCCCTGAAACAGACCAAGCAGCGCCCCCTAAGGCTCCCAATAGCATCCTCTGACCATCACTAATCAAGTGCTCTCCAGATGTTTCCCTATAAGTCCTTGCTCAAGAAGTGGAGTAGGCATTACATCGCCAGTTCTCTCCCCTCTTCTAGTATACAGGGACTCTCCATGGAACCTGGAGAGGGCGCTTGAGGCAATTAGCGCCCTGGAGAGTGGCAGAACTAACGATCTGTTACGCCTGGACAAATGCATTGAAATAATGGAGTAGCTCATGAAAAGGGATCTTAGGTCGAATAAGGCCCCTCCGTTATCCTATCCAGGCTACCAGAATTTGGGTCCTCTGGCGGATAAGCCCATCTACATCGAGGCACAGAGGCGCCGCCTTCTAGTGGAAGAGGCATGTCAAACAGATGGTTTGGTCGAATCTAGCCAAGAGAGTGCATCTCTCTCATACCCCTTACTGCCAGCTGAGCCATTTTCAGGAGAGCCTCACCTATCGCCTGCCGCCTCTGCAGCAAGGTCTTTTGCAACTGGGCGATTAAATCCTGTAATCGAATCTAATGCTGGCAACGGCTCACTGGGTCTGTCACCTGCTCACTGCTAAACTGTGCTTCCACCCAGTCGGCAGGCTGACACTGGAGTTATGCCCAAGCAGCTGTAGCCGGGAACCAAGTGTTCAGCCTAATCCTCCAGCCGCTGACCAGCTTGCAGGCTGGCGGAACCTGAACCTAATCTGTACTTTTAAGGAGAGAACTCATATAAACGTCTTCAACTTGCTGCCCTCTTAAGGATCCTGGGGATTGACGATCTCACATTCAGGATATTTACAGGCTGACATTTATTATCTGATTGCATGTTCTGTGGGGGATGAAGCATCCGCTTTAATTTTGCAAATCAATATATTAGAGAATGTGTTTTGCACTGTCGGGACTCTCTCCTGCGTAGGGGCACACAGGTGCATGCAGAGTCCACGTCTTCCATCTGCCCACTCCACCACCTCTGGGTGGAACTCAACAACGAACCATTGTGTTATTGTGCTTGTGTCAAGTCCCGGGATGGAGTGCTCACTATAGCAGCCTCAACAGGAAGCAGTTCTGTTCCATGTGTACCCACCCATATTCCACCTTTAGATGGTCCATTGGTGAAGCCCTTGCCGTGGAAACAAGCACGTGAAATGGTGTACCAATGTGTGAGATGCGTTCCCCCGAAGTGCGTTTAACACTGGACACCGCGGGGTCGCATTGGGTACCATTCAATATGGTTCTTTCGGCCACTCCATCAAAATAATAAGCTGGAATATGGCACGTCTTAGAAACAAAGTGCCCGATATAGACCTGGTGGAGTGGGTGAGTACGGCTGACGTGGCTTGTTTTCAGGAAACCTGGTTGGCGGACACTTCCTGTTTAGTGGAGTGTTTCCCAAACTTTGCAATACATGCTGTCGATCCCACGCGTCTAAAAAGGGCAGGCTGAGGTCTGCGCTGGTAACTCTGGTAAAAACACCATATTAGTCGTCAGTAGCGGCCCAGTCCTCGCTAACTCTGCCCTATTAGCAGTCTCTATCTGAGACAAGAAATCAAAAGGGAAAGCCTTTCTGACAGTAATTAACGTGTATATATATATACCCCCGAAGTATAAGCAGATGGTATCCAGTCATATTTTCAAAAACTTATTTTCAAAACACCATTTTGTCAAAAACAATTTGCTGATTTTTTTTTTTCAAATGTATTATTTTTTATTTTATAGGTTTTTTATGTTTCGGAAGTAAAAAAAAGGTGTTTAAAAAAAACGGGGATTTGGGGGGGAACCCCCACTTCAAAAATACAATGAAAAAACATTAGAAATTTTTTTTCCAGCAAATTTGTGCCAACAAAATGGCATTTTGAAAATATTGCATTCGAAAAAGTCACTAACAAAATGGCATTTTGAAAATATTGCATTCGAAAAAGTCACTATAAACCTAAGCAGATATCTAGTCTTAATGAAGAATTTCTTTTACCCTCTGCTTTACAGCACTCTAAACTGGACAACATATTATTTCTGGAAGATTTTAATGCTAAGCTAGGCCCAAACCCTGTGACTCCTCAAGACAAGTTTTGGCTGGATGAACGTTGTGCAATTCCGAGGAGAGCCATTGGCGGTAGATGCTCCACTATGGGTGAACTGATAGGTCTATTCATGACAAAATACCTTTTTGTTGAACTAAATGGCAGGACCAAGGGTGACCACCCCCAGCTCCAACTTTCTCAGTTGGGAATAGAACTTCAGTCGCTGACTATGGGCTTGTGAACTGCTTTGCATTTAAGAAAGTCGCAGACTTTAGAATCTGCGTTCACCCGGAAAGCAATCACAACCCCATGGTCTTACATTGGATGCTTGATGGGGACGCAGGTGAGCTCCCAGATCCGGAGGGGTCTCTAAAGCGGATTTGCCCCATGAAAAAGATCTTGAGAACAGAGGTTCACACAGTGCTAGAAGACGAGATTATCTCTAAAATACAGGACAAGATACTGAAGGCTTTGTCGCAATGTGAGATGATGAACCTGTTTGAATGTATTCAGCTGGGAATTAGCAAATTAGTTATGCCCACCTCCGTAGCATTGCAGCGCGTTACAGGACCAGTGAGGGCAGATGCCCCCTAGTTCGACAGCGAATGCAGGCAGATGAAGCGGGCAATCCACGTAGCCTCTCGTACACAGAAGTCCACAGCAGGCCACCTCTTCCACCTGAAGAAGTCATATAAGAAATTGCTTAAGAGAACAAAAAACCTGTTTGTTGAGGCCCAGTGGGACTTGCTGGACAAGTCAGTGAAAGATAAGCAACCAAAATGATTCTGGGGTCTAGTTTCGAAGGGGTTCGCAGGTGCCAAAACAAAAGTGGCCGGTGCAATTAATCCAGAACCCTTGGCATCCCATTTTTGTGCGACCCCGCTGTGGGGTCTTGCATCCCCCCATATCCTCAATCCAAGGTAGAACCGGGCCACTATTTGGGCCTAACATTAACAGAAATTGAAGGTCATCTAAGGATTCTAACAAAAGGCAAAGCCCCAGGCCCAGATGCCCTCAGACCTGAAGTCTATGGGGAGGCCAGCGATTGGTGGGCCCGGTACTGGTACAGATGCCTAATGAGTTTGATTGTCATCTATTTAAAAAAGGGGAGATTTCCGACCCACACTGCTATCGGCCATTAGCACTGGTTGACGCGTCATCTAAGATTTACACGGCCTGCCTGGGAGACAGATTGTATGTGTGGGCCTCTGAGAATGATGTGGTCCCAAATACGCAGACAGGTTTTCGAAAAAGCTACTGAACAATAGACCAGTGCTTTATCCTACATGCGATTGTCACGAAGTATGTTAAAGGACGAAAGCTGCGGCTATCTACCGCATTTCTTGACTTGTCCAAAGCATTTGATTGCCTTATCTTTGTATTAATGTGGAAGAAATTAAACTCTATTGGGGTGGTGCCAGTGCTTCTGGCTGCAATTGAGCCTTTATATAGAGACTCTAGGATATCTGGTAGGTGTGATGATCAGTATGGGTACTCGAGAGAATTCAGCAGCAACAAAGGGGTGAAACAAGGTGGCCCCCTTGTTCCCCATCTAGTCTTTATATTTCTATGTGATTTTAATCCAACGGCCAGACAAATATTGCTTATCCCACCCTCTCTTAACGGGGTCCAGCTAAGCACACTACTGTATGTAGATGACACAGTGCCGCTGGATTTAACCCCCAAGGGCTTACAGCTGAGTTTGGACCATGCCAATATGGGATAACACCAACCTTGTAAAATATAAAATGTGGGTGTTTTGGAAAAGAAAGAAGCACACCCCTAATTGGTCCCTTAAGGGTGAATCTGTGGAGGTTGTGAGCAAGTATAAATGCATGGGCCTGCTATTCACCTACAATGGGTCGTGGAAAAATCATAAAGGCTTAATTTCTAACCAAGTCCAAGTCGCCTTTTGGTGGACTCATGTGCTTCTACCATCAATTCGGAGCAAAAACACCAGGAAAATATTTTGCAGGTAATACAGTCCAAGATCAATTCGGCAGAAGTGTGGGGTGCCACCCCGTGCAGGCGTCTGAAGACGGTGCAAAACATGAGTCTTTGCAGGTTGTTAGCTCTACCTCCTAACTCCCCAGCAGATGCTGTTTGCTTCGAACTAGGTGTGATCAATATCTCCCTTTTAGCAGAACAGCGCTTTTTGGACTATTTTGTAAAGTTTCTACATGGCCCTTTCTCTAACCCAAATGTATTGGCTGCACTGTCGGAACTCAGCAAACAAGCAAACAAAGTTCGGGAACATTGGCTCTCGTGTGGGCAGAACCTAATGTCTCGGAAAATCACAGCTGAGGAGGGACAGGCAGTGCATTTAAAAGCTGGCTGCAAATCCATTCTTAAAAAAAAGGGCAACCGATTTGGAAGTGGGTGCATTCTTAGAGTGAGTGATTACGCTCCTGTCCTTAACGTTCTATGACCCTGTCTTGGTGTTTCTGAAATCCTCACCAACAATAGTAGGACTACACTCTCCTGCTTATGGCACGAATAAATGGATTACCATTGCAAGCAAGAGTGTCATGGCTGAGGTCATAGAAAACTTGTCCCTGTGGTATGGGCCGTACGGGGGATATGATCCATTTTTTAACAGTTTGTAGGTTCACAATTCATATGAGGAGACGCTATCTACGACAGCATTTTAACCAGAATAATATAAGAATCTGCACAGGGGCAATGAACTTTTTTATGAATACTAATGATGCAACATTTTTATCTGATGCAGCCAATTTTATTAAGGAAGCTTTTAAAGTGTCAAATATTTCATGGAAAAAGGGAATCTAATTTTACACGCTGTTTGTTGATCATTTTATGTGTTGGTGTATGACTATGTTAAGGGCCGCATTGTCCGAATAACATTAATTTCTCTCTCATTATCCTTTATGGCAATCTGCTATGTTTTAATAACGTAAATGAGGACACAAAGCAAAGGCACGAGGCAGGGTGGCTTTCAGATATGTTGCCTCTCTTACATGAAACTGAAACTTTGAATTACGGTTCCGTTACATCATGTCCACCGTGGAGCCTTGTCCTAAATTCCTCCCACCTAATGGCTTGGACAGGCAGGTCAAGATACTACAACCCTCAGCCCATTTCATCATTTCCTGTAATGGGTTGTTTCATCACCCAGCATGCTCGGCTTTGGGTAGACTGTTCCCGCTGTTTTCTGAGGGTGTATCCTCTTCAGGTGCATGGCCTTCCCATGAGGGTTTGCTGTCTCCCCAGTATCCCACGTGAGCGTTGCCAGCTTCGGAAGGGCTTCAGGAAGGCACATCTATTTTCTTAAAGAAGGAATTATTTACTTGCCTTCCTTTTCAGCAGTCATCATGGAACCCTTCACTGTCATGTTATGGCCGTCATGCTAACACAGTGTCGCCAGCTTTCAGAGGAGACTTTGCGACTTTTCTTCTCCCTCTTTGCAAGGTTTCATGTTTGCCGTGAGTTGTTGTGTGTCCTTTTGTCGGAGTTGTCGATCATCTGTGTGTCCTGCATTCTCTAATGAGACGAGTGAATACTGTTCTTCCAAACATTCGATCTGATGGGCGTCGATGGGTCGTACTGTGTGGGGTGCGACAGCAGTCTTGCGGTCATTGATAAATGGTGTGTTCGGCAGGGTTATTGATCTCTGTTTACTTGGGGTCACAGGTATGTGACACATGTTTGCTGAAAACCCATGCATTCAGCAAATAGGCGAAAGTCTTGACTGGTGGCAGACGAGCAATTGTCAGAGGAAATGATTTTCGATCCTCCATTTGCAGTGAAAATGTGTCAAGTGCAGGAATTACAGATGAAGCACCTGCACTACTCATTGAGCAGCACCATGGCATATGAGGCTGCATGGGTTGAACCAAAGAAATTAATTGCGACTTCCTCCCACATGGCTTGGGGTGGGAGCGTCATTTGGATTTAAATGTTTTTATTCCAACATTGCAAAACACAAACATCACTAATGAGCGCATAAATACAATATCTTAGGCAAACAATCAACAGCGCATGTAAAAACTAATCCTGGAAAAGAAATAGACAAGAGAGGAAAACAAAAGGGTAAAAGAGAAGAGAAAGAAAAAAAAAACAACAAGAAAGGACAGAGAACCAGAAAGCAATTGGTTAGCCAACGGAACCATCAATGCAAATTCGATGGAACATTGAACATAAATTGGGAGCGTCCTTTGAAGAGGTTCAGGAAATGAGCATCGGGCTAGGCTTTGACAGATTGTGCAGGTTTTTAAAGAGCTCGCAATCAGGGAGCCGATCCTCAGGAACCACCCTTTTTTTGCACTACTCTCTAGGAGCAATAAGGGAGCCGATCCTCAGGAATCACCCTTTTTTTGCAGTAGTCTCGAGGAGCAATAAGGGAGCCGATCCTCAAGAGCCACCCTTTTTTCACAGTAGTTGAGGAGCAATAAGGGAGCCGATCCTCAGGAACCACCCTTTTTTCGCATTAGTCTCGAGGAGCAATAAGGGAGCCGATCCTCAGGAACCACCCTTTTCACGCAGGAGCCTCTAGGAGGACCCTATACATGGGCCACATCAATAATTCATTGATGAAATGATGATGCAATGACTAGCTTGCTCTCTTTCAGTAGTATGTTAGAGTTAGATACAGAGAGTTCATATTTAGCCAGTAGGAGTGTCCACAGGCCGTGTTGAGCAATGTTCATGTCCTTTTCAGCAAGTCCTGTGCATGTTTCCATGTGGCAGAATTGAGGCATTCCATGATCATGTTTAGTGTTAGGCATCCTTCGGGTCTCCTTCCAATGTCTACCAAAGGGCTCAGGCGTAGCTCAGGCCTAGCCGGCTGTATGATGTAGCAGATGTTTCCGTCCGCTGCAGATAGCTTTACTTGCTTGTTGGTAGAGGTGGACGAAATAAGTCAGTTGAGTTGGAAAGATTGATTTGTGTATAGTGTTGAAGCAGCACCTGGTTATTTGTAGAGATATATGTGCTGCAGGCTTGCCGTATTTAGTGGCAAGTGCTTGTTTGTCAGTGAAAACTGCAGCCAATTTTCCATAAAGAAATAAGTGATAGCTTCACAAGCCCAAGCAACAGCCAAGCCTTCCTGTTCTTCTTGAGAGTCAGCCTCTTCATTTGGTATTAGGCTTCTGCTGGCTAAGGACATTATGAATCTCAGCAACACTGAGTCATGATTGCATTGTGTGAGAATTGCACCTAGCCGTACTGGATTAGTATGGGCTGTGACTTTCGTATTGAGATTTGGATCAAGGTAGGACATGCAGACAGAAGACACAATGGGCCTCAACATAAGGCTGCCGGTATCCTGGCTGCAGATCTGCCAGGACACCAGCAAATATCATTACTGTTTCCGGCACTCAGTCCGGCAGCATTGCCGCCTGATTACGAGTGCCAGAGTGACGGAGTTAATTGTGGATGGTAGATAATGGCTTATGGATCAGTGATAAGAATGAGAGAATATGGATGGTGGAGAAAGAGTTGAAATTAGAACAGGGGATTATTGGATATGGGATTCTAGATTATTGAGAGACTGAAGGACCCACTCAGTCACTCTGGCATGATGCTTATGTGTTATTATATTTTTCCTGTCTTTTACTTGATGAGTCAGAACCTTAAGATATGTCAGTGATGTGATTATTCTATTTGCCCCCGCCAACGGAGCAATGCCGCCATCTGGTCAGACTTGTCTTTACCATAAAATAATGGCAGCACTTCATCTCCCACAACCCCCAGCTGCTCTTCCCATTTCTAGAGCCATCTGCATCTGCTCCTCCATGCCATTGGACCCTCCGGGCACTAACCGAGCATCGGACAGGTCCAGTTAGCAACATGCACAAATCACCAGTCGCAAGGTACCCAAGCGTCTGCCAGTTCTGCCAGGAGAAGCCCAAATAGCCTTCCTGAGCACTGGCTACCTAAATGCTTGATAGTTCTTCTGCAGGTTCTTGGGCAATTCGGATCACAATTCCTATTCCCTCCATTGTAACAGGCAAGCACCAGGACCCTATCCCACTCATCCCAGGAGAAATCTGGTCAAGAAAGCATCCAGAAATGCGAGGTTCCGTTTAATTCAATACAACTTCTTACACAGAGTATATATGACCCCGACGAGACTCCAGGTGATTAACCCACAGATTTCTCATTGCTGTCCCAGGTGTGGGGGAGTCTTGGCAGGTTTCTGGCACAGGACTTGGGACTGCCCAACCTTTCGAACTTATTGGACAGAGGTAATTGTAAAATTAAACTCCTGGACACACAGTACATATCTGTGTACACCGGAGGTATGCCTTTGGGGATTGGTACCAGGGGGGAAAAAGTGTTAGAACAAAAAAGAAAATGGTGGCATTTTTGTTGATAGCTGCCAAATGCTGCATTGCAGTGTCATGGAAATGCCATAGGGGCCCGCTGTTACAATCCTGTGCTGGAGATCCGCAGCGCTGCGGAATGTGGGAGCAGACAGAGGGAACTGGGGAATGAAGGGGAAGAAGGATTGGACTGGGACAAATGCTCAATGAGTTACGTCCACCCTGAATGGGTTGGCTCAGAGACGAGTAGATTCACGTGTTTGGTGGGGTCGTTATGGGTGGGTTGTAGATGAGGGGGAAACGCATGTGTGGTACCCTGCTAGGGGGGTGTCGTGTTCATACTGTGGTTTGATGTGGTGTGGAGCACTTACTATTACAACAATGCAGACCCTTATCTACATTGGTTAAGGATTCAGAAAATAAAAAGAAATAAAAAAAGGAGAAATCTGTCCACCTCCCTGCTTCATGCTAAGAGAGACATGTACCACATTGAGCCAATGACTGGTCCGCCAGTCGCTCGCGAGGCCCCCACTCTGAACAGTGACTTTAACAAGCCACATGATCCTAAACTGAGCGTGACCTCAATGCTTCACCCTAAAACTATTGGGTGGGAGTTATGGAAGATTTAAGCCGAGGGTCCTGTACATATTCACTACCTGCGTCGAGATGTCAAGTTTCTTCTGTAAACAAATGTTTGTCAATGTTTCGTTATTGTGGGCGTCGCCTTTGTTGGGGTATGTGGAATGAGTGAGTAGTGTGGAGTGTTCCGAGGACTCCTGGCATTTTGTTGGTCCGGTTGGCCTGGTGAAGGTTTGTGCTTTTTTTTCTTCCTGGGCCGGGTTTTCTTTTGCATTGTTGGCCGCTTTGTGTAGAGGGTCTGGTGCGTGTACGTGTGTGTGTGATGGAGTGTTAACTGTGCTGGTCCCGTTCCCATTACGTTCTTAGTGTTGTGTCTGTTCAAGGGAGGGAGAAGTGTTGTAATGGGGCTTGGTGTGGAGTGTGGTGAGGTCATAGCTCATGTGGAATGTGGTAGCCCTGGGGTTCTGTGAGTGACCATTGGGCTTAGCATTTGAGTGGCTGATTGATGGGTGTGGGTAAGCTCAGTGTTCCTCATTCGTGCTCGGTGTCTTCGCTTCCCCTACGATGCCGCTGTGTTTGTGTACCCTGCAAGTGTGGCAGACCATGGACATTAAAGATACATGAAATAATGTTTCGTTATTGAAAGTGTTAATTTGATACTTTATATTCTTACCCACTACGCTCCCCCTGTGAGAAACTTAATTGCTTGCTCACCACTTCCAATATGTGAGCCAGGAGAAGCCCAGTGAACCCCTATGCTCACGGAATCCATGGCCAGCATGAACTCAACACTTGGGCGATGGGGCAAGCTCCTGACAAGTACAAATGAGAAATTAGAGGCTCTGTAAATCGTTAAAGTTTTACAATTAGTATTGTCAAACTCATTTACAGTAAGCAGGTGTTCATTGAGGAAAAACACATGAGTTTCTTTGATGTGGTTTGTGCTTAGGAGCAGCGTTGAAGGTGAGGGATGACAGCGTTGATATCAAGACTGTGCCTCGGCCATGGGCACTGGGTTTGCTTGTGCTGTGTGGTAAGAGGCGGGACTATTCAGTTTCCTGATAGCTTGATGCCTTCAAAGGACACTGTGTGCCGGGCAGGCAAATGTCAATTTTCCTAGTAGAAATGCTGCTTGCACAAATACGTGGTGGTGAAACAGGTGGTCTGGAAATCATTTTCCCTAGAATATGTAAATGAAGGGGGTGACATTGTGATGTTCACCGTCATGGACACGTGATGGGTGTTGCGGGGGACTTTCTTTTAAGACAGTCCTCCCGAGAGAGCATCATGATAGGAAGTGGCGCAGAGAGGAATGGGAGTTAGAGGGAGGAGTAAGGGAAGTTAAGGCAGTTCGAGTTTGGTAAAAGACAAGCAGTCCGTCTCTTCTTTCTAAGGCCTTGCCAGCTAACAACTGGCGACGAGGAACACTCCCTCATCAGCAGTACTCCATTGCTGCTCGCCGGTGATCCCCCGTGCGCCGACCCGCGCGAGACAGCGATCCCGCGGTTCTCCTTTGTGCAATGAAGGCATTGACACTCCTGCCTGCGCGAATCAGCGATCCCGCTGTGCCCGCCCTCCAGCTTCACACACGACATCGATCCGGCCGTGTGCCTTCCTTCTGGAACCGTCCATACCACATGGCAGTGTCCCCCAATCCCGGCCCCTCATCGGTAATTAGCCCACGCATCAAAACGCAAGAAGTATCCTGGCCCTGCAAGTCCATCCGGCCCGCGCAGAGACAAGAAGCATGTCTCACTCGCACCTGCAGTGAATCAGTGCCACTACAGTGAAGCCCCTCCACGCATTCAGGGGCAGTGGCAAATCACACGTGTCGCCTGTGGGTGCCTTCCTAGCTGCACTCTAGTGCCATTGACTGCTGAATACACACAACCACCGCAAAGTAGGACCCTAAAGAGTTGCATTAGGCCCACAGCTGGGGTCTTCCACAAGCCACAGCCAATGGGGGACTGTTGGGGGCTGCTCCGGATCACCGGGCAGCCCCATGCTCGGGTCGGGTGGCACCCGACGAGGGACACACAGGTGCGGCGGTCACGCCGCCTCGGTTGGGGTGGGGGCTCATCCCACCCGCTCCGGGACACCGGAGCTCCACACATGGCCGGCTGGCAACCGGCTTACCGCGGCCCCGGCTCTGGGGGCACCCAGGCCGGGGTCGCCACCCTGGCCCGACTCACAGGGCCAGGGAGACACACATGGACGGTGTTGCCCGGCAGGGGCACCGTCCGGACGGCGTTGCCCGGCAGGGGTACCGTCCTGGAGCTGGGCCCCGTCCGTGGGCCCAGCACACGTGGTGGGGCGCCACCATGGCGCCGACACAAGAACACACACACCACGGAGTCTCGCTGGTAGGACTGCCGAGCCGGAAGCGGCTCGGACCTTTTATTAAGATGGTCACATGGGTAACCATGTGACCATGCCACAGCACACTGGACAATACCATGGCCCCTGGCAGGGGTGCCATGCAACACTCCTCCTTTTTCATAACAACAAAACGAAAAACCCCAAAATCCCCACCTAACCAAAACTACTACTATTTGAGCCACTCTACTACTTTACACACCCTTTATTAACCTGGGTGAGTGGCTCTCATGTCACTAAACAGCACCACTGGGGGCTACTGGCACCACATAAAGCACTCCGAGTCTATAGGTGTGCACCACACAACATTACCCACTAACCGGGCCATTTTAAGCAAGTCCGTGTCTGCCGGCTCACAGTCTTCCGGGGAATGTCACGCATGATGTCCATCTTCCGTGTGGAGTCGCCGGAAACCAGCTCGCACCCTCACCAGAGTTCATTTAGGACAGTTACAACACAGTCACACAAACACTGGCAAAGCCGCACCTGGGGAGGCCCAAGGGCCACATCGGCCAAGTCCATAGTCTGGAGCGCCTGAGATGATCGACCGGCACCTTGGCAGCAGGCCGTTGCTCCGCTTCTTCTTTTCCATTGCAGGCCCAGTTTGTGGTGTGCCCGCATCCACTCCCCTCTTTTTGCCTCGTGGGCCCGGATTGGGATGGGCCCGGCTTCTGTTGGGGTAATGGCAGGCGGTTCCCCTCCGTGTCACGGTTGAGGGAGGGGCATCGCCTCCCTTGTTCCAGTCGAGGCTGTGGGCATTCCTCCCCCAGATGGGCGAGGGGGCAGCTTCAGGCGGTCGACTTCGCCAACCCAGTGCGGCCGACGCCGCCGGCAATCCCCCTCCTCATGGGTGGGGCAGAGGCTCCTCCATTTTGCCCATTGCAGGCCGAGTTGGATTTGGGCCTGCATCCTTGTTGTGGGCCCTTTCGAACTCGGGCCTGCCCCTTGTACCTTCTTGCGGGACCCGTTGAAGTAGAGCCCGCCACTTCCTGTCTTTCCGTTGCGGCTGAGGCCGCAGAGCAGTCTCCCTCAGATGAAAGAGGGGGGCATCCGCTCGCGCGGCCAATGCCGCCGATCCTCCTCCACACAGGTGGGGAGCGGCTCCTTATTGCCTTGCGGGATGGGGGGGCAGCACATCCCCCTCTCGCGGCCGACGCCGCAAGGCAATCTCCTCGGGGCCGTCTCAGTTGTTCGGCGGCTCCTCGTTTCACTCCTCCTCTGCGGTGGGCGCCGCCAACACGCCTCGCGGCCCGGTCGCGGGGAGGGGCAGCCCACCTCACCATTGCGGCGGATGCCGCTCATCTCCTCACAGAGGGGGGGGGCCGCAGGGAAGCCGCCTGGCACCGTATTGTGGTTCCGACCGCCGACCGCCAGAGTTTCTTTGTGGGGGGCCATTCCCCTCGCGGGGAGGACCCTCCTCCTCTGCTTCTGCGGGCCCAGCTGGTGTTGGGCCCGCCTCCTTCCCTTTTTCCGCGGCGATGTCAGCCGCACCTCCCCTCCGCGGGTCGCGGATGGGCCAGCGCCTCCTGTTGGTGGTGGTGGGGGCAGGCCACTCTCCACATGCTGGCCGACGCCACAGACTCCTTCCGTCCCCCTCAGGGGACGGGTATGCAGCTCGCCACCGATGTACTCGTCTCGCGCGGGCCCAGCTGGTGTTTGGGCCCGCCACGCCATTTCTCCTGCGCAGGCCCAGATGTGGATGGGCCCGCCACACCAAACTCTTCCAGGGCACGCAGGGCCCGGTCCTCGTCGCCATTGTTGGGGGCTGCTCCGGATCACCGGGCAGCCCCATGCTCGGGTCGGGTGGCACCCGACGAGGGACACACAGGTGCGGCGGTCACGCCGCCTCGGTTGGGGGTGGGGGCTCATCCCACCCGCTCCGGGACACCGGAGCTCCACACATGGCCGGCTGGCAACCGGCTTACTGCGGCCCCGGCTCTGGGGGCACCCAGGCCGGGGTCGCCACCCTGGCCCGACTCACAGGGCCAGGGAGACACACATGGACGGCGTTGCCCGGCAGGGGCACCGTCCGGACGGCGTTGCCCGGCAGGGGCACCGTCCTGGAGCTGGGCCCCGTCCGTGGGCCCAGCACACGTGGTGGGGCGCCACCATGGCGCCGACACAAGAACACACACACCACGGAGTCTCGCTGGTAGGACTGCCGAGCCGGAAGCGGCTCGGACCTTTTATTAAGATGGTCACATGGGTAACCATGTGACCATGCCACAGCACACTGGACAATACCATGGCCCCTGGCAGGGGTGCCATGCAACAGGGACCAGGACCTGCCCCTGCACCAGTGCCTTTGGTACAACAAGTGAGAGACTCCTTTCTGGTGCCCATGCTCATCCCTTTCGACACCACAGACACCATGAAGCTGGGCCCGAGATGGTCCAGATGGATCAAGGAATTTGTTCAATATCTTATCGCCCTGGGCCCACAAGATGAAAAACGCATTATGGGACTGCTCACGCAGACAGCAGGCCTGGAGGTAAGAGACATTGGTCCTCATTACGTGTCCGGCAGGAAACCTTGCAGGTGCTACCGGCAGGTTGCCGGCAGACCCGTAAATATTTACTGGTGCCTGACTTCCCAGTGCCAATGGGAGATTACAACCCTGGTGGCCTGGAAAGTCAGGCGTCAGTAAAATGTAAGTCCCCATGCCCATAGGGGAGTGGGGACATGGAAGCACCAGCAACATTGCTAACAGTGCCGGTGCTTTGTGACCGTTCTGCCTGCCATGGCCGCTGTGCCCAGCAGGGTCAGGCCTGTCGGCACGGCGGCTCCAGCAGCCAGACCTCTACTATGCCGGTTCGGAAAGAACAGTACCAGTAAGCTTACTGGCACCCTTGTTTCCGGACTGGCAGGGTCATAATGAGGACCATTATATTTGAACTACTGGAAGATGTTGAATATACATACACAGACTTGAGACGCATTTTAGGCAAACACTTCGCTATCACAAAAACATTGACTACAAACATCATGTCTTCAATACCACCAGGCATTTGCCAGGCGCAACCAGGAACACATTTGTAACAAGGCTACGGGCAAAAGTGAAACACTGCGACTTCCAACGTACAACAATGAAGAAGCCATCAAGTCGTAGGTAATAGCCGGATGTGAATCTGTGGCCCTCAAGAAGGAGTTTCTGCAGAAACCACACAACCTGGCTAAATACTACTCTTGGCAAGAACGACCACCGCCCTGGAACTCCAAGTATCGACTATGCTAACCTGCACATTGGACCGCCAGTTGCGATCACAGTGTAAGCTGTGCAAAAACTCATAACACAACCCACTGTGCCAAAAGATGACATAAACCACTGCTTCCGGTGTGGGTATAACTTTCCACATGAGGGTACGTGAGGGTATGTGCCCAGTCATAGGACAAGAATGCTCCACGTGCAGAGGAGAAGATCACTTTAGGTCTATGGGTTGCACACCAAGGACGCCCTGATCAGGACCCAGAGAACACAGACAACCACGATATAGGGATGAAAGGCACAATCAAAATGACAAAAGATACCATGCAAAAGACAGGCGGAGCAGCAGATCCAGATGGTCACCATCGCCAGATGCAAGGTGCAAAGGAAGAAGGGGTGTACACCATCTGCGCACAGCATCACCATCCACGAGTGAGTCAGAATCGCCACCAAGCTCAGAACGGAGACGGAGAGAGTACCTCTATGCCCTAGGAAATCCCAATGCCCGACATTGCCACTTTTGGTGAAAGGAAAAGCCTTTCACGTTGAATAGACTCGGGGGCAACGCTGAACGCTGGTGAACCTAATGCCAGAAGAAGAATTTCGTTGACTAACACAGCCACCCCACCTCAAAAAGGCCCAGGTGGAAATATATGCATGCAGAGCCAAGCAGCCGCTACCTTCCATTGGTACATTCACAGTAACCTGTACATACAACGAAAAGCAAGACTGCATCACCATCCATGTAATCGACGCTGAAGCGGCATGTGGCTGTATGCTCAGCTTTCGGTCTGCAATATAGATGGAACTCATTTACATCCTGTACAACCTCATGGCCAGCAAATACATCTCCCCGGCAGCACAAGTTGAAGCAGTATTCCCGGCACTGTTTAAGGGGATTGTTAAGCTAAAGGGAAAGAAGATCCATCTCCATATCGAATCCTCCGTGAAACCAGTCGCACAACACTACCGGGAATACCATTCAACATTCAGTCCCAAGTAGAGAAGGAGTTACAGTCACTCCTTCATGCTGGTGTCATTGAACCAGCCATTTGCCACATCCCATGGATCTCTCCAGTGGTGCTCGTTCCAAAGAAAGGCCCAGAGTGACAGATAAGACTCTGTGTCGACATGCGTGTCCCCAACCAAGCTATACGAAGAGAAAGTCATCAATCACCATGCCTCACAGACATGATGAAACTATTGAACAGAGCAAAAGTATTCGCCAGACTTGACCTTAACAAGAGCAGTGAGGAGTGTCAGTACATCACCAGGTTCACAACCCACCTTTGTCTATTTCACTACAGACGATTAAACCTCGACATAAACCTCGACATCATTGCTGGACAAAAGCTTCCAGGAGGAGATCCAAAAGGTCATCTGTCACATACCACACTGCATTAACTACAGTGACAATATCCTCTTATTTGGAAGATCACAGAAGTCCCTTGATGCCACACTGCTGAATGTCTGCAAAGCACTCAATGAAGTGAACCTCACGCTTAATAAAGAGAAATGTACATTCAACAAGTTCACGCTCCAATTCTTTGGACACATCTTCTCAGATAAGGGCATAGAACCAGACCCAGACAAGATCAAGGCCTTAACTGAAGCCCTGCACCAATCGAATGTTGTACAAGTTCACTCATTTCTAAGGATAGCAAGCTATTGCACACGCTACCTCCCGGACTTTGCATCGACCAGTGCCCCACTGCGAAACCAAATGAAGAAACACAGCAAGTTCACGTGGACACAATCTCACCCGGAATAATTTGATTGAATTAGGAGAGCAATAGCAACAGCAGTGTGCATGTCGTACTTTGACCCAAACTTACACACAGAGGTAACAGTTGACGCCAGCCCTGTGGGCCTCGGTGCCATCCTGGCCCAACACTCAGGCAGCGAATATGCCCTAAGGAAAATTGTATTGAATGACAGCAGGAGCCTGACGGGGACCGAACAATGTTATTCGCAGGCAGGGAACGAGAGTATTGCCGCTGTCTGAGTGTGCAAGCACTTCCACCTACTCGTTTATGGGAAACCCTTCACCTTTATTACTGATCACTACGCTCTTGTTACCAAATACGGAAAGCCTACACCCCAAATACCACCACACATCCCACGGTGGGGCCTACGCCTACAAAAGTACCAATTTAATAACATCCACAAGCCAGGAAAGGAGGTTAACCCAGCGGAATTCCTGTCCAGACATCCCCTCGCATACACCCGGCCGTCCCTCGACAGGGCAGATAGCTATGTCAACTATGTGGTACACCATGCGATACCGCCAACGATCTCCCTGGCAGAGAACAACAAAAGACAGCCTGAAGATCTCCTTCTGGAACTAGCAGTATCCTGCATCCAAGATGAAAGGTGGATGTTGTTGTGATCTTGGCGATCCGCCTTGATGGTCGTGCAGCCATAAACTACCTCCGTCCCCAAGTACCGCTCAAGCAGGAAAAATATACTGCCCTAGCAATCTTTGAGGCCACAGGTGATGAGTGCCGTCGCCAGTCAGATACCGGGAACACTGGAAGGACCCCTGAGTGCTGTAAGGCAAAGGTTAGGATCAGGTATACTTTGAACAAGAATGGCAGTGCAAGCAGACAAGGAAAAATGACAAAGCTTACCCTGGGGATGATAGAACCGGTGGGAAACCTGAATAGACAACAAGGGAAGACCAACAGCAGGCTGGGATGTGCTGCAGTTCCTCCAACTCACACCTGCAGCCAGAGCGTGACCAGAAAGCAAGTCAATCCAAGGGCCAGGTGGTTATTAGTTCGCCAAGACAGAAGGGTAATCCAGAGCAATTCCAGGGCCAGAAAGGGGGGTCAAGAGTTCCAAGGGTCCAGAAGATACGTCGAATCCAAAGGGAAATCCAAGACAAGTCCAAATAACGTTCCGCGGTCGAGTTCCAAACTGTAGCTAGAAGCAAAAAAGGGTAATGCCGAACAGGTCTCAGGTAGAAACAGCTGTGAAGCGCTGAGTGTTTCCTCTCGGCTCCTTTTGAAGGGAAGCTAGATCACGTGACAGGGCACGTGACCGCACAGGAGCATCACGTGAGGCCGGACGCCATCAGTGATTGGTGTTTGTCCAATGTGGACGCCGGCGTCGGCTGCAGACGAAGAACCCGTGACTAGTCACGTGATCGTCTGAGCGAGAAGCGATCGGGTTCTCCCGTGCGCGGGAGCTGGAGCCGACGACCCCGGAGCCGTCGGGCATGGATGAGACGCCAGGGCAAGCACCAACACGGAAACGGGCGGAAGGAGGTGGTTCTGACCCCTCTGACATACCGCCTGCCGTGTCTTCCCCGTTGGTGTGGTTGGTGGGTATGGGAACGGATGGTGCCGGGTAAGTGTCGGGAGGAGGGCAAGATTGAGGACGTGACAGATGTCGATAGAGTACTCAGCGAAGTCTAATCCAGCCATCAACCACTAGCTGTGGAAGACACTTATGAGGTGAAAGATGAGCTGTCCATCACACCTTCTAATCTGATACTGAGAAGTGACAGGATAGTGATCACAGCACCGCTGAGGCAGCAAGCGGTCAACGTGGCACATGAAGGCCATTGTGGGATTGTTTCTATGAAAAGACAGCTAAGGTAGAAAGTATGGTACCCCCGGAATGGATGATTTTATGTATTGATATTATTGTTGCTAGGGTTTAGAATGATGTTTAGTCATATAGAACATAGAACATTAAGGAAGGGAACTTCTGGAATGGGAAGGTTTGAGGGTGTCAGTTTATTAGAGAATAAAGTTGAAGTAAGTTATGCCACAGCGTTCGTGTGGTCCTTTATAGATTAAGGCGGGGGCGTGGCTTGGTGCTCATGGAGTGAGGACGCGGAACTTTCGAGCTCCGGCCAAGCCCCGTAGTCTGATCCTGAACTAGGTGTTTCAAGTTTGCTGGGCTGCCCTTCCGACAACCTAACCGAAGCTGAGGCGAAGACCCGTGCTCCGCAGCTGTTCTCGACGAAAATCGGAGCTCGGGAGCCCCGATACGGCACTTTTGCCCAGCTCCCCCCCTTTCCGAGCGGCGCATTCAAAATGGCGGCCTCGATGCCCGAGAGAGCCTGAACCTCCTCTCCTCGGGACCAGTCAGGCATTCACACTCCCTGTTGCTCGAGCGAAACCAACGAAGAGGTGGGACCAGCCGAACCGTGTGGCGCTGCCCAACAGAACATCACTGGGGGGCCCAGGACCCTCCCGGCAAGACTCGCTATTCACGGCGGACGGCGCACAGAGCTGCTTCCGCCGAACCCGAGGCCCGCCCGCTGGGACCCCTCCGGATCGTAGCGGGGGAAGTTGTGGGGACCCCCTGAACTGGTATATCGGGCCTCCTGGCACTCAAGCCCACTGCAACAACACGCGGGGGACCGCGCTCCGGAACCAGCACCGAAGACACCGAAGACGCCCCCCCCGCTTAGCCCCATCCTGACGAACATAACTAGGGCCTGCCCGCCCCCCACGAGTCGGCCCTCGTCTCCGAACAACAAAGCGGGTCGATCCGCAGGCGGATTAACCTGCTGAGGCGCCCCCGTGGGCTGCACGGAGAGCAGGCTGGGGAGAGCCACACGACCGGACACTTACAACAGGCAAAGGGGACCAGAGACTCTGTAATGTCTACCTCAAGGGGCAAGGCCAAGAATGCCACTATGGATCCTTTCGTCACCCCGAAACCTCACCCGGGCGCCCAGTCCACGCCTAAAGGTACAGCTCCGCAGACCAGCCCAGAGGAACGCGACAAGGACAACCAGGTACTCGAGGCGATTGCTGCCCTAAGGACATTTATTGACACGAAAATTGGTGAGGTGAAGGCTGACATCCAACTCATAAAACAAGATGCCCGCAATCTGACGGAACGTGTCACCAACATGGAAACTACCCAGAAGGACATCGCCGAGGACACACAAGACCTCAAGGCTGAGGTGGCGGACCTTCGGAGGAAGGTGAGCTACTTGGAGGCAAGATCGGAGGAGGCAGAGGGCCGCGCTAGGCGTAACAATATTAGGATACTGGGTATTCCCGAAGGAGCCGAGACCACGGACCCGACGGCCTACATAGAATCCCTAATACAGCAGGAAATTGGGGCGGAAAAACTCTCCCAGGGCTTCGCCATCGAAAGGGCCCACAGATCGCTCCAGAAGAAACCCCCCCCGGGCTCCTTTCCTCGCCCCATCATAGCGAAAGTCCTCAATTTCCGGGACCGCGAGGTGATCCTAAAGTTTTCGAGAGAGGGTGGAGAGATAGAGCGGGATAATTCGAAAGTCACCATTTACCCTGATTACACGCAGTCAGTACAGTGAGCAAGGAACTCTTTTGTCCCAATCAAAGCTAGATTGAGAAAACTAAATCTAAAATATATGCTGCTGTATCCCTCCAGACTGAAAGTGATTCATAAGGGAAGAGCGATATTTTTGGAAACTCCAGCCGCCGCCACCATGTGGCTGGAACATAATAACCTGGCGGACGCCCCCCCTGAACCCACCCACGAGAACTGAACCGAAAGCACAAGGGGCGACGGACCGACACCTGGACACCACTGCCCTTGACCCAGCACTGTACACCATCACAAGAGTATACATCACTACCGAGGAAACTACATTGAGGACATCAAGTGACTACGGGGCCCACCCGGCCTCCCGCTCATGGGCGCGCAGCACACACCCACGCAAGACCAGTGCTGGCTAGCTGCCGGCACGAACCTACTCGTGCTAGAAACCCGGACGGGGACAGACAGCACGAGAGCCCCCGAGCACTGCCCCCCCTTGGCAGTAGCTGGGTGCACCAGTTATGGTTATTTTTGTTCAGTTTTTGTTATGACTGCACTCCTCATGAAGACTGTCCCCCAATTTATGGAGGATCAAAGGCCGGAAACTGGAGCCCACCACCCCATGCAAGCAAATCGAAGCATGACACCTAGCAGTGGATGCCCAGCCCAGAAAATGGGCGTGGAGCCTCTCCCATCCATGATTAAATCCAAGCAATGGCAACACGCTTCAGAATAATTACATGGAACGTCAGAGGGATGGGATCCTACCTGCGGAGAAATCGAATACACTCCTACTTGAAGAGGAAGAAGATATCGTTTGCCCTCTTGCAGGAAACGCACCTCACATCCGACACCGCGAATAAATTGGCAGACTACTGGGGCGGCCAGGGCAGCGGCTCCTCTTACTCAAAGTACGCACGCGGCGTATACACGTGGGTGAGCCCTGACACACCCTTTCACCAGATGGGGATGGAGACGGACGAAGAGGGCAGGTATGTGATGATCTGGGGCATGCTTGAAAACTCCCGGCTATGCATAGTCAACTCATACTTCCCGCAACATGGCATACCCTCCCACCTCAGGCAGATATGCGCCAAAATTGCACACCACAGGGAGGACGTCCTCTTGTGGGGGGGAGACTTTAACTGCGTGATGAACGAAGACACAGACAGATCTTTGATGCCGCGTACCCCCAACGGCCCTGCCTCCCGCGCTCTCCGCACTGCGGTCGCGGACTTGTTCCTGGTTGACGCCTGGCGAGACCTGCATCCTACCGACAGGGCCTACTCATTCTACTCAGCCCCCCACGATTTACACACCAGGATAGACCACCTTTTCGTCGACAACGCACTGATACCGCTGGTTGAGTCGGCGAACTACCTGGGAAGATCGATTTCGGACCATTCTCCTCTCCTGATACAGCTTCATCTGAGAGGCCCGCGGCCCCCTATCCCAATGTGGCGCATGCCAACTGAAACCTTAACGGACCCTGCATTCAAGGAAACCCTAAGAGAGAAACTAGACGAGTACGTACAGATCAACAAAGGATCGGTCCAGAAGTGGAGCACATTCTGGGAAGCCATGAAGGTGGTAACGAGGGGTGAGATAATAGCTGAGGCCGGTGGCATCAGGAGGCAACTGAGGAAGGAGCTGGAGGACAAGGAGGATGAGATCAGGCAACTGGAAGATGCTTCGCCTCCGACCGCTGCCAGGGAAGCCAAACTGAAGGACATCAGGGAAGAATGCAGGACAGCCTGGGAGAGGCTGTCCAAGTTCGACTTCTCCACACGGACCCTGAGGGCACACAAGGAAGCGGACAAGCCCGGCAGGATACTTGCCTGGTTATGTAAGAGGGAGAACCCAAGGCAGGCCCTTAAAGAGATCAAAGACGAGGGAGGTACAACACAGAGGACGCAACTAGCAATAAATGAAGTCTTCTCAAGCTATTACGCCAGACTCTACGCCCACAACGAGAGAATCCCTGAGGAAGACATAAGAGACACCCTGGACGAAATCGGACTACCCAAGCTGAGTCAAGAACACCGTGCCAGGCTGGAGGAGGCTATCACACTAGAAGACATATCGAAAGCGATCAGGTCCCTCTCCACCGGCAAGACACCCGGGACGGACGGCCTCACTCCAGAATTCTATAAGGCTTACGAGGAGACCCTAACCCCGATATTACATGAAGTCTATTTGGAGGCTTATGAGACTGGAACCTTGCCGAGCAGTATGAGAGAGACTCTCATAATATCAATGCTCAAGCCGGGCAAACCACCTGATGAGTGCGACTCGTACCGCCCCCTGGCTATGCTGAACTATGATGGCAAAATCCTCACGACTATACTAGCCAAGAGGCTCTCTAGGGTGATAGGGTCCCTAATACATGAAGACCAGAACGGCTTCGTCCCAGGACGCAACACCACCGCCAATCTGAGGAGGCTCCAACATGTTGTGGCACAAACAGCAGAGAGCAAGGAGGACCTAGCGGTACTCTCGCTCGACGCTGTAAAAGCTTTCGATTCGATATATTGGGAATGGCTGATCCTGACCCTGAGAGAGTTTGGCCTAGGGGAACACTTCATCCGATGGGTCGAGATACTCTATAATAACCCGGTGGCCCGGGTGAAGACTGGTGGCATGGTATCAAGCGCATGGCCCATCCAAAGAGGAACCAGGCAAGGGTGCCCTCTATCTCCGATGTTGTACATCCTGGGCCTGGAACCAGTGGCAATCTATTTCAGGAAGCAATTGTTCGACTCCGGTATCAGCATTGGCGGAACATACAACATCATTTCCTTATATGCCGACGATGTCCTTCTATACCTCAGGAACCCCCGAGAAACTGCTCCCACAGCACTGGACGTCCTCGATAATTTCGCCAAATACTCGGGGATAAAATTTAGTAGACAGAAATCATGCTTCTTCCCCCTTGCGGGACTCAGAGGACGGGACACAGAGGAACTACCTGAAATGGGGATCCAGTGGCAGCCGGAGGCCTTCCGCTACTTGGGTTTAACCATCGTGCACACGCCAGCCTCCACCCACGAGCGCAACACCGAAGCAGCAATGTGCGGGGTTCGAAGGTCCATTAAATTCTGGTCAAGGCTCCCCCTCTCAATGATGGGTAGAGCTGCAATCTCCAAAATGATTATACTCCCAAGATTCCTCTACTATTTCACCAACATCACTCACTACATCCCCCCGCCTTTCTTCAGGAAACTGGAATCTCTGGTCAGGGACTTTCTCTGGGGTCAGTCCAGACACAGGCTCGCCCTGAACATCCTCACGCTCCCCCACACCGAGGGCGGCATCCAACTACCCGACTTCCAGAGATACTATCTCGCATCACAACTAACACAGGTAACAAAGTGGCTCTCAGATGAATCCTCCGCTGAGACTGGCCTCCTTCGCCAACTGACCGGGCCTACGCACCCTAAGGAGATAATATGGGGCTCGCAGGTGGGCCCTCCTGACCCGCCCATGATAGTAACCTTGGGGAGGCGGGTCTGGAACAGGGTTAGAACACTACTAGGCCTCCATCACCCGTACATGCCCGAAATCCCCATGCTGACAGACGTATGCAGGACCCCCATCGACCTTCCAGTAATGAGGAACTGGGAGACTTGTGGCCTCTACACATGGGGAGACATGTTTCACGAAGGAGCCTTTAGGGACTTTGATTCGCTGCAACTAAAGGACGGACTCTCTTCGGGACAATTCTTATTTTACCAGAGGGTGAGGCACGTAGCCAAGACCAAATGGAACACATGGCCTGAGGAACCAGAGACCCACCCCCTTGTTCAGGAGATGTATAACTTGAGCGACGGCTGGAAGCCGACATCGAGGCTCTACGCCCAGATAAACGACCGAATTAACCCCAGAAGAGCGCGCCTGAAAGAGAAGTGGGAGACCGACTTGGGGATTGAAATCACGGAGGAGGAATGGGCAAGAGCCCTGTTGTACCCGAAGGAGGTGTCACGGAACGCCAGGTTCAGGATGATCCAGCTGAACGTCCTTTACAGGACCTACATGACCCCGCACAGGATAGCCACCTTCAACAACAAAATCCACTCGACATGCCCATGGTGCTCCTCCGAACAAGCTGACCTGATCCACATGTTCTGGGCTTGCCCCAGGTCCCAGAAGCTCTGGCTTGCTGCCGAGCGAACCTGCAGGAGAGCTGGACTGGAAAGGTATGAATGGACACCTAAGGAGTGTCTCCTGGGCACCCACCCGAGACTTGGCAAAATCAAACATCTAGTGAAGCTCATGGACATGGCATCCATTCTTGTGAAAAGAACAATAGCGATGGCTTGGAAATCGTCCGCAGGCCCCAGATACGGCCCTTGGATCAGGGAAATGGAAAGATGGACCATGGCCGAAACCAGGGCCTGGGAGGAGGGAAACAACAGAGGCGGGGACGACGTGAGCTCAACACTGGAGTCCTGGAAAGCCCTCATGAGGGACATGATCTTCTCGACCGACTTCAAACCCCCCTGAACAGCCCAACAGGACACAAATTCCAGGTAAAATACCACGATTAGACTGATGAGTCCGAGTGCGTTCCAAGTGCCGTGCCCTGAAACGGCCACGAAGAGGGGTGGCCCCGGTCCTGGGCCAAACACGCAGAATAAAGACCACGTCACGATTCCATGGGAGTGGACAGTCAAAGTTGTTATTACTGTTAATTTTGTTTGTTAGTTTGTTGTTATTTGTTGTTCTCTTGGCAGACACGACACATAATCAATAATATAAAGCACACTTCGTGCTCTACTGCTATGTATATGATTGCAAATGCCAATAAAAACACTTAAAAATAAAAATAAAATTTATAGATTAAGGCTAATATAACAGTGGCGACGAGGATGGGAGAAGAATCCGAGCGGATGCATTGGCTGAGGAACGGCAGGTTGTTTCAGACGGGAGCATATATGGCGAAGAGAAACAGTTAAACAAAGAAGCCCACCAACATGGTGCGGAGTCGGAGGAGCAGACTGTGATCGGGACTGGAAAAAGAAGTTTGAGGTGAGCGCGGGCGGCGCTTACATGGAAATAATTTTAATATAAGCAAAACAAACTCGTATAAATAAGGACAGGCTTGGGTAGGAGCGGAGCATTTTTTTAAAGTTAAAGGGACGTACCGGCAGCGCATGAGCCCGGACGTAGCTGAAGGGATCTAGAAGAAAGGACCTAAGTAAGTCAGAATACGTGCCGGCCCACGGAAGTGTTTGGTCTCGGAAAGGATTAGAGAAAAGGACCTACAGGCATCAAAAAACGTGCCGCCATTTTGGGCATTCAGGATACACTATAATTATAATACAAACCCGCACGGATGCGTTCAACAGCTGACACATATTAATGGATAACAAATGTAAACAAAGCACATAATCAAACGATCTAACGGATGCACAGAAAAGAAAGATACACAAGATTGTGCATGAGAAATATTGAAAGGTGCTGGAGGAAAATAACCAAAGTGTCCACGTGAAAAGAAAGTGATAGAAGAAAAGAGAAGTAAAAATTATAACCGCAAATGAATAAACGAGTTGTAAGCGCATTGCACATAAAAGTGGTGGACAGGCTACAATAGGATAAATCTGCAGATTCATTTCGAAAAAAAATTACTTTGGGATATTAAAGTGAAAGGGACATACAGGAATGTCAGTTGAAAATGCAAATGTGGCTGGAGACGCAAGTGAACAGCCAACAATGTCCCAAAATTCCGCAAATACACTTATGTCGACTAACCCACTGAATTACTTAAGGCGACCAAACCCCTTTGCTATGGAACCGCAAGAAACACAAGGACAGAGATGGCAAGAATGGATTGATGAGTTTGAGGAGTTCTTGAGAGCGGTAGGAGATCAAAATGCCCCAAATAAGTTGGACATTTTCACAAACCTAGTAGGGAGAGAAATAAAGAGTATAATTAAAACTATTCCACCTCAAGATAGAACGACATATCCACTATTAATAGCAGCAATCAATGCTAAAGGAAGCATGTGCCATCTTCCAGTGTGTGGCATCCTGCAACTGGGTCACCGGGAAAGAGGTGCAGAGCACAGGGGACATACATGCGCTTCAAAATGCAAGTGATGTTAAACAAGAGACAGAGACTAAAGCAAGTATCGGACGGTATAGAACGTTATCCTCCCGCTCTGCTTGGCCCACTAAATGCAGAATTGGTATTCATGGTTACTCTTATTGAATACAGCCTGGTTATAGGAAGTTATATTCCCCTGGGATACCTACTTCGCCCACTAAATGCAGAATTGGTGTTGATGGTTACTCGTATTGAATACTGCCTGGTTAATCGATTCCAACAGGTCTCCTTTCTCCTTGTGGAATTCAGTCTCTCTTCCCTTTCTTTTGCCACGCTCTGCGTGCCTAGCCTGACCGCGACACGTGTATGGAAGAGAAATCAGCATACCATGCAAGCGAGCAGACTTCTCCACCTCGCTCCCTCTCCCATACACCGTGCACATTTCACCCGTACTGAAGTACTAAGCCACGAGACCCAAAAAATGAGGTCTGAGATATTGAACTCTGTTAACTGTGTACGTCCCTCAGTCAGTCAGGAGGAACATTTATATATTGCGTTTGCGAAATCAGTCCCCTCTACTCGCTGATGTCTTCTCCTCTGGGATCTACACCAAACACCTACCTGAAGCAATGCTGCTGAAACTAGAAAACCTTGGGCTGATTGAAGTAACCCCCAGGAGTGCAAGACAATCGTACAAGCAACTGGTCACTAAGGCTCCGACTACAAGTTCACACTTACTCAGTGGCATGAGCAGAAACATTCCATGTAGCCACCTCATATGACGTGAATGGCCCGAACCGTACCAGAAGTAACATCTAAGTATGGAACCTGAGATGCCAACTTGGCATTTTTTCCAAAAATCAGGATGCGGTTGGGCGAAAGGAGGTATTCCTTCTTAGGGGACCTCCCCTATCTTCAGACACAAATATGTGTGTCTCTTTAGTTAGAACGAACAGGGCTTAAATTGCTTCCTGTGTAGAGGGTATGGGGGGACTCAGGAAGGTCTTTAATGACGTTTGAGCCAACTGTGCCTTGCCAGAGGAGAAATATCCATATGCAGTCTTGTCCCACCCACAAGGACAGTCCAGCATCAAAATGATAAGCAACTCTTCTCTGAGCAAGGGAGCCGTCAGCACCCCAGACCTGTGCGTGTTGGGCCTCCTCATTGAAGTGAGGCTGTTTCTCTTTAGGCACAGACAGGAAGGTCATCCTTTATAACGTATGGTAAAACCTTGAGGCTTTCAAAATTAGACACAAATGTAAGGGCCCCTCTACAGAGGAAAAATATTAATTTGCATATTAGTCTTGTCCCGCCCACAAGTACAAGGAGCCAAGCTGGGCTAACGTTTGATGGTAGACCATTCCCACAGAACAGGCTGTTCAAACCGTGTCCGTCCACAGAAGTGTGGCTCTCACATTTCTGCCTCCTCCATCTGCCCCTGGCTAAAATAAAGATAGATAGATTCAATCCAGGCTGAGACAATCCAGGCTGGACGTCATCCATGCTTCATGAATGTATGGTCAAACAGATTTCAATTTCACTGTAACTGCTATCCAGTAGTAACATGGAAAGGTATGCTTTAACTTCAAAAAGTGCAATTCCAGAATGGTGAAAATGTTTGCAAAAAGTGGTGCAATCGTTAAGGGGTGATATATCATATATAATTTGCAGTTATGGTTATGTTGCTAATCCCACAGGAAGAGCACTTTTTGGGTGGCTTATAACTTCGCTCTCCCTGCACGAATCCTTGCCAAACTTTGGAAAATAAGTATATGGGCCACTCTGATCTTTGTTGCAAAGTCTGGTGAGGTTTGGTCCAGTGGGAGCAAAGGTATAGGGGGGGTCCCAAAATGTATTATTTCCCATAGACTGAATGGGGAAAAAGTTTGCTCACGCCTACAGCCCAAACCGCTGGACGGATTTTCACCAAATTTGCGGCAGGAGCAGCGTCTTGGTCCCGAAAGCATGCTTTTGTAAATTTGGTAAAAATCCAGCCCAGTAGTTTTTTTTTAAAACGACCAAAAAGTAGGTCACAAAAAATGAGTGATATCTATGTCCGCTCCGTGGACACACTTCCCTGTTCGCTCCGTGGACAGGACTCTGATTGGATAATCGGCTTGCGTCATGTCCGCGGACATGCAACGCATTCGCTGATTGGATGGTGAAGAGCGTGAAGTGCATCAGATTTTTTGGAAAAGCCCGCCATCTTGGATTCGCAGATTTCGCCGCTGTCCGCGGACATCGCAGTAAAAACATATTAAAAAACACAACATTGTACTTGTCAAACTTATCAAATAATCTCTGGAGAGGTGAGGGGTGATGAGAATGGGATGGGATATGGGTGCAAGAAGCAAAAAAAAATGGTGTTTTTCACCGCAAAAGTCTGCAAACAGTCCTGTAAAGTTCGCAAACACCTCAGCATTACAGCGTTGCTGAAATACAGTTCTTGGATGGCTTATAACTTTAGCGCCACTTAATGGAACTGCATGTATGTTTCTGAGCTGATTCTGAATGAGTATGAAATACTGCCTGGTTATAGGAAGTTATGCTCCTCCTGGGCTACCTGCTGGGCCCACTAAATGCAGAGTTGGTATTGATGGTTACTCGTATTAAATTCAGCCTAGTTAATCGATTCCAACAGGTCTCCTTTCTCTTTGCGGAATTCAGTCTCTCTTCCGTTTCTCTTGGCACGCTCTGCATGCCTAGCGTGACCGTAGACGTGTATGCAAGAGAGATCAGCATACCATGCAAGCGAGCAGACTTCTCCACCTCGCTCCCTCTCCCATACACCGTGCACATTTCACCCGTACTGAAGTACTAAGCCACGAGACCCAAAAAATGAGGTCTGAGATATTGAACTCTGTTAACTGTGTACGTCCCTCAGTCAGTCAGGAGGAACATTTATATATTGCGTTTGCGAAATCAGTCCCCTCTACTCGCTGATGTCTTCTCCTCTAGGATCTACACCAAACACCTATCTGAAGCAATGCTGCCGAAACTAGAAAACCTTGGGCTGATTGAAGTAACCCCCAGGAGTGCAAGACAATAGTACATGCAACTGGTCACTAAGGCTCCGACTACAAGTTCACACTTACTCAGTGGCATGAGCAGAAACATTCCATGTAGCCACCTCATATGACGTGAATGGCCCGGACCGTACCAGAAGTAACATCTAAGTATGGAACCTGAGATGACAACTTGGCATTTTTTCCAAAAATCAGGGTGCGGTTGGGCGAAAGGAGGTATTCCTTCTTAGAGGACCTCCCCTATCATCAGACACAAATATGTGTGTCTCTTTAGTTAGAACGAACAGGGCTTAAATTGCTTCCTGTGTAGAGGGTATGGGGGGACTCAGGAAGGTCTTTAATGACGTTTGAGCCAACTGTGCCTTGCCAGAGGAGAAATATCCATATGCAGTCTTGTCCCACCCACAAGGACAGTCCAGCATCAAAATGATAAGCAACTCTTCTCTGAGCAAGGGAGCCGTCAGCACCCCAGACCTGTGCGTGTTGGGCCTCCTCAGTGAAGTGAGGCTGTTTCTCTGTAGGCACAGACAGGAAGGTCATCCTTTATAACGTATGGTAAAACCTTGAGGCTTTCAAAATTAGACACAAATGTAAGAGCCCCTCTACAGAGGAAAAATATTAATTTGCATATTAGTCTTGTCCCGCCCACAAGTACAAGGAGCCAAGCTGGGCTAACGTTTGATGGTAGACCATTCCCACAGAACAGGCTGTCCAAACCGTGTCGGTCCACAGAAGTGTGGCTCTCACATTTCTGCCTCCTCCATCTGCCCCTGGCTAAAATGAAGATAGATAGATTCAATCCAGGCTGAAACGATCCAGGCTGAGACGTCATCCATGCTTCATGAATGTATGGTCAAACAGATTTCAATTTCACTGTAACTGCTATCGAGTGGTAACATGGAAAGGTATGCTTTAACTTCAAAAAGTGCAATTCCAGAATGGTGAAAATGTTTCCAAAAAGTGGTGGAATCGTTAAGGGGTGATATATCATATATAATTACACAGCCACGGTAGTGGCTGTGTAGTTATGGTTAAGTTGCTAATCCCATAAGAAGAGCACTTTTTGGGTGGTTTATAACTTCGCTCTCCCTGCACGAATCCTCGCCACACTTTGGAAAATAAGTATATGGGCCACTCTGATCTTTTTTGCAAAGTTTGGTGAGGTTTGGTCCAGTGGGAGCAAAGGTATATGGGGGGTCCCAAAATGTATTTTTTCAGATAGACTGAATGGGGGAAAACTTTGCTCACGCCTACAGCCCAAACCGCTGGACGTATTTTCACCAAATTTGCGGCAGGAGCAGCGGCTTGGTCCCGAAAGCATGCTTTTGTAAATTTGGTAAAAATCCGTCCAGTAGTTTTTTTTAAAACGACCTAAAAGTAGGTCACAAAAAATGAGTGATATCTATGTCCGCTCCGTGGACACACTTCCCTGTTCGCTCCGTGGACAGGACTCCGATTGGATAATCGGCTTGCGTCATGTCCGCGGACATGCAATGTATTCGCTGATTGGATGGTGAAGAGCGTGAAGTGCATCAGATTTTTGGAAAAGCCCGCCATCTTGGATTCGCAGACTTCGCCGCTGTCCGCGGACATCGCAGTAAAAACATATTAAAAAACACAACATTGCACTTGTCAAATTTATCAAATAATTTCTGGAGAGGTGAGGGGTGATGAGAATGGGATGGGATATGGGTGCAAGAAGCAAAAAAAATGGATGTTTTTCACCGCGTAAGTCCGCGAACAGTCCTGTAAAGTTCGCAAACAGCTCAGCATTACAGCTTTGGTGAAATGCAGTTCTTGGATGGCTTATAACTTTAGCGCCACTTAATGGAACTGCATGAAATTTTGCATGTATATTTCTGAGCTGATTCTGAGTGAGTATGGAATACTGCCTGGTTATAGGAAGTTATGCTCCTCCTGGGCTACCTGCTGGGCCCACTAAATGCAAAGTTGGTATTGATGGTTACTCGTATTAAATACAGCCTGGTTAATCGATTCCAACAGGTCTCCTTTCTCCTTGTGGAATTCAGTCTCTCTTCCCTTTCTCTTGCCACGCTCTGCGTGCCTAGCCTGACCGCACACGTGTATGCAAGAGAGATCAGCATACCATGCAAGGGAGCAGACTTCTCCACCTCGCTCCCTCTCCCATACACTGTGCACATTTCACCTGTACTGAAGTACTAAGCCACAAGACCCAACAAATGAGGTCTGAGATATAGAACTCTGTTAACTGTGCACGTCCCTCAGTCAGTCAGGAGGAACATTTATATATTGCGTTTGCGAAATCAGTCCCCTCTACTCGCTGATGTCTTCTCCTCTGGGATCTACACCTAACACCTACCTGAAGCAATGCTGCTGAAACTAGAAAACCTTGGGCTGATTGAAGTAACCCCCAGGAGTGCAAGACAATAGTACAAGCAACTGGCCACTAAGGCTCCGACTACAAGTTCACACTTACTCAGTGGCATGAGCAGAAACATTCCATGTAGCCACCTCATATGACGTGAATGGCCTGAACCGTACCAGAAGTAACATCTAAGTATTGAACCTGAGATGCCAACTTGGCACGTTTTCCAAAAATCAGGGTGAGGTTGGGCGAAAGGAGGTATTCCTTCTTAGAGGACCTCCTCTATCTTCAGACACAAATATTTGTGTCTCTTTAGTTAGAACGAACAGGGCTTAAATTGCTTCCTGTGTAGATGGTATGGGGGGACTCAGGAAGGTCTTTAATCACGTTTGAGCCAACTGTTCCTTGCCAGAGGAGAAATATCCATATGCAGTCTTGTCCCACCCACAAGGACAGTCCAGCATCAAAATGATAAGCAACTCTTCTCTGAGCAAGGGAGCCGTCAGCACCCCAGACCCGTGTGTGTTGGGCCACATCAGTGAAGTGAGGCTGTTTCTCTGTAGGCACAGACAGGAAGGTCATCCTTTATAACTTATGGTAAAACCTTGAGGCTTTCAAAATTAGACACAAATGTAAGAACCCCTCTACAGAGGAAAAATATTAATTTGCATATTAGTCTTGTCCCGCCCACAAGTACAGGGAGCCAATCTGGGCTAACATTTGATGGTAGACCATTCCCACAGGACAGGCTGTCCAAACCGTGTCCGTCCACAGAAGTGTGGCTCTCACATTTCTGCCTCCTCCATCTGCCCCTGGCAAAAATGAAGATAGATAGATTCAATCCAGGCTGAGACAATCCAGGCTGAGACGTCATCCATGCTTCATGAATGTATGGTCAAACAGATTTCAATTTCACTGTAACTGCTATCGAGTGGTAACATGGAAAAGTATGCTTTAAAGGCATGGTCTAGTAAAAAAATGTATTTAAAAAATAGATAGGCAACATAAAAAAAATACTAGCATTCTCTTTTTTAAAACTTCCTATGTAAAATTTTGAGCTATTCAAGCTCAAAATTCGCAAAAGCAAGCACATGGGCGCATCCATTTTGTGAAATGGATGCCCGCCTGTGCTGGCTTTTGCTTTTGCGGCACTAATGAAGGAAAAGCCAGCCAGCTGTAGTAAACAAAAGCTACCGCTGGGTGGCTTTCCCTTCATTAGTGCTGTACGCGGAGGACGGGGACCGGAGACCAGAGCAGGAAAGCTGCAGCTGAATCTCGGTAAGTGCTATTTATTTTTTTTTTAAAATAAGCACTAGCTGTGGTTTTTTTCTAAGTTTTCCGGGCTGGAGGAGCCCGGAAAACTTAGAAATAAAACCGCAGCTTTAAAAACGTTGTATTTATGTTTGCGGTCGCTTTTGAAGCGACCGCAAACATAAATACGTTATTGTGTTGGAAAATGCTGCGTTTTTTCTTTCCAAGTTTCTCAGGCTCCTCCGGCTCGGAGGAGCCTGAGAAACTCGGAAAGAAAAACCGCAACATTTTCCAAAACAACCGCGTTGTTTCTGCCTAAATCTGCTTTCCCATTTGGGGCTCTCGGGCCCCCCGTGGGGAGCCCGAGAGCCCCAAATGGGAAATCAGCTGTACGCAGAAACACTGCGGCATGTAAACACAACCGTGTTGTGTTTCTGCCTGCCTTGGCTTTCACTTTGGGTCTCCGGTGCTCCCCTGGGGGAGCACCGGAGACCCAAAGTGATAGCCACTGCAGGCAGAAACACAACGCGGTTGTGTTGGAAAACGCTGCGGTTTTTCTCTCTGAGTTTCTCAGGCTCCTCCGAGCCGGAGCAGCCTGAGAAACTTGGAAAGAAAAACCGCAGCGTTTTCCAACACAATAACGTTGTATTTATGTTTGCGGTCGCTTCAAAAGCGACCTCAAACATAAATACAACGTTTTTAAAGCTGCGGTTTTATTTCTAAGTTTTCCGGGCTCCTCCAGCCCGGAAAACCTAGAAAAAAAAACGCAACTAGTGCTTATTTTAAAAAAAAATAAATAGCACTTACCGAGATTCAGCTGCAGCTTTCCTGCTCTGGTCTCCGGTCCCCGTCCTCCGCGTACAGCACTAATGAAGGGAAAGCCACCCAGCGGTAGCTTTTGTTTACTACAGCTGGCTGGCTTTTCCTTCATTAGTGCCGCAAAAGCAAAAGCCAGCACAGGCGGGCATCCATTTCACAAAATGGATGCGCCCATGTGCTTGCTTTTGCGAATTTTGAGCTTGAATAGCTCAAAATTTTACATAGGAAGTTTTAAAAAAGAGAATGCTAGTATTTTTTTTTTTTATGTTGCCTATCTAATTTTTAAATAAAATGTTTTACTAGACCATGCCTTTAACTTCAAAAAGTGCAATTCCAGAATGTTGAAAATGTTTGTAAAAAGTAGTGGAATCGTTAAGGGGTGATATATCATATATAATTACACAGCCACGGTAGTGGCTGTGTAGATATGGTTAAGTTGCTAATCCCATAGGCAGAGCACTTTTTGGGTGGCTTATAACTTCGCTCTCAATGACATTTGTGATGTCATCTTTGATGTCCTGGGTGTTAGTCTTAGCAGTGCATGGTGGTGGCACGAGTTATGGTTGTTTAGCTTACCATAACTGGCGAATTTCTGTTTTTTTTTTATTTTTCTTGAAACCATAACATCCCTTTAACAAAAGTTTTTCTTTGAATTTCATAGGTTTTTATTAGTCCAACATAACCATAATGTCCCTTTAACAAAGTTTTTTCAGTTTATTTCAAAGGTTTTTATTAGTGCAACTTAACCATAACGTCCCCTTAACAAAGATTTTTCATTGAATTTCCTAGGTTTTTATTAGCGCAACTTAACCATAACATCCCCTTACCAAGAGAACGAAACTTTCTAAAGCAAACTGTCTGACTTACATACAGTAATTGGATACATCAATTCCATACAGATACTTCGATTCAGGTACGGCTTTCATTAGATGGCAAACAATCGGATCATATTGCCACATATAGAGGACTGAAGTAGGGGTGCATAATGGCCTCTGTACTTTTTAATTTCGATATCTCTGATATGAGGCTTTGTTTCTCTGAGGCCATTTCAGATTCACCCAGGTTTGGTAAGCATGCGCTCCCTTGGGTGTTTTATGCCGATGACTTAGTGCTATTGGCTGAAACTCCTAAGGGACTACAGGCATTGTTAAGCCAACTAGAGCGATAAGTCCTGGCAAACCTCCTAAAGGTGAATCAATTGAAATCTAATGTCATTATAAGTGCTCCAAAGCGAGCTAGCAAGAAGAGTGTGTTTAGATGGGAGTTACAAGGAGACAGATTGCGAATAGTTGATGAATGTAAATATCTAGGGGTAAATACCAATAATCACATTACAGACCAACCATGTCAATTAGATCTTAAAAGAAAGGTAAGAACAGCAACTGCCGAGGCCAAAATACATCTGGCCAGATATGGAAAGTTCTCCTTGACCCACATTTGATATTTTATAAACAGAAGGTTATACCAATTCTCATGTATGGTGGAAATCTTTTGGGCTCGACTTGAGGGATATTTTTGGAGGAATATACTGAAACTCCCAAGCACTTTGTCATTCTGTGTACTAAGACATGGACTGGGACTTGTATCATTAAATGCCGAAGCCATGTGGAAGCTATGTGCATTCTATAGGAAATATCTGCTGCCCTCTGGTGAGCACTTATTGATTAAAGCTGTAGCAAATGATATGAACGCAACACCTCATAAAGTCTTTCAACAGTGGAAGCAAAAGATACAAGATACCCTCACACGTGCAGGGATATCTGAGGAATTACTTAAAACTAATCCTGACAGAGCAATGACCAAGATGTGGGACGCATATTGGATTTCAACAAGGGAACAATGTATGCAAAAACAGTTATTCTGTGTGCACACATTGTTGCCTAAAAAATTACATACGACAGAAGCTTACTTTATAAAATTCCCGGATCCTAAATACAGGAACCACTATTTAAGATTTAGATTCAATCTGAGGCACCCAATGATGTCCTAGGGAGCAGAAGAATGATCAGTAAAGAACAAACTGAATGCATGTTCTGCCAACTGTCTGGACAACCGGAAACTATCAAACATCTGCTAACAGAATGTGTAGCACTTTTAGATAAACAAAGGCTATATCTTCAGCATTTATTTTTGTGAGTAAACTAATATTACAAGCAAGATTTTGTGGAATATGCTCCTTCAGCAGCAATCAATTAAGTTAGCTATTGTGAATTATTTGAGAGCATTGAACTTATCATAGATCTGATTCATTTAAATTGATTTCAATTTAGTGACAACTTAATGGTGCATTCATTGTATAAACTGATTTTATATAGGAACATTTTAACTGAGAATGATGTTGTAATATGCCATGTTTAAATAAGGTGTCAAAGGGAAAACACTGTCGAAATGTAAATTTAATAATGATCTGGAATTATGTGCAATGTGTTTTACTACATGTATATCATGTGTTTTGAAATACTATTCTTTTATTAGATATTGATGAATTGTAACTTCGGCTGTACAATTTTAATGAGAATTATTGAAAGGAGGATGCATTCGACTATGACAATTAAAAAAAATAAAAAAATTAGAGAAAAAAGATAAAAATGGTGGAACTCAGTTCTCGATAGCTTGAACTCAACTCCGACCTCTGGTGACATCACCTTCATCCAGTGCAACATAGACATCCAAACTCCTCTCCATGATATTACAAGCCGCTAGTAGTATGCAGACAGACCAACTTCCTGTCTGCGACATGGCAAGCATGGCAGGTGGACTGCCTGTCTGCGACATCGCAAGCCTTAGTAAAAACCATAACCTACATAAGTGAAACTAACGCTGCAAATATCGCAAGAGCGACTATTTTGTCCCGTTTGGACTATGGCAATGCGATGCTAGTAGGTGCCACCAAGAAGGAGCTGCAACGCTGCCAGGTTATGCAAAATGATGCGGTCCGCATTGTTAAGAGAATCAAGTATGGAGAGCATATATCAGCAGCAAGGAAGGATCTTCACTGGCTCAGAATTGAGGAGCGAGTCCTCTTCAAAGCCATGACAATTGTTCATAGATGCCTACATGGCAAGGCCCCAAAATATTTTAAGGAGAAATTCTCTACCTACACACCTAGGAGAAAACTGAGATCAGCCAACTCAGGCTTCCTAGTTGTTCCATCGGTGAAACGAGCTGCCGGTGGTGGCAGAGCTTTCCCGATTAGAGCGGCCAAATCCTGGAACTGTCTTCCTACTAATCTAAGACTAGAAGAAAACTATAGCAAGTTTAGGAAATGTTTGAAAACACATCTTTTCCAATAGCTCCCTGACCTGCCAGGGTCTACTTGGCATTCACATGACCGACTAGCTTCTGTTACGAACTAACCTTGTCCTACTTCCCTAATATGCTATTTTCCTTTCAGGATGTTCTCCGCGCCCTGATGCCTGCGGGCTGCCGGCACGTTATAAACACATAAAAATAGAAGAAATAGAAATAGAAGCATGGCAGGTGGACTGTCTGTGACATTGCAACCATGGCAGGTGGCTGCCTGTCTGTCACATTGCAAGCATGGCAGGTGTACTGCCTGTATGCCACATCGCAAGCATGGCACGTGTACTCCCTGTCTGAGACATCGCAAGCATGGCAGGAGGACTGCCTGTTTGCGACATTGCAACCATAGCAGGTGGATTGCCTGTCCGCGACGTCGCAAGCATGGCAGGTGTACTGCCTGTCTGCGACATTGCAAGCATGGCAGGTGGACTTCCTCACTGTGACATTACAATCCAAAGCAGTGAACTTTCTGTCTCTGACATTCCAAGCAAGAGCGGTGGACTTCCTCACAGTGACATCACAATAAAAAGCAGTGAACTTCCTGTCTGTGACATTACAAGCGCGGCAGGTGGACCTCTTGTCTGTGGCATTCCAAAAAGTCAGAGCTACAGCTTCGGCTTATTTCTCCTTGGTGACACCACAAAGAGCCAGTCATAGGCAGACAGACCAACTGCCTACCTTTCATAGTACAAGAAGGCAGGCATGGGAATCAACAAACCGACAGGACGGTTAGTGCAATGTGTAAAGCATGTTGGATTGTACGAGTTAGTGCCAGATTGAGGTCATGGGTACAGAGCGCACACCACCCAGAAACCCTTCTTCAGTCACATTTAGCAGAGCCTTGAAGAGTTGCACATCATCTCCCGAGTGGTTCATTTGCATATCTTGGGGAGGCTGGGAGAAGGAATTGCTCTAAGTTTGAGACACTTATTAGTCTTTTTTAACGAGCCGCTTTTGTTGCAGGTTATGGCAAAAGAGGAGATCGCTCTAAGTGGACAGAAGAGGGTCGATATTGGCTCCAGTGGTCGTAAGTCAGAGAAATCTCATGCTTTGCAATAAGCGGATCTATAGATTTAAAGGGGTTTGGATTGGGGGTCGTGCATATCAACCACACACTTCTTCCTAGAATGTACAGTATACACTCACTGCATTGGTGGTTCCATGTGAGATCTTTCAGACTTCCTATTGACTCTTTCATGCCTCCTATGCAGCTCTCACCGGCGCATTCATGGTCTCGCTGCACATCACAGCTGACCTCGCCCCGAAGGCCACAATGATCATCTACACCATATTCCCAGATGGGGAGGTGGCTGCCGATAATGCCAAATTTCAAGTTTCCCAGTGCTTTAATAACAAGGTGAGTGATGGGTGTTGCGCGAAGGGCATTGCGGGTTTTTTGAGGTTAGGCTCCGTGATGGTCGGGTGACTACTAGGTCGATTGAATTAAGGGTATTTCCAACAAGCCTGGTGTTGAGTATGTGCATTGAGAGCTTATTTCAGGTTGAATGTGTCCCAGGAATGGTGAGCTCAAGGTTGTTATTTTCGATGTCTAGATGTGGTCTGTCGGTGGGTGAGTTGACGGAGAGGATTGTACTGTGCTACGCTTCCAGTAGGTTCCCTTGGATGAGCCCATGCCTAGAGATGAGTGAGCACAAGGTTTAGTCTTTCTGGTGGCATAAACTTGGCTGTGTGGCATACCGTCTTTTTGTTGGTGTTTGGGTGTGTTTTGAGGCGAGTTGAGTGTATGTTCATTTTTCCTGTACGGTTGGAAGCATTGTTGTGCTGAATGATATGAAGGTATATTTGTTGGTGGTCGGATGTGTTTTGAGGGGGGTTGAGTGTATGTTCATGTTTCCTGTACCGTTGGAGGCATTGTTGTGCTGAATGAGATAAGGTTATTTGTGTTGGTGTTTGGATGTGTTTTGAAGGGATTGAGTGTATGTTCATGTTTCCTGCACCGTTGGAGGCATTGTTATGCTGAATGAGATCTATTTCTGTTGTTGTTGGGATGTGTTTTGAGGGGGTTTGAGTGTATGTTCATGTTTGCTGTACCGTTGGAGGTATTGTTGTGCTGAACGAGGTAAAGGTATTTTTATTGGTGGTTGGATGTGTTTTGAGGGGGGTTAAGTGTATGTTCATGTTTCCTGTACCGTTGGATGCATTGTTGTGCTGAATGGGATTGGGTTATTTATGTTGGTGTTTGGATGTGTTTTGAGGGGAGTTGAGTGTATATTCATTTGGTGCAAAGCGCTTTATAAATCAATCAATCAATCAATCAATGATTCCTGTACCCGTTGGATGCATTTGAGGGTATTTTTGTTGGTGGTTAGATGTGTTTTGAGGGGGGGTGAGTGTATGTTCATGTTTCCTGTACCGTTGGATGCATTGTTGTGCTGAATGGGATTGGGTTATTTCTGTTGGTGTTGGGATGTGTTTTGAGGGGGTTTGAGTGTATGTTCATGTTTCCTGTACCGTTGAAGGCATTGCTGTGCTGAATGAGATTGGGTTATTTCTGTTGGTGTTGGGATGTGTTTTTAGGGGGTTTGAGTGTATGTTCATGTTTCCTGTACCGTTGGATGCATTGTCGTGCTGAATGGTATGAGGGTATTTTTCTTGGTGTTTGGATGTGTTTTGAGGGGGGTTGAGTGTATGTTCATGTTTCCTGTACCGTTGGAGGCATTGTTGTTCTGAATGAGATAAGGTTATTTTTTGGGTGGTTGGATGTGTTTTGAAGGAATTGGGTGTCTGTTCATGTTTCCTGTACAGTTGGGTGCATTGTTGTGCTGAATGATAGGAGGGTATTTGTGTTGGTGTTTGGATGTGTTTTGAGGGGAGTTGAGTGTATGTTCATGATTCCTGTACCGTTGGATGCATTTTCATGCTGAATGATATGAGGGTATTTTTGTTGGTGGTTGGATGTGTTTTGAGGGGGGTTTAGTGTATGTTCATGTTTCCTGTACCGTTGGAGGCATTGTCGTGCTGAATGAGATAAGGGTATTTTTGTTGTTGGTTGGATGTGTTTTGAGGGAGGCTGAGTGTATGTTCATGTTTCCTCTACCTTTGGATGCATTGTTGTGCTGAATGATATGAGGGTATTTTTGTTGGTGCTTGGATGTGTTTTGAGGGGAGTTGAGTGTATGTTCATGATTCCTGTACCGTTGGATGCATTGTTGTGCTGAATGATATGCAGGTATTTTTGTTGGTGGTTGGATGTGTTTTGAGGGGGGTTGAGTATATGTTCATGTTTCCTGTACCGTTGCAGGCATTGTTGTGCTGAATGAGATAAGGTTATTTGTGTTGGTGTTCGGATGTGATTTGAGGCGGTTTGATTGTATGTTCATGTTTCCTGTACAGTTGGAAGCATTGATGTGCTGAATGAGATATGGGTATTTTTGTTGGTGTTGGGATGTGTTTTGAGGTGGTTTGAGTGTATGTTCATATTTTCTGTACCGTTGGAGGCATTGTTGTGCTGAATGAGATAAGGTTATTTTTGTTGGTGGTTGGATGTGTTTTGAGGGTGTTTGAGTGTATGTTCATGTTTCCTATACCGTTGGATGCATTGTTGTGCTGAATGAGATAAGGTTATTTTTGTTGGTGTTTAGATGTATTTTGCGGGAGGTTGAGTGTATGTTCATCTTTTTTGTGCCTTTGGATGACTTGTTGTGCTGAATGAGATAGGGTTATTTTTGTTGGTGTTTGGATGTGTTTTGAGGGGGTTGCATGCATGTTCATGTTTCCCGTACTGTTTGATGCATTGTTGTGCTGAATGAGGTAAGGTTATTTTTGTTGGTGTGCTTATGTGTTTTGCAAGGGGTTGAGTGGATGGATGTTTATATTTCCTGTACCGTTGGATGCATTGTTATGCCGAATGAGATACGTTTTTTTTTGTTGGTGGTTGGATGTGTTTTGCGATGGGTTCAGTGTATGTTCATGTTTCCTGTACTGTTGGATGAATTGTTGTGCTGAATGAGATAAGGTTATTTTTGTTGGTGTGTGGATGTGTTTTGGGGGGGTTGATGTACTGTTGGAGGCATTGTTGTGCTGAAGGAGATAAGGTGATTTTTGTTTGGGGATCTGGGTTTTTTGAGGGGGTTGAGTGTATGTTCATGTTTCCTGTACCATTGGATGCATTGTTGTGCTGAGTGAAATAAGGGTATTTTTGTTGGTTGTTGGATCTGTTTTGAGGGGGTTTGAGTGTATGTTCATGGTTCCTGTACCATTGGATGCATTGTCGTGCTGAATGATATGAGGGTATTTTTGTTGGTGGTTGGATGTGTTTTGCGATGGGTTCAGTGTATGTTCATGTTTCTTGTACTGTTGGATGCATTGTTGTGCTGAATGAGATAAGGATATTTTTGTTGGTGTTTGGATGTGTTTTGAGGAGTGTTGAGCGTATGTTCATGTTTCCTGTACTGTTGGATGCATTGTTGTGCTGAATGAGATAAGGTTATTTTTGTTGGTGTGTGGATGTGTTTTGGGGGGGTTGATGTACTTTTGGAGGCATTGTTGTGCTGAAGGAGATAAGGTGATTTTTGTTGGGGGGTCGAGGTTTTTTGAGGGGGTTGAGTATACGTTCATGTTTCCTGTACCGTTGGAGGCATTGTTGTGCTGAATGAGATAAGGTTATTTTTGTTGGTGTTTGGATGTGCTCTGAGGGGGGTTGAGTGTATGTTCATGTTTCCTGTACCATTGGATGCATTGGTGTGCTGAGTGAAATAAGGGTATTTTTGTTGGCCTTGGATGTGTTTTGAGCGGGGTTGAGTGTATGTTCATGGTTCCTGTACCGTTGGATGCATTGTTGTTCTGAATGATATGAGGGTATTTTTGTTGGTGGTTGGATGTGTTTTGAGAGGGGTTGAGTGTATGTTCATGGTTCCTGTACCGTTGGATGCATTGTCGTGCTGAATGATATGAGGGTATTTTTGTTGGTGGTTGGATGTGTTTTGAGGGGGGTTGAGTGTATGTTCATGTTTCCTGTACCGTTGGAGGCATTGTTGTTCTGAATGAGATAAGGTTATTTTTTTTGGTGGTTGGATGTGTTTTGAAGGGATTGGGTGTATGTTCATGTTTCCTGTACCATTTGAGGCATTGTTGTGCTGAATGAGATAATGGTATTTGTGTTGGTGGTTGGATGTGTTTTGAGCAGGGTTGAGTGTATGTTCATGTTTACTGTACCATTGGGTGCATTGTTGTGCTGAATGATAGGAGGGTATTTTTGTTGGTGTTTAGATGTATTTTGAGGGGGGTTGAGTGTATGTTCATGTTTTTTGTGCCTTTGGATGACTTGTTGTGCTGAATGAGATACAGTTATTTTTGTTGGTGTTTGGATGTGTTTTGAGGGGCGTTGCATGTATGTTCATGTTTCCTGTACCGTTTGATGCATTGTTGTGCTGAATGAGGTAAGGTTATTTTTGTTGGTGTGCTTATGTGTTTTGCAAGGGGTTGAGTGGATGGATGTTCATATTTCCTGTACCGTTGAATGCATTGTTATGCCGAATGAGATTCGTTTTTTTTTTGTTGGTGGTTGGATGTGTTTTGCGACGCGTTCAGAGTATGTTCATTTTTCTTGTACCGTTGGATGCATTGTTGTGCTGAATGAGATAAGGTTATTTTTGTTGGTGTTTGGATGTGTTTGAGGGGTGTTGAGTGTATGTTCATGTTTCCTGTACTGTTGGATGCATTGTTGTGCTGAATGAGATAAGGTTATTTTTGTTGGTGTGTGGATGTGTTTTGGGGGGGTTGATGTACTGTTGGAGGCATTGTTGTGCTGAAGGAGATAAGGTGATTTTTGTTGGGGGATCGAGTTGTTTTGAGGGGGGTTGAGTGTACGTTCATGTTTCCTGTACCGTTGGAGACATTGTTGTGCTGAATGAGATAAGGTTATTTTTGTTGGTGTTTGGATCTGCTCTGAGGGGGGTTGAGTGTATGTTCATGTTTCCTTTACCATTGGATGCATTGTTGTGCTGAGTGAAATAAGGATATTTTTGTTGGTTGTTGGATGTGTTTTGAGGGAGGTTGAGTGTATGTTCATGTTTCCTGTACCGTTGGATGCATTGTCGTGCTGAATGATATGAGGGTATTTTTGTTGGTGGTTGGATGTGTTTTGAGGGGGGTTGAGTGTATGTTCATGTTTCCTGCACCGTTGGAGGCATTGTTGTTCTGAATGAGATTAGGTTATTTTTTTTGGTGGTTGGATGTGTTTTGAAGGGATTGGGTGCATGGTCATGTTTCCTGTACCGTTTGAGGCATTGTTCTGCTGAATGAGATAAGGGTATTTGTGTTGGTGGTTGGATGTGTTTTGAGAAGGGTTGAGTGTATGTTCATGTTTACTGTACCATTGGGTGCATTGTTGTGCTGAATGATAGGAGGGTATTTTTATTGGTGTTTGGATGTGTTTTGAGGGGAGTTGAGTGTATGTTCATGATTCCTGTATCGTTGGATGCATTGCCATGCTGAATGATATGAGGGTATTTTTGTTGGTGGTTAGATGTGTTTTGAGGGGAGTTGAGTGTATGTTCATGATTCCTGTACCGTTGGATGCATTGCCGTGCTGAATGATATGAGGGTATTTTTGTTGGTGGTTGGATGTGTTTTGAGGGGGGTTTAGTGTATGTTCATGTTTCCTGTACCGTTGGAGGCATTGTCGTGCTGAATGAGATAACGGTATTTTTGTTGTTGGTTGGATGTGTTTTGAGGGAGGCTGAGTGTATGTTCATGTTTCCTGTACCTTTGTATGCATTGTTGTGCTGAATGATATGAGGGTATTTTTGTTGGTGCTTGGATGTGTTTTGAGGGGAGTTCAGTGTATGTTCATGATTCCTGTACGGTTGGATGCATTGCTGTGCTGAATGATATGCAGGTATTTTTGTTGGTGGTTGGATGTGTTTTGAGGGGGGTTGAGTATATGTTCATGTTTCCTGTACCGTTGGAGGCATTGTTGTGCCGAATGAGATAAGGGTATTTTTGTTGGTGGTTGGATGTCTTTTCGAGGTGGGTTGAGTGTATGTTCATGTTTCCTTTACCGTTGGAGGCATTGTTGTGCTGAATGAGATCAGGTTATTTCTGTTGTTGTTTGGATGTGTTTTGAGGGTGTTTGAGTGTATGTTCATGTTTCCTATACCGTTGGATGCATTGTTGTGCTGAATGAGATAAGGTTATTTTTGTCGGTGTTTATATGTATTTTGAGGGGGGTTGAGTGTATATTCATGTTTTTTGTGCCTTTGGATGACTGGTTGTGCTGAATGAGATACGGTTATATTTGTTGGTGTTTGGATGTGTTTTGAGGGACGTTGCGTGTATGTTCATGTTTCCTGTACCGTTTGATGCATTGTTGTGCTGAATGAAGTAAGGTTATTTTTGTTGGTGTGCTTATGTGTTTTGCAAGGGGTTGAGTGGATGGATGTTCATATTTCGTGTACCGTTGGATGCATTGTTATTCCGAATGAGATTCGTTTTTTTTGTTGGTGGTTGGATGTGTTTTGCGATGGGTTCAGTGTATGTTCATGTTTCTTGTACCGTTGGATGCATTGTTGTGCTGAATGAGATAAGGTTATTTTTGTTGGTGTTTGGATGTGCTCTGAGGGGGGTTGAGTGTATGTTCATGTTTCCTGTACCATTAGATGCATTGTTGTGCTGAGTGAAATAAGGGTATTTTTGTTGGTTGTTGGATGTGTTTTGAGGGGGGTTGAGTGTATGTTCATGTTTCCTGTACCGTTGGATGCATTGTCGTGCTGAAGGATATGAGGGTATTTTTGTTGGTGGTTGGATGTGTTTTGAGGGGGTTTGAGTGTATGTTCATGTTTCCTGTAACGTTGGAGGCATTGTTGTTCTGAATGAGATAAGGTTATTCGTTTTCGTGGTTGGATCTGTTTTGAAGGTTTTCGGTGTATGTTCATGTTTCCTGTACCGTTTGAGGCATTGTTGTGCTGAATGAGATAAGGGTATTTGTGTTGGTGGTTGGATGTGTTTTGAGGAGGGTTGAGTGTGTGTTCATGTTTACTGTACCATTGGGTTCATTGTTGTGCTGAATGATAGGAGGGTATTTTTGTTGGTGTTTGGATGTGTTTTGAGGAGAGTTGAGTGTATGTTCATGATTCCTGTACCGTTGGATGCATTGTCGTGCTGAATGATATGAGGGTATTTCTGTTGGTGGTTGGATGTGTTTTGAGGGGGGTTTACTGTATGTTCATGTTTCCTGTACTGTTGGAGGCATTGTCGTGCTGAATGAGATAAGGGTATTTTTGTTGTTGGTTGGATGTGTTTTGAGGGAGGGTGAGTGTATGTTTATGTTTCCTGTACCTTTCTATGCATTGTTGTGCTGAATGATATGAGGGTATTTTTGTTGGTGCTTGGATGTGTTTTGAGGGGAGTTGAGTGTATGTTCATGATTCCTGTACCGTTGGAGGCATTGTTGTGCTGAATGAGATAAGGTTATTTGTTTTGGTGTTTGGATGTGCTTTGAGGCGGTTTGAGTGTATGTTCATATTTCCTGTACCGTTGGAGGCATTGTTTTGCTGAATGAGATAAGATAAGGGTATTTTTGTTGGTGGTTGGATGTGTTTTGGAGGTGGGTTGAGTGTATGTTCATGTTTCCTGTACCGTTTGATGCATTGTTGTGCTGCATGAGGTAAGGTTATTTTTGTTGGTGTGCTTATGTGTTTTGCAAGGGGTTGAGTGGATGGATGTTCGTATTTCCTGTACCGTTGAATGCATTGTTATGCCGAATGAGATTAGTTTTTTTTTTTGTTGGTGGTTGGATGTGTTTTGAGGGGGTTGCATGCATGTTCATGTTTCCCGTACTGTTTGATGCATTGTTGTGCTGAATGAGGTAAGGTTATTTTTGTTGGTGTGCTTATGTGTTTTGCAAGGAGTTGAGTGGATGGATGTTTATATTTCCTGTACCGCTGGATGCATTGTTAAGCCGAATGAGATACGTTTTTTTTTGTTGGTGGTTGGATGTGTTTTGCGATGGGTTCAGTGTATGTTCATGTTTCCTGTACTGTTGGATGAATTGTTGTGCTGAATGAGATAAGGTTATTTTTGTTGGTGTGTGGATGTGTTTTGGGGGGGTTGATGTACTGTTGGAGGTATTGTTGTGCTGAAGGAGATAAGGTGATTTTTGTTTGGGGATCGAGGTTTTTTGAGGGGGTTGAGTGTATGTTCATGTTTCCTGTACCATTGGATGCATTGTTGTGCTGAGTGAAATAAGGGTATTTTTGTTGGTTGTTGGATGTGTTTTGAGGGGGTTTGAGTGTATGTTCATGGTTCCTGTACCGTTGGATGTATTATTGTGCTGAATGATATGAGGGTATTTTTGTTGGTGGTTGGATGTGTTTTGCGATGGGTTCAGTGTATGTTCATGTTTCTTGTACCGTTGGATGCATTGTTGTGCTGAATGAGATAATGATATTTTTGTTGGTGTTTGGATGTGTTTTGAGGGGTGTTGAGTGTATGTTCATGTTTCCTGTACTGTTGGATGCATTGTTGTGCTGAATGAGATAAGGTTATTTTTGTTGGTGTGTGGATGTGTTTTGGGGGGGTTGATGTACTGTTGGAGGCATTGTTGTGCTGAAGGAGATAAGGTGATTTTTGTTGGGGGGTTGAGGTTTTTTGAGGGGGTTGAGTGTACGTTCATGTTTCCTGTACCGTTGGAGGCATTGTTGTGCTGAATGAGATAAGGTTATTTTTGTTGGTGTTTGGATGTTCTCTGAGGGGGGTTGAGTGTATGTTCATGTTTCCTGTACCATTGGATGCATTGTTGTGCTGAGTGAAATAAGGGTATTTTTGTTGGCCTTGGATGTGTTTTGAGGGGGGTTGAGTGTATGTTCATGGTTCCTGTACCGTTGGATGCATTGTCGTGCTAAATGATATGAGGGTATTTTTGTTGGTGGCTGGATGTGTTTTGAGAGGGGTTGAGTGTATGTTCATGTTTCCTGTACCGTTGGAGGCATTGTTGTTCTGAATGAGATAAGGTTATTTTTTTTGGTGGTTGGATGTGTTTTGAAGGGATTGGGTGTATGTTCATGTTTCCTGTACCATTTGAGGCATTGTTGTGCTGAATGGGATAAGGGTATTTGTGTTGGTGGTTGGATGTGTTTTGAGCAGGGTTGAGTGTATGTTCATGTTTACTGTACCATTGGGTGCATTGTTGTGCTGAATGATAGGAGGGTATTTTTGTTGGTGTTTAGATGTATTTTGAGGGGGGTTGAGTGTATGTTCATGTTTTTTGTGCCTTTGGATGACTTGTTATGCTGAATGAGATACGGTTATTTTTGTTGGTGTTTGGATGTGTTTTGAGGGGCGTTGCATGTATGTTCATGTTTCCTGTACCGTTTGATGCATTGTTGTGCTGAATGAGGTAAGGTTATTTTTGTTGGTGTGCTTATGTGTTTTGCAAGGGGTTGAGTGGATGGATGTTCATATTTCCTGTACCGTTGAATGCATTGTTATGCCGAATGAGATTGGTTTTTTTTTTTGTTGGTAGTTGGATGTGTTTTGAGGGAGGTTGAGTGTATGTTCATGTTTCCTGTACCGTTGGATGCATTGTCGTGCTGAATGATATGAGGGTATTTTTGTTGGTGGTTGGATGTGTTTTGAGGGGGGTTGAGTGTATGTTCATGTTTCCTGTACCGTTGGAGGCATTGTTGTTCTGAATGAGATTAGGTTATTTTTTTTGGTGGTTGGATGTGTTTTGAAGGGATTGGGTGTATGGTCATGTTTCCTGTACCGTTTGAGGCATTGTTCTGCTGAATGAGATAATGGTATTTGTGTTGGTGGTTGGATGTGTTTTGAGAAGGGTTGTGTGTATGTTCATGTTTACTGTGCCATTGGGTGCATTGTTGTGCTGAATGATAGGAGGGTGTTTTTATTGGTGTTTGGATGTGTTTTGAGGGAGGCTGAGTGTATGTTCATGTTTCCTGTACCTTTGTATGCATTGTTGTGCTGAATGATATGAGGGTATTTTTGTTGGTGCTTGGATGTGTTTTGAGGGGAGTGAAGTGTATGTTCATGATTCCTGTACGGTTGGATGCATTGTTGTGCTGAATGATATGAGGGTATTTTTGTTGGTGGTTGGATGTGTTTTGAGGGGGGTTGAGTATATGTTCATGTTTCCTGTACCGTTGGAGGCATTGTTGTGCCGAATGAGATAAGGGTATTTTTGTTGGTGGTTGGATGTCTTTTCGAGGTGGGTTGAATGTATGTTCATGTTTCCTGTACCGTTGGAGGCATTGTTGTGCTGAATGTGATCAGGTTATTTCTGTTGTTGTTTGGATGTGTTTTGAGGGTGTTTGAGTGTATGTTCATGTTTCGTATACCGTTGGATGCGTTGTTGTGCTGAATGAGATAAGGTTATTTTTGTCGGTGTTTATATGTATTTTGAGGGGGGTTGAGTGTATATTCATGTTTTTTGTGCCTTTGGATGACTGGTTGTGCTGAATGAGATACGGTTATATTTGTTGGTGTTTGGATGTGTTTTGAGGGACGTTGCGTGTATGTTCATGTTTCCTGTACCGTTTGATGCATTGTTGTGCTGAATGAAGTAAGGTTATTTTTGTTGGTGTGCTTATGTGTTTTGCAAGGGGTTGAGTGGATGGATGTTCATATTTCGTGTACCGTTGGATGCATTGTTATGCCGAATGAGATTTGTTTTTTTTGTTGGTGGTTGGATGTGTTTTGCGATGGGTTCAGTGTATGTTCATGTTTCTTGTACCGTTGGATGCATTGTTGTGCTGAATGAGATAAGGTTATTTGTTTTGGTGTTTGGATGTGCTTTGAGGCGGTTTGAGTGTATGTTCATATTTCCTGTACCGTTGGAGGCATTGTTTTGCTGAATGAGACAAGGGTATTTTTGTTGGTGGTTGGATGTGTTTTGGAGGTGGGTTGAGTGTATGTTCATGTTTCCTGTACCGTTTGATGCATTGTTGTGCTGAATGAGGTAAGGTTATTTTTGTTGGTGTGCTTATGTGTTTTGCAAGGGGTTGAGTGGATGGATGTTCATATTTCCTGTACCGTTGAATGCATTGTTATGCCGAATGAGATTAGTTTTTTTTTTTGTTGGTGGTTGGATGTGTTTTGCGACGCGTTCAGAGTATGTTCATGTTTCTTGTACCGTTGGATGCATTGTTGTGCTGAATGAGATAAGGTTATTTTTGTTGGTGTTTGGATGTGTTTTGAGGGGTGTTGAGTGTATGTTCATGTTTCCTGTAATGTTGGATGCATTGTTGTGCTGAATGAGATAAGGTTATTTTTGTTGGTGTGTGGATGTGTTTTGGGGGGGTTGATGTACTGTTGGAGGCATTGTTGTGCTGAAGGAGATAAGGTGATTTTTGTTGGGGGATCGAGGTGTTTTGAGGGGGGTTGAGTGTACGTTCATGTTTCCTGTACCATTGGATGCATTGTTGTGCTGAGTGAAATAAGGGTATTTTTGTTGGCCTTGGATGTGTTTTGAGGGGGGTTGAGTGTATGTTCATGGTTCCTGTACCGTTGGATGCATTGTCGTGCTAAATGATATGAGGGTATTTTTGTTGGTGGTTGGATGTGTTTTGAGAGGGGTTGAGTGTATGTTCATGTTTCCTGTACCGTTGGAGGCATTGTTGTTCTGAATGAGATAAGGTTATTTTTTTTGGTGGTTGGATGTGTTTTGAAGGGATTGGGTGTATGTTCATGTTTCCTGTACCATTTGAGGCATTGTTGTGCTGAATGGGATAAGGGTATTTGTGTTGGTGGTTGGATGTGTTTTGAGCAGGGTTGAGTGTATGTTCATGTTTACTGTACCATTGGATGCATTGTCGTGCTAAATGATATGAGGGTATTTTTGTTGGTGGCTGGATGTGTTTTGAGAGGGGTTGAGTGTATGTTCATGTTTCCTGTACCGTTGGAGGCATTGTTGTTCTGAATGAGATAAGGTTATTTTTTTTGGTGGTTGGATGTGTTTTGAAGGGATTGGGTGTATGTTCATGTTTCCTGTACCATTTGAGGCATTGTTGTGCTGAATGGGATAAGGGTATTTGTGTTGGTGGTTGGATGTGTTTTGAGCAGGGTTGAGTGTATGTTCATGTTTACTGTACCATTGGGTGCATTGTTGTGCTGAATGATAGGAGGGTATTTTTGTTGGTGTTTAGATGTATTTTGAGGGGGGTTGAGTGTATGTTCATGTTTTTTGTGCCTTTGGATGACTTGTTATGCTGAATGAGATACGGTTATTTTTGTTGGTGTTTGGATGTGTTTTGAGGGGCGTTGCATGTATGTTCATGTTTCCTGTACCGTTTGATGCATTGTTGTGCTGAATGAGGTAAGGTTATTTTTGTTGGTGTGCTTATGTGTTTTGCAAGGGGTTGAGTGGATGGATGTTCATATTTCCTGTACCGTTGAATGCATTGTTATGCCGAATGAGATTCGTTTTTTTTTTTGTTGGTAGTTGGATGTGTTTTGAGGGAGGTTGAGTGTATGTTCATGTTTCCTGTACCGTTGGATGCATTGTCGTGCTGAATGATATGAGGGTATTTTTGTTGGTGGTTGGATGTGTTTTGAGGGGGGTTGAGTGTATGTTCATGTTTCCTGTACCGTTGGAGGCATTGTTGTTCTGAATGAGATTAGGTTATTTTTTTTGGTGGTTGGATGTGTTTTGAAGGGATTGGGTGTATGGTCATGTTTCCTGTACCGTTTGAGGCATTGTTCTGCTGAATGAGATAATGGTATTTGTGTTGGTGGTTGGATGTGTTTTGAGAAGGGTTGTGTGTATGTTCATGTTTACTGTGCCATTGGGTGCATTGTTGTGCTGAATGATAGGAGGGTGTTTTTATTGGTGTTTGGATGTGTTTTGAGGGAGGCTGAGTGTATGTTCATGTTTCCTGTACCTTTGTATGCATTGTTGTGCTGAATGATATGAGGGTATTTTTGTTGGTGCTTGGATGTGTTTTGAGGGGAGTGAAGTGTATGTTCATGATTCCTGTACGGTTGGATGCATTGTTGTGCTGAATGATATGAGGGTATTTTTGTTGGTGGTTGGATGTGTTTTGAGGGGGGTTGAGTATATGTTCATGTTTCCTGTACCGTTGGAGGCATTGTTGTGCCGAATGAGATAAGGGTATTTTTGTTGGTGGTTGGATGTCTTTTCGAGGTGGGTTGAATGTATGTTCATGTTTCCTGTACCGTTGGAGGCATTGTTGTGCTGAATGTGATCAGGTTATTTCTGTTGTTGTTTGGATGTGTTTTGAGGGTGTTTGAGTGTATGTTCATGTTTCGTATACCGTTGGATGCGTTGTTGTGCTGAATGAGATAAGGTTATTTTTGTCGGTGTTTATATGTATTTTGAGGGGGGTTGAGTGTATATTCATGTTTTTTGTGCCTTTGGATGACTGGTTGTGCTGAATGAGATACGGTTATATTTGTTGGTGTTTGGATGTGTTTTGAGGGACGTTGCGTGTATGTTCATGTTTCCTGTACCGTTTGATGCATTGTTGTGCTGAATGAAGTAAGGTTATTTTTGTTGGTGTGCTTATGTGTTTTGCAAGGGGTTGAGTGGATGGATGTTCATATTTCGTGTACCGTTGGATGCATTGTTATGCCGAATGAGATTTGTTTTTTTTGTTGGTGGTTGGATGTGTTTTGCGATGGGTTCAGTGTATGTTCATGTTTCTTGTACCGTTGGATGCATTGTTGTGCTGAATGAGATAAGGTTATTTGTTTTGGTGTTTGGATGTGCTTTGAGGCGGTTTGAGTGTATGTTCATATTTCCTGTACCGTTGGAGGCATTGTTTTGCTGAATGAGACAAGGGTATTTTTGTTGGTGGTTGGATGTGTTTTGGAGGTGGGTTGAGTGTATGTTCATGTTTCCTGTACCGTTTGATGCATTGTTGTGCTGAATGAGGTAAGGTTATTTTTGTTGGTGTGCTTATGTGTTTTGCAAGGGGTTGAGTGGATGGATGTTCATATTTCCTGTACCGTTGAATGCATTGTTATGCCGAATGAGATTAGTTTTTTTTTTTGTTGGTGGTTGGATGTGTTTTGCGACGCGTTCAGAGTATGTTCATGTTTCTTGTACCGTTGGATGCATTGTTGTGCTGAATGAGATAAGGTTATTTTTGTTGGTGTTTGGATGTGTTTTGAGGGGTGTTGAGTGTATGTTCATGTTTCCTGTAATGTTGGATGCATTGTTGTGCTGAATGAGATAAGGTTATTTTTGTTGGTGTGTGGATGTGTTTTGGGGGGGTTGATGTACTGTTGGAGGCATTGTTGTGCTGAAGGAGATAAGGTGATTTTTGTTGGGGGATCGAGGTGTTTTGAGGGGGGTTGAGTGTACGTTCATGTTTCCTGTACCATTGGATGCATTGTTGTGCTGAGTGAAATAAGGGTATTTTTGTTGGCCTTGGATGTGTTTTGAGGGGGGTTGAGTGTATGTTCATGGTTCCTGTACCGTTGGATGCATTGTCGTGCTAAATGATATGAGGGTATTTTTGTTGGTGGTTGGATGTGTTTTGAGAGGGGTTGAGTGTATGTTCATGTTTCCTGTACCGTTGGAGGCATTGTTGTTCTGAATGAGATAAGGTTATTTTTTTTGGTGGTTGGATGTGTTTTGAAGGGATTGGGTGTATGTTCATGTTTCCTGTACCATTTGAGGCATTGTTGTGCTGAATGGGATAAGGGTATTTGTGTTGGTGGTTGGATGTGTTTTGAGCAGGGTTGAGTGTATGTTCATGTTTACTGTACCATTGGGTGCATTGTTGTGCTGAATGATAGGAGGGTATTTTTGTTGGTGTTTAGATGTATTTTGAGGGGGGTTGAGTGTATGTTCATGTTTTTTGTGCCTTTGGATGACTTGTTATGCTGAATGAGATACGGTTATTTTTGTTGGTGTTTGGATGTGTTTTGAGGGGCGTTGCATGTATGTTCATGTTTCCTGTACCGTTTGATGCATTGTTGTGCTGAATGAGGTAAGGTTATTTTTGTTGGTGTGCTTATGTGTTTTGCAAGGGGTTGAGTGGATGGATGTTCATATTTCCTGTACCGTTGAATGCATTGTTATGCCGAATGAGATTCGTTTTTTTTTTTGTTGGTGGTTGGATGTGTTTTGAGGGAGGTTGAGTGTATGTTCATGTTTCCTGTACCGTTGGATGCATTGTCGTGCTGAATGATATGAGGGTATTTTTGTTGGTGGTTGGATGTGTTTTGAGGGGGGTTGAGTGTATGTTCATGTTTCCTGTACCGTTGGAGGCATTGTTGTTCTGAATGAGATTAGGTTATTTTTTTTGGTGGTTGGATGTGTTTTGAAGGGATTGGGTGTATGGTCATGTTTCCTGTACCGTTTGAGGCATTGTTCTGCTGAATGAGATAATGGTATTTGTGTTGGTGGTTGGATGTGTTTTGAGGAGGGTTGAGTGTATGTTCATGTTTCCTGTACCTTTGTATGCATTGTTGTGCTGAATGATATGAGGGTATTTTTGTTGGTGCTTGGATGTGTTTTGAGGGGAGTTGAGTGAATGTTCATGATTCCTGTACCGTTGGATGCACATTGTTGTGCTGAATGATATGCAGGTATTTTTGTTGGTGGTTGGATGTGTTTTGAGGGGGGTTGAGTATATGTTCATGTTTCCTGTACCGTTGGAGGCATTGTTGTGCTGAATGAGATAAGGTTATTTGTTTTGGTGTTTGGATGTGCTTTGAGGCGGTTTGAGTGTATGTTCATGTTTCCTGTACCGTTGGAGGCATTGTTTTGCTGAATGAGATAAGTCTATTTTTGTTGGTGGTTGGATGTGTTTTCGAGGTGGGTTGAGTATATGTTCATGTTTCCTGTACCGTTTGATGCATTGTTGTGCCTAATGAGGTAAGGTTATTTTTGTTGGTGTGCTTATGTGTTTTGCAAGGGGTTGAGTGGATGGATGTTCATATTTCCTGTACCGTTGAATGCATTGTTATGCCGAATGAGATTAGTTTTTTTTTTGTTTTTGGTTGGATGTGTTTTGCGACGCGTTCAGAGTATGTTCATGTTTCTGGTACCGTTGGATGCATTGTTGTGCTGAATGAGATAAGGTTATTTTTGTTGGTGTTTGGGTGTGTTTTGAGGGGTGTTGAGTGTATGTTCATGTTTCCTGTACTGTTGGATGCATTGTTGTGCTGAATGAGATAAGGTTATTTTTGTTGGTGTGTGGATGTGTTTTGGGGGGGTTGATGTACTGTTGGAGGCATTGTTGTGCTGAAGGAGATAAGGTGATTTTTGTTGGGGGATCGAGGTGTTTTGAGGGGGGTTGAGTGTACGTTCATGTTTCCTGTACCGTTGGAGACATTGTTGTGCTGAATGAGATCAGGTTATTTTTGTTGGTGTTTGGATCTGCTCTGAGGGGGGTTGAGTGTATGTTCATGTTTCCTTTACCATTAGATGCATTGTTGTGCTGAGTGAAATAAGGGTATTTTTGTTGGTTGTTGGATGTGTTTTGAGGGAGGTTGAGTGTATGTTCATGTTTCCTGTACCGTTGGAGGCATTGTTGTGCGAAGGAGATAAGGGTATTTTTGTTGGTGGTTGGATGTGTTTTCGAGGTGGGTTGAGTGTATGTTCATGTTTCCTGTACCGTTGGAGGCATTGTTGTGCGAATGAGATAAGGGTATTTTTGTTGGTGGTTGGATGTGTTTTCGAGGTGGGTTGAGTGTATGTTCATGTTTCCTGTACCGTTGGAGGCATTATTGTGCCGAATGAGATCAGGTTATTTATGTTGTTGTTTGGATGTGTTTTGAAGGTGTTTGAGTGTATGTACATGTTTCCTATACCATTGAATGCATTGTTGTACTGAATGAGATAAGGTTATTTTTGTTGGTGTTTAGATGTATTTTGAGGGGGGTTGAGTGTGTGTTCATGTTTTTTGTGCCTTTGCATGACTTGTTGTGTTGAATGAGATACGGTTATTTTTGTTGGTGTTTGGATGTGTTTTGAGGGGCGTTGCGTGTATGTTTATGTTTCCTGTACCGTTTGATGCATCGTTGTGCTGAATGAGGTAAGGTTATTTTTGTTGGTGTGCTTATGTGTTTTGCAAGGGGTTTAGTGGATGGATGTTCATATTTCCTGTACCGTTGGATGCATTGTTATGCCGAATGAGATTCATTTTTTTTTGTTGGTGATTGGATGTGTTTTGCGATGGGTTCAGTGTATGTTCATGTTTCTTGTACTGTTGGATGCATTGTTGTGATGAATGACATAAGGTTATTTTTGTTGGTGTGTGGATGTGTTTTGGGGGGGGTTGATGTACTGTTGGAGGCATTGTTGTGCTGAAGGAGATAAGGTGATTTTTGTTGGGGGATCGAGGTGTTTTGAGGGGGGTTGAGTGTACGTTCATGTTTCCTGTACTGTTCCTGTACTGTTAGAGGCATTGTTGTGGTGAATGAGATAAGGTTATTTTTGTTGGTGTTTGGATGTGCTCTGGGGGGGGTTGAGTGTATGTTCATGTTTCCTGTACCATTGGATGCATTGTTGTGCTGAGTGAAATAAGGGTATTTTTGTTGGATGTGTTTTGAGGGGGGTTGGGTGTATGTTCACGTTTCCTGTACTATTGGATGAATTGTTCTGCTGAATGAGATACGGTTATTTTTGTTGGTGGTTGGATGCGTTTTGAGGGGGGTTGAGTGTATGTTCATGTTTCCGGTACTGTTGGATGCATTGTTGTGCTCAATGGGATAATGTTATTTCTGTTGGTGTGTCGGTGTGTTTTGATAGGGGTTCAGTGTATGTTCATATTTCCTGTACCTTTGGATGCATTGTTGTGCTGAATGAGATAAGGTTATTATTGTTGGTGCTTGGATGTGTTTTGAGAGGGTTGAGTGTATGTTCATGTTTCCTGTACCGTTGGATGCATTGTTAGCAGCGTGAGGACATCTGGTGAACCGCAAGCCTCTTGTAGGAGTGGTGCACTCTATCAAGAGGTTTCACGTCTCAGCAAGGCCTGCTTTTTCAGAAGGACCTCTCTGCCGCTGCTTCCAGACTCGCCAATGCTTCACACCCTGATGTGCATGAGTTCCACAACCTTCTGGCATGACTTGTGGTTTCTGTCTTGCTTTTGTACAAAAGTGTCTTGTAGTTAATTTTACTGTAAGCTAAGTAATAAACTGTTTTGTTTCTATATGACATCGGAATAAACTAGTGCCATCACTTTTCATGTTGCCCTTGTAAATTGTATGACAAGGTTCACTGCTCTCTGTGAACACCCTTAGTTGTGTTAGCTAGCTCAAAGCACCCAGAAAATCAGCAGACCCCCCTAATCAGGTTGTCCTGTTATTGGTGGGTGTCTGGAGCCTTGACCGTGTTTTGGTTAGTGGCTAGATGGGTGTCTGGAGCCTTGCCCGTGTTTTGGTTAGTGGCTAGATGGGTGTCTGGAGCCTTGACCGTGTTTTGGTTAGCGGGTAGAGATGCGATCGGCTTTATTACAGTTTGTTTGAGTGAGGGGGGCAGTGTACCCGCTGAGCGTTGTGTGTGTCTTGCGCTGAGTGAGGCGAAGATAGGTTCTTTGACATTTGCTGCGTCCCACGTTTAGTTGGCGACGCAGGTGATATCTGTGAGTGGCAGGAATGTGGGAGCTTATGGGGGCTAGAGTGGGCTCTTTGAGCTATTGAGGATATGGTGGTGATGGATGAGTAGGTTTAGACTTCCCTTACCCTTGCTCTGTTGTTCTCTTGTCACCCATCTTCTTATGCCTCTGTCTTACTCTCTGCCTTTGAATGATATGCCTTCCTGCCTCACTCTTCTTTAAGGACTTGTCAGCTCCCTATCGGAGCCTTCCAGTGTTGACATTTCTCAAATATTTTGTTCTTTTCTCAGGTCCATGTAGGATTCTCAGCAGACAAGGTGCGGCCGGGCTCTGACGTCAGTGTGCGTGTGCAGGCAGACCCTGGATCACTCTGCTCAGTTCGGGGTGTGGATAGGATGATCAAGCTCCTCACATATATGGAAGACGGCATAAGTGCAGAAAGGGTGCGTGAGTGCGTTCTAATGGTTGGTTTTGGGTGGCGATGTGTTTACATCTACCTTCCCTCCTCTGTTGGTGCTTTCTCTCTCTGCCACCTTAATTAGGAAGCACAATCCTACCACTGTGCTCTGCCCTGCAAGCCACATACATCATTAGAAAGTGTCCCTCCAGATGCCGAATCTCAGAGCACGGCCACATCACATCTCAAAGCACTACTACTGGGTCATGTTTGGTCACAGTAGCTCACTGCGTTACTACCAAGGCATGCCTGGTCCCAGCGCCTCCTACATCCAAGCCATGCCTAGCCCAAGAACCTCACAGTACTACTACTTAGCTATGCCTGGTCCCTACAGTTCACAGCACTACTACCGAGTCATGCCTGGTCCCAGCGCCTCCTACATCCAAGCCATGCCTGGCCCAAGAACTTCACAGTACTAGTACTTAGCTATGCCTGGTCCCTACAGTTCACAGCACTACTACTGAGCCATGCCTGGTCCCAGCGCCTCCTACATCCAAGCCATTCCTGGCCCAAGAACTTCACAGCACTACTACTCAGTCATGCCTGGTCCAAGCAGTTCACAGTACTGAGTAATGCTCGGTCCCAGCGCCTCCTACATCCAAGCCATGCCTGGCCCAAGAACTTCACAGTACTACTACTTTGCTATGCCTGATCCGTACAGTTCACAGCACTACTACTGAGTCATACCTGGTCCAAACAGTTCACAGTACTGAGTCATACCTGCTCCCTGAAGCTCACATCACCACTAGTGACTCGTGCCTCACTCCAGCAGCTCGCAGCACTACTAGAGAGAAATGCCATGTCCCAGAAGCTAACAGCACTACTACGGGACATGCATTGTTCCAGTAGCTCACAGCACTACTACTGAATCATGATTGGTCCACGTAGCTCACAGCACTACTACTAAGTGATGCTGGGCACAAGAGTGTACAATACTATGATCGAGTGACACTTGTGCTCCAGCCCCACACAGATAACCTCCCAGTCCCCTGATGTCACTCGTCTTCATTTATTGTATCAATGAATGCATTTTTATTCATAAAGTGAGTTTGCCTAAGCACCATAAAACACACAAAAGAAGAGGAAAAAGATACAAAATACAAATGGCAGACTTATAGATATAACAGCATAAGCAAGAAGACCCAGGAAGAGGGAAAACAGTTGTCAAGGTTAGAGAATACCAATGGAATTATGAGATTAGTTTAGTGAGAGAAAAAGTGAAAAGGGACACATTTTACAGATATTTGGAAGCTGAAAATCAACAGGTGAGGGCAGGAGAAACAATCTGATCAGAGAAAGTAAGAGGCTGGGCGAAGTGTAAGGGTGCAGAGGAAGGACTCTGGCAGAAAGGTGGCATATTTGGGGCGATATCCTATTAAGTAATAAAGCAAGAGAGAATTTATTTTTCCCTAATCCTGAGAGGGGTTTCCCTGCCTCAACTAAAGATCTAAGGTGACGGTCAGGAGGTCTGGTAAAGTAAAGGTATCCACTGCCCTGTGTCGAGGAAACCCTACTTCTGGCCGTTGCACTATAAACTAAGGAGTAAAGCAGTTCTGGTCTGTTCCCAGGAGAATGCCTGCCTTCTCCTGGATTATGGTCAAAGTTCCACACAATGTTTCTTTGGTGGACCACGAGAATGCCTCCCTTCTCCTGCTGTTCAGTTTCGAACAGCTGCAGGGAATGACTCCCTTTCTCAGGTCACAAAGTTCCAAATAATAGGCCTGGAGGGATGACTTTCTTCCACAGGTCACAATGTTCTGCCCAATATTTGCTTCATGGGCAAGGAGAATGACTCCCTTCCCCTGGTGTTCGATTTCAATCTCAACACAAAGTTCCAAACAATAATCTCTTTCTCTGTGGGCCAAGAGAATCCCCCCTCCTCCTGGCATTTGGTCTCAGTCTCAAAAAGACCTAGGGGAATAACTCCCTACCCCAAGCCTGTTGGACCTCCCTCCCGGTCCGAGTTACCAGGAGAATGACTTCTTTCTCCTGGTCATTTTAAAAGAATCTCTAACAACCGGGGCAAATGAGATTTCATACTTACAACACCCAACTCTGAGTGTTATGAGGGTCCGCAACCCTGGCTTCCCTGCCAAGTACTGACAAGAGGGGTATTATCCTGCTTGTTATCTCTTGTTATCTCGGTACCAGGCTTTTGCCTCCAGTACCTTCCAGGCCCTACCGATCCCTGTACCTCTCTCGTTACCTTTCCTATTCCGGGATGCTTGGACGATTCATCCTGGGATCTCTCTACTACTCTGTGTGCTACATGGGCATCTTTGTGTCTCGGTGCATCCACCTTCCGGATCTCCTACCCGGCCCTTGGAGCAAAGGTATTGACGCTGCTACATCACTGTCTGCCAGCATCCCATTACCGTCTGGAAGCCGTTGAGCAAAGGAGTCTCATTGTCCACTTGACTCATGTAGCAGACTGCTCTTGGCTCCATCCTGGCATTCTCTGCATCCCCTTTGTGCTTCCCTGGCTTCACAGTCTCGTGTCCTGGTTGTTTGTGTCTCCCCAACAGGCAGTCCTTCTTTGGTTTTATGGCATGAATGAAAGCAAGCCTCCGCAAAAGTCTATACCGCTGCAGTTCCTCCGGTATAACGTTGTTTCATCACCTGTCATTTCGACGACTGCATTTTCAACGTGTACCAAATTACGAAAAAGGTCATTGACTTTATTTGGGGGGTGAGAGAGGGCAGATAAGGGGTTGTGGGGTTCGTGAATAGTAATAATAGGTGGCGGAAGGGAGCTTTAGGGGGGGAGGGGCCCAAAAAAGAAATTTGATGTCCTTTTCGTAATTTTATACACATTGAAAAGACATTTGTAATAATGTCAGACGATGAAAGAACATAGAACCGTTCCTTCATGGTATTGCTCTTAATTTTTTCCTGTGCCCCACCTAATCCCAGTATTTGGATTACCTACGTTTCTGATGTTCTTCTCTGTCTCAGTACTTTTCAGGACCTTGGGGTAGTCTACTTTACAGCCAGCAGTACACAGTTCTACTGTCTACAAATCGGAGCAGAAGGGGAGGCTAGGGTATGTGGGGGTGTGATGTTCTCATAAGGGCAAAACCCCAGATGGTTGTCCTTCTCCCTAGGTGGGGAGTTCTTCCCCATGAGATCCTCCTGAAATATACCACCACCAGGGGGACTATCGGGTAGAAGCCTCACCTCCCTGGCATCATGAAAAAGGGCTCCCCCTCGGGGAGAAGTGACCACATGTAGTGAATCGTCACAGGAGGTAATGCCAAGATTCCAAGCAGATGAACAAAGATGAAGAGTCAGGAGGAAGGGTAATAGAGAACAGAGGAGAACCTTTACAAAGGGAAGGTGTGTCTTGGTAAAGTTTGGAAGAAGGGAGTAAGAGAGCATCCATTGTTTGACAACAAGAAGACTTTTTGAAAGAGATGTGTGCATTTGATTAGAAAAGGAGGTTAATGAGAAAAATAACTGGAAATCATTGCAATAAAAATGACAGTGAAAGTCAAATGAAAGAATGATAAAGAAAAGTGGGATTTTGTAGAAGGAGAAGCAAAGATAGGCAAGAAAAGACCCTTGAGATGTGCCAAAGAGGAAAAGTAAAGAACAATAAGTCACAGCCAGCATAAGAAACAGAAAGATGAGACGGAAAGCATGAAAGAACTGGACCGTATCGGTATTGTGAAGACACACAGTGTGCAGATTCTAAGACAATGCATTAGAGACACATTTACAGATGTGTGTAACCCTGTTTAAGGAGATTTTTGCTATTTCTTTCAGAAAACAGGTAATGATGTGTGGGAACTGTCTCCTTATTCACATTCATGAAAGGGTGCTCTGTCAGACACAACTTCTTTAGAATAACTTACTTGGGCTCACCCTACCCATGGGTGGTTGCACTTCGCTATGCACTTACATTCTTCTCCTCTTAGCACTAACCATTAGCACAACACCATGGGCTCCTAAGCACCTTATCCCTCACACATGCCTGCACTTGCACGTTCTGAACACTCACCAGCCAGTAGGTTTGTCTCCCCTTCTCTTTATTCTCATTACATGTTGTACTATTAATGCAATTATTTATCCTTGCTTTATTACCTTCCCCTGTACTCACCCTGTTTGCCCTCTGGGCGCTTTGAAACAGTTTTGCTAGCTGCACCTAATAGGTGAACAATAAATAAATAAATAAATCAGGTGGCTGGAAACATGGGCGGAAACTGAGAGTATCTGCTCTTATTCCATCCGGTTCTATGTCATATTTTTGATTTTTGCAGGTTGCCTAACAAAAAGACATTTTTTTTGGGCTGATTTTGGGTGGCCCGCAAAAAGAGAAAACATCACATATCTTTCCCCCACACCCGCTCAGGTGGGACCCCCTAAACTCCATTTCTCAGCCCCTGCAGCCTCCCTCTTCCTCCCCACCCAAGATTTCCCCACACCCAAATACTCGCAAACATGCAACACGCACACAAACACACATGCACACAAACACTGATTCTCCCCCGGGGGCGCTTCTGGGTCCTGGTGTGCCTGTCAGCCCCTGCATGCTCTCGTGTGCAGCAAGGGCATGACAGTTCAATTTAGAAATCTAAATCGATCTTTTTTTGCATCAATTCAAATAAAACTATATTTTGACTTAGCAACATTCCTCCAGCCACTTGTGCCCCTACTCCTGCCATCTTTTTTCCAGTGCTTTGGCACTGCTGCCCCCCAGTGGCTCCCGTAATGCCCCCGCTCCACCCACGGTCCCCATGTCACCCCAAACACCTTCTCTCCCGCCTGACGTACCTGCAGGCCTGCCTCCGGTTGCCATTCTCCATCCTGTCTGCACCTGGCCACGCAATAGAAATAGAAAAGGGAGTGAATCCCTTTTCTAATAAATATTGCAGTGGCCATCTTGTTTTTCTTTTTTTCGGTGGAAGATTGGGCATGCACAAAAAGTGCACAGTCCCTCTGTTATCCAAAAGAAACATTTAAACTGTGTTCACACCAGACTAAGCCGCAGGGTGTGAATAGATATCACCCACTTGTCGGCCGGAATCAGGGCCGGGAACAACCCTGAGCCCTTGCTGAGGCACTTGCTTCACTCAGGCTTACCAGGGTTCAGGCTTGTATGCCAACCAGTGCAGGCGTGATAGCTATAGTCACCATCCCAGTGCAGCAGCATATAAAGTGCCTTGATTGGTCTGTAAAGTGCTGTTGCAATACCACCTAACGCACAGGGCAGTCAGGGATCATAATGGAGATACTCAGTGGGCCTCATTACGAGTCTGGAGGTAACCATGGCGCTATTAGCGCCATGGCTGCCTCCAAATCCTTACCGACTCCGCCCTGGTGAATAGAGCTATTACCGCTATTATGGAGCTATTATAAGGTTGGCGGGGCGGTAATTCCCCATTCACCAGGGCCCTTCCCCATTCCCATTGAGCCCCCATAGGGCTCAATGGGAATGGGAAAGGCGCTAATAACGGTACTGCTAATTGCGGTACCGTTATTAGCTCCAAAGTCCCTTTGCGGGTCCCGTCCTTAACGCCTGGTAAAACCAGGCGTTAAGGGAAGACCCGCAAAGGGAACTCGTAGTTGGGCGGTAAGGGATTACTGGCACCGGTGCCCTTACCAGTGCTGGTAATCCCTTACCACCCCCTCGTAATGAGGCCCAGTGTGCATTTGTCTCCTACATGCTGCTGGATCTGATACTCCTGCATATACATCTATACACCTATATTCTATCAGAAAAAAAGGATGCAAAGTTAACTGAATGAATACCCACACATTCACTATTATACAAATGGCTTATGTCTGATGGGGTTCTCTCATTGGTTATCGCTATACATTCACTATACATTACTGTGGACCTATGGGAAAGATCTGAATTTCACCAGGGGACGGATTATTTCAGGTTTACCCTTATTACCCTTAAAAAATGTAGCAATTAGATGTAGCACAAGTTTTGCTGCGTGAATATTAGGGATTGTAGCAAACATGTTTTTTTCGAAACCATATTAACTAAAAATGTTTTCACAAAGGCAAAAATGAAGGGAAATGGTTATTTACAATGTTGTTAGCGTAACATAAAAACACTGGGTGAGCACATGTCTTTTTCAGTCACATGGCAAACAATCTGATTCATGAGCAAACAGCCTGATTGCTCCCTCCATATTCTCCAAGCACCACAACTGGTGTTAGATTGATTTGCTGAATGTTTCGCATTGGGAGAGATTTGAGATAATCTGTCCCCATGCTGGGAGCTTCCTATCCTGGGGAGAAGCCCAGCTGTTTCCGGACCTCTGGGGAGGTGTAGGCGGACTGGCCTTGTCAGGATACAGACAGATGCAGCCTCCTGCAGAGCCCTTAAGTGGGTGTAAGGCGGTCTGGCCTTGAGAAGCAGAGTCTGGCACAGCCACATGTTGCATTCAGATCTATCGAGGAATCGACAGCAGACCGCACTTGTGCTAACTGCGTTAGACACAGCTGAATTCCAGTGTCTCTGAGTGATAGAGACCACACTGGTAATGGGATAAATACACAAGGGGTTCATCGCAGACTCTAAACACATTGGGCCTCATTACGAGGTGGGCGGTAAGGGATTAAGGGATTACCGGCACCGGTAAGGGCACCGGTGCCGGTAATCCCTTACCGCCCCACTACGAGTTCCCTTTGCGGGTCCTTCCTTAACGCCTGGTTTTTGCAGGGGTTAAGGATGGGACCCGCAAAGAGACACCGGGGACAATAACCGTACTGCAATTTGCGGTACCGTTATTGCCGCCTTCCCCCTTCCCATTGAGCCCTATGGGGGCTCAAATGGGAATGGGGAATGGCCCTGGTGAATGGGGAATTACCGGTCCCTCCAACCTCGGAATGGACCGGTAATTGCTCCATTCACCAGGCCGGAGTTGGAACGAGTTTGGAGGCAGCCATGCCGCAAATAGCACCATGGCTACCTCCACCCTCGTAATGAGGCCCATTGTCATTACCTGGGGGTCACTTAACAAGGCAAGGGTACCTTGATCGGTTGTACCTTATCGTTCAATCTGTGCTCTCTCAGCTACCCTGGCCTGGGAACCAGAGTCGCAACAGAGGCTCTGCCAAGGTACCCCATTTCAGTCTCTCGCTTGGGCGGCTCTCCAGGGGGGACATAACCATGCCATCAAATATGAGGAGGTTACCCCTCCCTGCTCTCGCAGAGCAGACAGGAGTCCTGAGTACTCCAAAAGGAGGAAGCCACTGTCAGCGGCTAAACATTGGGCCTTTACCTTTCTTTCTCTTGTACAGGAAACCAGCCACTTTATGAGCCCTGCACGCTGCCAGTCACGTTAGACCCTGTGTTGCGCTACAGACTCCAAGACCATGGGCCTCATTATGACCCTGGCGCTCCCGGAATGAAGGGGGCCAGTACAGCACCGGCCCCCTTCATTCCGGGAGTGCCGATTACAAGCTTCCCATTGCGGGACCCGGATCGCATGCCTGATAAAACCATGCGTGCTTTCCGGGTCCCGCAAGGGGACGAGGGAGGCAAAAACGGGCAAGATGTAATCTGCCCGTTATTACCTCCCTACCCATTCCCATTGAGCCCTGTGGGGGCTCAAATGGGAATGGGGATGGGTTCCTGCATGGAGGAATTACCGGGTCCTCCTATCTCGGAGTAACCTGGTAAGTCCCCATTGCAAGATCCCGGTAATGGAGCCCAGAATGGAGGTCCATGGCTACCTCCATTCTCTTAATGAGGCCCATATATCGATATCCCACCCCAGTTCCAGGCTATCTGCTGCACCCTTACCGTAACGTATGTTAGGTGTGCTAAATGCACGTGCATCGTGGGACATTCCTTGGAGGGAATGAAGTCATTGGAAGGATGGTCATCTAACTCTGAGGCGTAAGTGAAAGTGTCCAATGAAAATGCTCCCACTTTACCCTTTCCCAACACTGTGTTATCTCTGTCGATGACACCAGGAAACCCTTCCCCCCTCGGACTACTGTGCACATGGTTATAGTAAGTCAATGGGGGTAGGGATATGGGCCGTACATTCTATTAGTAAAGAGGTGCTATCCAGTAGCCTTTCTATATTGTCAATGGGCCTCATTGCGAGGTGGTCGGAATGGGTTTAACAGCGTTGGTAATGGTGCCGGTAAACCCATTCCGCCCTATTACGAGGTTCCCTTGCGGGACCCGCTCTGAACATCTGGTCAGACCAGACGTCCTTTGTGGGTCCCTCAAGGGACCAGGGAGCTAATAGCGGGCCCGTTATTAGCGGGCCCGTTATTAACGGGCCCGTTATTAGTTCCCTCCCCATTCCCATTTGAGCCTTATGGGGGCTCGAATGGGGATGGGTAAATTGAATGAGGAATTACCGGGTCCTCCAAGGTTGGAATGGCCCAATAATTCCTCACTCATGGAACCCGGACCTGTACTCGAGTTAGGTGGCAGCCATGCCCTTATTAAGGGCATGGCTGCCTCCAAACTCTTAATGAGGCCCATAGTGTATGGTAGCGGCCTACATTATTTATGTAACATGCCATGGGGAAAGACCTACACTAAAGCGCAGAACCTTCTGTCGCATTCATTTGTTCTCCCCCACCGGTGGTGCCTGGGATTTCGGTCTCCATTTCTTTGAAAACCGATGGCATGTCCCATCAGCTGGTTGACGCTCTGACTGCGTAGGGGAGCGAGGCCTGGGGACAGGAAACACATTAAGAAAACCAACTAATTTCCATACAGTCGAGCAAAGTGCAGAGCCACGATTACAGGTGTGCTCCCAACACAAACAAGCGGCTAAAGTTTGGTTGGAGCGGTTTGTGCAACCTACACAACGTCCTCCCCACCAATCTACTGGGTCAGACTCGCGGGGGGCTGAGGGCCAGCCTCCAATACCTGTTGCCTTTTCCAAAGAGGATCATCTCCTTTGCCTACAAGAATTCCAGGACAACCTGAGAAAAGAGTGGGTAGAACTTAAAGCTGAGATCACCAGTAACATGATTCAGCTGAAAGTAGAGCTGGCCGATAGGATCAACACCACTGAACAACAGGCCACCTGCCCTAAATACCTGACTAAGTGTCCAGTTTACATCAAATGGTGATTGACCTTTCTGGAAGTGGGCGGGCCTAGAGAACCACTCTCGACAAGGGAATATTTTCCTGAAGTACCTCAAGATAACTACTCACGTCTCCTATCTCCTGGGTCTCCTAGACAAGCTGTTTCTAGAGCTGCTCGCAGACAAACTAGCCCATACCTTAACGAGGAAATTGATAGGGAGCATAGACTGGGCCCACCCCCACGAGTAACGACTCTGATCCATCAAGAGACAATCTCTTCAGGCAGCACAACTTCAACTTCAAGGAGAAGCTACTAAGGAAAGCAAGGGATAGGGTCTGATGTGTCCTGTAGGACACGAAACAGTTATTCCAAGATGTTTCCACCAGAACCACAAGCAATAGGCCTGAATTGATATCCATTATGGACCAACTCCTGGAAGAGAGCATAAGATCCAAGTGGACTTTTCTGGTGGGGATGGGTGGTGGTTAGGAACAATGGGCGTCTAGGGGGGGTTGAACCCCCCAAATATTTTTTAAACAAAGGAAAACCGCATTTTAAAGGTTTCAAGAGAAAAGAACCTTTACAATGCCGGTTTGCAGATGAAAAGAAAATCGGTCAGTTTAAATCGGTCTTTTTCTCTTGAAACCTTTAAAAAAAAAAGGTCTTTTCACATAGAACCGATTCTATTCGTTCTCTGTCACCAAATAAATAAAACATGCAATTGATTATGTATCTTGATCAAAGTCCCCCAAGAGAAATGTCAGAGCAGCATTTCAAATAGACGTTCTCTCCTTTGCAGAAGGGTGACACGGTACCCCCTTAAGGAATCGTAAACTGGGCATGTGAGAATTAAATGTGCACCCACCGCTTTCCACATTTTGCATTTTGAGTTTCATATGCTATTAGATTTTTGGAGAATGTAAGCAGAGGTAGGGGGGCAGCTCGTGCGAGGGCAAAGAGGCCTCTGACCAGCGGGTTTGCAAGACTTGACAGATATGATTGGTGAGCTTCACCTGCCACAAAAACATCTGCCCAACCCACGTGGGCTAAGCATGCCAACTCCGCCTGATCAGCCCTCCCTGCTTTTGCCTTTTAGACTGCTTTAATTTATATTTAGACAGCAACATAGTTGCCAACATGACACTTTACAATCTGTAGGTGCTTATCCAGTCCTGTTTTTCTTCTTTGTATTCTGGGACTTGTAGTCCGAGTTAAATCATGGGAAAAGTAGAACTACAAGTCTCAGAATGCTAACAAATAAAACTGACTGTAGACGCACCTACAGATTGGATTGGGTCATGTTGTTAAGTATGCAGCATGCATCTAAAAGAATGCAGACGATTGTCCAGGGAGGCCAGGATGCGGCCTAGACCCAGCTCTCTAAGCTCTTCTGTCAGCTGTTTTCTGTGAAGATAAATGAAAGTTTGGGAGAAGTGTTCTTGCCAGGCCAAATCTGCCAGCTCCCTCGTCTGTGCAGTCGGTTCCAAAAATGGCTGTTTATACAAAAAATCGTGGCAAAAAGGCAGTGGTTTTGCCGCCGCAATCCATGTAAAGTATGCGGGGGACACCCCCGCTACCCCCAGACCCATTATACCATTTAAGGGGAGCGGGGGATACCCCCGCAACCCCTGCTCCCCTTAAATGAAATGGTATAATGGGGTACACCTTTACTAAGTCAAACCACTGCATTTTTGCAGCAATTGTTTGTAAAGGCGATATTTTTGCTGCAATTTTATTACTGCATACCGTGCAGTCACCCTTTTAACTGCATACCAGGAACTCTGCCGCCCTTCCCTGTTATGTCTAGAAGCCAATGTCATTGTGTAAAGCAGCAGATGCAAAACTTGTTGGTAGATGTCAAAGCTGTTTCCAGAAATGTCATTCACATATACCGACTCTGGTGGCTAACTTGACTAGGACCAGTAGGTCTGGACCACAGGCTACAGTGCCTTCCACCCTACCTCGATAGACCACCTCTATTTCTGCGGCAAAGCCATCCCTCTGCTTACGTACAAAGTTTATGATGGCTCTGCCAGCTATTAAGCCTTTTCTGACTTCTAACTCTACTTGTGCTTTCCAGGAAAGATTTGGGGTAATGACTGTTCCCAAGTATGAGAAACCTTCCCCAACCTCAAAGGACTCACCATCCAACTTGACATGGCTTTATCGTCCCCTTATGGGAATGATTAAGGGTCGTAACCTTGCAGTTGGACTTATTCAATCTTAAGTGGTTTAGGGTGCAATAAGCTGACAATGCCTGCAGTTGTGTCGTCGCGAGATGAACCGAGTCATCTGCATAGAGCAGGAATGACTCAGCCTTCCCATTTATGCTTGCATTATCGTCAACGAATTTAGGCATGTCCTTAATGTACAAGCGGAAGAGAACCGGGGCAAGCAGGCAACCCTGCTTAACCCTTCCCCGTCTGAATTTTTTGAGTCAGTTGACCTCGGATGCCAACCCTGACTTGTACTGAGGTTCTTGAATACAGGGCTTTGATGATATTGAGCAAGCGTGTGTCTATTCCCATACAAGCCACCTTCATCCAAAGCCTCTCCCTAAGCACCAGGCAGCATATAAGGGCATCTGCTTGGCCAGTGCATATTGGTTTGATAAATGCCATAAAAGTAAGACCTGATCGTAGAGAGCCCTGGCCTGAAACCTCCTTGTGCCAAATGTATTACAGCAGGATCCTTGAATGAGGATTGCTTCTCCATGGTCTCTATGCACATGGTGTAGCAGGCACATTACCTCAATGATGTTGTTTAACCTAATCCTTGGCAATAGAGATTCAATGGACTTTGATCTAGATTTCAATGCTGATTGTGTACATCTCTCTTTATCATCATCCCCCCCCCAGGTCATACAATGCATGTTGCATAGACACTGCCCCCAGGGAGAATGGGTTGTGGGTGGGTAACTCTATTGTTTTTTTCTCTTTATAACAGTTTATGTAAACTTTATTATTGAACTGTTGATCTTTGTACTTTACCATGTTAAAATTCAATCAAATATATCTGGGAAAAAGTAGGTCGTGGTCCTTGCGGAAACTTTAGGCTCGAACAATTTAACGCATCGTTTATCCTATAACAGTGAAAAAGAGATACAGCAATAGTACCCATTTTTTCGCAACAATAAAACCCTGAGAAAAAAACACTCTCCAGTTACAAGTCTGCCATGGATTTGATTCCAGCCCTATACCAAATATTCTTGATGCTATCGTCACAGGTAGGAGGTATGTCCTTTTTTCCCCATACCAGTACTTTTTGGGCATATCCTTTATGGTTGCACATCCAAGAATATATGTATTGGCCCAAACCAGAGCTGTATACTTAACTGGGTAAAACTTGCAGTCTTCCTCCACGTGACCCCTTAGTAAAAGCAAAGATAAGCCGTGGACTGAGCAACATGGGGATAGCAAGCTTGATAAACTATACCAACATGCAACATGCTGTGCTTGAGACGCCAAAAAGTAAAGCTCGGGAGCTGCAGACCCACACGTTTATAAGCACCTATCAATGTGTCCTACCCTATCAGAGGCTGTTTCTTGCCTCCGTTCAATGGTCTCCTGATTTTTACCCCTCCCTGGGATCTCGGGTTTCACACCCCAACTTGGGGTTGGGTTTCTCTCAGACCACCTTGAGGCCTGGTTTCTTCCACCCCACCTTGGGGGTCATCTTTCAAACCCCTTCTTGGGGGTCTGATTTTTGTCACCCTGCCTTGGGATCTGATTGCTCGAACCCCACCTTCGGGTATGATTGCTCACATCCCGCCTTGGGGTCTGGTTACTGTCACCCTGCCTTGGGGTCAGGTTGCTCTCACCCCACCTTGGGGTTTCTTTGCTCTCCCCCGCTTTGGGATTGCAATTATAATTGTTTATTTGTACAGCGCTTATACAGAAGTGAAGTGCCACAAAGCGCTTCAAAGCAGGAAGGGAACAAGGTAATACAGTACTCATTCTAAGGCCTTGAGTTTTTCCGAATGATCTAACAAAAAAGTAACAAGCCTACTAGGCCTGACAGCATTTCTCCTTGTGCAAGTGCATTAAGTGTAACAGGCTCTACCGGATTATGGCGGGGAGACAAAGGGGGGACAAGACAGAACTTACACGTCCTAGTAAATTCAGGTCATGCAAGTGTACAGATGGAGGTGAAAAGGAGGGGGACGGGGGACCAAGTGCGCCCAGTCCAGCAGGGCCCTGGGTTAAGTGCAGAGAGGTTACCCCTCTCATGGAACATATGCTGAAAGTGCAGTAGTGCTGAACATAGTGCAGAGGCCCGGAGGCAAGTGCTAAGCCTGGCGGGGGAGCCTGGGACCTGTGGGGCTCTGGAGGTGAGCCAGGCGACCGGTCAACAAAAGCTCAACAGAGTTAGCGGAGAGATGGAGAAGTGAAGCCGGAGAGAAAGAAGAGAAAGGAGGTAAGCAAGGGAGTGGGGGAGAGAAAGAGGAAGAGAAGAGGAAGGTCTTGAGGAGTTTCTGGAACTTAATGAGCTCTGGCTCAAGGAGGAGAGAGGCAGAGAGGCTGTTCCAGAGGGAGGCACTGGCAGAGGGTGAAGATCCACCCCGAATCTCTGTTTAGAAAAACGGCACACCTGCAAAATGTTGGAGGAGGCCGAGCAGAGGACTCCAGAAGGAGAGTATTTATGAAGAGAGCCTTGTGGGCTATGCAGAGGATCTTGAACTTGATCCTAGCAGCCACAGGGAGCCAGTGGAGGGATTTCAGCACCGGAAAGATGCAGTTCCTGGCCTTGAGGTTCTGGTAGTTATCACCCTGCCTTGGGGTTTGTTTGCTTTCACCCCACCTTGTTTTCTAATCTGGCCTATCCACCCTCCTACCGGCTCCCTGGGGCATCGGCTTACATTCTGTCTCTGTGCGTTGCTCCTTCAGGTAGGCATTCAGTTAGCCTGGTGCAGCTTCTCCATTCAGGCCTCTTCTGGTGGATCAGCATGTGTCGGAGCTGGCACTCCCCTCCTGCTGTCGTCTTGCAGTGCTTTGGCATCTGTTCATTGTGGCGCTGCTCCATTGCTGCCCGGTTGTTCTTCTCCGCTGCTGGAGACCCTGCAGGGCTGGGCTTCTCCAGTCTGTGTGTCAGCAGGGGAGCCGGCGTTCCGCAGGCATGTCTGCACTTCTGTCCACCAAGCTGGGCGTGTGCTTGCCTCTCTCTGCCACTCCTCCCAGGTGGAGGTCTCTCTTTCTGTGGCCAGTTAGTGAGCAACTCCCCTGTCTATGGCTCAGGAGGCTATTCTCCCTTGGTCCTCTGGTGATTGGTCTCTTATCTTTCACCGAATGAGGGAGTGAGCATTCCTCCCATTCTCTGTTCCACGTTGAAAAGGGTCAGAAAACACATCAGCCATTGGTGTGGGAAGCGGTAAGTAATTATACAATTTAGCTCCCATGTAACCAGCAACACTATTACATTATTGAAATAAGGGAGGTTAATGCATATCCCTCTTTAGGGATTGCCTGTCCTCACAGGGGCAGAGGGGCCACGCCCAGTAGGATCCCACTTGCCCTTTCCCCTAGGGGGTATTAAGCTAAGCAGGCTCACCTCCCTAGTCCCAAAAGGGTGGCTCCCCATTGGGGAGAGGAAACATATTCCTAGGATGTGTGACAACACAAACTCTTAAACATTTCCTTTCATTCTGAGCCCATCTGAATCCAGCTACATTCTGAAGCTGTTTGGTAGCATGAGTAAATGGAAATAGTTCAGATTTTCACCAATTCATGACCAACCCTGAAGGAATGTTTACCAAACTTCGCAACTTCTTCTAGCAAAATTGGGAGGTTAGCTCCTTGATCCTTAGCGTAGACCATACAATCATGAGCATACAGTGATGTAATAGTTTTCTGACCCCCACCACGACAGCCCCAGAGTAACATGCATATTCCTGAAACAGCCTGCTGCAATCAAAACTGTTTCACCAGCAATGGGTTGCCCTTAACAACGAACACCCATGATTGAAATGATATGTCACCTTGTATTCCCACGGCCTAGTTGCATGTTATCAGCTGGTTTCTTGTGACTCCTCCGGTTGTCAGAGTTTGAGTGTATCACTCTCTGTACTGAGGTTTACCCACAGCTGAGTGCTGGGCCCAGCCTTGAGGCCTCCCTTGCCTCCATGCCTGGAAAGGCTTGACACCTTCCCAGAGGAAAAGGACATGCCCCAAAGGGTGGGTGTCTGTGCTTTAAAGGAAGCACTGCCAGCACAATCACGAAGACACCCTAGAAGGATAATGATGGAAGTCTGTTTGGTCTGGCAGACCAGAAAGGGGGTGAAGTATAGGGTAGCTCAGGAGAGGACATTTGTTTATTTATTTATTGTTCATTTGTAATGTGCCTATAAACAAGGGGAGACAGGAAGGAGGAAAGTGGCGATCCTAATAGGCCATGCGACATTCTGATCGTGCAAGTGCGGTAGTGAGAAGTGCATGGTTGAAGGGAGCTGAGGAAGTGTGGGAACTGGGTGGAAGTGTAGGCAGGGGACCCGTGAGGGCAAGTGCAGGATGAGTGTAGGGAGGGGCGGCGACGGGAGAGTAAGTGCAGAGGCAGGCTGGGCAAGGGATGGCCCTGTGCCCTATAAGACATAGACAGAGGGGACATTAGCAGCGGGTGGTGGGGGGGAGAGGGAAGGAAGAAGTGAAAAGGAAGTTCTTGAGGAGCGTCTGGAACTTAAGGAGATCTGGCTCAAGTCTCAGAGGGGCAGGGAGGCCATTCCAGAGGATCTGTGTGATTTTCCTGCAGGTAAATTACCCGCGACGGAAATGTTTGCATGGGAAATGGACGCAATACAAAATGTTTGTACATTTCCCACGCGAACATCCATCACAAAACTACGCCAAAACCATACAAGCATACACCCCCACTCACACCCACACCCACACCCCCAACATACCCCTACCACCCTACTTACCTTTCCTTCTGACGCACTGTATCCCTGTGGCGCCGGTTCCCTTTCACTTCCATGATCGGGAACCAGCGCTACAAGGTCCTTTTCTTTTTTCTTTTTATTATTTTTTTTTTTAGGCAGCTGCAGGGGATTCCCCCGCAACCCTCGCTCACTATACTGTACAGTGTAGTGGGCGGGGTGTTGCGGGGGGGACATCCGCACCCACCGGACTTTCTTTTTTTTCGGTCGGGTGAGCTGCGGCGGCCTCCCCCGTAATCCCTGCACATTATACTGCATAGTATAGTGAGCAGGGTGTTGCGGAGGACACCCCAGCAGCCCCTCACAGTCGCTTTAAATAAATATATCTTTTTAGACCGACCCCACCAAAAGACCCAAACACATACCATGAAACGTTCGAACTTTTGGTAGTTCGAACTTTTTGTGGTGTGTTTTAGATCTTTTGGTGGGGTCGGTAGATTATATACGGTAATTTCGTCCTATTCCATTCCAGAGGGTGGTACCTGCAGAGGAGAGAGATCTACCCCTGCTCTCTGCTTGGAAAAACATCTGATTTGCAGAGAGTTAGAGCTAGACGTCCGAAGGGCTCTTGTGGGGAGGTATTTAGTGAGGGAGAGTTGGATATAATCAGTTGTCAAAGTGCATGAAAAGAAGTAGTGGAACTATGTTCCTTGCTGGCCTGCCCCGCTCCCCACAAATCCCATCGCCATGGCCCCTCCCATGCACAATACAAACCCCCAAACAAATGGCCCTGCTATTTAGGTAACATTCAGTGCCGTGCACTGAAGTGCAGGTTTCAACTGCTTCCTGCACTTGTATTTTAAAAAGAAACCATTCCCGAACCGTTTCTTTTTAAAATAAAAGTATAGGAACAGTAGAACTTAATTTTAAAAAGTACTGGAGCAGCACTCCCAGCCGCTCCCGCCCACTTTGACCACTGGATATAATGTTGCCCCAGGCCCCAGAAAGCCTTGTGGATGATGTGGAGGGTCTTGAATTTGATCCCCGCAACAACCGGGAGCCAGTGGAGAGATTTAAGGGCTGGAGAGATGTGATCCCTGTGCTTAAGGCCAAGGATAAGTTCTTGAAGTCCTATTCTGGATTAGTTGAAGGGGCGAAGGGAAGAGTTAGGCAGATTGAGGAAGAGGTTGCTGCAGTAGTCCAGCCTGGAGAGAACCAGAGCTCTAGAGACATTGAGTTTCTGGGGGAAGGTGAGGCAAGGGAGAATCTGTAGAGGTGTAGTCAAAAGTTGGCCTTCTTATTAAGATCCATGACATGAGGAGAGAAGGAGAGGGCAGAGTTGAAGATTTCACCAAGGTTTTTTACTTCACACAAGGGTGAGGGGAGGGGTTCGAAGGGGGGTGCCCAGAGTGTTGGAAGGAAAGAGGAAGCAGGGGCCCCAATGAGAAGGATCTCGGTCTTGCTGGCATTAAGACAGAGATCATTAGCAGGGCACCAGGCCTGAATAGCAGACAGACAGTCAGGAATGAGTGAGGATGAAGAGGAGAATAACTTGAAAGAAAGCTGCGTATTATCAGCAGAACACTGGAATTCAGGAGAGAAGGTGGATATCAGATGGGTTAGGGGGGTCAGGTAGATATTGAATAGCCAGGGCGAGAGGATAGAGCCCTGAGGAACATCACAGGTGGAGAGTGAGATGGTGGAGATCAAAGGGCTGAATTGAACCTCGGAGGTTCAGGCTGAGAGGAAGGAGGTCAACCAGTCCAGAGACAGGTCTGTATGCCAAGGGTGTCATGTAGCCACTTATCAGGGTGGCATGATTAACCATATCAAAGGCAGAGGAGAGGTCAAGAAGGATGAAAACAAAAGGAGTGCTGGAGGCGAGATTAGAGAGCAGGTCTTCACAGGTGTTCAGGAGAGCAGTTTCCATACCTCTGGCAGCTCTAAAGCCAGACCGGTGGTCGTGAATACAACCAACAAATTCAGTGTGGTGGATAAGCTGGGAGATGGCCAGCTTCTCCAAGAGTTTGCCCTAGAAGGGGTAGTGAAGATAGGGTGGTAGTTTGCCCGATAGGAAGGGTTGGCTGAAGGTTTTTTAAGGAGAGGGTGCAAAAGGGAGTGCTTGTGGAGTGAGGAATGAGAGGAAGGATCCAGTGGCAAAGGAGTGATTGCAGAAATCAGTCATGGCTGGAGCAAGGGAGACAATCTTGTCCTTCATAGTTCTGGAGGAGCAGCAGAGCACCTCTTTGGAAGAGACTTTCATAGAGCACACTTGTCTAGAAACCTCATCCGGAGTTATGGGAGAAAAAGAGGGGAATGCAAGGGGAGGGAGAGAGGGGTCAATGGAAGCCTAGAAGAAGGGAAGGGAGAAGGATGTGGAGTAGAGGTGAGTTAGAAGAGGATGTCATGAGTTGTGAAGTTGAAGTGAGAGGCCAGAGAAGTGCAGAGTGCCAGGGAGGGCAGAGGAGAAGTGGATACTGCAGTAAGGTTGGTGAGTTTCTTGCAGTTTTTGAAAAGTTTAGGTGTGTTGTTAGTAGCCACGGAGATGCAGATTTCGATATAGGCCCTCTTCTTAGAGAAGATGGCAAGTCTGTATTGCCTTTGGAGCAGGCGGCAGGCCAGTTTGTCGGAGGATGTGCTTGAAACCTGCCACTTCCGCTCAGCAATTCTGCACTTGCCTTTCAGAGCGGCCAGATCGGAGTCATACCAAGAGTTGCACATGGAGGTAGGATTCAGGCAGATCCTCAAGGCAGGGGCAAGGATAACCAGAGTTGAAGGTTTTAGAGGGCTGTGTCATGTGAGAGTCAGTGGAAGGAGTAAGAGGGGGAGTAAATGTGGCAGCAAAAGCAGCACTTTGCACTCGTTTCATCGGTCGAATGAAGGAGAAGGAGGCTGGCAGTGTTGGAGAAGGCTTAGCCAGAGGACCAAGGAGGTCCAGGTGAGAGGAAAGGAGGGTATACTCAGTCCAGGAGAGAGGAGTAATGAGAGGTATGGGGATCGGGAGGTCTGAGGAGATGAGAGCATCCAAGGTGTGTATGCAGAGTGCGTCAGATCAGAGGGAAGATTGGAGAGGGAAAGACCCAGAGGCCACATCATGGGAGTTAAGGTGAATATTAAAGTCTCCAAGGAAGAGAAGCTTGAAGGAGGAGGTCACGAGAGAAGAGGTGGTGAGGTCAGCCCATTCAGAGAGGAAGTGGGAGACCTGGCCAGGGGGCCTGTAGATGGTGGGCAGAGTCAGAGAGAGGCCCCACTCAGGAAAAAGGAAGCCCATTCCACCCCCAGGCTGGTTAAGCCTTGGTTTGGAGAGGATCTTGTAACCCTCAGGTAGAAGAGTGTCAAAACTCATGACAGAGCTGCCTGTGAACCATGTCTCGGTGAGCGCGAGGACATCTAGGTCGAGATCCTCAGGGAGGTGGCAGATGTTAGAAGAGTGTTTGATGGCAAGAGTTGAGGGTAGCTGTGTGGAGCAGGTTGCCACCAAAAATGAAACACAAAACGAGCTAGGCAGGAAGAGATAATGCAGAGTGAGCAGCATGAAATACAGATCGGGCTGGGCAGGAAGAGGTAATGCAGAGTGAGCAGCACGAAATACAAAATGGGCTAGGCAGGAAGAGATAATGCAGAGTGAGCAGCACGAAATACAGAACAAGCCGGGCAGGAAGAGATAAGGCAGAGTGAGCAGCACGAAATACAGAACGAGCTAGGCAGGAAGAGAAAATGCAGGGTGAGCAGCACGAAATACAGAACGAGCTGGGCAGGAAGAGATAATGCAGAGTGAACAGCACAAAATACAGAATGAGCTAGGCAGGAAGAGATAGTGCAGGGTGAGCAGCACGAAATACAGAACTAACTAGGCAGGAAGAGATAATGCAGAGTGAGCTGCACGAAAATACAGAACGAGCTAGGCAGGAAAACATAATGCAGAGTGAGCAGCACGAAATACAGCAGAGTGAGCAGCACGAAATACAGAACATGCTAGTCAGGAAGAGATAAAGCAGAGTGAGCAGCATGAAATACAGAATGAGCTAGGCTGGAAGAGATAATGCAGAGTGAGCAGCACGAAATACAGAGCGAGCTAGGCAGGGAAAGATAATGCAGAGTGAGTAGGACGAAATACAGAACGAGCTAGGCAGGGAAAGATAATGCAGCGTGAGCAGCACGAAATACAGAACGAGCTAGGCAGGGAAAGATAATGCAGCATGAGCAGCACAAAATACAGAACGAGCTAGGCAGGAAGAGATAATGCAGAGTGAGCAGCACGAAATACAGAATGAGCTGGGCAGGAAGAGAAAATGCAGGGTGAGCAGCACGTAATACAGAACGAGCTAGGCAGGAAGAGATAATGCAGAGTGAGCAGCACGAAATATAGCAGGGTGAGCAGCACGAAATACAGAACGTGCTAGGCAGGAAGCAATAATGCAGAGTGAGCAGCACGAAATACAGAACGAGCTAGGCAGAAAGAGATAATACAGAGTGAGCAGCACGAAATACAGAACGAGCTAGACAGGAAGAGATAACGTAGGGTGAGCAGCATGAAATTCAGAACGAGCTAGGCAGGAAGAGATAATGCAGGGTGAGCAGCACGTAATACAGAACGAGCTAGGCAGGAAGAGATAATGCAGAGTGAGCAGCACGAAATATAGCAGGGTGAGCAGCACGAAATACAGAACGTGCTAGGCAGGAAGCAATAATGCAGAGTGAGCAGCACGAAATACAGAACGAGCTAGGCAGGAAGAGATAATACAGAGTGAGCAGCACGTAATACAGAACGAGCTAGGCAGGAAGAGATAATGCAGAGTGAGCAGCACGAAATATAGCAGGGTGAGCAGCGCGAAATACAGAACGTGCTAGGCAGGAAGCAATAATGCAGAGTGAGCAGCACGAAATACAGAACGAGCTAGGCAGGAAGAGATAATACAGAGTGAGCAGCACAAAATACAGAATGAGCCAGGCAGGAAGAGATACTGCAGAGTGAGCAGCACGAAATACAGAATGAGCTGGGCAGGAAGAGATAATGCAGGGTGAGCAGCACGTAATACAGAACGAGCTAGGCAGGAAGAGATAATGCAGAGTGAGCAGCACGAAATATAGCAGGGTGAGCAGCACGAAATACAGAACGTGCTAGGCAGGAAGCAATAATGCAGAGTGAGCAGCACGAAATACAGAACGAGCTAGGCAGGAAGAGATAATACAGAGTGAGCAGCACGAAATACAGAACGAGCTAGACAGGAAGAGATAACGTAGGGTGAGCAGCATGAAATTCAGAACGAGCTTGGCAGGAAGAGATAATGCAAAGTGAGCACCACGAAATACAGAACGAGCTAGACAGTAAGAGATAATGCAGGGTGAGCAGCACACAATACAGAACGAGCTAGGCAGGAAGGGATAATGCAGGGTGAGCAGTACGAAATACAGAACGAGCTAGGCATGAAGAGATAATGCGGAGTGAGCAGCATGAAATACAGTACGAGCTAGGCAGGAAGAGATAATGCAGAGTGAGTGCAGCACGGCAGAGGTAACACTTAGCATACCAGACAGGTAATATTGTGTGCAGTCAGGTTAATAATTAGTTGGTGCAGGCCAATATGCTCGCAAGGAGTGAGGGCATCCACAGAAGACACTTAACATAGAAGTCGCAAGCGACTTGTAGAAGTTTAGGTAATAGACAGTTAAGAGTTAGGTCACAGCATGAATTGTCAAAAGTTAATGGTGCAGTGCAGGACAGATGAAGGCAGTATGCAGCATCGACAAGGCGCCAGGCTGCAGGGAGGTGAAGGAACTCAGTCAAGAACAAGTTGGCACTCAGGGCAGAGGAAACGTGAGCACTGCGGCTAAGGATGGAGGACCAGGATAGATCACGGGCCATGCCGGGGACTCGCAACCAGGACGGATGCCGAAGAGGCCGCCTCCAGCTAGCGGGAGGTTGGTTTGGTCTCAGGCAAATGTTAATGAGCAGATGCGTCTACTCTCATGCATCATGCACGCTGCATGCTTAGAGCCGCGGTTCCCGTTTTCACATTTTAAGATGTTGTAAATGGCATAGAAAGGTGCATGCAACGTGATGTGACAATTTATTTCACATCCCCAGAGGAAGGGTACTGCCATCCTGGAAATGATTAAACCCCCCCATCCTTCCTCCTGTGCCCACCCAACTTCCTGCAAACAAAAGGCGATTTGACCCTTACAGAAGATTTGAAATGGACCAATCTACTCTGGCAAAATGAATATATAGGTCTGAGACCCCTCCTCCAGTAGTTGAATTATCTTGGAATAAAAAAGAGGGGTGATTTCACTGGAAGCTTACTGGGGTATCAGTCTGCCCAATGTCCCTTGCCATTTGAGTGAAGATAAGGATTTCCAAGGAAGGAGCTAGATGCCTCCAATACGCACACACTTCAAGGGAACATTTGGAGTGACCTCTGGCTGGAGAAATATGCTTGCTGCTGAAACACTATTACCCAGGACTATGACCACCAGAAGTGGCACACCTGGAAATGTTCTCTAGGATATCATGCTTGCTGGGAAGGACAGAAAAAGGGCTGACATTTCCTGTGAGACCCTGGACAGGGCCTCACAGCAATCCAGCTAGAAAAGCTGCAGACCTAGGCTTTTGAGCCGACTCAAACACTCTGGCTCTGCTTTCAAGCCTCTGCAAGACCCAACGGTGCTGCCTTTGACATTCATCACCCTCATCCCACTTCAAGCTTTTTTGATCCATCTTCCTGTGTGCCAGCTTTGTCGCGCCACTCGCTGCTGCAGAACCACATCATTACATCTTTGGACCCAGTCATACCAGCTCACGACTACAGATGAATCAACGCGTCGAAG